>NC_142483.1:1231250-1844375 GCF_049115385.1 Moschus berezovskii
TTCTCTGTCCTGACAGAGAAAGATCCCACTGGCCTGTGGTGTCACACATTCTCCATCACTTCCCACTTTCAAACCCAGCCATTATCACTGGGTTGTTTTCCTTCTTTGCCCAGAAACCCAATCAGGACAAAGACTCAGATATTACAGTTAAGGAATAGTTTTACTCTCCTTCATTCGACCTGACCCCAAAGGAGAGGCTGAACTTCATTTCTACTACACCTAATGCTTAGTTCCTAAGAATGAAGACAAAAGTTTTCCAAATGACATGAATGCACCAGAAAATTATAACAACATGGAAATTTCTGTACTTTTAAAATGAACTTTGATTTTTTTTTTAATAAAAACTTATATCCCACAGAGACAAGCTCCTTCAAGTGGAAGGCTTCTTTCTATTTCCTGGCAGACAACAGTGACACGAGATTCCTGAGTGGGGAAGAAAGGCATTCCCATCTCTCACTAGCCCTGAATTTGTTTAGAAGTTGCTCTGTGCTGACAAGCAGGCAGGGGATGTGTGGACGGACAATGAGACCGGCTGTTAGCCAGGAAAGGGGCCGGGCTGGCGCTCTCTTTGGCAACGACATCGTGAACGACACAGGTTTCATCTGCTGGCTCAGGTTTCTAAATCCCTGACAGGAATCTTCATCACGTCAAGGAAACAGCACAGACTCCTTGCTTTTTATTTCTGGTCAGCTTACTGCTTCCTCCCCACCCCCTCTGCCACTTCACAGGAACTCAAAGGCAGAGGAAGATGCATACGGTTCCCTTTTGAAGGCAGTCAATGGCCTGCCTTTCTATTCTGTGGCAGGATCAAGAAATTCCTCTTTACCTTGCTGCCATCAGAAGAATCACATTGTCCCCTCACCTCAAAAATGGCAAATCACTAGACAGATGCTCAGGAAATTTATCTTTTTTCCAAATTTTAAGGTATTTACATTTACTTAAAGCAACTCAAACATTCGCATTCATGTAAAGGTGAGCTTTGTCATCTTTTACCAGTTTCAGAAAGTAATTCTCTAAATAAATAAAAATATATTTTAAAAGTACTCAGATAACTGGAACCAACTGTAATATCTTACTTTTTATCTCATCAGCTACTGAGTTAAATAAAATCTCTGGCACATGTTCCTCAAATTATTGAAAAGTACTCAGAAAGAAGTTAAAACAGGAAGAGGGTCTTGTGAGCCATTTCCACTGTTATTCCAGAGAGAACACAACATGTAATAATAGGAACTGAACCTTACAAAGATAAAAGCTGTAAGGAAGCAAGACACAGCACCTAAAATCAATTCTGTCCAGAGAAAGTTTATAAATGGGGCAAAACTAAGCCACACTGCCCGGGACACATAAACGGGTGTACAGGGCTACGACAGCTCAGGAGCCACTGCCGCGACACTCCCACGCTCTGTGGGGACACAGTGGGAGCTGAGGGGCTAGGACCTCGCAGAGCATGAGTCATGTCTGATGCTCTGTACCCTGAGCTGAACGGGGGCTGTCTGAGCATCTACTTCATTACTGTTAAAATATAGGTATTTTTACACTTTTCTATGTGTATGTTATATTTCAATTTAAAATAGGTACATAAAAGGAGAAGGAAATGGCAACCCACTCCAGTATTCTTGCCTGGAAAATCCCATGGATGGAAAAGCCTGGTAGGCTACAGTCCATGGGGTCACAAAGAGTTGGACATGACGGAGTGACTTTACTTTAAGGATCAGGAACACAGATTCCTTTGCTTTTTCCATCAATGTCCTATACATAGAAGGTCTTGATATTTGTTGAATGCCTTTTTTAGGACATAATGTTTTTGTAAAGAATTCTATGAGGAACATTTTAATAAAGCAATCAAAATTTTAAAAAATTTTTAAAAAATAAAATAAAATAGATACATAAAAAATCCAGTGTTTCAGGGTAAAAAAATATTTTCAGTCAGAATATTTTGCAGTTTGAAAAAATCCATAACTTAGCCTGCTTTGCTGGGACCCCCATGGTCATGCAGGAATGAAAGCGTTTCTCATTTTACAGGACATATCCCAATTTCCAAACACTGGCAACTCATTCGAGAGTTATTAAAAAACATCGTGTAAACCAAACAACATCTATCGATCAGACACAGAACTGAGATGCAGAAGCCTCTCTTTCCTTCTACCTGCTTCAAAGTGCACCCCTCCTCTCATTCAGAAAAACAGCACTGAGCACCCCCTGCCATGGGCCAGGAACTAGGGCGACACTGAGGGACACAGTCCTCTGCACCCACAGTGACATTCAACAGACCCTCCTTCCCGCGTTTCCCCTCCACTGAAAATGGCAGCACCCGGCAATCACCCTCACTTCCTCTCTCTTCCAGCCCCACATCTAATCTTTCAGGAAATTTCATCGCTCCACCATCCAGCTGGACCCAGAACCCAACCATTTCTTTCTGCCTCCACCAGGCTGGTCCACACCCCACCACCTCTCGCTCAGACCCCTCAGCAGCTCATTGTTTCTGCCCTCACTCTCCACCCCAGTGAGAGGGATTCTTGTGAACCCCAAACCACTCTTCAACTGCTTCTCTTTTCACGCAGAATAATTTGCAAAAGCCCTGTTCAACATGCCTTTAAACTAGACGCTAGATTCTTGAGGAAAGAATTCTGGGCTTAGACAAACCCATTCTTTCTTAAACTTTGAAGAAAACTTCCTTGAAGTTTTCTAGTAAACGTCCCTCTTGAGAATACTTGCCTTGCTTTGACAACCAAAGGGACTACACAATGACATAGGTGCTCTAACAAGTGTTTATCACCCAGTGCTCAACAAGCACATCCGAGAGGCAAATGCAGGTCTGAGGGAGACTAAGATTTCCCCAGACCCAGACCTGCAGGCATGGGGCCAGGAGAACACCCCAGAAGTCCTGGCTGGAATGAGGGTCATTTCGGAAGAGTAGTCACTTTCTGCTCGCTGTATGGAGTCAGAGCATGGGCCCCAGGGTCAGACAGGTGGAGGCTTAAGACTATGGTTCTGATGCTACTTACTAGGTAGATCACCACAGGCAAGTTATTTAACTTTATGAGACTCTTTTGTCAGATGCAAAATGCAGAGAACTTCTTCTTGGGCAGTAAAAGGCCACGGTCAGTAGAGGGCCTGACACGTTACAAGCCCTCAGCACGGGAGCTCCAGGCGCTGCGAGGTCGGCACCACTGCCTCAAGGCTCTGCAGCCCCACACAGCTCCCTGCTCCCTGGCCGGCTCGGCATGCAGGCCAGCGCTCTGACAGCACAACACACAGTGCTGCTGGCTCACGCCCAAAGCCTCGTCAGCGGACTGTCGTCTCGGGAAGCACAAGACGGCTGCCAAGAGAATCCACTTTGTCAGTGAAACCCCAAACCATAGCCGGGGCCCACGTTTGCCAGTTGCTAAAGCACTTTTCTAGAAAACTGGGGTTTTGTTTCATTTGTAAAGATAACACTAACAGTGCCAAAGGAAAAAGCGCAGTGCCGCAAACGCCAGTCCCCGAGCCGCCTTCGCCAGGATAGGCAGGCGAGGACAAGCCTCCCCAGGTGCAGGTGGTACTCACCGATGGCCCTGCGGAAGTTCTCCATCAGCACTTCTGTCTTCTTGATCTCCGTGGAGTACACTTCACTCCCCACCATCGGGCAGAAAGGGACCTTGCTCCCCAGCTCCTGAGCAATAGCCAGAGCTAGAGCTGTCTACACAGAAAACAAAGGAAATGCTTTGCTTCACACTCTTGAAATACAGTAATTCAGGAACATGTGCTATAAACAGAGATCACTGCCTAGGAACTGAGACTCTAGTCCTCTTAGTTCTAATAGCAGGCATGTCTCACAGTAACATGCAATGACTCCTGCGGACAGTCCTCTTAGTTCTAACAGCTGGCATGTCTCACAGTAACATGCAATGACTCCTGTGGACAGTCGACTTCTAACGTGAGTGGCGTCTCCAGCGGTCCCTGTCATCATAGCGGCTGTCGCGACTGAGACTCGGCCAGTACAGGTCCAGCTCCCCATGCTGCACACACCCCTCCCACTAACCCTGTGAGCTGGACACCACTACTCTCCCCGTTTCACTAACGAGGAAGCTGAGACACAGATTAAATAACTCGTCCTCAGTACCATAATCTAGGAAATGGCAGAGTGGAGCCTCAAAGTCTGGCAGCAGGGTTCCAGAGATCATGTTCCCATCAGAATCAGCAGAGGCTTCCAAAACTGTTCCCTCAATGTCAAACCACGGTCCTGACCACGTCGCAGTAAAACAGCTCTGCTGGTTCTCTGAGATACTGCTTTCTTTCCAGACTCAGGAAGCCATCAACTACAGCCCATCAGAAATCAGTAATCAAGGAACAAATGACCGCATGCTCACTTCATGCTGAGTGGCCCCACAAACTGTGAAGAACGACACCCAGGCTGGGATTCTGAGGCTACAAGTTGGTAAAGTCACACTTGAACATGCCCATATAAACTACAAAATGACCTTTGCTAAAATAACTACAGCTGCTAAACAGACTAAGACTTAACAGATATATGATCAAACATCAAGGACGAAGAGCCAGAGCCTTAAATGCTGCTTTCAGCTCTCCTCAGCTCTGACACAAAAGCTCAGGTAAGGTCAGCTCCCAAGGGGCACAGGCTAAGACAAGAAGCTTGCTGCTGAAGAATGACGTGGACCTCTGAGACAGCTTTAAAACCGGCCCAGTGAAACTGCCTCTTCCGTTCACTGCTGATGGTCTCCTCTTCACTGTGAACCTGAGCACGTGGGCCAGCCTCGTGCCCGACTTAAATCAAAGGCCTGGGTTAGTCACTGGGAGCAAGCTGACTGCCCACAGGCTGCTCCTATTTTGGCCTGCAGTCTCAGGCGTATTTTTCAACTTAGTTGTTGCCCATGCTTGAAAGTAGGGAAATTTCACAGAAAAATACAGTTATTTAGCTTCTTCTGAGAAGCAAGACGCTCTGGCCACAACGGGCCCCAGTGACCACATGGCTGCACTGAGAGTAGACACCAGGCAGCTGCCTCCCCAGCAAGGGCTCGTACTAGCTCCTGGGCACTTCACTCAGCCCCACTTCCCACGTGAGCAGGCATCTGAGCCTGTGCCCTCGATGCTGATATCTCTAGAGCTGTGCTCTCCTGTGTTCTGAGACTAAAGGGCAAGTCTCTAGAGCATGGCAGCAAGGCAGCAGCACGCTCAACCAGGACTCCCGCGGGAAAAGCCGCAGGCCAGCCGGGCCCGCCTACATCCAAACTGCTCACCTTCCTGCCGCGCTTCTCTCTCCCCCAGCCCCAGCTCCCCTCCCTCGGTTGTGAACTCAAAGACACTGCCACACCTGACGCAGTGCAGACCCCACCGCAGCCAAATACACAAGAAATGACCTACATATTCCCGTAACGTGAGAGAACTGCGTGGTTAAGAAATGCCTCAGGGGTGTCCAGTCCCCTCCACTTAAAGGCTCTCAGAAGGACGGCACAGTATACGGCTGCTGTATGGACTGGGCCTGCACCTGCTGCACAGGGCAGAGTGACCCACACGGAGACTGCGTGACGTGACCCGAGAACGTCCAGATGTTGAAGCTGGATCCAGAAAAGGCAGAGGCACCAGAGGTCAAACTGCCAGCATCCGCTGGGTCACAGAAAAGCAAGAGAGTTCCAGGAGAACTCCCAGATGTTGAAGCTGGATCCAGAAAAGGCAGAGGCACCAGAGATCAAATCGCCAGCATCCGCTGGGTCACAGGAAAGCAAGAGAGTTTCAGGAAAACATCTACTTCTGCTTCATTGACTACACTAAAGCCTTTGACTGTGTGGATCACAACAAACTGGAAAATTCTCAGAGAGATGGGAATACCAGACCACCTTACCTGCTTCCTGGGAAATCTGTATGCAGGTCAAGAAGCAACAGTTAGAACCAGACATGGAACAACAGACTGGTTCCAAATCACGAAAGGAGTACATCAAGGCTGTATACTGTCACTCTGCTTACTTAATTTATATGAAGGGTAAATCATGTAAAATGCTGGGCTGGATGAAGCACAAGCTGGAATCAAGATTGCCCCAAGAAATATCATTAACCTCTGATATGCAGATGACACCAACCTCATGGCAGAAACTGAAGAGGAACTAAAGTGCCTCTTGATGAAAGTAAAAGAGGAGAGAGAAAAACCTGGCTTAAAACTCAACATTCAAAAAACGAAGATCATGGCATCCGGTCCCATCACTTCATGGCAAATAGATGGGGAAACAGTGGAGACAGTGAGAGACTATTTTCTTGGCTCCAAAGTCACTGCAGACGGTGACTGCAGCCTTGAAATTAAAAGACGCTTGCTCCTTGGAAGAAAAGCTGTGATAAGCATCGTCAGCATATTAAAAAGCAGAGACATTACTTTGCCAACAAAGGTCCCTATAGTCAAAGTTATAGTTTTTCCAGTAGTCATGTATGGATATGAGAGTTGGACCAAAAAGAAAGCTGAGAGCAGAAGAATTGATGCTTTTGAATTGTGGTGTTGGAGAAGACTCTTGAGAGTCCCTTGGACTGCAAGGAGTATCAAAACAGTCCATCCTAAAGGAAAACAGTCCTGGTTATTCACTGGAAGAACTGATTTTGAAGTTGAAGCTCCAATACTCTGGCCAGCTGATGCGAAGAACTGGCTCACTGGAAAAGACCTTAATGCTGGGAAAGATTGAAGGCAGGAGAAGAAGGGGACAACAGAGAATGAGATGGTTGGATGGTATCACCGACTCAATGGATGTTGCGTCCATTGAGTCCAGGAGTTGGTGATAGGCAGGGAAGCCTGGCATGCTGCAGTCCACAGGGTCAAAAGGGTCGGACACGACTGAGTGACTGAACTGACTGACTGACTTGCACAAGAGATCCCGCTGAACCCTCCCAACCAGGCTATGAACTTGATGACCTAGTTGACATTTAATGGATTTAGAAACTGAAAGTCAGAAATTTTCAACTCACTCAAAGTCAGTTCACAAGCATCAGGGCCAGAATGCAAACCCCAGTCTCCAGGACCTACTTCTGCGTGACCACCCCAAGCAAGTGGCACCAAGAGGTTGTTGCCAAAAGATCAAAAAATCAACTTTATTCTCAATCTCAGATGAACACCTTTTTCTAAAACCCAAACACTAAGTCCCATTATTATGAGTGTGCAGCCTTAAGAGGGGAACGGCCACATTCTGAACAAGCACCATACTCCTGCCGGCCATTCAGTTAAGTTGCCTAAACCTTGGGGCCCATGGGCGCAATAACGCAGGAGAGTTCCCACACGCCTTGAGCGTGTGGAGAGGGACTGGACCACCCACAGGGGCTGAGAACCTCTGGTATCTCCTAGAAGGAAAATGGTACGATATTACCAAAGCACCAAGGACCCATGGTTCCAGCAAACTGGCTGAGAGAGCCACAGCCACTCCTTCCTGTTACAGAACATCCAGAATGAGTAAATAGTCAAGACAGATCCAGAGAGGAAAACTACCATGCCTGGAGAGCTGGGCATGTGTTTGATAGATGCCAGAAACCATGGATACAAAGAAGCCTTAAAGAACACATGTCAATAGACAAGCTGACCACAGAGAAAATCTCCAAGGGCCAAGGACAAGCTTGTCAGTCTCAGCACAGCTCTGGCTGAGGAGGTCTCCCTAGCAGGCTCTCAGAGAGATTCAGGACTGGACTCTACATGGCCTGATGGCCAGAAAACCCAAGCCACAAAATTCCCATCACGTGCCCTGGGCTGGTAGCAAGCAGGGCCCCTCACAAGTCCTCTCAGGAAGTACTCAGCCCTAATCAGGAGATCAGGGAAGCCTCAGATTTGATCAAACACAAGTCCACAAGCAGACACAGGATATAAAGTGAATAAGAAATTGTTTCATGAACAAGAAACAAAAGGCTATCAAAAATAGCCAAATCTTGAAGAAATGAAAAAATTTAAAAATAAGAGGAGGAGGGAGAGGCTTCTTCATTTAAAAAAAAAGTAAAAAGAAAAAAAAAAAGGCAAGCTAATATATGTATTAATGAGGAGGGCATGGCAACCCATTCCAGTATTCTTGCCTGGAGAATCCCAACAGAGGACTCTGGTAGGCTACAGTCCATGGGGTTGCAAAGAGTCGGACACAACTGAGAAACTAAACACAGCACAGCACGCATGTATTAATAGAGGACACAAGAGATTCAGAGTCACCGTTGTGCGACCACCAGTGCGACAACTGACAAGGGGAGGACCACTGACGAGCGCCCCAGCCATCGGGTGGAAGGCTGTTCCCACCGCCTAAGCGTCACTGCCCAGAAGACTGAGTTTCAGAGCGGGCCGGGCCCCGCAACAGAGAGCACGCGGTGGTGCCAGCCTTCCGCTGCGATGCAGGTTCCAGACACAACACCGCCTATGCAGCATTCTGCCAGAGTGCTGAGTGTTTCAAACACAATCAGACAACCGCAGTAGGACATTCTACAAAACAGCCGTCCTGGACTTTTCAAAAATGTCAACATTGTAAAAGGAATCAAAAAAACGCAGGAAAGGGTAACTGTTCTAGATGAAGAGACTAAAGAAACTATTGTGAATGCAATGTGAGGTACGTGATTATAATTCAAATAAGAAGTATAAAAAATGAAAACAAAAACAAACAAACAAGAAGCACAAACAATGAAAGAGCCAAAAACCGAAATGACTTACAGGTATTTTAACATGAAACATACATTAGCTAATCCTGTTAGCAACGTTACGTTTCTTGGGTGATAACAGTATCATGGCAAAGATGGTCCTGGCACTTACTTTCAAATAGTTCAGAAGTAAAATACAGAAAACACAAATGTCACAAAATATTTGCCATTAGTTCCCTATGAGTAGGGTACAGAGGGGTTCATCAGACTGTTCTTTCCATTCTTTTATAGATTTCAAATTTTCAAAATGAAAAATATTCAATGGACTGTATTGAAGAGTAGCTTTCTCACAGGTTACAAGGCAGACTGGAAGAGAGGTCTAAAGAAGCTACCCAGAATGCAGCAGAGTCAAAGAAACAGAAAACGTAAAAGAGGTTAAAGACTCGGAGGATAAACTGAGAGGCTCCGGCCCAGGGCACTTCAGGCTGGAGAACTCGCCGTAGGGACTGCTCCATGCTCTGCAGGACGCCTGGCAGGGCCCACGGCCTCCACCTACAAGAAGCCAGCAGCACTCGCTGCCCCACCAAGTGCAGTAATCGAAAATGTCTCAGGACAGTGCCAAAGGGTCCCAGAGGGCAAAGGTTGTCCAGGCGGAGGACCTCTGCAATGGAGCGTCACCTCACTGGACTTCAGGAGAGGAAAGAGAAAGGCAGCATCTGAAGAAAAAAAGGCTAGCCAGTTCCCAGAACTGATTAGACATATTACATACTCAGATCCATATCAAGCAGGATGAATGAAAATAAATCCACTCTTTGACATACCACAGTGACACACCAAAACCAAAATATCCCAAAAACACCCAGAGAAAAAAGACAAAATCCTCAAAATTAATCTTCTCAAAAGCAACGCTAGTAGCCAAAAGGTAGGAAATACCATGGAGAGAAACAGCGCTGAGAGAACGCATCTGTCAGCTGCATTACAGATCCAACAAAGCTATCTTTCAAAACAAGGGCAATTCAATTAACACAAACCTGACTTTGCCACCAATACACTTCTAGAAGGAACTTCGTAACCATGCGGTTTAGGAAGAAGGAAACGGAAGGAGAGCAAACGCCTAAGATATGAAAAGGAATAGTAAGCAAATAAATGGTAAATACAGTGACGAACCTGGAGAAGGAGTGTCAACCACTCCAGTATTCTTGCCTGGGACATCTCATGGACAGAGGAGCCTGGCGGGCTACAGTCCATGGGGTCACAGGGAGTCGGGCATGACGGGCGACTAACACACACACAGTGATGAGCAGAAAGGAAACTGAAGTTCACGTTTACAGTTTACTTGTTCACAAACACAGCACTTTTCCCTCAACTTTAAGACACTAGTATAAGATATACTGGCCATTCAATTACATGACTTCAAAATGATAAAGTCATCATCTTACAATTACCAGTTTAATAACTCTTCAACAGGGAGCGTGGTGCTACTGCTTCAGAAAAGCTAAGGGACCTGCCTGGGGCCTTAGCACCAGGGTGGAACCCCCTTCTTTACAAACTCACTCCCACGCTCCTCCTCTCCTGCATCAAGTGAGTGAGTGAGTTGCTCAGTTGTGTCCGGCTCTTTGCGACCTCATGGACTATAGTCCATGGGATTCTCCAGGCCAGAATACTGGAGTGGGTAGCCTTTCCCTTCTCCAGCAGATCCCCCCAACCCAGGAATCAAACCGGGGTCTCCTGCATTGCAGGTGGATTCTTTACCAACTGAGCTATTAGGGAAGCATCAAGTAGCCCTCTTAAAGAACAAACAGGCCCAGATGGGGTGTTTCAAGCACCCGGCCAAGGCCCTCACAGATCCCACAAGCTGTTAGGCATCTTGGCCTAGAAGGTCTTTTTCTTTCCTGCAAAGCCAAACCCTCTCCCAGCTCCAAGAGCAAATGTCAAGCCTCAACTCCTCCAGCCATACCAGCCCAAGTGCCACCTTCTGCTGCAATGCCAGTTGCATTTATGGCCAGGCGATGCCCTGCAGCTCAGTGCTCAACTGAAGACTTTCCTGCTGCCATGGTTTCCTCTCTGCCCCAGAGAGCCTATGAGGCCCTTGGAGATAAAAAGATAAAAATCTTTTTCCCTTCTCCTGCCATCTCTCACAGCCAGAACAGTGTTGCATCAAGTCAGCATTCGGAAAATTGCCTGCTGACCGTTTTCTTTCCCTCCCAAATAAGATGTCATTCCCAAGATTTTATGACGCCCTAGGCCAACAAAAATATATTTCCAAAGCAAAGGAGACTTGAAAGAGATAAAAGACAAATTACAGACAATGAGACCCCTCTGAGGACTTCATTCTCTTTTCTCTGGAGGTCAGCCAGGATAATTTGAATTTTAGAAGCATGGATTTTAGATACTCAATTGTATTATTGCACATCAGTTTTAAAAACATCATACATATAACCAATTCAGCTAAACAAAGACTAGTTAAGACACAAATTCACTTTGGTTTCGACGTTAAAATTAACCTCTTGGGCAGATTTTTAAAGTGAGAGGAAATGAGTACCTTGCCAGTTCCAGGAGGTCCTGCCAACAAGACAGCTCTTCCAGCCATTTTCCTGCTCTTGATTAATTCCACTATCACACCACAAGCCTAGACACCGCAGTGGAAAGAAATGGGAAACCAACATCAAAACGCGTCACGGGAGGCAAGTCCAGTCTCTGGCGTACACGATTCAGACTCACTCATCGAATGCCAGGACACCACAGGGGCTGTTCTAGGTGCTGGAGGCCATGAAGGCCACAAAGCTCCTGTTCGAGTGGAGGAGACAAACACAAAATCATTATGAAGAAAAGCGGGCAACAAAAGGGCAAGTGGCTGGGGGCTGAGGTTACTCTATAGAGTGATCTGGGAAGGCCTCTTCAACATTATATTTGATACCTGAAACTCCAGGCAGGGCAGAAGTCAGTGTTCCCGGCAATTCAAAATACAGGAATGAGCTTGGCACACCCAAGGGACAGAAAGGCTGCATGAACCAGAGTTCAGAAAACAAGCAGACAAGGAAGATGAGGTTGTGGAGGCAGGAAGGGCAGAATTAGAATAGGACCTTCCAGTCCATAGTCAAGTTTGGATTTTATTCTGCATGTAACGGGAAACCAGTGAAAAAGTCTTAGGCTACATGTCATGTTCTCAAGATCTGTTTTTAAAAATTCTTGATGGCTGCTATATGGAGACTGGAAATGGGAGCTGTAGGATATACTCCAGGGGCCCTGTAGAAATTGGAAATAAAACTGTGTTTATATGTTCATGTGTGCATTTTTCCAGGGAGAGGATTCACAGCTCTCACTAGATTCTCAAATTAACCCGCTAAGGGGGTTATTAAGAATCAGTGACATATTCTACTAGTTGGCCATCAGTTAACTATCCCAGAACGCTGCAAGCAAATGCTGCATGTGACGTTTAATCTATGGCATCATAAGATCCAATAAATGCCTTTCAAATCCTCAGGATTCAATTATTTATTAGCATATTTTAAGTATTCTGAGCATTAAGGCATTTTGTACAGTATATACATTGTGTGTATATATATATACATAAAAAATCACATACATCTAAAAGTATGTATAGTTGACCCATGAACCCTTGAAGCTGGGATGCGCAATCTCCACACAGTCGAAAATCAGCGCATAACTATACAGTCAGCCTCCATATCTGGGACAGCAGCCAAGCGTCCTAATACTTATATATTGAAAGAAACCTGCAGATGGTGGACTCATGCAATTCAAACCCATGATGTTCAAGGGCCGACTGTATACTGACACACACACGTATGTACATACACGGAAATTCTATAAATGGCTTACTGACTTTTTGCATTTTAGAATATTTAACTATAGTGGAGCAAGGCTGAGAAAGTCACACTCCCTGAACACGTGTATCTCGAGATTACATAACACAAGGTTTCTTATACTGATTTAAAGCATGACTCTCTACAGGGTGCGTTCTATTTGTCTTGAGGCAGGTCACAGCTCTCCTCCCTGGGCAGTGAACACATCTAAGTCTTCTCTCGCTTTTCCCTGTGGACTACGGAGATGCATCTTGCTCTCACACTTAGACAGCCCCTCAAAAACAGAGGTTCAAGGAAAGTGTGTGGATGTGCTCTATTCCACTTCTGGCTCAGCTGAAAAAGCACAGTACACTTTCACAGCCTAGAAGACATTCTTCAGAGGTCGCATTTTTAAAAAGATAAAAGAGCCACTGTGGTCTTTCCATAGTAACCTCTGATATCATAATCCTCAGCACTGGAACTCTTTGGGCAATTCAAAAGAGGTAGAAAACTTTTCAAGCCTTGTCTATATACTCTTATTCACACACTTCCTCTTCCTTTAATATTCCTCCATTTAGGTTCCTTCTCTGCAGTGAGATACTTCCAGTGAATTCCAAAATTTAAAAAGTATGAACTGGAAGGGCCTTTAAAAAACTGTAACTCTCATTTTTCAGATGAGGCTGTTAAACATCAAGGAGGCTGGTGCTGTGACCAGACTCAAACAAAGACCTGGTAGCACAGGTGGGATGACTAATAAATCAGTACATAAATTCTGAGTCCCTATAATAAGCCAGGTTCTGGATATTTAACACCACCTGGTCTCTATCCTTGGGAAGCTCATATTCATATGGAGGCACACAGCATCTGAGTTAACAGCGTGGATTTTGGAGTTAGGTTGCCTTGGCTTTAAATCCTAGCTCTACCAATCACCAGCTGAATAATCTCAGACCCATAACCTAATCTCTGTGAAACACAATTTCCTCATCCGAAAACATAATTCATAACATAGAGGCACAAATGCTAACAGTTTTACAGTAAAGTATAGTAATGTCTACAACTGAGTATGAAATGCAAAGGCAGATTGCTGGATGGATACATGAGCAGACAGAAGAAAAGCAACGGTGTAAAATGTTACTTGTAGAAACCGGGCACACAGGCACACAAGTGTTTCAATTTTGTCCTATGTCAGAAAACTGTCATAAAAAAGTAGAGGAGGGACAGTATAAGGATGGAGGGGAACAATAAGACAATGGAAATGGGGCTGCTTAGCACATGGAGATCACCCAACAACTATTTGCAGTGACAGCCTCTCTCAGACAGCTGAAGCTGGATAAAGAGAAACTTCAGTCACCTTAATCCTGTCACATTTTCCCCTCTTGAAGGATGGTGTTCAAAATGAAGGCTTCTCTTTGGCCCTTTCTTAGCACAATTAGGCTAGAGGGCAAGAGTCTTGACCTGGACTTACATAGCTGCTGAGCCACAGCAGAGGTCCACAGGCAATGGGCTGAGGGGGACTGTACTACACAGAGCACCGTCCCAGGAGTCACAAACACACAGGCACAAACTTCAGAGTTACTATTACTAAACTGAGTGGCCAGTGGATAAACTCAGCCAGCGGACTGAGTGGCCAGGTCTCTCACCCTTAATTGTTTCATCTACAAAAAAGAACAATTAAAAAAAAAAAGGGCCTGAATAGTTCTGTGATAATAATGCAGGTGAGAGGACTGGGCGCCGTCGTCACTTAGATGCGGGCTTTAACTGGAACGGTGAAGAAGGACTCGGTCCCCGCCACCTGCCAAGGCCGGTCACTTTCCGACTTTAAAATCGCGGAGCCTCCCAAGGCGCTCTCAGAGGCCCCCAGAGCCAGCGCCCAAAGTCTAACGCTCCTTCTGTTGAGCGACTTAAACGTTTGTGTCCGAGACGCAAGGTCCGGGAGAGCAGGGATTTCGCCCGTTTTCTCCCCGCCGACCCCCGCGCGGCGCCGACCGCCCGTGCCCAGGCCAGCCCCGCCCAGGCCCGCCTCAGCCCCGCCTCAGCCCCGCCTCAGCGGCCCCACCTCAGCGCCCGGCCCGCCTCAGCCCCCGGCCCGCCGCCCGCCCGCCCGCCGCCACACCTCACGCGCGTTCTCCTGGCCCACGAGTCCCGAGGCCGCTTGCTTGGCCAGGCCGCTCTCGTCCAGCCCCAGCCCCTTCACATGGCTGTGGGAGGCGATACGCTGAGTCTTCGTGGTGCTCTTCACCTCCTCGATCTTCATCCTGACCACCCGAGCCCCGGAGCCCGCAGAGCCCTGGCCGCGCGCAGCCCGTTACCACGAGGCCGTTACCAGGCGGGCGGTCCCGCCCAGGCCGGCGTCCCATTGGCCGCGGCGGGAACGCCTCCGCTCCCCATTGGCTCCTGGCTGCGCCCGTCGCGGCTGCCGGGGAGGGCCCGCCCACCAGCTTCCGGCGGTGTCCCGCGGTGGGCTTCCCCCGCGGCCGGCGCTTCCTTCCTGGGTGGGGACCGGAGGAGCGGCGCTGCGGCTCGCTGGCGGTGCGCGTCGCGCTCTTCTCCGCGCCTTCCGGTCCGTGAGCGCGTTCGAGCCGATTCCGCTCCGCGGAGCTCAGGTTCGGCCTCGGCGTTGGATTTAAGAGCCAGCCCTAGAACCTCAGCTTCGACCTGCGCCGGCTGAGCAGTTTTCTGACAGCCATCCTCTCACGGTCTTCGGGGAGGCCGTGCTCAGCTTCCGCAGGGGGCCTGGGCTCTGCTTCCCCTCGCCTCCAGTTCAGTTCAGTTCAGTTCAGTCGCTCAGTCGTGTCCGACTCTCCGCGACCCCATGAATCACAGCACGCCAGGCCTCCCTGTCCATCACCAACTCCCGGAGTTCACTCAAACTCATGTCCACAGAGTCGGTGATGCCATCCAGCCATCTCGTTCTCCGTCGTCCCCTTCTCTTCCTGCCCCCAACCTTTCCCAGCATCAGAGTCTTTTCCAGTGAGTCAACTCGTCGCATGAGGTGGCCAAAGTATTGCACTTTCAGCTTTAGCATCAGTCCCTCCAATGAACATCCAGGATTGATCTCCTTTAGAAGGTTGGATCTCCTTGCAGTATAAGGGACTCTCAAGAGTCTTCTCCAGCACCACAGTTCAAAAGCATCGATTCTTCGGCGATCAGCTTTCTTCACAGTCCAACTCTCACATCCATACATGACCACGGGAAAAACCATTGCCTTGACTAGACGCACCTTGGTTGACAAAGTAATGTCTCTGCTTTTTAATATACTATCAAGGTTGGTCATAACTTTCCTTCCAAGTGAAAAAGCAACCGTCTTTTAATTTCATGGCTGCAATCAGCATCTGCAGTGATTTTGAAGCCCAAAAAAATAAAGTCTGACACGGTTTCCACTGTTTCCCCATCTATTTCCCAAGAAGTGATGGGACCAGATGCCATGATCTTCGTTTTCTGAATGTTGAGCTTCAAGCCAACCTTTTCACTCTCCTCTTTCACTTTCATCAAGAGGCTGTGGGTGACGTTCGGTGTAATTCCCAGTCCGGATGAAGATGCGGGCGAAAAGAGGCCCCGCAGCTCACCCAGGAACGCTCAGCAAGTAATCAGCAGTTGGAATTCCTGCAGAGGATTTAAGGCATGGCAGCCTGTGGAACCCTCATCCCAGCCCTCAGATCAGACGCTCATCCCGCGGCTGCGTCCTGTCCGTTCCATGACAATGTCAGCGCTGCCATCCACCCACCCGTTCAACAAACATTTGTTTGCACCTGCTCTGAGCCAGACACTGCAGCGCACTGGGATGCAGACTTAAATACAAAGTCTCCAGCCTTAACAAACTCAGTCCTTAGTTGGGAAGCTTGAGACGGTGAGGTGCCAGAACAGGTACACCGGTGTGGTGTGCAAGCCCAGAGCAGGCCACCTGGGACAGCTGGAGAGCAGAGGAAGGCACCAGGAGGTGGTATGGTAATGCCCACACAGAACCCTGATGGTAGGCTAACATCCTTAGAAGCAGGTGGTACTTTGCCATGTCACAGATAAGTGGACTCAGGTCCAGAGAAATGAGGGACTTGCCCAGAGCTCAGGGGAGCATTTTTGCATCTGGGCTGAGACAGACCTGAAGTCAAATCCCGCTGCAGTGGTTGCTGACTCCGTGTCTCCTGTGCTTCTCCATCATAACTTTTGAGCCTAGGTTTCCGGTTACTTGCATGACGATCGGGTTGGTGTTAGTCTTTCCCACTAAACTGCAGGCATTGTGAAAGCATAGACCACGTCGCTGCTGTTGGTCATTTTCGCGTCAGTGCCTGGCCCATAGTCTGGCTCTTCCTGGTCCTGGACCCCCGCGTTCACACAGGGTCATGCAGTCTTGCTGCATGTACTTTACACCCTGGGCCTCACCGGGCTTGGTGATGGTTCCTGTCAGTGAATGGAAACTGCTGTCCCCACCTTGTCTTCCAGCAGAGCTGCTGCATTTGTTTCCTGCTAAAGAAGGGTTCAGAAATCTGATCTGACCCAGCCCTGTCTTTTTACAGGTGTGGAAACTGAGGCCCTAAAGGAGGACGGAGTTTGTCCAAAATCACAAATTGAGCAAATGCCTTTCCAGGCCTAGACCGCAGGTCCAGCGTGCAAAGAGACGACCTGGCTGCAGAATCAGGCAGTTCCTTCTGTTTCAGCAGGAGATGATGTAGCAGGCCAGTCTCCAAGACGCGTGAAGGCAGGTGAAGCCATAGCAGTAGACTTGATTATTATGCCTGCCCAGCAGCCTTCTTACCTCCTGACCCCCCTCACTCTCATTTTCTGTAGAGAACCACCCTTCCCTCTCTGGGCACTACATGGCTTAGATGGGTTGGCCCTCCCTCAGCTTTGTTTCCGGGATGGACACGGGACCCTGGCCTCGCCGATCAAAGTGTCCCCTTGTCCCCAGAATAGTGATTGGTTCAGAAATGTGAGCGGACAGTCCAGTGACTCTCAGTCCTGCACCTTTATGGAAAATAACTGGAAAGAGCCTTGGTCCTGGGTCTTCAGGTCACCTTTGCCACTTCCTGGGAAGGCTCCACTTGAGAACGAAGCCCGCACAGAGGAAAGGTCAGCTGGCAGTGACTCCTGAGGCAGTCCTTTATGTCCCCAGACCTGGCTTTGCCCCACTTGCAGGGTGAACAGCGCGGACCTTGGGGCTTAATATAGCTTGAGTTAGATTTCCATCCATGGGCCCGTGCAGTGACACATACAAGGTACGGGACAGACGCTGCATCCCAGCTTGTGCTGTGTGGGCCCTGGCCTGCCTGCTGCCCGCCTGCTCTCTCACTCTAACCCCTGACCCTTGCTCTTTCACCACCTGTCCCTTGACCCCTCATTTCTTCATCTAGGCTTGATCATCTCAGCCTGTTGGTTTCCACCTCTTCTGCTCCCTCCTTGCTTTGAAGTCTTTCACATCTCACCTTTGAACCCCCAAGTCCAGGTCAAGCCTGCCTCTGCCTTCTCCACACCTTGAGAAGACTGCTGAGTATAGAGGGAGGCAGTCACTCAGGGACCCTGTGGAGCCACGCACCCATCATGTTCTCCAGCCTCAGCTGAGCGCTCAGAGCGTATCCTAACTAATAGAACATTTAATAATGGCCTACGGTAGTCAAACAGTACAGCACTGGCATAAGGACAGACACAGACCCATGGAATAGAATAGAGAATCCAGAAATAACCCTCAGATACGAGCAAGGGAGCCGAGACCATTCACAGGGACAGAGCTGAAGCTGTAACTAAGTTTTGGTGACTTTGGGCTTAGCAGAAGTGACTGTATTTGGGGCCTGTTTCGTTTTTAACAATTGCCTCCTTCCGATCAGTGTCTCAGCCTGAGAGATTCAATAAAAATTTAAGGCATTAGCGCTACTCTCAGCTGCCACTCTGGAGCTCTTGCAGTTTTTGCTGAACCTCTGTGCGGTGCTCACAGCTCATGATGTCGGGTTCACGTTCTTTAGCTCAGTAATTCATTCTTTTCCTGACATTTCAGTCTCAGATCATTTGCTTTGTGGTTAGTGGCTGTGAACACGCATTTAAAGTTTTTGAGAGAATACAATGCACTATGAAGATTATGATGATGATTGTAAGCAAGATAATTCCCAGGGTCTGGGGTGCACTTCAAAGCCATGACCCCCAAGATCCAAACCAACCACGATCAAAGCCAGAGAAAGTCCCTGTTGAAGGAGGCCCCCTTGTAAGATAATTGGCTTCGTCTCTGGTCTTATTTTCCCACATACTCACCAGCATTTGGAATGACCTTCCTTTCCGATTATTGCCAAGCACACTGGTATGCTTGTTTCATCTCCAGGTTGATTTCTGGTGACAGAAGGAACAGATGATTTTGCTGGCATCTTGGAGGTGGTGCAAAGACACACAGCCAAATAAGATTGATCCACATAGTGAGAACATTACTGCCTTTTTAATCCTTTTTTTTTTTTTTTTAACATTTTTCTTTTTTTGGCTGCACAGCTTGTTGGATCGAACCTTGATTCCTGACCAGGGATTAAATCCCAGTTCACCGCAGTAAAAGTCCACGTCCTAACCATTGGCTGGCCAAGGAATTCCTGTGCCTTTTTAATTCTAATTCAGCGAATCTTAGGGGGTGAAGTATGACTCTCCCTTCTTAATACTAGCTAGTCTCACTTTTTATTGAGATTTTTGTGGTTCCCAGCTATTTGTTGCGAGTGATAATGTGTTTCCGGGTACAGGGAAATACTTTTATTTAAGTCAAACTTAAAATTCTGTCTACCTGGACCTTGCATAAATGATGAAGATGGCTCGTATCACTGGGGCTGAAGAAGCCTGACATGAGACAGGGATCAGCTGGCAGGGAGCGGAGGGCCTGAGCAAGTCCCCTCTCGCGGCCCTCCTCCCTCTGCCGTGAAGCAACCCTGGCAGCACCTCCGAGGCTTATCAAGGGAATTCAGTGGGGCCTCTGGTGTCCGGCTGGAGCACTGGAGGCAGCACAGAAAGTGCCATCCGCGCTCCACGACTCGGAGGCCTGGGCTCTGCACCCCTTTGCCCGCTGCCTCCTGGGTGTGCTGCCTTCCAGTCATCCCGCCCTGCTTTCCCCCGAGGACTCTCCTGGGAACTGCTGTGGAGCCTGAGGCAGAAAGTGGGGCTGGGGTCAGGTCAGCCCACCGCCTCTGCTGGGACCCGTCTCCATGCCAGCAGACACGCCTCACTGCAGCGGGGGAGCCTGGCAATAAATGCCGGGGAAGCAGCTGAAGCCCGCAGGTCTTCAGAGGGCTTGGGCTGCACCCCACCCCACTGGTGCCACGTGGCAGCAGGGTCAGAGGTCAGGGCAGTGTGGTCTGACCAGAGGACAGGCCGTCAGGCTGTTTCCGGTGTAAAGTCTTCGCTGTCAGACTGTGATCCTCTGACCAGGTGGGAAGGGATTATGAGCCATTCACTAGTGTGAAAACAGACTCCACAGTCTAGCTGAATGTCTGTATCTGCCTCCTCTGCCTGCAGCAACCAGTTCCTCCCAAGTGGCGTCATAAGACAGCTCCCATGTATTCCGTCACAGCTCTGCCTGTCAGTCCACAACAGGCCTCACTGGGCTAAAACCCAGGTGTGGGCAGGCTGGGCTCCTTTCCGGAGGCTCCGGGGAGCTCCCACAGGCTGGGTTTCCAGCTTCTACAGCCTGCCCACCTCCTGGACTCATGTCCTGCTTCCACCTTTAAAGACCGTAATGGCCAGCGACGTCTTCTCATTTTGCTGTCTCTGGTTCCTTTTCTCCCTCCTCTCTCCCCGGGCCCACGGGATAATCTGGGATAAGCCTCCCCCCTCAACCTCATCTCAAGATCTTTAACTGAGTCACATCCACCAGGTCTTGTTACCGTGCAGGCCAACACTGTCACAGGTTCCAAGATGTGGACATTTCTGGAGGTCACTGTTCTGCGTGGTCAGCCTCCCCCGCAGGGGTCCTGTCACAGCCCAGACTGATTTCCACAGGTTTTAGTCTGTATCAGAGAGCATACTTTTGGACTGCTTGTCTTGGAAAAAGATTTCAGGTTTTTCTCCAATTGTGCTAACTTGGGTCACACGCTCACTGCCGAACCAGTGGCCATGGCTAGTGAAAGGGACCCGAGTCTCAGGTCCATCCCTGGACCTACAGTGGGGTCAGCTAGAGTGGGGTCAGCCCCCATGGTGACCCGGAGGAGAAGGGCGTGAAGCCTCTGAGGACAGTTGAGGAGGGAGAGGGCCCCGACCCCTCCAGACCTTAAAGAGCTTGTATCCATATTCAGGTGGAAGAAACGGGGCGGGATGGGGGGACACGGGGCGTGATTCCAGCTTGTGGGGGCCAGTTCTTGCCAGGATGTCAGCTCCCGCCCTGCAGCTAAGAGGGCACTAGCAGAGCTGCTCAGCGCTGGCGGTGCCGTGGAGCACAGTGGTGGCCTGGTGACAACCTGATCCAAGGTTAGTATGGGACATGCCAAGGGAGGTATATGGTTAACACAGTCACTGGCAAGGTGAAGCCTCAGAGAAGACGGAAATTTCAATTTCACTCCTAAAAGCATCTTTAAAGCGAAAACTCAAATCAAAGAGCAAAGTATAATAACTTTCTCTGGGCAAATTTATAATTAATCCTGGATTAATTGGCCTTAATGAAGTTGAATTAATTACTAGCTGTTTGTAAAGAACTTTGAACTACCTTAATACAAAATAGCATTAAAAGAACAGAAAGGAACCAGCATTGCATTAACATTAAGAAGCAATCCCAAATAATCGCAGTTCTGCAGGCCGTTCCCTGTCAATCATTACCCAGGCTGGGACTCAGGAGTTTGCGGCAGAGGAGGGTGTCTTTGAGGGCTGGAGGTTTGGGGGTGGCTCCACTCAAGAAACAGTTTGCATGTGCCCGCCTGGGGGCAAGCAAAGATACGCAAGGGTCCTCAGCCCACTGGGACAGGGGCGAGCACCGGAGCACCAGGCCGGTCTAAAGCAAAGTGGCTTCCCTGGGGTAGAAGCCAGCAGAGAGACAAAGGACAGACAGGCGGGCGTGATGGGACCTGCGTCTTGCTGGCAACGGCGCTCCAGTTCCCGCAAGGTGTCCCTCACACTCCTCCTGGCACACCTGCCAAGGCAGAGCTCTGTGCTTCCCTGCTCGTGCCCAGGCACCGCTGCCCCCAGGATACAGTCTTAATCTGGCCGACTTTCAGACAACCCAGAGCTGCCATCTCCTTGGTGCTTGTGGAGATGGAGCTGGACTCCCCGACGCGGCTCAGGCCCCACCCCGAGGCCCACTGCTGGGGAAGGAGCTGCGTGTGAGCCGGCTGCGGTGGGACTGGAGACAGGAAGGCCTGGCCTAAGCCGCAGCCCCACCGCCGGTGAGCGTTTAGGTGTAGGTGCAGCCAGCGATGGCTGCGGCCGACAGCGCCAAGCCTCAGGGGTTCACCAGGCAAACGCTCCTGGGATTTCAGACGGAACACTCTTGACGGGCGGGGCTGGTGGTCCCAGCCGCGGTCGCTTGGCTGAAGCCGAGCAGCGGCAGCCCGTCCGTGCAGGGCCCCTCTGGGCGCTTTAAACCCTGCGCGCTGTCCTGGGCGCCAGCTGCCGGGCCCAGGCAGGCGTCTGCAGCGCGGCCCGCGCCGCTCTCCCGCGGGCGCACGCACAGCCCTCGCTGCGGCCCGGGCCCCGGCGTGCGCACCCGGGCCGGAAGCTTGGGCGGCGGAACGCGCGGGCCGGGCGCGGGCGGCGGCCGGGCCCGCTTGGCGGCCGGACCGGCGGCGGCATGGCGGGCCGGCGGGTGAACGTGAACGTGGGCGTGCTGGGCCACATCGACAGCGGCAAGACGGCGCTGGCGCGCGCGCTCAGCACCACGGCCTCCACCGCCGCCTTCGACAAGCAGCCGCAGAGCCGCGAGCGCGGCGTCACGCTCGACCTGGGCTTCTCGTGCTTCTCGGTGCCGCTGCCCGCGCGCCTGCGGCCGGCGCCGGGGCCCGCGCCCGAGGCGGAGCCGGAGCCGGAGCCGCGGCTGCAGGTCACGCTGGTCGACTGCCCGGGCCACGCGTCCCTCATCCGGACCATCATCGGCGGTGAGCGCGGCCGGGCCGGGGGCGGGAGGGCCGCGCGCGTGGCACGCCCGCGCACTCGGGGAGGCCCGGAGACCCGCTCGGCGCCCGGGAGGCGGCCACGCGCTGCCCGCGGTCGGCCGCCGCCCCTGCTGCGCCGTTTCCGGGAGCGCCACCTGGAGACGGGGCGCCTGTGTATAGGTCGACTCCTCCTCTTGTTGCTCTTGCTTTTCTTTATTTTGTAAACAAGGGGGTAACCCCACATGCACTATTTCACTGGATACTCCAGGCTGCCGCCCCTGTATGTAAAGCCGCACCCACTCCAGTGTTCTTGCCTGGAGAACCCCGCGGACAGAGGCACCTGGTGGGCTACAGTCCATGGGGTCTCAAAGAGTTGGACACGACTGACAACTAAGCACACACACACACACACACACACACACACCACAATACATCATTGTTTTCACCATCACGTGAAAATCCCTTGTACACTGGCACCGCCATTTTCTTAGTGTGTTAATGACAGACACTTATGTCCTTTGCCGTCTTTGCTCACAATGCTGCTTCAGTGAAGTTTCTAGAACAGATGTCTTTGGTGGGCGTGCTTGTGTGTCTGTAGGAGAGCCCCTGGAACTGACACGCCTGGGCAGAGGGTCTTGGTGGGTACTTCTTAGATGCCCTCCTGTGATGTGCCGTTTCGTTAATTTTAACAGTACATGAATATATTCTACTCCTGAAGAAATAGAACCATACACCAGGTAGCAGGTCCCTACTTAGCCGTTCTGTCCCTCCAGAGGAAGTCGCTAGTGTACCTCTGGGGAATTACCTTTTCACGCCCTTTTCAGTTCACTGGACTCCACGGACAGGACTTTAAATCATGTTCCTTTTATATAGAAAAACGGTGCTTTAATGCAAGCACATGGCACAAAGGGCGTGTAGCTCAGAGACTCTTCCTTCTAACTGTGGACCCAGGACCCTGGTATCTCCCACCTGTCCTCTTCCTCCTGTTCCTTCTGGCCACTCCCTGGGCCCATGGGCACATATAGGAACACAGATTGTTCAGGTGGTTTCATTGGCCTGCTGGTGGACGCCGTCACTGGGTATAGGGGTCCCCAGCTGTATGATGAGTGTCAAATACTTCCACCTTGTCGCCTCCCAACTGTTCCATGCTGCAGGCAGTCTGATTTTCCTGTTTTCAGGAGAGGAAATGGCGGCACTTCTTGCAGGTGTTAATGCAAGACCTGAGCAGATGGAGGCCACGGCCCCAGGCTGCTGCTCTTCTTCCTTCAATAGATCAGATGCCCGCCTTCCCCTCGGGGAAGTGAGAAAAAGGTGGCTTTTTCTTTTGAGTGGAAGGGAACGGCGTTCGAGTGTCTGCCAGCCTGTGGCTGCAAACCTGTGTCTGTGCAGCAATGCTGGTTGAAGGGGCGTGTTGGGGGAGTGCGGCCCCAGCTTTCCGCTGAGGAAACTGGAGGTCTCTGGACAGGAGTCGGAAGCCACTCTGCTGCCCATGACCTGGGTCTGTGAATTCCTGCGTTATCCTCATGACCCAGAGGCCTCACATGTCTTGGCCTTCTTGAGACGGCTCCAGAGACTGAGTCCTGGCTTCTGTCCCCAGACTCCTGCGTCCTGGACCTTGCCTTCCTCTCTGGACCACAGGCCCTCTCCTCCTGCCTTGGCTTCTGCGTCACACGATGGATGGATGTTCGTCAGATCCGGTCAGCTCTCAGCCTCAGGACTGTCCTGAGCTTGCTCATTGCCTTTGTGGGAACCGCGGTCTGGCCTCTGCCTGCCCCAAGCCTCGTCCCTGTCTCCTGCCGTCTCGACACACGGCCTTCTTCTTGTTGGATGGGCCAGCCTCTCGGACCATCTGGCTCCTCCTCACTTAAGTCAGCTTGAGGGTCACCTCCTGGGATAGGCCCCCTGGGACCTACTGACCTCTTGTCCCCGGCTCTCTGCCTCCTACTTCCTCGGGTCCCGTTGCTTCCTGCGGGCCCTTTGTGCTGTCTGCTTTGCTCGATGTGCTTGCTTGTTGAGGGCCTCTGTCGCCCATGGGGGCAAGCGGGAGCAGCGTCCGCCTCTCCAGTGTGTTCTCAGTGCCGTGACCAGAGCCAGGCCTGTGGGAGGCACTCGGTGGGTTCCGAACGAACGAAGCCATGTGCCAGCCCCGAGGCCATCAGGGGTGGTGACAAGTCAGCAGCCGGGTGTCCTCCGCCTGCGGACTCACAGCGGAGCAGAGAGTGAGCAGAGCACAGGGCAAAGGGTCAGAGCTCGCTCTGCGCCGCGCCGACCCGCCCCCGCAGCACTGGCTCTCGGTGCCCGTCTGCCCAGCCCCTGACGGGGCTTCTGGGCAGTATTTTTCTCTGATCCATTTTAGAGTATACATCTTTCAGAGCTGGAACTTTGGCAAGATTCAGTGATGGGGCTTGAGTGGGGGTGAGGGACTCAGACCCATCCTTGCTCTTGCCCTGGCAGGAAGGAGGAGGTCTGACAAATGCTGGCGGCTGGGCTTGGCCATCTATAGTAGTCTGTGGCTGCTAGGATTAACAGCGCAGTGTCGCCCCGTCTCCTGTGCCTGTGGGTAATGAACGGCCGTTCAGCGCCCGACCGTCGCCCTGATCACCGGCCCCTCGTGCACCCATTCAGCAGTGCTTCTGCCGGGCTTGCCCCGCTCTGGGCCTTCCTGGCCAGAGCTACTGAGCTGTCACAGCCTTACGCATGTGGCTGGGGTTCCTAGCCTTGGACAGCAGTGGGCAGCCCCCGGGAGCCTGTCTCTGCGGCCCGGGGTGGGGGAGCATTCTTTATGACACTTAAGCTTCTTCCATTCTCTGTTCTTCCACGTCTCCGAGCTCATGGGACAGCATGGAGCAGCATGGTGCCTTCAGCTGTTCTCTCCAGGAGTACGCCTGCAGCCTGTCTGCAGTACTCTCTTTGGACCCACGAGAAGGCTCATGTGCGAATGACCGTGCGTTTTCCCCCAGGCTTTGACTGTGCTCGTTGGCCGTCTGCATTTAGTGCCGAGCAGGCCGCGTGGCCCAAGCAGAGGTACCACACCAGGGGCCTGGCCACTCCGGGAATTCAAGTGTTTTCCTCATGCAAAACCAGCCAAGCAAAAAAGACACTTCCTGTTTTCTCCATTCCTAGTCTTTCAATGGATCTGTCTAGAAATTCCTTGTGTTGAGTTATGGCATCTTACGCTTGTCCTCAAACGCTGAGGCATATTTAAGGGCGATGATACGAGTGGAGGCGCTTCCTGAGCTCTAACTCCTTTGGCTCCTAGAATCCGTTGGCTTTCGTCCCCTCTCCTCGGTGTGCACCGGTTAGGACCCCTTCTTTCAAGCCCAGATCCCTCGGCGTCTCTAGGAGACCCAAGTCAAGCTTTGCCTGCAGCAGCGGTCGCTGGCCAGCGGGTGACTTTGCTGGGGTTTGGGCGAAAGTGCTGGAGCTGTGTAGCGTCAGAGGCGTGGCCTCGACTTTAAATGAATGCAGAATATTTGAGCAGCAACGAACCGGGAAGAAAAATGGAAGGAGGTAGCCATACCTCATTCTGCTGGGGTACATTTTTCTTCTCACGGGGCTTGCCCTTGAGAACAAAACATATCAAATGTTAAATCAAAGAATATTTTCTAGTCATGCTAGGAATAGAAAATAATGCAGACTTGCTTTGGCGAGGCGAATGTTTTGCTGGAAGGTTATAATCAAAGTCAGGAGGAAACCATAGCCACAGCTTTCGGTAAAGCTGTGATCATTTAAAATTAATTGCTTTTAAACTTCTCACTTAGCCTCAGATTCACTCCATCCAGGTTGGAATAAGATTTGGGCAGGCGTCCCAGGAACCAACCAGTTAATTAAGCCCTGAGACCTATTCCCTGCGTGCTTGTCCTTGCATTGGCTGGTCCTGGGCCAGACTGGGCCTGAGGCTCCCTTTGACCAGCAGGCCCTTGAGGCCATGCTGTGGGAGGTGACGGGGAGAACAGTCTCTAGAGCTCTGGGGACCCAAGGGGACCGGGAGGCCTTCCACCTGCTGTTCCCGCAAGCCTGGAGGCCTCCAGGTAGCTCTTGAGCCAGGCAGAATGGACTATCAAGGCTGTTTTGTTAGACGTTTGTTCCGAGATGGAATTCACACACCATAAACTCTGCCCAGTTCAGGTACACGTTTAAGCGTCTTCAGCCTGTTCCCAGAGCTGTGTAGTCATTGCCGCAGCCTGAGCTGCATCAGTGTCAGAAGATCCACACAGCCACAGCGGTCCCTACCCCGCCCGCTCCCTGACCCGGGCCTGGAAGCTTCTCGCCTGCTCAGCGTCTCCGTCCGTGTGCCCGTTCTGGAGCTTCGTACAAATGGAATCACACACGATGTGGCCTTTTGTGTCTGGCTTCTTCCACCAAGCGTGTTGCTTCCAGGGTTCATCCATGTTATAGTGTGCGCGATGCTTCATTCCTTTTTAAAAATCCATTTTTGTTTTTAGTTGTGGTAAGATACACTTTACATAAAACGTGCCATCATAACCATTTTTAAGCCTGTAGTTCAGTGGCCTCCGTTTCCAGAGCTCTTTCCTTCTTACAAAAGCAGAACTGTGCCTGTTAAACTTCCCTCCCCCTCCCTCCTTTTTAGGGCTGAGTAGTAATCTGGGGCCGGGGAGCCTGGTGGGCTGCCGTCTGTGGGGTCGCACAGAGTCAGACACAACTGAAGTGACTCAGCAGCAGCAGCAGCACCCATTATATGCATAGATTGCCTTGTAAAACTCCAGTCATCAGCTGAGGACGTTTGGGTTATTTTCACTTTTGGACAATGATGGGAAGCCCCACTGTGGACATTTGCATTCAGCAGTTTGTGTGGACGTATGTTTTCACTCTCTTGGGTTTATACGGAGGAGTGGAGTTGCTGGGTCAGAGGGCACCTCTGTCTGCTTTTCGAGGAGCTGCCGCCTGTCTCCCGTGGCAGCTGCTCTGCTCCGCTCTCCCACCAGCAGCGGTGCGCGTCTGGTCTCTCCGCGGCCCCGCCAGCACTCGTGACTGCGTGGCTTCGGGACCGTAGTGTCCCGGTGAGTGTGAGGTGACGGCTCACTGACTTCTGCAGTTGCATTTCTCAGGTGCTTTCTTGTCCCACTTGCACGTCTTCCCTGGGGAGCTGCGTATCCAGGTCTGGAGCCCTTTTGTTCAGATGGCTCACTGGCTTCTGTTACTGAGTTGTAAGGGTCTTTATGTGTTGTGGATACCGATCCTTTACTAGGTATCTGATTGGCAGATATTTTCTCCCCTTCTCTGGATTGTCTTTACTCAGTAATATTTGAGGTAAACAAATAAGTGAGTTGAATTAAATGGACGTAGTTTGAGAGGATTATGTGTGCCAGATGTTATTCAGGCTGTGAGGAGCGAGGAGTGTCTGGAAGTGCTGTTTCCGTGTTTCTGGAAGGCTCCTAGGGCCCCTCCTGTCCTCCTCCTGGACCCGCCCACCCCCGTCCTTAATGCCAGCAGGAGGCGGCTCTTCCTGTCTGTCTGCCCCGTGGAGGGTCTCACCCCACACTGGGGTCTTGTGCAGGTATGTTTTGATGGCCCCTGTGTTAAAGTCTTTTTCCATAAAAATTCATTGCCAGCACGTCAAAATCAGGAGCTTTTCTGTAACAGCTCAGAAGTCCACCACTTCAGATGCGAGCGAGTGTACACCTGAGTGCAGAGCCCAGAGCGTGGGGCGCCTCCTGTCGGGGGAGGCCCAGGGAAGTGCAGCAGAGCGGGCACAGCACCCAGGAGCATCTCCCATCCAGCCGGGTGCTCTTCCGGGCCCCAATCGTCTCACCGCGTCCTGCCAACCGGCCCCAAGGCGGGGGTTTCCCTCCACACTCGGGGTCACCCCAAAAAGGAGGCTGCATGGTGCTGGGTCGGAGCAGCTCCAGGCCGCGTGTAGGGCCTCAGCCCACACTGCTTTGGGGGGAGCCCGGCTCCTGAGCAGCCGTTTGTACATAAGTCAGTTTGTCAAAAGCACAGACCTGTGCCTCCATTCTCCCTGGATTATTGGAGTTCTGTGTGTTGTTAATTGGGTCTTTATTTTCTTGTGATTAGGCTCCTGCTGCTTTGAAGTGGCCGATGCTGGTGGGGAGGGGGACTTAGCTGATGTGGTGATCCTCTCTTGGCAGGAGAAGAAACAAGTTTTGCTGTTGAGAGAGAAGTTGAGTTTCCCTCTGCCGTATCTCTTATGCTAGGATGATGCCTCTGTGTCTCGGGGCTTCAAGGAGACTGCGATCGCTTCCTTTGTCTCTAACCTACTTCCCGAGGACGTCTATTTGCTGGCACACACAGGTGCTACCTGCAGATAAACCTGTTTCCTTTTAGAGTTAGTACTGGGAAATAAAGGAGATCAATCCTGGGTGTTCATTGGAAGGACTGATGCTAAAGCTGAAACTCCAATACTTTGGCTACCTCATGCGACGAGTTGACTCACTGGAAAGGTCTCTGATGCTGGGAAAGGTTGGGGGTGGGAGGATACGGGGACGACAGAGAATGAGATGGCTGGATGGCATCACTGACTCTGTGGACATGAGTTTGGGTGAACTCCGGGAGTTGGTGATGGACAGGGAGGCCTGGCGTGCTGTGATTCATGGGGTCACGGAGAGTCGGACACGACTGAGCAACTGAACTGAACTGAACTGACTGAACTGAACTGAATTAAACTGAACTCGGAAATGCCAGCTCGGAAATGCCAGCGCGGACCTGCTGGACCCCCTGGATGCAGGGCTCCATCCTTTGCCACTTGGGGTCACTCGGTGGCGTAAAGCTCCCGGAGCGGGGGGCTCAGCCTCTGTCACCTGACGTCGGGATGAAGGCTGTCTGCCTCCCGGCTGTGCGGCAGGGTGGCGCTTACTCTGCTGAGGTCACTTCCAGGTGAATTCAGGGCCCCCTGCCCTGGGCACCCAAGACCCTCCTATGTGTGTGACCCTGGTGTTCCCTGCCCTAAAATGCGATCTGCTCGGAGGTGGTCCTCAGAACTTCTGCCCCAGAGGAAAAAGACTTTCTGTAAGTGGGGCTGCTTTCCCCAAGCACCTCTGGGGTCCATGGGCCGGCAGAGCACAGGAGGCTGGGAGGATGCTGGGGTCCCCAGCGGCATCGGCTGGGCGGGGAGGGATGGCCCCCACTGGCTGCACGGGGCATGTTTGGAGAGCCAGTGCGGGGTGTCCTCAGTACCACCAGCAGGCCGCTCAGGGATACTGGCCTGTCCCCCCGCAGCACAGCGCAGCGACAGCCAGGAGCCGCGGGCGACTGCAGACTCCCTGTCCACCAGACACCAGTGGCCCCTTCACACTGAGCAGCGCCCCGATTCTCCACAGTGGGGCGGGGGCCCTCCTGCGACCCCGCTCCCTCTCCTGCTCCTCCACCAGCGACCTCAGCAGTGCGCCCCCTGCCCCTCTGCCCAGCGCGGCTGCTCCCTGGATGGGCCTCCGTCCACCCCGCGCTGGGCGAGCACCACCCGCAGCATCTGGGGTTCCAGCCCCTCTGCAGGCTGTCCTTCCCGCCCGCGCAGAGAACTCTCTCTGGATGGCTAATACGGTTATTTTATTTCTCTGCCTAAAAGGTTTTCATTTTCTCTCCGTTGGTGTAAAGGCCAAACTCGGCAATAGGCTGACAGGGCCCTTCCTGAGGGGCCCGTGTGTCTGTGTCTCCCAGGACCCCAGGCTTAACAAGCTGCTTGCGGGTCTCTGGACAGAGAGACTCTGGCTCTGCCACGTCTCTGGAAGCCTCCCCGTCCCCACTCTGGCCGTAGGGAGGGCCAGACCCACCCGCTGGGCCCCAGACCCTGTGTTCTCCCCTCGTGTCGGTGTGTTCGCTGTGCCCGATGCCTCCGAGGCGGGGGTCCTGCCGTCATCCGACTCCAGGACCAAGGGCAGGGCCTCCGCGCAGGCGCAGAGCAGAGCCGCGGCCGCGCGGGCGAGCAGGCCGGCCCCTCCGCCGGCGGTCCGCACCCTGCCTCCCCCGGGGCTGGGCGCCCTCGGCCACACAGGGTTCACTGCCGAGCAGACCTGCCCGGAGGTCAGACGAGTTAATCTTTCAGTGGAAATTCAATCCTCATATTTCATTTTCAGGCCACTTTGCGTAGCAAAGTAGTTTAACTCGGAGCAGATTTCTGCTGTGCTGACGGTTAATTTCATGGCCCGCAGAGGGTCAGCACGCTGGGGCCGGGGCCGCCGCGACCCCGAGCAGCTCACCGCACACGGCGAGGGCCCACAGCCTGTTGTCTTAGGGAGGCCGTCTCAGGCATCCTTCAGCGCGGCGCTCTGGAGTTAACAGGGTGACCTTTTCAAGAACATTTTTAAAAGCTACAACACAGATCCCTCCCACACCGTATATTTTCCTTTCTCCACACAGTTCAAAGGGGCTGGGTTGTCTCAGGTTTTTCGCCGGCGATCTTCAGCTTGACCCTGGTTGTTTAAATCTGCCGGAGGAAATTTGAACAAACTTGTACTTTGGTAATTCTTCTGCCTCTGTGAACCTTTAACCTTAAGGGTTCTTGGAGAGCCTGGGGCTGCATTGTCACCAGCCGTCCCTGCTGGGGCTCTCAAAGGCCATTGTCTGGCGCGTCTGTTTCCACTTTGCTACTGGAGTTCTCTGGAGGAAGGGTATTAATTCAGACCTGATCTGCAACAGGACGAGGACTTCTGAACTTGCCCCCGAGCTTGGGGCCGGGGAAATGAGCATAATGCAAGCCTGTGGGCCCCGTGGGGTCCTGCAGTGGCTGTGGAGGTGGGGGCCTCCGGGGCGGGCCGGCGTGGCGGCTCCCCGCGGCGGCCCACCTTGGCCAGCCCTTGTAGGCAGCAGGACCACAAGCAGCTCCTGCCCCCGGTGGTCCAGCCTAGGGCCCGAGTCTCCCCCGACCGCGACCTTCCTGGAGCACCAGGTCCTCAGGAACCCGGGAGGCTGGATGTGAACCGGGGCCCCACACCCTGACGGCGCGCCTGTGACTGCACCCTCCTGGGGAGAGGGCCCGGGCTCCCCAGGCCAGAGGGCGTGGTCTGGATGTGGGGCCTGCCAGGGTCTCCATCGAGTTCTCCCTGTGCTCCCCACAGGAGGGCCCCGAGACCCTGAGAGTGTGTGATGCCTCGGTCACGGCGTCGGGGCACCGGCGTTTGAGGTGGACTCTGCCCACCTCCGTCCTGACGCTCCTCCTGCGTCCTGGCAGTTGCTCTCTGCAGGAGCCCGGGGGCTGTTGGAGCTCCTGGCCCGCCCCCGTGGCTTTCTTTCTCTCCTCCCAGGATTCACAGCGCCCTGAAGCTCTGGCCAGGTGACCTGATCCCTTACAGTCAGACTTTGAGGAAGGAGCGGCGCACTGATGTGTTCACTCACTGATTCATTCTGCAAACCCCGAGCCACACATGCACACGTGGAGCGGGGTTGACATGGCTGAGCAGGACGGAGTGGAGCTCAGTGGCCGTCGTGGGGGCAGTGCTGTGCGCTGTGAGCGTGCGGGGAGGAGTGAGCAGGACACGTGGAGACGGAGCAGCAGGCAGGCGGGTCCCGAGGCTGCCCTGCGTGTCGGAGGCTGGTCTGGCTGACTCAGCAGGAACCTGCTGTGGGCTGGCCTGTCTGGACAGATGTGACTGTTTGGAGCCTGTGTCCCTCTCAGGCTTGCCAGAGGACAGGGCAGTGCGTGTCCTGTGGTCCTGACTGGTGGACAGAGGCCAGGGGGGAGGGCCCCGCCAGCTGCACGTGCTGAGTCCTGTGTCTGGCGCTGGACCCCCTTTTCTTCCCGGGGTGGGGCAGGATCACGGGGAGATAGGAAGCGGCAGGTCCCGCGAGCTGGACAGCAGCCAGGACGCCAAGATGCCAGGACTGCGGTCGGCCATTAATGCTGAACTGCCGAGCCTAGCGATGGGCATCGCAGGCAGGCATTGAAGGAGCTGAAGTTGCTGGCACCCCGTCCTTCCCTCTGGGTGCCCACTGGGCTGAAGGGGGTGCGCTGGGGGCAGACTTTGTACTTTCTTCCCCCAAAGTGGGCTTCCCTGGTAGCTCAGCTGATTAAGAATCCGCCTGCAATGTAGGAGACCTGGGTTCAATCCCTGGGTTGGGATGATCCGCTGGAGAAGGGAAAGGCTCCCCACTCCAGTGTTCTGGCCTGGAGAAACTCATGGACTGTATATAGTCCATGGGGTCACAGAGAGTCGGACACGACTGAGCGACTTTCACTTTCTTTTTCTCTTTCCCCCAAAATGAGTGTGGTGTGAGGGTTGGCCTATCTTGATTGTGCCTGGAAGGGTGCATGTGGGTGCAGCGTCTGGGTGGCTTGTGGTTCAGAGCAGACCTGGAGACAGCCAGAGAAGCCCAGGGCTTTGTTTGTGGGCTCCTGCCGGCAGGCTGGCCTCCCGCTGGGCTGGACCTTGGCCTCTACTCCGGTCGGGTTCTGTGCTGAGGGTCAGTGGTTTACACCCCGTGAGGCTCTTTCAAGATGCCGGGGTGGTGTGGTCTTCTGGGCACGGCCTGGACCCCAGGGTGCAGGTCACCCTGCAGGTTGGGGCCTGTCAGAAAGAAGAACCCTGACTGAGCTCTGGGGGTTCATCTGAGAAGCAGCAACTGGGATGCCCCCACCTGTTTATTTCTCCCCCTGGAATCAAGTGGAATATTTTCCTGGCAAATATTTCCTAGGTAAAAAGAAGTACTATACACTTGTTTTGCAGATTCATTAGTCGTTTCTAAAAGTTCTTAAAAGTAGATAAGAAGAAAACCTGCCGTGGAAACCAATGAAGTTTCTCTTCAAGGACTGACTCTTTTCTAGGAAAGATAAGAGGCAGTTATTTGGGTAGTTATTTCGTAGCCGAATCTCTCTGTCTTCCTCTTACCTTACCGTCTGTCCCGGAAGGGGACACTGGAGCAAGCTCCCTGGTGACACACGTGTGTTACCTGTTCCTGACTGCGTCTGGGCCTTGCAGAGGCGGCGCTGGGTAGCGGCGGCCGCATCTCCCTGCCGACTCGGGCCTGTTCGGTGCACAAGAGGGCAGTGTTTGCTTGCGGTCCTGGGTGGAGACATCCATATAGGGTAACAGGTCAGCGGAGTTAGAACGACCTCGGGCTTTTCCGAGACAAAATAAGCCATAGGCCACAGTCAGGATGGCTTCCCATGTATGCCTTTAAGTGCTGACCCCTCCAGAAAATAGCTGCTTGCTGTCTTTTTTTTTTTTTTCCTTAAAAAGAAAAATATTGTTTCTTTGAACGTTTATTTTTCATTTTTTTTTAATCAGTGGAAATATGGTTTGCAGCCTTGTGCGTACAATGGCAGAGGTTAACGAGTTTTGCGAAAGCAAAACAACCACCTTCCAATTGAAAGCCATATGGGAGGGTTTCTGTTTGAAGCGAGGGGTCAAATGTATACGCCGCCCCTTGCGCATCAGTGTGAAGATTACCGGGCTTCGCTTCTAAAGCGTTTGAAGATATGGGCTCAGTTGTCAGCCCCTTCGCTCAGCTTTCCTTTGTTTCTGTAAGTTTGTGGTGTTAGCCAAAGCAGGGACTTTCCAGGAGAAAAAAGAGGTGATCTGCTGCCTCCCCAGGGTCACTGCTCTGGCTGAGCTCAGCCGTGTCTGCTCTTGTACAAGGATTTGCCTATTTTTGGCTCCTCCGTGGTGCTTTCCCAGAGCGGCTTTCAAGGCTGGAAGACGCGTCTTGGTGCCCAGCCCTCCTGACCCTGCCCCCCAGGTCTGGGGTCTCACAGCCTCTGTGTCCCCTCAGCCTAGAGGTGCAGGCTTCAGGGGCCCCCAGGAGGGGACAGCCAAGCCCCCCAGGACATGGGTGGAGCCAGCTGTGGCCCGCTGCGGCTCCAGGCGGCCCAGTGCAAGGCCGCTTCCCTCCCACCGGCCGCACGCCTGGGCCGCGGGTGATCACCCTGCTCACTCGGTGGGTGTACCAGAGCGTGGACGGCAGGACTGCCAGCACTTGGTTGGAGAGGCAGTGGTGACGTTGCCCCTCTGCCCCGCTACAGGAAGCCGAGGGCTGCCAGTGCCGGGTGTGAGGCCCGAGGCGCAGACGGGGTGGCTGCCTGTCTGCGTGCCTGCAGCCGGGCAGGGGGTCCAGGTGGAGCCTCCGAGAGCCATCGGGAGGAGAGTTGGGTTCCCAGGCTCGGCCTGTGTGAGTCCCCCTCTGTTCTCCTTTTCTAGTCACAGCGTCCGTTTCCCAGGTGGCTGCGTCCACAGGACCGACGCAGCGTGCACGGTGGGCGTGTGAGCACAGCTGTCCCCTCGGGCCCGTGCGATGCAGAATCTGACTGTGCCCGCCCTGCCAGAGCCTGGGGTGGCCTTCTCGCTTGTATCCTTGTGAAGCCCCTCTTCCAGCCTTTCTTAGCAGGGAGCCTGAGCTCAGACTTACAAGAGCCTCATACCGTGCTTCTCCAGGAAGGCAGTTTGTGAAAAACGCAGGAACCGTCCACTTTCAGGGGAGCCGGGTTTGTAAGGGAACGGAACGCTGCTTCCGCCTTGGGTCCTGAGCTGGTTTCCATCTTCGGTGCCTGAGGCAGGGGTGGTGAGCACGGAAAGGTACAGACGGTCCTGGGCAGTCATTTCCAGGCAGATTCTTGAATGCCATGTATTTTTCGGGTCACCGTCAACTCATAATGGAGCAACACGGAGTGAGAATCCCTGCTGTGGAGACATGAGCGGCGCCCGCAGCCGTGCGATGGAGCAGATAGGGAGCTTCCTGTGAGCGCAGGGTCCCTGCGCTATCTGGGAAATTCAGATTGAATGCGTTCTGAAGCGCTCCCTTTCAAAAGAAGGCCTTCCACGAGCGCTGCAGCCCCAGTAAATACCAATAATTTTTATTTCCCTGTCCTTATCGGTGGCCCTGCTGAAATGCCCCTGCGCAGCCTATCTGGTCTTTCCAAGTGAACATCACCTGATTAGTGTCAGCTTCCAACCTGAATTATGATCCATCCTTCAAACCACAGGCTGCTTCCGCACCTCTGCCTCTGGAGCTGATTGCCAATACCCCGCAGTACCGGAAGGCAGCCGCGGGTAGAGGGGACGTGCTGAAGTGCTGCCCCGAGCGCAGCGGGCAGGGCTGTGTGCCCCTGTGAGAGAGGGTGCGGGGCCTGCCTGTGTCTCTCAGGTGGGTGAGGGGCTGCGTGGGCCCGGGAACATGGGGGAGGCCGGGACAGTCTCCCTGCGGCCTGGAGGAGGCGCCCGCTGTGGCCTCTGCCCCTCCGAGCCCGCCCCCCCCCCCCCCCCCCCCCCCGTTTCCTGGGGTCTGCTCCCACGCCTGGGGGCGGCTGCTCTGGGACCTCACAGGCCTGGAGGGCGGAGGATGGAGCAGGCGTCCCTGACCAGGCTTCCAGCGCGTCCTTCTCCCCCGTGCGTCCAGGGTGCCTGGGGGCCTTCCCTCCTCCCACAGTGCAGTTGGTTCAGCCCCAGGACGCCCCAGGTTTGCAACCAGTCAGACTTTCTGGTTTGCAGACTCGGTCAACGCGGGTCCTCTGCGTGTCCTCCGGGTGGTCCGCGGCTGATCTCCTTGAGGGGCAGAGAGGCTGCTGGGCTGGGCCCTGCGGCCACCGGGACTGAAAGGGGATCTGGCTCTGGTGCTGGCTTGTTGTGTGACTGGCCGTTTGACTTTTCTGAACCCTCGTCTCTTCACACGCTGCAGAAAGGAATCATGGCTCTTTTATGGGACTTGCCGTCAGGATCCCTGTGGCAGCCGTGATACGGTCGGCTCCAGCCTGGTGCCCTCCCTACCAGGGGCGTGCAGACCAGCTCTGAGGGTCCACACGGGACATCCCACTCTGAGGGCTTGTGAGAGTCTAGCACCCCTTTCCCTCAGCACTTCAGACGGTGGGAGCGAGCTCTGAAATTATGCAAGAGATATGTTTCAAAGAAGGAAGTGAAATTCTTGCATTTTTTCAGGCAGAGAAGGGGAGGGAAAATAGATTCATTGTTTTGCTTGGCGGTTCCACAGGATGCAGGACCGAGCTGCACAACCCACCCCCTGCCCCGCAATGGTATTATCGGCTGACTTTCTTTCTCTTTCTCCCTCCTCCCCGCTTCCTACGCAAACTGCAACGGAACCCCCTCTCCCCGAGCCGGGCTCACGTCCTGGCCTGGAATAGCGTCCCGTACTGGAGGTGCGCTGATGCTGGGCTGTTTCCTCTTTGGTGGTCTCTGGTCTCCTGGTCAGCACCTCGTGTGCAGGGGGGTGTCCGGTGCTGGCCCCGGGGCTGATCTTGGGTCTTGCAAGGAGGCTCCCCATCCTGGGAAGGGTGCCATCCCTTACTGTGTGGCCAGGGCTGGGGGTGGGAGATGGACGTGGACAGAAAGCTAGAGGCTGACCGCTGGGTCCCAGGAGCCAGGGGTCACAGGCCAGGCGTAGGCTGGCAGGTGCCGGGGGAGGTTGTCTCGGGGGGCCGTCACGTCTGGTGCCCCCTCCCAGTCACACCTTCACACAGCCCGGGCAGGGGGACAGGGCCCAGGTGGGAGCCCCTCAGGGGGCAGGGGCTGCTTGTAGCCTCAGTTTCCTCATCTTCAAACTGAGGAGTCATGGTGCGGGCTCTGTGAGACTCCACCGGATAAGCTGTTGTCCTTATCTCAGCACACGACTATGAGACCGACAGAGTTCTCTGCAACCTACGAGGTCTCAGGAAGTGGCGTTAGCTATTAGGAGCGGAGCTAAGTGTGATGTGATGTTTTAATTTTTAAAAGACATTTCATGTAAAAATAAACCATTTGTCAGAAGTCTCCTTGTTTCTGGTGGGAAAGAAAGGCTGAGTGGATGGCGTCTGACGTGGTGGGAGTGTAAGGCTGTCAGGTCTGCTTTGTCATCGGCCGTGGCGTCGTTGGGGAGAAGCTGAATTGTCCCCCTTGAAGCATAAGCGCTTTGTTACGTGGATCTGGCTGTAAAACTGCAAGGTAGTTGGAACTGGGAGAAGGAAGGGCCCACAGCGGGAAAGAGGGCCGGAAGGCAGGAGAGGCGTGGACATTTGTTAGAAAGCAGCGCGTTTGTCTGCCAGGAGAGGCCGGGCGGCCGGAGGCCCTCGCGTGTTCTGTGTGTGCGCCGAGACGTGCCTGTCTCTGCTGGCTGCGAGCGGACCCGAAATATGTGATGGGAGCAAGCTTTCTTCAAAGTGATCCGGGCCTCCACGTGGCAGAAGAAGGACACGGAACACACAGCAGCACACGGGGAAACGCGGAGCAGCTTAAAAACCTTGAGGCTTCGAGTCTGAGAAGCTGAATTTGAGCCGTTAGCTGTGTGACCTTGGACAGATTCCCCGACTTCCTGGGGCCTGGACTGCCGGTCGGCAAAATAGGACAGAGTCGTCCTAAGGATGAGAAGAAACGAACCTGGTGTGGGACAAGCGTTCAGTAAACGGTGTTGCTTGGGAGCATTGCTCCCCCGGCAACAGGCCCCGTCTCTGTGGCTGTGAGCGTGGGCTTCCCTGAAACGCTCTGGTTCCTTCTGTAAACGAACGCCTGGACCATCAGTTCAGTATCGAGGGAGGCTCGTAGGTGAGTTCACGTGACTGAGCCTTGGAAAGCTCTTTTTGTTAACTCCTGATTTTAGTACCAGGACAGAAGAAGGCTCTTCAGAGCCTAATGTGCTTGAAACCTGAGCTCAGCCTGTGTGTATGCCTAGGGGAAAATTCATCAGAAAATTCGGGTTTTTCCAAAAACTGGATGGGGTGCCCTTCTTTCAGTTGCGGAAACAATTTCCCCCCGAGTTTACTGTTTATTTGGGGGGCATGTATGTTTCCCAGTATATCAAATATGATACATGATATTGATGTATTTTAAAGTTTTCAAGCTAACAAACATTAACCCTTTATGAGGGTTTTAAACGGCCTTGCTGATTTTCCGTTTCCCCCAGATTTGCATGAGTGAAATTCTTGGAAGCTTTGTCTGTCTGGCCGAGCAGACGACACCTCCGTCTAGGGATGGTGGGGAGACCCACGGGCAGCCAGTTTCACTGCAGCGAACTCAGAGGCCTGCGCACTTTCGCTTTGCTGGGGTGCAGGCGGCCGAGGCCACGGGGCGTCGTTCCAGTGTAGAGGTCTGCGTCTTGGAGAAGCAGGTTCCAGTTTGTGCTTATAAACAGGAAGGCTGATTTGCGAGGAGGCGGGTGAAGCGTCTAGAAGAGAGAGGGCACGTGGCACCTCCAGGCCTTGTTTGTAGGTGCCACACCGTGAGCCGTGCATAGACGTTCTCAGTGTAAATGGTCAGTGTCCAGGTCTCCAGATGGGCCATCCACCGATGCGTGGCCCTCGAGAGCAGATTTCAGGCTCGGGAGGGGTCAATGTGTGCCTGGACACCCCGGGCCAAGCAGGGTGCGCCCAGCCCATAGTGCTGAGCCAGGGACCTGGCACAACTCGGGCCTTGAGGGCTCTGTTACAGAGGGACTGGACTCTGGGGTTGTTTTAAAGGAGAATCTCTTGGGCAAATGAGAAGTATGAAAACTGTCTTCTTTTCCTACAAGTGAAACTTTTAAACACTTTTTCCCCGTGATCTTTTCAGCATATGAAGTGAAACTGGATGCAGTCTCCATAAGTAGCTCATATCTGGGGGCTGAGAAGCACAAAAACTCAGCTTCTGAGGACGACTCTTCCTAGGAAGTCAGCAGCACCCAGACCGACCGTGGGGAGAACGTTCTCGAAGCCGCAACCGCGGTGCCTCAGCTGTGCTCAGACTCACACTAGCTTAACGGGGACGCTTCCAAGGGGGGCCGTCTGGAGGTAGCTGCATTCGGGGGCCGGCGTGTTGGTAGAGGCTGCACAGACTTCAAGCTCAGAGACGCGCCTTGCTTTCCCATGGAGCTCACTCGCTGCACAGCTTTCCAGAGCCTTTCCCGAGGAACATCTGTGACCGCAGAAGCCCAGCACCCGAGCCGAGTGAGACTGGCCTCCCGCTCCGCTACCGTGCGGCTCCCAGACCTCCTTTCTTTACCAGGCCCGGAAACTGCTTCTCACCGATAGCTCTGCCTTCTTATGCTGAGTCTCCCAGCCCCTGCTGTTGTTACTGGAATTGTTCCTTTCCTGTCAAGACTCCTGCTGAACCAGCGCGGGTCTCCGCGAGAGAAGATGCCGCCGTGCGTGTTGGCCCAGTGCGCGTGAAGCCGCGCAGGGAGTCTGCCTGTGTTTGCGGGAGTTTGCACCTCGCGGCCGGGAGGGAAGCTTGCTCTCACAGCCTGGAAGGGCAGCCGTGAATCCCAGTTCTGGGGGAAGCCAGCATGCATACTGACTTGTCCCAGTGAAAGGAAAGGAAGCGCTCGGTCCCGTCGGAGTCTCTGGGATGAATGGGGCCTCTTTCTGGTTCCGACTTGGCCGAGGCGGCCTCTCCGTTTCCCCAGGCGCCACTTCCCAGGGTGAGCAAAACACGTTCTGTGCACGAGAAGCGTGAGCTGCCGGCGGCACGGGGAGCGGGGACAGGAAGCTGTTTGCAAGACTGCTTAAAATAAACTTGAGGGGTCAAACACAGAACACAGTTGCCGAAGAGAAAGGAAAAAATGCCTTAGGTCAGTTCAGCTGAGTAGCTGGGCATTCATGTTGGCTGGAGGACTGAGTATTTCTTGCAAATCAGATACAACCGGCCCAGATAGTATTTGTGTATCTGAAGCTCAGTCTCGTTGCCTGTACGTCAGGGAAATTAACCTAGCGGGTCACGTTTCTGAGTTCGGTGATTTGGACGAACAGACACCACTCGGAAGAGACGTGGACTGTGCCCCTCATTGTCCGAGGTGTTCAGACCGGGGTCTGCCCGGGGCCGCGCAGAGGGGCTGGCTGGCGTTGGCACTTCACTGAAAAGCGATCGGTACTTCTAAATTAAACATGCAGAGTTATCTTCATGAGGCATTGAATGGAGGTTGCTGGATTATTGAATCTGGCCCACAGTTCAGCCAGTTCAGCAGGGACTGGGGGCGCCTGAAGCAAATCGATATGCGAGTGCATTTGAGTCAGCAAGGTAGGAGATTACTGTCTTATCAGGACAGGAACCCCTTCCCCGTGACCCACACCCTTCAGGACGTAGATGAGACCTGTTGTTTGAGGCTCCCATCTAAGAGTGACGACTTCAAATTGCAGATTTTAACCACAAACGCACACGATGGAATAATTGCATTAAACGGGGAAAAAATTGTTCTCCTATCTGCATGACGCGAAGCACAGAGGAAGTCTGGGGGGCGGGGAGGTGGTTGTTGTTTTGGTTTTGCTTAAATAGGTCTGGAGAAAACTTCATTTTCTTTGTTATAAAGAGCTGAGGTAGTCCGAGCACGTGAACTTGCTTCATCCCATAAGCCTGAGTGTGGCTCTGCCTCTGCCTCCTCTCTCCTGGCCCGGCGCCCTCAGCCGGCGTGGTCTCCTGAGCCCCAGATCAGCCCCGGCCCCGTCCACGGCAGCCCCTCACACCCCGCTCCCAGCCGGCACGACATGTTTCTCATGGACACTGAGCCTTGCTCATGAGGCTGTGCAGTCCGGGCTCAGGCGTCCCTCATCCTAGTCCCCTGTCTTTAAAATGGGAAGTGCGGCCTTGCAGAGGGGTGAGGAGGAGCATGTTCCCGGGAGCTGACACGGCAGATGGCCCGGCAACCCCGGCCCCGCGGAGCGGGAGATGCTGCTGAACTGGGCAACCGGGAGGGGAGGCCTATGACGGCGTTGGAGCTGGGGTCGCAGCTGCTGCGGCTCAGGGAGCTGGTGGGTCACCGCTCTGCATCGTGGCCTGATTCTCAAAGGTGGGAGGCCTGGTATAGCAGGACGATTCAGTCTTTCAAAGTCACGTGACTTTAAAGCAAAACGAAGAGAAGGGCTCCCAGGGTGGCGACGGCCTTGAGTTCTGTGTTTTCTGTGGAGCCCCTCTCCTTCTGGAAGCTCCAACCTGACCATCTGCCTAATCGGGACCTGATCAAGGTCATTCTTCCCATTCCATGGCCTGAGCTCCCCTCAAAGCATGCAGCCCCGGCCACGTGGGGGCACTTGAGGACACGGCCCTGGAACTCACGGCCGGCCCACCACGTCCTTCACACGGGAGACACAGGCCGCGTTCTGGGCACACGTGGGTGGTGGCCCCTCCCTGGCAACGGGCCGCAGGGTTCCCTCCAGGCCCTTTCTGCTGCCGATGAAGGACACAGTGCTGGCGAGGGCGGCACTCCTCGCAGTTGCAGTCCCACACCCTTGCCTTACGGAGCGCGTTCTGAGTCTGCCCACTTGTCTGCCGCCCGCCACCAAGACTCGCGTTCCAGCCGACATTCCTCCCGGCAGATCACGTGCGCTTGGCAGGCAGCGCGCTTTCTGAGCATTCCGCTGCGTTTTCAGCCGTGGTCCTTGGTTCTCAAGGGATCCTCCTGCAAGCCTCCAGCCTGATTTCAGATTTAAGGGGGGAAAAGCACATGCACAAAGCAAAACAAGAGCCTTGATACAAAATAGTAGAACCTGGGGGCAGCGAGTGAGATCGCGATGAGGGTGGGAGGCGGCCCTCTTCCGACAGGCCTGTCTTGGAGGAGTGTGCTGGCCCAGCACGGCCTGTCCCGCGGACCCCGACCCGGCTCCTGGGGGCTCCGAGAAGTGAGAGGCGGCCATGAGCACCGCAGGGCTAGCGTGGTCAGCCCCCTTGTGGTTTGTTGGTTGAGTTTGCGGACGGCGGCCGACGGTCAGAGTGCTGCGGCTGAGTCCCTGCTCCACTTTGCCGTCCCCGCTGATCCCTGCAGGATTTCAGGGAGGAAAGTTTGTGTTTGCTGTTGCTTTTTAATAGATGAAGAAGAGGTGACTCAGAGGGCGCCCACACGATGTAGTGGGAAAGTGACCGATGCAGAAGTTTTATGAAGAGTGCTCTGTTCACCTTCCGGCACCTCAGCCCCATGGTGGGGGCACACGGGGACGGGAAGACGCAGGGGCAGGATGTCCCCTGGCCTCGTGTCTGGGAGCTGCCCTGGGGTGACGCTGCCCAGTGTCCCGCGTGGAACCGGGGTGCCCCTGCCTCTGTGCACGTGGGTCCCGGGGTGCAGTCCCGAGGCAGTCCTGCCTGGTGGCAGCCCCACCACACCCTCCTGTCCTTCTGCTGCCCAGCCTCCAGGGGCCATCTCTCGGGTGACTGACTAACGGAAGGAGCAGCGAAAGGCCTGTCCTTCCGCTTGCCCTGCGTGTGCTCTGTCGTCTCCACCATCTTCGGAATCCCGCCGGCCCAGGCTTGAGTTCTGGGTCCACTGCTTTATGACTCGCTGAGGGACTTCAGGCTACTGCTTAACCTTTCTGAGCTTCAGCTGGGTCAAAAACTCATAACCTGTCCCCGTGAGGCTGCTGTGACAAAAAGGGGAGGTGCTCCAGCCCACGCCTCCCGCTGTGGGGCAGCACTGCTGTAAACCCTCTGGCCTGACCTCTGCTCTCTCATCCCGTCCCGATAAAGCCCAGGCCTCATCCCTCTGAGTGACTCCAGTGAGTCCCTGCCGAGGGCCAACCTCTGAGAGCGGTGGCGTGGACATCTGAAGTCACACTGTCGCCCCAGAGCCACGGGCTTGGCCACTGGGCTGTGCTGGCCTCCCGCCTGTCCACAGGTCTGGTGTCCACTCTGCCTTCTGCTGCTGGCGCAGCTGGAGCTCTGAGCGCACATTCGTTCCGGAGACGGTCACGCCTTACCAAGGACCAAGGAAAGCTCCCAGAGTTTGCCTTCCTGGGAACATGACCTGGGAAAGACGTGCCGTCTCCCGCCACCTGTTTGCATGTCTGTAACCTGGGGAGGCGGCCCTGCACCCCTCGTGTGTGGTCAGCACCCCCAGGGGCGCGGCACCGAGCTGGCGCACCCTCAGCTGCTGGTTTCCTCTTACCCGGCCAATTCATGAAGCTACTGCAGAGAAGTGTGAGCTTCTGACCCCACCTGGAGTCGCTTCCTGCCCTCTGGCGGGCACGGGGTGGGGGCGCCCACCGTCGCCTCTCGAGGACGCGCTGTGTCGGGTGTCTCTGTGCCCTGGCCCCTCTCGGGACCTCACGGAAGTGGAGTCCCCCAGGAGCTGTGGACACAGCCTTCCTGAGAGGCTCGTCCCACTGAGCTCCGCGTCCTCCGGGCTCCTCCGTGCTGCAGTGTGTGGCAAGGCTGCTTCCTTTTTAATGCTGAGCAACGCTCCGCTGTCTGTGTGTCTTGCCAGGTTTTCAAAGCACAGATTAAGGACACAGACACACGCCTGCACGTGCCAGCATGCATTTACTCACCGCACCGCTGTCGTTTTGCGTCTCGGTGTGACGAAGCACGCACTTTCCCACGTGAGTGCTTGGCCTCTGTCAGTGTTGTCAGCGGCGACGCCGTGTTGGGCTCAGCTGAAAACAGGCTGTTTGCTGTCCTCAGCTCCTGCAGAAGTCGCTGTGTGGAACTCGCCACGTGTTTCTAGAGCGGGCGGCGTTACTCGGGGACGCTGGGGAGCGTGTGGTCTGCTGTCTCACTCCCCGCTGAGATGCGGGCTGCGCCATGAGGCCTCAAGGACAGCCGAGCCGCTGCGGCTGTGTGCTGCACAACGTGGACCCACTGTTCCTGACACGTGATGCTGAAATTCCACAGCCTCCTGAAGTTCAAAGTGTCCTTTTGGGAGTTTGGATGTAAGCTGATCTGAACCGACTGAGGCTATGAATAGCTTTTTGTAAAAGTTATTTATGAACGTTTACTTATAAACTTTTTATTTTTTCCCATTTAGTGTGAATATAGGTAATGCCCCATCCCTGCTGTGTCACTGCATGATGTATGGTATATTTTTATTTGTGTAGAATTATCTTTCTGTGGGTAATTTTTTAAAATGTATTCATAATCTGGTAATTGAAGCACTTCATAAGTAACTCCTTTTTACTTAATGGTACAAGGTGGACATCTTTAATTTGTAATAGAACATTCCTTTGTATGGTAAGTATCTATTTTTGAAAACTGTTTTTATAACAGCTTCATTGAGATTTAATTCATATACCGTAAAATTCAGCCGTGTAAAGTATCGATTCCGGGGGTTTGGTATTCACAGAATTGTGTGAGCGACAGCACCACCACATCAGGATAGTCCTTCCCCGCAAGGAGACCCGGCCAGACCCCCCACCCCCGCCTCGGCAGCGGCTCAGTGCTAAGCTCCGTCCCTGGAGGCGCCTCTGCCGGAGTTCTGTACTCCTCAGACGGAGCCCTGGGTGACACGTGGCCCTCTGTGTCCGGTTGTCCCGCTGAGCAGAGTGCTCTGGGGGCTTGTCCGCCTTGCAGCAGGGGTCTGTCTTCGTTTCTGTTTGTGACCAGAGAACGTCCCGTAGTTTGAGTAGGAAACGTCCTGTGTGTCATCCTCTGAGGGGCACCTGGGCGGTTTCCGTTCTTCACCGGTTACGAGTCATCGTGGACGCTTGTTTTCAGGTGTTTGTGCAGACCTACACTTTCGCTCCCTTGGGTTTATGCCTAGAGAGGCACGGCTGGGCCAGACTCCACCCCTGCTTTCTGAGGGTCCCCCCACCAGCCGTCAGACTCCGCTCCTGCTTTCTGAGGGTCCCCCCCAGCTGTCAGACTCCGCTCCTGCTTTCTGAGGGTCCCCCCAGCCATCAGACTCTGCCTCTGCTTTCTGAGGGTCCCCCCAGCCGTCAGACTCCGCCCCTGCTTTCTGAGGGTCCCCCCCGCCGTCAGACTCCACCCCTGCTTTCTGAGTGTCCCCCCAGCCATCAGACTCCGCCCCTGCTTTCTGAGGGTCCCCCAGCCGTCAGACTCCACCCCTGCTTTCTGAGGGTTCCCCCCAGCCGTCAGACTCCACCCCTGCTTTCTGAGGGTCCCCCCACCAGCCGTCAGACTCCGTTCCTGCTTTCTGAGGGTCCCCCCCAGCCGTCAGACTCCGCTCCTGCTTTCTGAGGGTCTCCCAGGTGTCAGACTCTGCCCCTGCTTTCTGAGGGTCCCCCAGTCATCAGCCTCTGCCCCTGCTTTCTGAGGACCCCCCCAGCTGTGTTCTCCTCAGAGGCTGCCCCGCTTTCCCGGCAGCATGGGGGTTCTGGAGTCCCCATAGCCTCTCTGGCACTTGCGGTCATCTGGCTCTCTGGCTACACCCATTCGAGTGTGTGATGTGCTGTGTCATCCTGGGTCCGGGGGCTGAGGTGGGGCCGGGAGATGGGGAGGGGGCGCCTGGGGTTGGAGGTGGACGCTGGACACCAGTGACTGACTTTTGCCTGGGGACGGGCGGCAGGACGGAGGGTGCCGGAGCAGGGTGGCTTGGGGCATGGTGGGGCGAGACCGCGGCTGCCTTGGGGCCCCGTGTCGTGGGGCAGATGAAAGAGGCTCCCATCCGCTGTGTTTTGTGCCAGTCAGGTGCAGCCCTTGGGTTCCTGGCGAGCTGCCGCGTGGCCCGGGGCGGAAGCTTGGCGAAGTGCCGTTGTTGACCCTTTGTACTGGATGGGAGAGTATCTGCCTTGCAGGCCAGGCCGGGGATCAGGTATGTGGAATGCATAGCTAATGCGTTCCACCCCAACCTTTGGCATTATTATTCCACAGAATCACATCTAATGGACGATTTCCAAGCGTCCTTGTACATTTCGCCCACAGAACAGGGCGGGTTGTCCTCAGCCCCTCTCTGCTGGGGCCGCCCGGGAGCCGCCCCGCCAGCCTTGCCCACCTGTTGTCCGGGCCCCTCTTCTGGGTGTAGAGGAGGGGCTGTCCTGTGGGAGGACGGCCTCCCTGCAAGGAGGGCGTCGCAGGGCCGCCCTTTCTCTAAAGGAAGGTTTCTCCTCAGGGCTGGCGGGGCTGGGGGTGGGCAGGGGATAGGTGCCATCCAGGTGGGGCAGGCTGGGACGGGCAGCTGCTCCCAGCCCCGCAGGGCCGCCCACACGCCTCCCCGGCCCCTCCGCCGGCAGCCCCTGTGCCAGCCGGCAGCCCCTGTGCCAGCCGGCCGCCTCGCCTCCTGCCCCTGCAGGATGAACGCAGCCACTCAGGGCTGAGCCTCAGACACCTTCAGGGCAGGACTATGCTCTGCTCAGCAGCAGTTACTAGAGGCTTGGCCCAGCGTTTCTGGGGCTGGTTGTGGGAAATCTCTCTAGAGCCTTCAATGAATTCTGTTTGTGACTTCGTAATTCACCGTCTAGGAAACGTGGACACGAGCCAGAGCCAGCCTCGCCTCTCACAGTCGCCGCCCAGTGGGCAACTGAGGCACTCCGTGCCGCCCTTCCTGGAAACGGTGTTTACGGAGGGAGTTGAAGCAGGAAACCCCCCCCACCCCCGTTAAATACAACGTTACGTGAAGCCATGGGGCCGGAAATTCTGCTCCCGCCTGGCTCACTAGTGCCCGGCTCCCGGAGACGCAGGCACACGTGCAGAGAGACAGTGGTCCCCCGCCGACTTCCGGGGCGGGGTGTCGGTCCCTCGGTTTCCGTGATGGAGGAGGGGCTTCTCCCGGTTTTCTCTTTCCCCGTGTTATTTCCCCAAATGTCTGTAACGGGCATCATCCGTCTGCCCGTCCTCCCCTACCAGGCCCCCCGGGGCCCGCTTGGCAGGGCGGCGCCTCGCACGGTCTTTGCTCTAAGTCTATTGGCGGTCTGGGGCTCTTCCTTTAATCTAAGTGCTTTTTAAGGTTTCAGGGCCAGGCTGTTCTGTGGCTTTTGTTGAGGAAACAAGAAGAAAATCTGCCTTCCTCACATTTGTTTAACTGCTAAAGCATTTAAAATATTATTTTTCCTTCTCTGAGATAACCAAAACACAGCTGATTCGCCATCGCGGTGTGGGGCTGGACGCTTGCTCGCCATGGTTAGCTCCGAGAGATGGAGGGGGCAGATTTCACAGAAGCAGTTGCCGCGCGTTCGGGGCTTGTTACTCTGCTGCCTCAGAAAAGAGAGCCAAGCCTGGGTCTTGCTGAGCGCCGTGTTTGGTGACAGCAGAAGAAGGAGCTTCCCAAATCCCCCGGAGCCAGGGTCGCTGCCAGCTCTGCCGTTTATCAGCCGTAGAAGGCGTCTCTCAGGCAGAGCTGCAGGTGCAGGAAGCTGTCAGTTCTCAAAGATGGCCGAACCTTCACTCTGGCCCTGGAAGCTGGGCTTGGGGCTGGGCAGAGGGAAGAGCCGGGGGTCTGCCGCAAGGACTTGCTGTGAGGTGGGGTCTTCATGGTGGCCAGAGAGCCAAACTGGGCTGGGGCGGGGGCGCTCCGGCCTATCTCCCCAGCGAGAGGTGCAGGACTCCCAGCAGGGCCAGGAACGCCAGGTCTGCAGAGGCAGCTCTGGCCTGGCTGGACCCACGTCACGGGCTGCCTGTGTGGGGCTGGAGAGTGGGCAGCCCTCCCCGTGGGTGGCTCTCTGCTGGAGCCAGCAGGGAGGCCTCAGAAAGTGTGCCGGTGCCTCTCGGCTGGCTTGTGTGAGGGTCGGTGCCCAGGGAGAAAAATAAGGAAGCAATCCATTTACATTGATTGTCTTCTGACCTCTGTAAGCCCAAATGGCTCGTGAAGAGAAAGTTCGGAGCGGAATAAAATGACCCCTCATGATGAACTGCGCGATGGACACACGCACAGATGTCCCTATGCTGGGTCTCCTGGCCCTCCTGCGCCTGTGGGGTTTATGGAGCAGGAGGGAATTGCTGGGCCCACGGGATGTGTGGGTGGGATGTGTACTCTGACACGGGAACACAGAGGCCCTTTATACAGTTTCAAATACAAAGCCATTGTTTTCTGACTGTGAAACTAATACAGACCTATTTTAGAAAATTTCGATAATGGGCAAAATTATAAGGAAGAAAGTCATCATCTAGTTGACACGGTTGAAATTATAAATTTTATGTCCTTTTTTCTGCGGCTTTTAAAACTTCGCCATTGTATTCGGGGCAGTTTTCCCCACACCATTAATCACCTTCTGTAAGCATCGTGGTTTCACGCTCGCAGGCACCCCATTGTGTGAACAGGGGGACAGCGGACGCAGGCGCGCCTGGCTCAGAAGCCGGCAATGACTCCCTGATCCTGCTCGCTCTGGAGCCTGGGCTCCCCACCTGTGACCGGGGGGCTCAGTCGGTCCCCCGGGCTCCGTGGGGCTGGAGCGTCAGGAACCGGCCGCCCGGCTCCGGCCTCACCGTTGAAACGCAGCCTGCTCTCTGTGCTGTGCGCTTCCCTCTCTCGCACGTACGTGTACCCTGCATGTTTGTGAGGCCGCTGTGCAACCCCTGTGCGTCAGGGCAGCAGCGCACACGTGCTCCGCCGCCCCTCCGGGCCTGGCCTCTGTTCCCGTGCTCTGTGAACAGTGCTGCCCAGGATGCGTCTGTGCACCGGGCCGTCCTGGGCTGCGTTACTCCGCGGGGCTTGCGCACAGATGCAGCACTGCAGGGCCACGGGCACATGTGTGTTCACGCCTCCGACCCGCACCACCAGCTTCCCTCAGAAGGCAGAACCCGCCTGCGCTCCCCAACCCTAAGCAGGGCTCGTGGCAAGCCCTGGGTCACCGGCCCCCAAGTCCACGTGCCCCCGCCCCTCCCGGTGGCCCTTCCTCCCCATGGCCATGTTGCCCTCCCCAAGCGGCTCAGGCCCCTCCCCTCCTGGGGAACCTTCCTTCTGGTGGGAAGGCCTCGCTGCCGCCAGCCAGTCCCGCCTGTGTGGACGCCCCTCTGCCGAACAATGAGCACATTCAGGCCCGACTCGTGTTTTCAGTTATTAAAAAGCGGAGCCGCCTGTCTCTGCCTGTGACTTTCATCTCTAAGCCTTTATTCCCCCTGCCCCCTTCCCATCGCCTCGTGTCTGTGTGGGTCCAGCCCCGGTGTCCCTGCGTGTAGGCCTTCTGGACGTGTGGTGGCTCCCCAGCAGCGCCGATTCCCACGGCCCTAAGCGGTGTTGGTGGGCTTGGGGTTGCGGCCGGGAGGGCAGGGGCCGTCCTTGCCTGTGCGTCCCTGGGGCCTCACTCACACTTGCTTACACGCAGCTCTGGAGCCGGCGCCTGGGTCCATCCTGTCCCTCGTCCAGAGTCGGTAGAGCCCCGTCTGCCTCGGGCTAGCTTCATCTTTATACTGCCAGTGGCCTCTTGGCATTTCCTCCTGGGAATAGTTCTTGTGTTTGAATTATATCTGATGAAAGCAAAAGTCCCAAGAGAGGATCTTCAGTGATCATCTTAGGCCTCCCAAAACAGCCAGAAGCACGGCACTGGGCAGCCGTGCCCTTGGCTTCAGGCAGGTGCTGCCTGGGCAGCAGTGTGGATGCTGACACGGCTGAGCCCGGCTGCACACGTGGGGACGGGGAGCTGGGCCGCGGGGCTGTAGCAGAGGAGGGCCTTCCCGTGCAGTGCCCCGTCCTCCAAGCTGTCTGCCGCCCTCAGGGCCTGTGGGCATCACGCGCCAGGCTGTCTGCACTTGGCGTCCCAGCTGTGTGCTCTGCTGGAACACACCTCTCAGCACCGCGCGGAAGCTCTGCGAGTTTCAGTCGTGGAGTAGACTGAAGGGGCAAGTGCGTTTTAATAGGTGTGCCGCCCCCTGGTGGCCACTGTCTTTGTCTTGGTTTCATCAAAGTAACATGTTAAGGGCGTTACCATCAGGGCACCAGAGAACTAATACCAGTCCATCCTAAAGGAAATCAGTCCTGGGTGTTCATTGGAAGGACTGAGGCTGAAGCTGAAATTCCAATACTTTGGCCACCTGATGCGAAGAGCTGACTCATTGGAAAAGACCCTGATGCTGGGAAAGATTGAGGGCAGGAGGAGAAGGGGACGAAAGAGGATGAGATGGTTGGATGGCATCCCCGACTCAGTGGACATGGGTCTGAGTGAACCCCGGGAGTTGGTGATGGACAGGGAGGCCTGTGCTGCAGTCCATGGGGTCGCAGAGTTGGACGCGACTGAGCGGCTGAACTGAAGTGACTGAAGCATCACGGAAGTGAAGGCTGTGTCTAGACTCTCAGGACCACACGCTCCCGCTTCTCTGCCCTGGCACACCAGCTCACACACCGGGTCTGCAGACTTGGGATGGAAAGGCTTAGTCGCCTCTCCCGTGTCCATCCTGGCTTTACTGCGTGCCCACTGTGAGCCAGCCGCCAGTCCCGCGGGGGGACACAGGAAGACGTCTGCTCTCTGAGCACCGACGTGAGCCCTCCTTGGTGGCCGAGTGTTTACCGCTCTCCAGCCAGGCCTCGGGCAGGTCGGGGGAGAGTGTGGGTTGAAACTGCAGCAGCGCTGTACTGTGCGAAAATGAGCAGGACGCGGGTTTCACTCACAGCCGCCACCAGAGAGCCGTGGAGGAGTGAGCCTCTGTCCTGTGCGGCCAGGGTTGTCCCTCTGGGACGCTTCCGGTCACGGGGTGAGCGTGGCTCCTGAAGGTGGACTGGCGGTGCTCAGGGACGAGAGACGCTCGAGGCTGCCCAGCTCGGGGCAGTTTGCTGTTGATCATTTGGTTGCCGCTGGTGATCCCAGACTCGAGCTGTGCTCAGTGCACCCTGCCCATCTGTCTTCTCTGCACACTGCTTTGTTGTTAGTTTTTACTATTGTTAGGGGCGCATTCCTGCCATTGCAGTGAAGTCTGCCTGATCAAAGGCCCCAGACCCCGGCACACGGCGCTCTGGCCTCAGGCGGCCTTTGTCTGTGAGAAGCTTGGCCTGTAAACGTTTTATTAGACCATTAAGTGGCCTGCAGCTCCCCCACGCTCACTAACGCCAGAGAGGGCCACGCACATGCGTCTACTTTTCTGAAACTCTTGCTCTTCCAGAGGCTGTTACCCTTTGGCCTGATTTTCTCCAAGTCTCACCCTGCGGACCTGCCTCACCTGCGTGGCCGGGACGACCGTCTGTAGGGAGGACCTCCCTGGAGTGTGAGGTGCGCTGATGACTTCAGGGCGCGGAGCTCCACCAGCCCTCTGGCAGTCCCGTGCCTCCTAAGCATGGCTCTGCTCCTGAGCCTCCGGGTCGTGCAGCACCCGGGGGCGGGGGTCCGTCCGTGGGCACTGCCTGGACTGCCGCTGCGTCCTCCCCTTCAGGGTGGCGAGATGACCCGTGCATCTCAGCGTCAGCCTTGGGAGCGCGAGTCGCTCTGGCACTCGGTGTCGTGGCCCATGCCGTGCGAGGCATTCTGGGGGGCTGCCCAGGGACCCCGGCAGCGTTGGGCCCTTCCTCTGGCCGGAATCTGCAGCCCCATGTTAGTGGCCCCCTTGGGCCCCAGGGCAGGCAGAAGGTCCCCGTGTGGGTGACCAGCCACCAGCCTCGAACACTGTCCGTGTCCTCATCAGGCCCCAGAGGAAGGGCTGAAGGGGAGACCCTTCTCTGCCGGGGTCCGAGCTCATCGCCAGACCCCAAGTCAGCGTCACAGCTCGTGGCAGCTCCAGAAGGGTCTTCCTGGCCTGTCCCATCTTACACAACCGCGGAGATTGCAGACACGCCGCGCTCTGTGCTCTCGCTGGAGCCACAGGCGAGGCGGGAGGTGTGTGCCTGCAACACGTGTGTGCTGGCCTGAGGGCGCGGCGTCGGGGAGGTGCTGTGCAGCGGGCACACCTGCACGCCCCTCACGGTCCCTGCTGACTTGACATTTCTGGACCATCCTTAATATTTTACTGCGATTTGACAAGAAAAAATTTCGACCTAAGAAAAGTCATTCTGTGACAGATCACTAATATAAGCTGGTTAGAAATATGATATGAGATTAAAGTTTCAGCTTTCTCAGTTACATCAAATGAGGCGTCTGAGCAAAATTCTGCCTCAGCCTGTGATGGCTTCTTCGAGACTGTTTTCTCTGTGGACTGCAACCGAGCACAGACCCACGGCTGTCGGGGACCCCAGAGTGTCCAAGGGGTGGTGTCGGCAGTGGGGCTCCCCGAGGGCCCTTGTTTCCAGGGGGAGGCTGGGGGCTGCCGGGCTCCGGGTCTCCTGAGGGCTGTAAGTCAGGTGCTGTTGAGAAGGCATGTGGTCAGCAGGGAGCAGCTCCATGGTCTCAGAGGAGGAGGCGGCCGCGCGGTGACGCCGTCACAGAGGCCTGGGGGAGGCGGGGTGGAGTCCAGGCAGGTGGAGAACCGAGGCGGAAGGCAGGGTGTTAGGCCGAGAGGCCCCGGTGGTGGCAAGGCTCCGCATAGCCTCCAGCCCCGAGCCGCGACCGCTGCGCCATCTCCCTCCCCTGCACCTGGACGACAGTGGACGCTCCCTACAGCCGGGCTTCCGCACGCCCAGCGGGCTCCCGGGCTGACGTCCAGCTGACTCGGGCTCTGGGGGTGAGGGGTGAAGCCGCATTTAGGACAGGACCACGCACAGCGAGGCCACAGGGCCTTCCTGGGAGGATCGGGCTCCGGGGAGGTGGCCCTCCCCTCCATGTGACTTCGGGAGCAGCCCTGAGGGGCGTGACGGTGGTGGTGGCCTCGTCTGTGAGTTCAGGGCCGGGGGATGCGCTCTGTGCGGCCCCCGCGGGTCGGTTGAGGCAGGTGTGCAAACTGGCGCTGGGTTGCTTGGAAAATGCCCTGAAAGGTCAAAGGCAGGATGCTGAGGGGAGGAGAATCGCTGAAGCCTGCTGGTGTGTAGTCTACATTTGCGAAGAGCAGAAATTCCGCCCAAAAAATTGCTGCCTGGAACCAACGCGGTTTGTGGGCTGGATTCAGGCACAGCTGGATCCAGGCCTGCCTCCAGCCGCTGCCTCTGTGTGGCACTAGAGCTGCCCGGGGCGCTCAGCACAGCTCGTTTTTGCTGGTCAGTGCCCCCGGCCGAAGATGCAGGACAGACCAAGCAGCCAGCCAAGCCCAGCCTGTGCCTGGTGCTGGGCCCGGGGTTCCTGCCACGTACGGGGGCTGAGCCGGGACCAGGGTGCCGCAGGAGAGCAGTGCCCTGGGCGGCTGGCAGCCAGGGTGCGGGGTCCCCAGGTGGGCTTCCAGCCCCTCAGAGCAGGAGCTGTTCTCACAGCCGCCAGCCCCGCAGAGCCCTGGCTTCCGTTACAAACCAGGCATTCAGCTGTTTTTCTTGCTCCGGGAATTGTTGATAAAAACTGTTTAGTTGAAACATCACAAAAGTTATACAGGAAAAATAAACAAATCAGAGGACCTGGCCAGTTGTGGCCTGGAGGGACATCAAAGGTTGGCCGGTCACCAGGCCCCGCTTGCACTAGGGCGTGTTGTGTCCACCACAGGCCAGCAGGCCGGGGGCTGGAAACCAGTTCCAAATCCAGGGCTGTGCTCGGGCTGGGCGTCTTGAGCCCCTGCTGGAGCAGCGGGTGGTCCGCACAGGCCTTCCTCCCGCCGCAGTCCAGGGGAGCCCACCCCCCCCAGGCGGTCCCCTCAGGCTTGCATGGGGGTCTCCCCACACCTCTCCTCCCCGGCACCCAGCCCGCTCACCCCAGCTCCCAGGAGCGCTCACCAGGGGCCCTTTGTGCCCCTTGCAGAAGCCAGGGTCACAGGCAGGTGCTGGCTGGGCCACGCTCAGAGCAGGCCCAGTGCCCCCACTGCCTGTGGCTGCTGCTGGGCTGCAGGGCTGGGCACTGAGGCTGGAAGCTTTTCCAGGGGCAGGGGCAGACTTTCCCCGCTGGCAGCATCCTGAAAATTGCCCTCAGGTCCCTGGCTTGGCCCAGGGAGCCCTCTGCGGTGGACTCTGAGTGGGTAAAATGTAGCCAAGCATCTTCACGCTAATGTCTTAGTAGGTAGTCACTTTCATTGTAAAGTATTTGCAGTTTTCTTGTCCCAGTTTTGGGAAACAGCACAGGAAGAGGAAAATAAAAATCACCCAAGGCGCTGGGGCTCGGGGCAGCTGCAGAGCTTGGCCAGTGGGGCAAGCAGGGGCAGAGAACCACGGCAGGGGCACAGCGCACGCGCGCTTTCTCTTATCCCACGTCCCTCTTACGGGGCTCTCTGCACATGGCACTGAGGGCCCAGGAGGATGCCCTGCGTGCGTGTGCTCTGCGTGACTCATGGCCCTGAAATCCAGAGGGGGGTGAAAGACAAGGCCCCGCCGCAGTGGGCTGCCCGAGCGGGCCTCTGTGCCGCCGAGCGGGCCTCTGTGCTGCCTGTGAGAACCGCTCCGGAAACAGCTGGGGCAGACTCCGTGCTATCAGCCTCTCTGTTTTCGTTGTTACCAGAAAAATAATCGGCTCCATGTCTCACGCGCTTGATGCAGTGGCCCAGACACCAGCTGTAGCTCAGAATGGTTTCTGCTCTCCTTGCTTTCAGACAGGAGATGGGTGGGCCCCTGACCGAGCGCAGGGCCCACGTCCCGGCTCAGCACGTCTGCTCTGTTCCGTCTATCCTCCGCGTCTCCCCGGCTCTGCTGGGCATGGTGCTGGGCCAGCTTCGGGGGCCGGGAGTGCACATACTGGGGCAGAGCCCCCTCCCCTGGCACCCAGCCAGTGGCTCTCTGTGTCAGGGCGCTGTGCCCTTTCTGGTTTGGGGCCTTCCCTGCAGCCTCCTTCCTAAGGAGGCTGGGACCCTCTCCCCTCCCGTCAGCCGAGGGGGCCGAGATGCTCGGCAGAGGGAAGTGGGGAGGCTGCTGTGAAGGAGCTCGTGGGGGACAGAGCAGCAGCCCTGCCGGCCACTCCCTGGACTCACCACTGCCCCACGGACCTCCAGGAGCCCGCCTGGCTCGCCACCTCAGGCCCTCGGTACGCGCATGGGGGGTCCAGGGGGTCCAGGCCCCCGAGGAGAGTGTGTCTGCTGCACAGACCTTCCCCCAGGGCCTCTGCCCACCACCCTGGCCTGAGACCATCCCCTCCGCCTCCCGCTGGACCCACGAAGCTTGGTAATGCTCCTTGGGAGTTGGTGTATGTGATTTTACTCCTCACCAGTTATTTTTTTAAGAGTCTCTCCCCACCACAGTCATTTATGCATATTGAGAATCTGATTCTCAAAATAGAGGAAATTCTCAACTGCTCAAAATAGAGGAGAGGACGCGGGGGCAGCCGAGAGGCTTGTCACTGTGGGTGACGCCCGTGGGGGTCTCTTCTCAGGTTTGTCTATGCAGCCGTGCGGGTCTCAGTCGCGGAGTGCGAACTCTCCAGCTACAGCTTGTGGGGTCTCGCTCCCTGAGCAGGGGTCGAGCCCGGGCCCCCCACACTAGGAGCTCAGAGTCTCAGCCGCTGGGCCACCCGGGCAGCCCCCACCTGCGAGCATCTCACAGGGTGTCTTTCCTGCTGAGGACCCTGACTCTGAATTTTCAGGGCCTGCTTTCGGTGTCCTGGGCCGGAAGCCTTGTCTCTGAACCGCATGGGCTCTGACGGCTTGCTCAGCAGCTCCACGTGCCCCTCATCCTGCCCACCCAGCCTGAGGGGCACACACGTCAGGTACGGAGCACTCCCAGGGGCTTCTGCCTGTTTCCCGTTGCTCTTCAGAGGGGACGGCTCCATCAGCAGCTGTGGGAGCAGTGGTGTGCAGACTGCTCAGCCTTACTATTGTCCAACAAGGGATCTGGTCTTGTCTTCCTGGGACAGAGCCCCTGAAACTGGGATCCCCTGGTGGTTGTGGTGGGCCCCTGGACCGCATCCGAGCTCCCGCTGGGGATGACTGGGGACCAGCTCTGGGCCAGAGACAGCATCCCGACTGCCTGACCTCTGGGGTCAGGGGCAAGCTGACTGCGTTCAGTCCCATGGCCAGGGTCTGAGTCACTCACGCCCACGTAGTGAGACCCCGGGAGAAGTCTGGGCCCAGGGCTCTGCAGGGCTTTGTGGCTGGTATGGAAATTGATGGCGGACGAGGTACCCTGAGCCCACAGGGGAGGCGGGGGCGTGTGTGGCCTGCGTGTCTCTTCCTTCGGCCGGTTCGGGTTCGTGTCCTGCAAGGGAACGTTGCAGTCGGCAGCCCATCCTGGGTTCTGTGGCCATGGCGCCTTCTCTGTGTATGTTCTCAAAGACCTCGCCCTGGGGCGAGGGTGGCTGGGCCCCGACCCTGAGACGGCCTGGCTGCGAGGAGCCCTGGTGGACGCTGTGGGGTATTGTCTCCCGCCCCGGGTCTGTGCACAGGGTGCTGTGCCCCGTCACTCCCAGCTTGGGTGCGAGAGGCAGCAGAGTGGGCTCTGACTCATGGGTGTAGGGGCCAGGGGCAGGGAGACGCTCGGGGCCGGAGCCCGGGGGCGGGGGAGATGCTCAGGTCCGGGGCCCAGGGGCCAGCCCCCATGCCGTGATCACAGAGGGGAGGTTGGTGGTCCTTGAAGGAGAGGTGCCCAGGGATCCTGTGCTGCTGACCACTGTCAGGAGTCCCTGAAGCAGGCGCCCCTGGGCCCCGGTCCTGAGCGTCTCTCCCGGGCCCCTGAACTGGGCCGGAGGGGCTGGCGGACGGTCCCCACGAGGGCCCGAGGCTCCGTCCCAGGTGGCCGTGTGAGCTGCGCTGCATGGGGGAGGAGTAACAGCCATCCCGCGTTGTTGCAACGGAGTGGGGTCTGGTCCCTGAGCCAGCAGTCGGCGCCTCCGGCCCTTCCGAGGAGTCTGGCCCGTCCCCAGGGTCCGGGGGACATGGGACGCATCCCTGCAGCCCCGCCACGTCCTCGCTGGGCTGGCCCCCTCCCACCCCACCCTGGCCGCTGAATGCTCGTCCTCGGTGCTCGCTCAGCACAGGCCTCGCACCTTGCTTTGATGTCCTTCACTGCATTGACCTTGTGGATCTGTGTCTCCCCACTGGACTGAGAGCTCCTCGAGGGCAGGGGTGGGCCATGCTGGGGGCCGCGTACAGAGCGCGGAGGGGCCCAGTGTGGCTGGGGGGCAGCTTGGGAGGCAGGCGCGGGGGGAGAGGCCCCGGGCGGGTGGCCGCGGCTCAGCCTCTCTGACTCCGTCCAGAAAAACGTCTGATTGTGTCTTGAACTCATTTTCGTTGCCTGCTTCAGTGGCCTCACTTGGCAGCTGAGGCCATATGCTAATTCCACCCTTTTCATGAAGGAATTCTGCTGATTTCACTGACTTTTTATGGTAGATTTTCCCCCTTTCCTTCTTTGCTTTCTCCCGCTTCCCCAGTAAACAGATTCCTGCGACCATGCTCTCAGGCTCCGCGACCCTGCATGCTCCGACCTTGTCACCCGGGGCAGCCTGTCCGGCCTCACCCTCCCAGCCCTCTGCGCCCGCGGTGCCTTCTCTGCCTCGGGGCTCGCTGTGGCTGGGGCCCCGTTTCTGGAAGGGCTTGCCTGTGTCTGGGGCCACGGCACCAAGCACCGCCGCTCAGAGCTAGAACCTGGTCCTGTTGTCTCGGGGCCCCTTCCCTGGTGGTGGGGGCGGCGGGGCCTGCTGCCTGGGCTGCTTGCTGCCCCACCGGGAGTCGCAGCGTGTCTCCCACGAGCGCCCCTCCTCCCCATCACTGGGGTCCCGGGGGTCTTCTCCTGAGGAACGCAGCCTCTGCAGGTCTGGCCCTGGTGTTCACTGCACGCCATCCTGCCTGGAATGCGGCCATCCACCCTGCACCCTCCCTCTCCTCACCATTTCTGGAACACAGGCGCCCTGTGTGCCGGGGGATATCATGCCGCAGGCCAGGGAGGAGTCCGCCCGTGGCTCACAGTGGGCTGTTCAGGGCCCTCACTGCCCCCCAGTTATCTGCGTTCCCTGCAGAGGGGCTTGCTCACCACCAGTCTGAGTGGCGGGGGGCTGCGGGGGTCACAGGACGTGGCTGTGCTGGGCATCGTGGGCCCCCAGGAGCCTGGGGGAGGGCCGCCTGGTCGAGACAGGGTGGTGGCATCTGAGCTGCAGTCCCTGTGTGCAGCACCAGGGGAAGGGCGAGCGCGGGTGCCCAGGTCCCGGGACATGGGGTTGATATCCGGGCTGGGCTCATGGAGGAGGCTGGGGGGCCAGCCCCAGCGCCCTGCCCTCTGCCCCTCGGGGGCCTTGCGCCGTCCCACGGTCTTGCCTACTCGGGGGGCCCCGCGCTTGTGGGCCCAGGGCTGTGAGCTGTGTGCCCGCCGCCGCGGCCACTCTGGGCCTCCACCTGCAGGGCATAGGCTGGACGGGGCGCCCGGCCCTGTTGGACACCAGCGGCGGGGATGGCATCTGTCCTCAGGGACGTGCTGGCCCAGGACCACGAGGTTTCTGCCTCACTCTCCTGGGAGAACTGTCATCTTGGGTCCCCCTTAGGCTGCCCGTGTCCCGGGGCCCTGAGCCGGTGGGAGAACCTTGCCTGACGCTGGGGGGATGCCTGCCAGAGAGTGGCTGGCTGTGAGGCTGCAGGGGTGTCCTCGGGCTGGGGGGGCCTGGGGAACCCCGGGTGAGGCCTGCAGAGCCCCCCCCGCCGGGGCCCACGAGAGTTCGGGTCTCAGCTGAGGTTTCTCTGGCCACAGGCCCGTGGCCTCAAGCCCCACTGTACCCACTGGGGGGCCCGCCTGGGGACCGTGGGGACCCTGCCCAGCTCCTCCAGGAGGAACCCTCACCCCGGCCCCTGCCCTCCTCCCGAGACCCGGGGTGGGAGGGCCCAGGACTCAGCAGGATTCTCCAGCCAAAGAAGTGGGCGTTTGCTCCGCGTCCTCCAGCCCCCTCCGGAGACCCTCCGCTGGGAGCTGCCGGCCGGCTTTGGCCAGTAAACATGTTTTGTTTGGGCCATACAATTTAAACATGTTTTTGGAATTGGTTGTCAACATTTAAAAGTTGGCACAGTTCATACAGTGGTCCAGATTTTTGGCTTCTTTTGAAAAATCAGAAGATCTGGCAACTCCGGGCCCACATTCCTCTCTGGCCATGTGGGCTGGAGCCGAGGAGGGGCGTCCCCTGCAGCGCGGCCCCAGGAGTGACCGTGGCGTCCTCCCTCTCCAGGTCAAGACCCACACGGGCCCTGCGGGCCTTCGAATTTGCCCACTGCCCTCACCTCGGGACAGGCGTTCATCCAAGTCTGGGGTCGGTGAGGCTGGGACCTCGGGTTCAGCACCTACCGTGCCAGGCCCGGGGCTCTGAGGTCTGCCCGTGGCCCCGTAGGTGACAGGTGAGCCCGGTGTGCAGGTGGGAGAGCAGGTCTCCCCAGGCAGGCAGGAAGGGTGCTGAGGGGGAGCCCGTGCGCCCCCATGTGCGGTGACCTGTGTCTGCAGGCCTTGCCCTCACTCACGTCCGCGGGGAGGGGAGGCACAGCCCGAAACCCAGGGACACATCTGCTTTGGGATCACAGGCTGCGTCTGCAGGAGAAATTGTCCCTGGAGCCACTTGAGGAGCCAGGCCGAGGGGCCCTGGGCCAGGCGGGGCCAGCTCCGCCCCAGGTGCCCCTGCCTGGGTCCCCCGCCCACTGTGTGAGATCCCACCGTGCAGTGAGCCCTGGGTTTCTCTCGCGGTGATGGGTTGTCGGCGCGCCTGACCAGCCGCATGCAGACCCATGGTCTCTGCAGCCACGGTACGGTGATGAGGCTTTCAGGCTCGTCCCCACGATGGGCCCTGGATTTGCAGGAGAAGGCAATGGCAAGCCACTCCAGTACTCTTGCCTAGAAAATCCCATGGATGGAGGAGCCTGGTAGGCTGCAGTCCATGGGGTCGCTAAGGGTCGGACACGACTGAGCGACTTCACTTTCACTTTTCACTTTCACACACTGGAGAAGGAAATGGCAACCCACTCCAGTGTTCTTGCCTGGAGAATCTCAGGGACGGGGGAGCCTGGTGGGCTTCCGTCTATGGGGTCACACAGAGTCGGACACGACTGAAGTGACTTAGCAGCAGCAGCAGTGAAAAGCACAGACTTAAAAATAGCATTTCCCCAGGCATGCGTGAGTACGGGGAGGACCCGGGTTGGGGGCTCCGCGTCCCGAGGGCTACATGGGGCACACAGCGCATGTCGCTGTCAGTGGCCTGCTCCCCATCGTGGAGATGAACACACAGGCCCGCTGCCTGGCTGGTGAGCGGAGCTGAGGCGCAGACTCGTCACCACGGGGCCTGGCCACGACCCCACCCGAATCCCAGCGGGCCCTGCGCATCCGGGGTCCAGGCAGTAAAGGCTCAGGAGTTGTCTGTCCCGGAGATCCTTCCGTTTCTGGCTGCTCAGCAGGTCCTGCGAGGACCCAGCCTGGCTCACCCTGAGGTCTGGTGCCCACGGACCACGTGGCCCAGCCTGCTGGCTGAGGCTGTTCGGCCCAGACGTCCCGGTGGCGAGGGAACTGCCGGCTCACGTTCCCACGTCCAGCCTCAGTGTCTGTCTGCACGGAGCTCTCCCACCATATTTGGCGATTTGTCTCTCTCCCCCGCCCCGCTGAGGTGTCTGCCAAAATCCTGTATAATTCGTGTCATCTCCTGAGCTGTTACAGTATATGAGGGCAGGGGATAATTTAGTTATTTTTGAAAAAAGAGTCTTAGCAAAAGTCAGAAAGGAGGGGGGAGTTTTCATACTCACTGCATGAAATAGACAATATTTCCTGAAACAGGAGATACGAACCTCAAAGAATTTAAAATAAAACATTCATTTTATTATTTTTTTTAAAGAAGGAAAAACGAGGGAAAAAAAAACTAGAATAGTCAGTCTTTTTATCCTAAGTACAGATGAAATTGATTAAACCTTAAAGACTGGCCTCCGCACACCCGGTTTATTAATTGAAGAATTTCCTCTTACCCAGAATGGGAAGTTCACATTAAACCGAGCTGGCCCCTGAGTGGCAGTGACACTTGAGAGCCGAGCGTTCTCCACAATCCTATTTTCTCTTCGGTGCGAGAGGAAATCCTAAAATGGTTACAGGGCGGAGGGGCGGGGGAGCAGAAACCCCGCATTTTAAGGAAGCCTTCTTTCATTTCCTTGTAAAGCATGAAATCAAATTATAGCTCATGGCCCACAATTATTTTATTTCTACATTTCACATTCCATTTTCTGCTCCTTCTCTCTGCTCTTGAACAGGAGTCATGCTGTTGTGCAAAGTCAGCTAAAAAGATTACCCCAGGTAGGAGACGACACAGTAGCTTAGGGAAGCAAGTGCGGCCAGGACTGCTGGCTTGTGGTGGCCCTGGAGCCCGGCGTGCCTGCGTCCCCTGAGTCCCCTCCGTCTGGGAAGGTGTGCTGGCCGACCCGCTGCGGCCCTCTGCCCCAAGGAAGCAGAGACCGCCTGCGATTCCTGTGCTGCCCTCCAAGGAGGGCGCCGCGAGCCATGTGTTTGCTCTGTCCCAGGCGTCCAGGGCAGCTGGGGAGACGGAGGCGGGGAGAAGGTGTGAGCCCAGAGCCCGCTTAACCCCCTGCCTGGAGAGGCTGAAGGTCACGCCTCTCCCGACGGTCATCCAGCCCTCGTTCTGTTGCAGGGAGACCGTCGGTTAGATCTAGCGTGTCCTTCGCGCGCTCTTGCCAACCCCCTCGTGCACGGCAGGCCTGGGGCTCACGGTGTTGCCTCATGCTTCAGCAGACTGCTGTGCGGGACCGTGTTTTGGTTTGTCGTTTGTCTCCCGTTAGCTGTTTCTCCTGGTGGCGGCAGCTCGGGCTCCGCCTGGCTGCCGTGCGCGGGTTCCTGCTGTGGAGCGCAGGCTCTGGGCACGTGGGCTTCAGTGCTTGCCGCATCCAACTCTTTGCGACCCCATGGACTGTAGCCCACCAGGCTCCTCCGTCCACAGGGTTCTCCAGGCAAGAACACTGGAGTGGGTCGCCATTTCCTTTTCCAGGGGATCTTCCCGACCCAGGGATCAAACCCAAGTCTCCCACGTTGCAGGCAGACGCTTTACCACCTGAGCCACCAGGGATGCCCCAGACCAGAGATCAAACGTGTCCCTTGCATTGCAGGGCAGATTCTTAACCACTGTACTACCAGGGAAGTCCAGTTAACTTCTACTTACAGAAAGTTTAATGCATTTACTGTCATGTAAAGTGAAAGTGAAGTTGCTCAGTCGTGTCCGACTCTTTGCAGCCCCATGGACTATAGACTACCAGGCTCCTCCATCCCTGAGATTTTCCAGGCAAGAGTACTGGAGTGGGTTGCCATTTCCTTCTCCAGGGGATCTTCCTGACCCAGGGATCGAACCCGGGTCTCCCGCGTTGCGGGCAGACGCTTCACCCTCTGAGCCACCAGGGAAGCACCAGGGAAGTCATGTAAAGTTGTATTTAATATAAGTGCATTTGAGTTCCAAAGAAAGGACTCGCTCTAAACACACATAAGTCCCCAATACTAGCAGCAGCGTCCGTGGGTGGGGCACGGGTGACTCACACGCCCTCCCTGACGCAGGCTCTCCCACCCTCCAGCCCTCCAGCCCCCGGTCCTCCCTCCGTGCGCCATCTTTATCAGCCCTACCGCTCAAGAAGTCCTCTGAAAGGTCTACCCTTAAAGACTCCCTTCAAGAGGCTTTCATGCTTCCATTTAGGATCCCGTCGGCCTGTCCTTCTGAACGGGGACCAGCCCCAGTCCAGCTGCCTCACCCACAGTCCTCTCCTGCCTGGACCCCAGAATCAGGGCGGCCCCGTGGTCCCCCCACCCCACCTCCACTGGACCCCAGAATCGGGGCGGCCCCGTGGCGTCTCTCCCCCCGCCCCCGCTATGACTCCTGCTCCTCTGCCCAGCCCCTCCCTCCCGCGCTGCAGCTCACAGACTGGGGCCTGGTTTTTCGTCTGTGTTCACAGCCTTCAGCACAGGCTCAAGCTGGGGCAGGGCTTAATCAGTCTGTGGGCCTGAGCGGGCAGACGGCGGCCTCCCCAGCCTCCCCTCGGTTGACCAGGAATGCCGTCCTGACGCTGAGGGTCCGCTCCCTGCTGGCATGCAGAGCGGCCTGAGTGCCTTGCTGTGGCCGGGGGCTGCAAGGGGAGGCTCGAGTTGTCCACCCGCCTGCCCACCCGCCTCTGGTGCCTCCTGTGATCCTCGGGATGGGAGAGGAGACTGCCAGGCCCAGAAGGGCCAGTGCAGACGGGACCCGGACACTCGGCTTTGTCCACGACCTCCCTCCAGCGCGCACACCGCCTCCGCAGTAGGCGCTCGGCACAGCCGACACCAGGGCCTTCTGAGGGGTCCTGAGGTCACAGCGCCTCGAGGGGCCCCACTGGAAGCCGGGTCAGAGCCAGGAGCCACCCGCGCCCGGCCCCAGCCCCCGGTCACTCTGTTTCTTCCCCACACTTTGATCCGGGGACAGGAAGTGACATAACTGGCCCGTCTTGTCTTTCTCTAAATCCCCAGTATTTCCACAGAATGAATCGCAGTGTCTTTTCCGATTCCCATGAACCCGGGGTAGGAAATCACTCTGAGGCTGCGGGGCCAGAAGGAGCGAGTGGGTGGGAAGCACAAGTGGAAACCTCGCCACTCACAAGCGCCCCTCTGTATTTCCTGGGCTATCAGCGCTTTCCATCTGCTTCTGCGGACTGCAGAGTCCTTTCAAGGTTTGCAGAGCAATTAGAACAGGGCTGAAGTTTCTCAGTACTTTTAAAAATTACAATTTCCAATTCCATAGATTATGTATCTTAATCGTTTTGGAAATAAAAGTAAAGAAAGACATATAAAGGTCAGTATTTAACACGTTATCTGTGAGATGAAATTTTCCTTCTGGGACTAAAAGGAGGGAAATGTGTTTGGGGGAAAAAAGTTTTCAACGGGAGAAACTGAATATAAAATGTTAACCATTTTAGCAAAACCAGATCGTTAACCCAAGTTTGAGTTGCTATGGGCATCATAAATAAGAAGTAATATTGAATTTAAAATCCAGAAAAAACTTTAACTGGTGACGTTAAATATTCAAGAAGTGGTGTAGGTGCCCGACAAGCCACAGTGTAGAACTGCGGTGAAAGCCGGCGTCCTGCCATCATCAGGAGCGTTTCCCAGCACAGTGAGCGCCTCCATGCACGGGAAGCCTCAGGTGGAGTCCCTGGACGGCAGCAAGGCTGCAGGAGGTGCCTCATGAGGGCCGTGGGAAGCGCCTCAGGCGCAGGAACCCTAGGACGTGCGCTGCTGGGATGGTTCTTCCATGGCGGGCGAGGGAGAGGAGTCGCGACCACGTGGAACGGTTCTGACCAGCATCTGGGAGGCCCTTCACAGGGCCCCTGGTGAGTGCCAGCCCGTGGCCTGGAGCGCTGTGTGTCCCAGTGGGCAGGAGATCCGGACCATTTGAACCTGGCCTGCAAAGGGGGCTGCCCCCTGCACGCGCGCACACACACACACACGTGTCCCAGTGGGCAGGAGATCCGGACCATTTGAACCTGGCCTGCAAAGGGGGCTGCCCCCTGCACGCACGCACACACACACACACACACACACACACACGTGTCCCAGTGGGCAGGAGATCCGGACCATTTGAACCTGGCCTGCAAAGGGGGCTGCCCCCTGCACGCGCGCACACACACACACACACGTGTCCCAGTGGGCAGGAGCACGTGTCCCAGTGGGCAGGAGATCCGGACCATTTGAACCTGGTCTGCAAAGGGGGCTGCCTCCCCCCACACACACACACACGCACACACCCTGCCCAGCAGGGAGCCGCCAGGCCGGGAAACCTGGGCCAAGCTGGCCGTGTCCCCCCAGGTCACCCAGGGCCCACGGCGCCTTAGTTGTGAGGCCCAGCTCCCTGTCCTAACAGAACGGGAGGGGCCACACCAGTCTGAGCAACTCCTGTTGGCACGCTGACCCTGGGTCTGGCAGACCCAGCATGCTGCTGGACCCGCAGGAGCCCTAGAGCGGCCTCTGGCCACAGGGACAGGCCCGCGGGCTGGGAGCGGGCCAGTGTGGGGCCAGCTGTGGACGGTGGCCTGGGGAAGGACACTGCTTAGCCCACACAGACTGCCCACACTCAGCCCAAGGAGGGTCAGGTAGAATCTTTCGGAGTCGGTGGTTGTGGCCACCCCGGGCCTGCCTCCGACACGGCCGAGGAGCCGTCCTGCTGGGCCCACGGCTGCCAGTTGCCCCAGCCTGGCGTCTGTGCTAGCGGCCCAGCTCCTGACCGAACATGCGCCTGTGAGTCCTGCCTGCTGCGCTCCAGCTCTGACCCTCGGCTTGGCCCCACGAGGAGGAGACCCCCTTCTCACAGATAGGAGGCGGAGGTCCAGGCACAGGATACTAAGAAGCAGAGCTTCAAGCTCGCAGCTGTCTGAGTTCAAACGTCCACGCTTCCCACCGCCAGCTGCCTGCAGGCCAGGGCCTGCACTCCTGAGTCCCTGGGCCCCTGCAGCGTCCCAAAGAGCAGGTGGGCTAGGCTCCTCCGAGGAAGCCAAGAGGACTGGGAGAGGACAGGGCGCAGCGGCACGCTGCCAGCGTCCTCGGGACGACCCGAGCCGAGCGCCGTCCCTGGGGGCACAGGGCCGCTCACTCACCACCCCCTGAAGAGCCTGGGAGGACGACAGGGCCATGTCAGCAGAGGAGGAACAGGAGAAACAACAAAGCCAGCCGTGTCGGAGACGAGAAAAAAATAAACAGCCGAGGACAAGACAGCAGAGAGGTGCTGGACGCCTGCCAAGAGGAGGGAGAGCCAGGAGCCAGCCAACGCCGGAGCCTCGCGACACGGCACCCGCGGGGCTGGGGGCAGGCCGCCGGGCACGCGGGGTCCCGGCTGCAGGGTCCCCCGTGTGCGCCTCTCCTCTCCGAGTCTCACTGTCCGGGTCTGCAAAGGAGAGCAAGCATGTTACCGTGACTCGGGGACGATGGGTCGATGGGTCGCCATCCGTGTAACACTCAAGTTAGGCCTCCACCTTGCATTTTCGGCCAGAATGCATCCCACAGGGGTCAGTCTCAAGCACAGACCTGAAAGTGCGTATGTTTGCACATGCTTGGCTGCATCGCGTCTCGGTTCTGTCTTTGAGGTCCTGGCGGATCTTCCGCTGCGGCCCGCGGCCCTCTGGTTGTGGCACTCAGTGGCTCTGCGGCGTGTGGGATCTTAGTCCCCCGACTAGGGACTGAACCCACGCTGCCTGCACTGCAGGGTGGATTTTTTTTTTTTTTTTCTGAAAAAGAATTTTATTAAAAAAGCACAAATGCAAAGAAATGAACAGAGGAAAATTTATGCGTCGAACCTGGACTGGTGGATTCTTAACCGCCGGACTGCCGGCGAAGTCTCTGAAGCAGAGACATTTAAAGCTGTAAAAGTACTGGAAGAAAACATGAAAAAATACGTATAACCCTGAAAGTAAAAAATACCCAGGCAACACACAACGCCCAGAAACAAAAGGGGGAAAAGGAAAGACTGGCCATTTCCACATAAAAAGGAAACCTTTCTGCGTGGAAAGGAAAGAGTCAGAAAAGCCAAAGGTGACTCAGGAGAGAGGCCTGGAATGCGCCTTCCCCACCCAGGACAGCTTCTCAGTGTTTACAGCGTCTCTTTAAAGGAAACAGTGTCAACAGGGCCCTTGCAGGCACCCCAGCCCCTCCCCTCGGCTCAGCAGTGTTAAAGTGTCTTTAAATTGGCAACAGAGAGTAACAATCCAATCCGAAGGGGAAACAGTATCCATCCGTGTCCCACCCTCCTCCATGGGGAGGCCAGGCAGCGCCCAGTGCGCCGTGGAGGCAGAGGAGCTAAGAGGCAGGAAAAGAAGGCTGGGACGGGTGGGAGGCAGGGGGGCTACGATCCTAGTGTGGCTGTCAGGCGGGTCCCAGTGACGGGGGACTCAGCCAGGACTCGGAGAGGCTGGGCAGGGACCCGGGCAGAGACCCCACAGGGTGGTGGCGGTCCACGGCCCAGCTCGGAGGCTGGAGGCTGGTGAGCCGTCAGACAGCAGCCTGGGCAGAGCCACGGAAGGCAAGCAGCTCAAGTTAGAAGTAGAGGCCCTCCGCGCCAGCATCAGGAAGAAGCGACTTGAGGGTGCGTGGAGGTTCTGGTTTTCACCCGGTGGGTTGACAAAATAACACTGAGCACAGCAAAAGGGCGGCCGGGGAGTGAGTCCTCCAGCTGCCAGGCCGCTGGGCACACGGGCTCCTGGAGCCCCCAGCGAGCCTGCCCAGCTGCCCGTTTAGAGATGAGGAAACCCAGTCGTAGAACTGGGAGGGGCCGGCGTTCCCGGTCAGGTGACCCCCACCCAGCGCTAGGGTCTGCGGTCACCACTCACACCCTCAGCCACCCCATTCCCCTCTGACCTCGTCCTCTCTTCCCCCAGGGGCCCAGATCATCGACCTGATGATGTTGGTCATCGACGTGACCAAGGGGATGCAGACCCAGTCGGCCGAGTGCCTCGTGATCGGGCAGATCGCCTGCCAGAAGCTGGTCGTGGTGCTGAACAAGACCGACCTCCTGCCTGAAGGGAAGAGACAGGCGGCCATCGACAGGATGACCAGGAAAATGCAGAAGACCCTGGAGAGCACCAAGTAGGTTCGCCGACGAGGGGCGCTGGGGCGCTGGCTGGCGTCCGGGGTAGAGGCTGCGGTGCTTGTGCCGAGGACGAGGAGCCAGAGTGGAGGCTTCCTGATGTGAGTGGCAGGTGGCTCCGTCAGCGCCCCGTTCAGGGACCCAGGCTGCCTGTGTCTTGCTGGCCCGCCGCTGCGGGTGTGTCCTGGGGGAGCGGTCAGAGCCGGGCACCCACCCACGAGGGTCCAGGGATCACACGGCCTGAAAGGGCCCCAAGCCCCCCTGACCCGAGACCCTGTGGGTGAGGACTCAGTCCTGTCTGCTCACCGCCTGCTCAGCTGAGACCTGGTTATTGGAAGGGGGCAGGTTTGGGTGACGACTGGACATGACCGTCTCAGAGGCTTACGGAGTTGGATGGACAGACGGACAGGTGGATGGAGGGGTGACGGACAAAGGCTGGATCATGGGGCCCTCTGGAGTATTTTATGCCAAGGTCTTTACGATTCTGTCCTGTGGGAAGTGGGGCGTCGTTGACTTGTGCAGGGGAGTGCCTGAGAGAAGCAGGCTGTGGTGGGGAGGGTCCCGGAGACAGTGGAGAGCCCCGGGAGGGGGCGGTCTGAGCAGGCCCGATGGCCTTGTCCCACTCCAGCTGGCGGTCTTCAGGGTCCGGGGGCAGGAGCGGTGGGGGAACCGTGGGGCAGAAAGCCCCCTGGGTGCTCGGCGGCCACGGAGGCGAGAGCTGAAGACACCCATGGACACAGCCTGGCTGTGTCCTTGGCCCCCTCGTGGCCAGCGCCTTCTGATCAGGACAGACCCGCGGCTGCTGCCTGCCCCGCCACCCCCGATTCCGCCAGCCTCAGCGCCTGCTCCTCCCGCCTGGGGCGCACACACGGTGGAGGTGGTTTTGTCTCCCCGTCACAAAGACGGATATGCTTTCCCCTCTATGATGCTTTTTTCGGCTCTAACACCTGCTCTTGCTCAGAAATCTCCAGTTGGTTAAATTAAAGCTTCAACCCCAAGAATGGGCCAAATGTGTCATAGAAGATTTCCCAGCGCTGCCTTTTGTTAGCAAAATTCATCAATCCGATAAAATCGACACATTTAGATAAGTGTTGCGTAAGAATTCAGACTTCGTTATTCCCAGCGGAAGTGGATGTGAGACTGTACAAAGGGAGATAAAAAGTTATATCTTCTTTCTAGTGAGTTATTTGATCTCCCTGCGGTTTTGTTTACTTGTCAGAAAGGGGAGACCAGGTCCTTGGGGCTCCTGTACAGTGTCCGCGTTGTGTGCTGTAAACGAGACCTTCTGGGAAGTGCTTAGATGCTGCTAAGGGTCAATTAATACCAACCATTTAGATTAGGTCAATTTAAGGAAAATTCTCACGTACACCTTTAAATTACCCTTCCTATTTTAATTTATTGGGCGAAGGTCAGTCCCAGCCTTTATCGCACATGCAAAGGAGACTGGCCTCTGAAAGGCCGCTGACACCTCAGCTCTCCTCACGCAGCGCCTGAGGGTGGAGAGGCTCGGGTGCGCCTGCCAGGGCGACCCTCTCGTGGGAAGAACTGAGCTGTTACCTCCATGTAGCTGAGAGCTCCCTTCAGTCCTTTTCAGTAGCCACGGGGCTTCCCTGGGGGCTCAGCTGGTAAAGAATCTGCCTGCAGTACGGGAGACCTGGGTTCCATCCCTGGGTCGGGAAGATCCCCTGGAGAAGGGAAAGGCTACCCGCTCCAGTATTCTGGCCTGGAGAATCCCATGGACTATACAGTCCATGGGGTCACAAAGAGTCGGACACAGCTGAGCGACTTCCACTTTCACTTTTCCTTTCCTCTCGGTCCCTTGCAGGTGGATCCTTTGTCACAGCTGCTTCAAATGTGAAGCAACTTTCTGTCTAGAAAGGAGAAATCTGGACAGCCAACCCATGTATGTATCAAAACTTAGAGAGTAGTAAAAACACGGTGCTTCGTTTTTCCTATCCAAAGAGTAACTGAAAGAAACTTTGGAAAATAGAGAAAAGTTGTTAAAATAAAGTGAAGCCCCCAAAGGATTTCTCAGAGCAGCAGCTGCTACCGTGGTCTGCCCCGCTGCAGTCTTCTGGGACGCGCCGTGTCACCCCGCCCCGTCTTCGCATTCAGAAAGTGCAGTCAGGTGCACGGCACGATGTTTGTGCTTGTGTCCATTGGTAAACACACTGTTGCAGCGCTGAACGCCTTCACAGAGCTGGGCCCGTGTCACCGCTGTGTGCAACCCTTGTTCATGGTCCCCGTAAACCCTGTCCCCACTGACCGGCCCCTGCTCCCCTCTGACCCCGGGCCCTGCTGGCCTCTCTGCCTCTGTCTCTGGGAGTCTGACTGTTCTGGGACATCATGGAAGTGGAATCAGGCCACATGTGGCCTTCTGTCTGCCCGCTTTGCTGAACACAGGGCTCCAGGCCCATCTGCGCTGGGGCGTGTGTCAGACACGCAGCCCTTTTTTCTACTGGGTTTAGGCCATGTTTTGCTTATCCGTTCACCTCTTGATGGACACGGGCTGTTTTCTCTCAGCTGTGGGGAGTGGCGCTGCTGGGAACTTGGGGTGTAAGGCTCCATCCTAGTCCCTGCTGCAGTCTTCTCGGGTGTGAGCCTGGGAGCAGGCCCCAGGGCACAGGGCGCTTCACTGTCTCCGTGACTTTCTGAGGGGCCCCGTGCCGCGTCCTGCTTGGCGCCCTGGGGCTCCCGTCTCTGTGCGCCCTCTCTTCCGCAGCCATGCCAGCAGGCGTGCAGGGTGCCTCACTGCGGTCTTGGTTTCCTCTCCCTGGTGGCTGCTCCGGAGACCCTTCTGTGTGTGTTGGCTGTTGTCTGTCTTTGGAGAAATGGCCGTCAGATCCTTTGCCCGATTTTTAATCAGGTGTTTTGTTCTTGAGCTGAAGGAGTTCTCTACGTATTCTGAAGGCTGAGCCACGGCAGACTTGTAGATGTTTTCCTCCATCCTGTAGGCTCTCTTACTTTCTTGATAGTATTCCTCGATGCACAAAAGCTTTTAATTTTGATGAAATCCAATTTCTTTCTTTTTCTCTTTTGCCTGTGCTTCTGTGTCACATTCATGAAATGGTGGCCACATTCGATGTCGCGAGGATTTTCCCGTTTCTTTAGTCTGAGAACTTTATTGTGCTAGTTATGAAGTATAGGCGTTTCCCCACTGTTGGTTAGCGTTTCTGTCTGGGCTACATTAGTGGCGCACCTCGTTCCTTTGCAGATGTCCAGTGTTCCCAGCACCACGTTTCCCTTTCACCCTTCTACGTGTGGGCTCCAGAGGCCCCTGTCTGTCCTGGCCAGCACTGCCTGCCTCAGCCCCTGCCCCTTTGTGGAAACCTTGCGTCGGGAAGCTAAGCCCTCCACCTTCCTGCCTCTTTCTCAAGATGGTTTTGACTTTGGGGTCTCCTTGCAGTTCCCATCTGAATCTGAGGATCTCCTTTTCCATTTCAGCACAGAATGGTGATTGGAATTGTGATAGGGCCTGTATTGAACCTGCAGATGGTTTTAGGCAGAATGGGCACCTTAGCAGGAGTGAGTCTTCCGGTTCATTGACACAAATGTCTTTAGTTGGATCTTTGCAGGTGCCTCGTGTCCGAGTTTTGCTGTTTTTGGTATACAAGCCTCTCGTGTCCCTGGTTAGCTTTGCTCCTAAAGAGCTCATTCTTTTTGACGCTGTTAGGACTGGAATTGCTCTTCATTTCCCTTTCAGGTTGTTTTGGCTGATATATAGAAACACTATATAGGGCGATTTTTGTGTGTTGGCCTCGTACCGTGCAACTTTGCTGAATTCAGTTCTCCCCCTTTAAACATACAGCTGTGGTCCTGAGGTATTTGCCTTCCTGACTTGTGCTTCTGCCTCTTAACATTTTATAGAGCAGTTCTCCGTGTGACCGTGACTCTGTTGCTGACCCTTGGGAATGGCTTAAGTTTTCTTTCTTGTGAATAAATAATCCTCATTTGACCAGCATTCAGCTGTGTCTGTACTGTCAGCTTTTTCTCTTGAGAGAGTGCTGGGACACAGGGCAGGAGCCCTTCCAAGCCCTCTGTGCGTCTCTGGGCGCCTTGACGTTTCTCACAGGCGAACGGAGTGTCTAATTTAAAAATGGATTTGAAAACTCTCAGATAGAATGCTGCTTCTCTCTTGTTATAATAGCATGTGATTCTTTAGTTACTGGTGAGACTGAAGGTCTTTTCTTATGTGTATAAAGTGCTGCGTTTTGTGTGTTTAACTTGCGCCTGCGTGTTTTGTCTGCTTGCCTCTTGCAGTTTTAATGCTTACTTTTTGATTTTCAGGAGTGTTTACTGTCAATGAGGATTCATTAGTTAACCCTTTGCCTGTCACATTTCCCATAAATAAGTCTTTAGCATTTGTTGGCTTTCCGTTTTATTTATTTATTTTTAACGTGCAGAAGTTTCTAACTTTTTTGTAGTCAAGCTCTTCTTTTGATTTATCTCTGAAGGCATTTAAATTTACTCTTGCATAAGCATTTATCAGTGTTAACAGAAATAGAAATAGAAGGTAACAATGTACCTGTATCTTCCCAACGCATCAAATCACAGTGCTTTTCCCGGGGCCCCTGTCTGTCTCCCCCACACGCACGTAATCTGAGGTGGCTGTTATCACACACCGACGCTGTTCTGAGTTCTAGGCTGTTTGTTTCTCCACTGCAGTTGTCGTCTAACAGCATCCTAGGGACTCTTTCTCCCAGACCCACTCTGGTTCCCTCCTGTTTCTGTTCTAACCAAGCTGTCTGCTAACAGCACCCCTTCCCTGGGCCTGAGGGGCGACAAGCCCCCAGACCCGGCGGCCCCCGCACAGCGCGTGCTGCACACCTGCTCGCAGCTGACATGGTCTCCGGCATGGACTTCCTGTCCGGCCTCTGAGTTTCCTCCTCCGTGGAGTGCGAGCTGATAGGTCTGGCCTCGGCGTGTTTATCGTCAGGGAGCCTTGGATGTGGGGCCCGGCCGTCTGGGGGCTTCATCACAAGCTGTCACGTGTGGAGCAGCTACTGTGCGCTCCGCCCTGGGCTGGGGCTCTCCCTCGCAGCCAGCTGGCCACAGGCACCCCTGGCTTTGTGTCTGGCTTGACTTGTGAGCAAAGTAAGGAATCGTAAGTATCGCTCATATTTTTTAATACCATTACTCTGCATTTTGCTATTCCAGATCTAAAGCTCAGATTGCCTTGTGTGCACCTTTTACGTGCATCACACACACAGATACCCATGTGTGTGGTTTCAGCTGATCTGAGGTGGGTCTTGTGTGCTGACGAAGGTCAGCCTGCATGTACAGGCAGGAGGTCTGGGCCTGGCTCACACAGTGAGGAGCCTCAGCGGTGGTGGTGGGGGAGCCTGGGGGTCTGGGCCTGGCTCACACGGTGAGGAGCCGCAGTGGCGGCGGTGGGGGGGCCTGGGAAGAGGAGGCGCCCTCTCCCCCGACCCTGTGCTGCTGGGCGGAGGCGCTGTGCTCTGGGCTCTTGCTGCCATGTCTGGCCAGCATCCCTGTGCCCCTAGAGCCCAGACGGCAGCCTAGGTCTAAACTGGGCAGTGGCCGCCTGTCCCCCGGGAGCCAGCAGCCAGGACACACGGGGCGCTCAGCAGACCAGCAGGCCAGGTCCTCAGGAGCCTGGGACAAGGCCAGACACCAGCCCAACACGCCGTTGTGTTCTGTTACAGTGCAGTGCCCAAAAGCATTTGGATAAACAATAATTGAACTTCCGAAAGCTTTATGGTTGATCACTGGAAATCTCAGCGCCTGCCTTCCCTGCTCTGTGGCCCTGGGCCTGGGGCCGGTGGAGCGCGGGCCGAGGTGCGCGTGGGCTCATGCGCTTCGCTTCGGGCTGAGAGCCAGGCCTGCGCCCCACTTCGGGCTGAGAGCCAGCTTCCCCAGGAGCCACCAAATAGAAATGACACCGTTTCCCGGGAAGGGGCTCCGAGGGGCGCAGACACGCTGCCGCGCGCAGTGGCCACCGGGCTGCTGGTCTCCACTCTGACTGAGACTCGGGTGCTTGAGGCTCCTGCAGGGGCGAGGATGGTGCGTGGCAACGAGGCAGGTTGCAGCGCCACAGCAGGCCCCTTGCCGAGGGGCTCGTGCTGAGATCCTGCTGTTTCTCCTGACTGAGCCTTCCGTGGACGGCTGCGGGCCTCTGTTGATCTGCAGGGTTCTGAGAAGGCCGGTTCTGATCACGTTTCCAGTGCCCTTGTGAAGAGCCTCTTTGAGTGTCTTTACTCCACATGTCACTGATTTTCCAGTTTGTGGAGTCTTTGACAAGCACCCCCTGAATGTAGCCCAAATCACGGCGTATCCACCAGCGTGTTTACCTCAGTGTTATTTGTAACAGTGAGGAATCTGAAGTGTTCTGGATGAGCCCCACTCGTGGGGACAGCGTGCGTGTCCCAGGCCCCACGGTGGTGCAGCTGTTAAGGGCAGAGGCAGCCCGGGCCACTAGCCCGAGCTCCGGAGGCGCTGCCTGCAGCCCGGCCCTGCCACTGACGGGGGGTTCAGGGCGGACTAACCCGCCTCTGAGCTGCTGCCTCGCATCTGTAAGATGGGGATGCTTCCGTCCTGGCTTTCTGGGCTTTCAGTGAGACTGTCCGTGTCGTATTCTCGGCTTAGTCAGGTGAGTCTTATTATTGTTGTGGTTATTTTTCAACAGAAATGTCTTTCTAATATACTGGCAAATAAACTAGAAGGATATGAAACTGCGTGCTAATGGAACCAAAATATGAAAAAGTAGTTCCTTGGCAATGCACAGAGAGACCAAGGTTGGAAGCTGGGATTACAATGATGAGTCCCACCACAGCGATGGGAGTGCAAGTTGAATGTTTTCTCTTTCCTGTTTTGTGGCTTTTGTTTGTTTTCCAGTGGAAAACATCAGTGTCTATTCTGTGGGAGTCTTTGCTTAAAGAGGCAGGGCTCGGGAGGCCGGAGGCTCTGGAGTGGCCTGAGGGTGCCCGCGCATCCTGAGTCCCTGCGGGAGGCTGGGCAGGGCCCGGTGGTCTTCCCCGGGGGTCTTTACTCAGGGACGGGGCCTGGGCCTCACTGCGCCTCCTCAGGGGGGCTCAGCTAGGAGCTTAAACCCAGGGCCCCCTTTAATGTCTGTGGCTCAGCACGAGGTGCTCCTTGGGCCTCCGCATGGGGTCACTGGGCGGGAGCGTGACGGCCACCCCGCAGTCCCTCCGGCAGGGAGGCCCCCGTCACGCTTGGTCCTCTGGGCAGCCCCGGACGTGCTCGGTGACCCTGGTGGGCCTGTCTCTGTTCCAGGTTCCGGGGCGCACCTGTCATACCCGTTGCGGCCAAGCCTGGGGGACCAGACGCCCCTGAAACGGAAGCTCCACAGGGCATCCCGGAGCTCATCGAGGTATGTCAGCTGCATCCACGCAGGGCTCCGCTTCTCTGCCCTTCCTCACGGGTTAAACCCAAGCAGAACCAGGGTCTCCCCTCGCAGGGCCGGGGTGGCGTCCCATCAGAGCTTCTGGCAGGGAGGTCAGTCACGTTCCGGGAGCCGCCCTGCGCTCCTCTCGTTAGCGACTGTGGACATTTGCGGTCACGCGATTAACGAGCCTTGGGAGGCTTCAGGTATTGATCTGCATCTTGGCAGGAGAGAGCCTGGGGCTCAGACGGGTCAAGTGACTTGCCCAGGCTCGCACCGTGAGCAGGAGCTGAAGCTGGCATGCAGACCTAGGTCGGCCGGCGGGATTGGCTTCAGGTCCGCCTGCCCTGGGCCTCAGACCTGGGCCGGGTGTGGCCATGCGTGCAGCCTCCATTTCGGTGATTATACCGGGCAGACTTTGCTGACTTAGCAAACCCATTTCTGAGTGAAGCTTTGGTGACTTTTTCGTCAGCTCCAGATCGCACTGGTCTGTGATGCTGGGGCGGTGCTTTCTGCCGCGGATGTGTTCGTATATCCCTGTCAGAAGCCTCCGGGCCAGGCCTGCTCACACACTCTGGTCTTTTTCCAAAAGAGTCGTTACCGCAAGACCAGGACTCTGGGCCGTTCAGTACCAGACAGCTTTTGACAGTGCCTTCTCTAATTAAGTCAGGAAGGAGCAAAGTAGAAAGAGTCAGGTGGCCTCCAGGAGGGCGGGGGTCTCCGTCCTGCCCGCCAGCTCCCCGCCCGCCAGCGTGTGGCACAAGCCTGTCTTTCCAGCTCCTGACGTCCCAGATCTCCATCCCGACAAGGGACCCCTCGGGGCCTTTCCTCATGTCCGTGGACCACTGCTTCTCCATCAAAGGCCAGGGCACCGTGATGACAGGGACCGTCCTGTCGGGCTCCGTCAGCCTCGGCGACAGCGTGGAGATCCCGGCCCTCAAGGTCAGTCTGGCCTCACCCCTCTTCCTCTGGGCTCTTCTCGAGTGGCAGCCCCCATGCGCCCCTGCTGCCGGCCGGCGCTGCCCCAGCTTCCCTCCGTCCGTCCTGCCCGCAGCCTGGAACCCGCGCTTGCCTCCGTGCTCAGAGCAGCACCTGGTGGCTGGAGCCTCGCAGGCGGGGCTTCTCGGTGAAGACGGGAGGCCCCCGGGGGCACCCGGGCCCAGGAGCACGGGCCCTGAGTGATGCGCTGGGCAGAGCCCCTCCGCTTTCTGCAAGCCCCCGAGTCAGGGTGGCAAGGATGTGTGGGCGCTCATTCCCGAGTCCCTCGTGCTTCGCCGCAGGGATTTCACGTTAAACGCAGTCAGAACCTTGGCTGCTCAGGGCAGGACAGTCTGGGGCCACCTGGATGATGGCGCATTCCTAGCATCACTGCAGGTGCCGCGTCCTCTGTGGAGACCTGGGGTGGCAGCGGGGGGTCCTTGCCACCCCTCCTCCTGGTCACTTCCGGCCCAGTGTCCAGTGGCCCTGATCCCTCGCCTCGGGGGCTTTGTTTCCTGGGAAGGAAACACAGATAGGCCACCCGTTCTCTCGTCCTTGGGGAATACAGGGTGGGGAACACGGGCTACTGAGAGCCTGGAAGGCCACCAGGCGTTCCGGGCCCAGGGAAGGTCTCTGGTCCTCAGAGGAAGCAAGGGGAGGGCAGTGGCGTGTCCGAGGATGCATCTCGGCTGGGTCCGGGGCCAGGGATGTGGCCCATGGGGCTTCCGTGGGCCTGGAGGGTCATCTGCAGGGCGGGCCCGGACGCCCACTGGGATTTGTTTTGCTGGGTTTCAGACTTTCCCGGGACATGACCTCTAAGCTCCTTCTGCGTTCTCTGTGTGCCTGCGTGTGAGAGCTGATAACTTGTCCAGTTTCACCATCCACACAGGGAGGTGTTTTGCCCGGAACAGAGCACCCCAGACCATTCAGGCCGGATCTAGGGGCTTAGACGGCGAGACGTGAGCTGGTGACTTTGAGTGGGGAGTTTGGAGCGCATTAGAGTTAAGGCTGTAACGGGGTGAGGATCTGGATACTGGAAGGGGTGACGGTGCTTTGCAAACAAGCTGGTGTGGCGTTTGGGGGACCAGAGGGTGGGCGGTCGCAGGTGGCTTGTGCCCCAACAAGCACTGTGCCCTCCAGAACCTCCAGGAGAGAGGTGAGGCTCTCACCCTAGGCAGGGCGGGCTCTCCACGCGATGACAAGCGTCCAGTGACACAGGGACTCAAGGAGGGGGCATGTGACGCTGGGGGCTGAGATCGGGGCCCTGAAGCCTGAGCCCAGGGGTGCCCCTGGTCACCCGGCCGCCTGCAGCCGGGAGGAGTAGGGGACGTCCGGTCGGAGGCCCCGGGGCCTCAACCCGGCCAACACCTGGGCCTTGGCCACATGCCTCCAGAGGTGCAAGAGGACGCTCTCCCACTGCTCCTACGGCCGAGCCTGGGGTGACCCGCCTTGGTCCCAGGAGTGAGTGAGGATTTCAGACGACAAGCCTGAGGTCAGGAAGCTCTTCCCACCCGCTGGGGCCTCGGGCTGGCCCTTCCTGTGGCGTTACAGATGGCTCACCGGCTCACCGTCTGGGCTGCTGGTGGGAGACGTGGGCCTCGGGGCTCTGTGGGTGGGTTGGCGCTCGCTGACGGCCAGCGCCGCTCTCCCGCTCCTCCCCGTGACCCCATCTGACCCGGAGGAAGGCCTTGACTGAGGAGCCAGTAGTTGAAGCCGCTTGACCAGCGCCAAAGCCCGGCTCTGGGCACTGTGCCCACCTCTCTGGGAGCCCCCCCTCAGCATCATGTGCCCGGGCGCTGGGGCCCTGCAGGGCCGGCTCCGAACTGGATGGCTCTGCCCCGAGGCCACGACATCCCCATCAGACTTCCCTAACCACCTTGGACACCTCTGACCGCCTGAACTCCCTGGGCGGTGCAGCCCGGCCCCTCCAGATAAACAGTCCCATCCCCTCCCGGCCGCCTGCAGCCCGCCAGATCCCGGCCCGCGCCTGCCGGCTGTGTCTGCCCCCAGCTGGGGCCTGTTAGCTCAGGGCGGGTGAAGGAGAACCAAGATCACACGGCTTAAACCCCAGACCCCACACCCCTCAGGCTGCCGGGACCCTTCCATGCTTGGCTGGGGGCCCTCCAGTAAGACGCAGTCTTGGGGGCTTAGCTGCTGACGTGTCCACTGGTGACCTGCTATCAGGGCTGTGTCATAGGACCCATCGGAGGTGAAGGCCGTGAGGAAAGGAAGAGAGACCCAGGCCAGGCCACAGGCAGGGCCGTCTGCTCCACCGGCCGTCACAGCCCAGACCCCGAGGGCCCCGTCCCTGACCGCCGTCTGCTCCACCAGCCATCACAGCCCAGACCCCGAGGGCCCCGTCCCTGACCAGGGAGTAGCGGAGAGGGCCCCGCACTGGAGGCCGCCTTGCTGTGTGACACTGCCATAACGTGGATCTGTGTGGGTCCACGCGCAGGGATCTGTGTGGATCTGTGTGGGTCCTCTCCTGGTTGTGCGGGGCAGCACGTCTAGTGGGCCCCTGAAGTGGGTGCACGTCCAAGCCTGAGGGTCCGTTGAGAGCCACGTCGGTGTGATAAGGAATGGCTGTCACCGGGGGGTTTGGACACCTGTTTAGTGGTGAGGCTTTTAGAGGAAGTTCAGGGCTCGATAGCACACTCCTCCAGATGAAGTCTGCGTGCAGGTGGACTCACCTCTCACTCAAACCCCACAGAGGAGACACTGCCTGAAACGGGACCCAGCGGCGTCTCCCCTCCCCTTGCCTCTGCTGGGAAGCTGATCCCTGGGGTGAGGCGAGGCCGGGACTCCGGGGGGACTCGGTCCTCCACCGCCACCCCTGCCTCTGGCCGGGCCTCACCTGCGCCCTGCCCACCCGCTGGGGTCTCTCCTGGAAGCTCCTGGCTGCGCCCTGGGTGGCTGGCTGGCCACGCGCCCCCACGTGTGTCTCTTCTGTGGGTCCCACTTCAAGGACCTCCTCCATGGCAGAGACCGCGTCCACCCGGCTCTGCACCTTCAGCACCCGACCCAGAGCCCAGCCCAGAGCAGGCTCCAGAAACCGTTCGGTGAACAAAGCAGTGGAAGAAAGCCAGAGAGCGAATAGGCAGCTTGTTTCTTAGCAGCTTTTGATGCAGTTGACGACCTCAGAGGGCCGTGTAGATGCTGCTTCCCGGGCCCGGGGCAGGACCCGCGTCCCAGCGCCCCCAACCAGCAGGCCCAGTGCCGATGGAAGCTCGGCACTCGGGGCTGCGGCCCCAGCCGAGCCCTCTGCCCTGGTGCCTACCTCCTTAGGCGTTTCCTGGTACGGAAGGTTCGTCTGGGAGGGAGTGGTGCCAGGCCGGCCGGGCCCCTCGCCCAGCCCCCGGCCCGGGCCGTGGTCCCTCCTGCCTGCCGTCCTCTTGGCGCTGCCGTGACCCTCGTGGTTTACTTTCCTCATTCAAGGAAAGGTGAGTGTTTCCTGAGTGTACATAGAGCCAGTGTACCATTTACACTGAGTATTTATCATTCTTTCTTTTAAGAAATAAAACAATGATAAAAAACACCATAAACATCACTTTAATTGTGCACAGGCTTCAACTTGTAATATTCTTGGGGAAATGGCAAGTGAGATGTCACCCTAAAGTAAAGGCACTTGCCTGCTTTTGTTTGAAGTTTTGCTCAAATGCTTTATTGTATCACCTGTTCTTATTTTTTTTAAATGCCGACCATTGTAGGGATTTTTTTTTTTTGTCTTTTCAAAAGTACTTAAATGAGATGCTTCTGGGCAATGGTAAATCAGAGTCGAGCCAGCCTTGGGGGACTGAGCCAGCCGCAGTTACATCCTTGCTTGCTGTTAGTGACCCTCGTGTGTGAGGACATACGCGGGGTTGTATAGGTTAGGGCATGTCCGGTGGGTTATTGCATGTGCCTGCCCGCGCGCCCTCTCCTCCTGCACAGGTGCCCTCTCCTCCTGCCTGCGCACCTGGATGGAACTGTGGTCCTCGTGACCGGGCAGATTCCTGGAGAGCAGGGGACAGGTTCCCGTGTGAGGGTGGCGGGGGGGCGGGACTGGGTGCTGAGCCGGCAACACGCCTGCAGTGGCCCTGCTGAGAGGCAGCTTAGTGAAGGGACGACCTGAGTGGGGGAGGGGCACTTTAGCTGATGCTCGAAGATGGGACGAGTCAGACGGGCAGGGAGGTAGTGAGAGCAGACCTTGGGGGTACAGCGGTTTCAGCCTGTTGAAGACGGTGGTCCCTGTAACGTGCAGGAGGCTCTGAAGGCCGCAGAGGAGAGCATGGGTGTGTGCGTGCAGAGGGACAGGCTGCAGGGGCTGGGGGGCTGCCATGTGGCCCAGCAGTCCGGGGCACCCGGGTCCAGCCGGCAGCAGTGCAGTAGGCCTCAGAGCGGTTTGGGAGGTGGCATTCCCAAGCCCGGGGCTGGACTGATGGGGCCGGGTGCAGGGGCCGGCGCGCCCAGCACAGCTCCCAGGCCTCTGGCTTGAAGAGCAGGCTGGCTGGTGCGGCCAGTTTGCAGGGGGAGCCAGGCGAAGTCAGTGGGGCAGAAGCGGAGGGGAGCATGGGCTGGATTTCAGTAAGTTTGGGGTCTTTGAGGGGCATCCAGTCAGAGGGGCGGTCCCGGGGCTGAAGCTCAGACATGTGGGAAAGCACGAGTCCATGCACTGTTGGCGGGGGCCTCTGGTGAGGAGAGACAGCTGTGGCCCTAAGGTTTTCTTCCTGATGCCTGGAGGCCCCCAGCCCTCCTCCTGGCCCTGGCGTGGGAGCTGTCTGCTCTGCAAGGTGAGGTCTGAGAGGCCCCACGTGGGCACCTCAGGAAGGAGGGAGGGTCCTCCCGGGGCTGTTTACACTGTCCGGGGTGACAGGCCCCCGGGCCGACCTCGGGCGGAGCTGCCCCGGCCTGCCCGGTGCAGTGCCCGTGCCGGTCTGCGAAGCGTCCAGCTGCAGGGAGGGCTGCCGTGCCCCAGCCCCCGCGATGCTGCCGCCGCCAGAAACAAGCAGGGTGACTGGGCGGAAGGTCAGGAGTTTAAGAGTTTGTTTTATTCGAGCCGGGGCTAAGAGACAGGAGGGAGTGCGCGGGTTTATATGTGGATCCTGGTATTTGCTTTGAGCTGCGGCGAGTGGTCGGGCAGGGAGGGAGGCCGCCCGCCAGGGAACACTGCCAAGCAGAGCTCCGCTAATGCGATCCAGACGCGGCCCATCTCCCGCCTAATGCAGTCCTTGCGGCAGGAAGGGCCCGACAGGCCCGCTTAACCCTTCAGGTGCTGCGGTCGGACCACGCTCAGCCCTGGGCCCCACCCACCCATCACGGGAGCCCCCCCGCCCCCGTCGGGGTGCTGGGGCGTCTCTGGTCACTCAACTGCCAGACGCACCCTTCAGGGCACTGACCGGGACGAGCACGTGGGAAATGTTTGCTAGAGAACAAGGTGGCCACACGGTCTACAGGAACGGGCGACTCGCCCAGGATCTCGGGAGTGGAAGGAAGCAGAGTGGGGGTGGGACCTGGTCCCCAGGTACAGCTCTTCCTGGTCAGTGTCCCCGATTACAGCTCTGTGCGGGGCCCGGGACCCTCTGCCAGTTACAGCTCTGTGCGGGGCCCAGGACCCTCTGCCAGTTACGGCTCTGTGCAGGCCTGGGACCCTCTGCCAGTTACAGCTCTGTGTGGGCCTGGGACCCTCTGCCTGGTCAGCGTCCCCGGTTACAGCTCTGTGCGGGCCTGGGACCCTCTGCCAGTTACAGCTCTGTGCAGGGCCCCAGGACCCTCTGCCAGTTACAGCTCTGTGCGGGGCCCAGGACCCTCTGCCGGTTACGGCTCTGTACGGGCCTGGACCCTCTGCCAGTTACAGCTCTGTGCAGGGCCCCAGGACCCTCTGCTGGTTATGGCTCTGTGCGGGGCCCAGGACCCTCTGCCAGTTACAGCTCTGTGCGGGGCCCAGGACCCTCTGCCAGTTACAGCTCTGTGCGGGCCCCAGGACCCCTCTGCCTGGTCAGTGTCCCCCGGTTGCCATGGGGCCTGTAGACCTTGCTTCCTGGGAGGACCGGCCACCACATCCAGGGCAGCAGCCAGGGAGCGCAGGGTGTCCACGGGTGAGCGCCCCCCACAGGGTGGCGTCCGTGTGGGTGGAGAGGCAGGGGCGTGGGTGCCCGCTGGTCTGCGCTGGGCCCTCGGCACATTCTGTCTGTGAAGAGGTCGCACGCGTGTGCGGCGTGGTTCCAGCCGTGTGGGAAAGCGTGTGCGCACACACGTGTTTGCATGTAACCTGGTCAGGAGAGACCTGAGACGCGGCTCCAGGCGGGCACTACGTCATGGGTCCCTCTTGGGGGAGGGCGGAATCAGGGCGCAGAGAGGCTTCCGTGTTCTCGTCCCGGTGCTTGGCGTTCAGACCTTTACAACAAGCTGGTACTCGTGTCCCCCGTGTGGCTTTTAGGGAAGGAAAACCAGACTCAGCGCAGGAGCGGCTTCTGTCCTGTGCATCTGTCTCTGCCCCTCCCTCAGCCCCGGGCCCTCACCTGCGGACAAGCGGGCGGCCCAGCCCCTAACCCTGCTGAGTGGGGGCGGGCGGCCCCCAGGGAGGCGGCCGCTGGTGCTGGGCCCCGTGCCGGGCAGCCTGCCGCCTCAGTGCAAGCTGGAGCGGGCAGCCGGGCCCAGGTCTGACTTGGCTTGCGGGCCCGAACAGATTTCCAAAGGGCCCGCCTCGTGAACTTGACTGTTTCCCGGAGGGGGAGATGCCCCCATAGGGTCCTGTGCTGCCCACTGACCCTCACTGTCCGCCACCCAGAGGCCACTGGAGGAGACGGTCTGACCTGATGAAGCGCTGCCCCCAGCGGCCGGAGGTGCTGGCCTGCCCGCATCAGGTCAGGCGTGCCCGTGTCGGGCCCGGCGTGCCCGCGCTTCAGCCCCTTCCCAGCCGTGGGTCACGGGAGCAGCGAGCACTTTTGAAGTACAGCCTGGATGTCTGGCTTGACCGTGTCTGTTTGCTTAAGCATCGCCCTTGCCAGTTCACTCGGACCTTCTCTTTCTTTTAAAAACATGCCGCTTGCCAAAGGTTATTTTGGATCTGTTTTTGTTTATCAGGTGAATTGTTCCAGCACGATTGGAAGCAGACATGCGCCTGAGCCCCGCTCGGCCGCGTGCACGCACGCACGCACACACACACGCACAGGCTCCGTGCACACCCCTCAGGGCCCTAGAACACACACGGCACACTGGGGGTCTGGGGCTGCGGTGGGGAGAGCACTGTCGTCCAGGAGCTAGCAGTGGCAGGGTGGGAGAAGCTGGGCGCTGACCTTGGGAGACCCAGCCAGGGGAGTGTGGTGGAGCTCTGGGCCTGAGCGGGGCTCCTGGCTAGGTGAGCTGCTTCCTGCCCCGGCGCCTGCAGCGAATTTCTTCCACAGATGCATCTCCTGCCATTGGGACCCACTGTGCACAGTTGGGGCTGCTCAGAAAGCCCTTCCTGCTCTGAGGGGCGCTGTGCCCAGAGGAGTGTGGGGGTCGGCTCTCTGGGGTTGGCTTACCTGAGACAGGGTCCCACGCGGAGGAACGGCCTGACCTGGCACTGGGTCTGCTCCCCTCAGGCTGTCGAGGCCCCTCCGAGTCTGGGCTTCGCTCTGCTCCGTGTGGCGTGGCCTTGGGCCAACTCCGGCTCCCAGGAGCCCCTCGAGCTGTGCTCAGTCCTCATTTCCAGTGACACTGCATGATGCTGTGTTCCCCAGGCCCAGGATGCTGTCCCCAGGCCCGGGATGCTGTCTGAGGCTGGACCCAGGCATGGTTGCAGTCTCCCAGTGATGGGGCTGGGGTCCCTGACATGATGGCCGTGTGATGTGGCCACCCCCAACCCCTGGCCTGCAGGAACCCGCTTCCTCCCCCAGCCTGGGACCAGCAGAGGGAGTTCCAGCTGGGGGGGTTGGAGACAGCTTCCTTTCTCCCCAGATGTGAGCGGGGAGACTCACGTCTTAATGTTTTCTTCAGATTAAAAAAATGCTCATCAGTAAAAATTTGAAGTTTCTGAAAAGGATGTGGAGGTGACCTCCAGTCCCACCTGGGCCCCTTTGTCGGCACCGTCGGCCAGCTCAAGGGCGTGCAGACCCGGGAGACAGCGTGATGCATGGGGCCCTGGTCCGCGTTTGGCCCCGTGTTCTCCCACACACACAACCTGTGTGCTGTTCCATTTCATATGTAGATAGAGATTGTGCAGCTGTGAAGCTGACTGTACAGCCCAAAAGTAATTATGTCTTTATCTGAGTTTGGGAATCTTTCTACAATGTATTTTATACTCCTCTCCTTCCTTGAACATCTTAGTTCTTCCTAGAATACTGCATATAATTTCATCGGCGCATGATGACTCAGCTCATTTAGATGAACCAGTGGACATTGCAGGGTTGGCGTTGACATGTGTGGCCTGTTTGCTTCTCTGAAGGGGGCCCTGGTAGCCTTTCCAGTGGGGAGAGGGGATGGTCCATGCTGCACTGTTCATGGGGCCCTGGTAGCCTGTCCAGCGGGAGAGGGGACGGTCCATGGTGCACTGTTCATGGGGACCCTGGTAGCCTGTCCAGTGGGAGGGGATTCACTGTTCAGGCCATGGGGCTGCTTGCAGAGGCCAGGTGTGAGAGAGGGTCCAGGTGGGCTTCTGGGCACTCCTGGGGTCGCCTCATGAGGGGGAACCCTCCCATTTGCCTTAACCCCAAGAGCAAGGGACCCCTGAAGGGTGTTATCAGAGGAGGAGAGGGGAGAAGTCAGACTGTGGGGGCCAGAGTGGGAGTGGCGAGCTGGCTGGTCCTGGCGAGGGATGGTGGAGGTTCGGTCCAGGGTGGTGCTGGGAGAGGATGGCCGTGCCCAGCAAGCGACGCCCTGGATGCGGGCGGGTGGGGCTGGGAGAAGGTGCCCGAGACGTCCGGGCAGACAGCTGGCCCGCCGACATCCAGAGCAGAAGCGGACGGAGGCCTCCTGGACGGCAGGTCCCTGGAGCCGTGGGCAGAGTGAGGCCATGAAGAGTTTAAAGAGGAGGCCTTGCTTTCTACAGAGCCGTGGGGCGTGCTGTGTGTGCTGTGTGTGCGTGTGTGTACATGTGTGTGTGTGCATGTGTGTGCTGTGTGTGCATGTGTGTGTGAGGGTGTGTGCGCTTGTGTGTGCTCTGTGCGTGTGTGTATGTGTGCACACATGTATGTGCGCGTGTGTGCATGTGCTCTGTGTGTGTGCGTGTACGTGTGTGTGCGTGTGTGTGTGTGCTCTGTGTGTGTGCGTGTACGTGTGTGTGCGTGTGTGCACATGTGTGAGGGTGTGTGCACGTGTGTGCTCTGTGTGCGTGTGTGCACGTGTGTGCGTGCATGTGTGCTGTGTGCATGTGTCTGTGTGTGCGTGTGTGTGCGTGTGTGTGTTGTGTTGCGTGTGCGTGTGTGCGCGTGTGCGTGTGCATGTGTGCTGTGTGTGCATGTGTGTGTGCGTGTGTGTGCATGTGTGTGTGCGTGTGCGCGCGTGTGTGCGTGTGTGTGCGTGAGGCACCTCTCCACGCTCGGCCTCTCACTGTGGACACCACCCTGCTTCTCCGGCCCCTTCCTGCCGTCCTCAAGCCTGCGTCGAGCTTCGGCGCCTTTCCTGTGCCTCTGTGCACTTCCTTGTAGTTTAGCCAACACCCTTACATCGTTAAGTTGGAGGGGGAGCTGGATAACACCCGTGAGCCCGAGAGTGTGCTCAGCCGGCTGCACGCTTTCCCATCTGGGGCTGCCGCAGACGCCTGCCCCGCAGAGGTGTGCCCCCCGTGGTAGCGCGTCTGTTGCTCTGTCTCGGGCCCCGGGCAGCGGTCTTGCGCCTGTGCTGCTGCTCCCACCTGCATCCTGTGGGGGTGGCGTTTGTCCCAGACCCACCCGTCGTGTGCGGCTCCCAGGACTCGTGCTGTTCTTCCTGGAGTTCCCACCGCTTGTGTCGGCCTCCGGGGGCTCTTGCCCATCCGGAGGGGTCTGTCTGGGGTCTGTCTCCACCCCACACACACTGGAAGCTCCTTGAGCGAGGTGGGGGTGGGAGGGGCATGAAGGTGTCCCTCCTGGGGGAGGCGTGTGTGTAAACTGCTTGGATTCTTTTTTACGGGAGAACTGTCGCTTCTCACTGTTGGCTTGTTCAGCGTGTGTCCACATCTCGTATGCTGGGCTGTAGCGTGGTCCCTCCTTACCCTGCTGTTCAGCTGTCCCCACTTGTCAGGCTCCTGTGTCCCCCGGACGAGCCCTGTGCTGTGCTTTCTGAGTCCTTCCTTCACTCCTGGGGCTGCAGGCTGCCGCGGGCGCCCTGCCCAGCCCCGGGGTCAGCCGTTTCTGCAGGGAGCCCATTGCTTCCTTGAGGAGCGCGGGGTGCAGAGGCCAGGGGCTGGAGCTGGGCTGTCCCTACGCCTGGGCCTCTCGCCCTCCTGAGCTGGGTGACCAAGTGTGCACACAAGCTGTGCGCACACGTCAGTAATTACAGACACACGTGTGTCCGTCCGTCTCTGTCTCCACCTGGCCACGCAGGTGCATCCAGACCGACGTGAGCTCAGTGGAGCCCCGTCACACAGGGACCCGCCCAGCCCCCAGCCCCCACCGCCCTCCCTGCATCCAGCTCCCTGTCTGCTGAGCTACTTTTGCTAGACTGTGAGCCCAGGCCCCGGGCGCTGTTTCAGTCCATGGGTACGTACTGGCCCTGAGCCCCAACCCCTGGCTGCAGGAAGGTTGCCGTTCTTGCAGACAGTGTGAGCTCTGAGAGCTAGCTTGGCAGATCAGATGGTGAAACACCCCCTCCAGTCTGTCATTAACCTTAGTTTCTAATTGTTGAAAAAGTAGGTGGTGGCTTTCTCCTGATGGAAAAGTCCAAGCTCCGCGAAGACGAGACACGTGTGTCCCTCCCTTGGCCGTCTCCAGTCTCTTTCCAGGAGTGAGTGCGCTCTCAGGCCCTGCACCTGTTCTTCCCTTGATGAGTCCTTGGTAAGCTCTCTGTTTAGTGCCTTGGCTTTTCCCGTGGAAGCTCTGTCTCCTAAGACAGACTGAGGACCGAGCTCTACCTTCTTTTCTCCCCAGCGCGTAGTAATGGCGCAGAGCCGCCCGCGCCCCCCGCGGCCTGTGCTCACCCCCCAGCCCAGCACCACGGGCTGCCCCCCGCAATGGAAGAAGCGGGACGCGGTCCTCTGGCGTGCGTGTTGGCGGTCGGTCGTCTTGGGGTGACTGCTCAGCCCTTCACGCATCTCTGTACTGGTTTTCCATCTCTCTGTGGCTCTGAGGCTCCTGTTTATTCACACATGTGTCCTTTGTCAGATAACGTGTATTGAGGTGACTCCTCTCAGGCAGTAGCTGGCCTTTTCATTTTCTTGATGACATCTTTCGAAGGTTTTTAATTTTGAGAACTTCAGTTCATCGATTTTCAAGTACATGGCTTGTCTTTTTTTTTGTCTAAGAAATCTTTGTGTGTGCCCACCCCACAGTTAGGAATATATTCTATGTTTTTCTTCTGGAAACTTTATAGTTTTAGCTGTATATTCCATGTTCTGTTCTATGTTCCATCCCAGATTAATTTCCTTGTATGAGATGAAGAAGGGATTGAAGTTTATTATTTTTTTTCATATTTTTTCATTACCATTTATTGAAAAGATTTGCCTTTCCCACTGAATTGCAGTGGGATCTTTGTAGAAAAGAATTAGTTAACATGTCAGGTTTGTGTGTAGACCCTGTTCTGTACTGTTCATTTGTCTACTCTTATTCTAATCCTAGTCTGCCTTGAGTACTGTAGCTTTGTAGTGAATTTTGTAAACAGTGAGTCTTTTTGTTCTTTTTAGAATTTTTTTCTTTTTTCTTTTTGCCTTTCTAGGTTCTTTGCATCCATGTAAAATTTCAAATCAACTTATTTTTAAAAAAATACGTACTGGAATTTTGCTTGTCATTTGTATGGACTCCATGGAACACTTTGGGGACAATTGGCATTTTGTAAATATCGAATATTCCAATCCATGAACATGGCATGCCTTTCCATTGCTTTAGGCCTTTATTTTCTCTCAGCAGTGTTTTGTTGTGTTCAGTGCAGAGTTTTGCAGTGTTTCATTGAATCTATCACCAAGTATTTTGCCTGATGCTGTTTAAACGGTTCTTTAAAATGTTCTGTTTGCTGTTGAGTGAAGAAATAAATCCGGTTTCTCTATGTTGATCCCGTATCCTGCAATCTTGCTGACGTCCACCTGTTGAATCTAGTGCTTGTTTTGTGGAATCCTTACGACTTTCTTTGTAAACAGTCATGTTTCCTGGAAACACATATGACCCTTTCCTACCTTTTTGCCTTATTTTCTCCTGCCTCAAAGTAGTAAGAAATAACGAGAAGGCTGCTCCGTGCCCACGGCTGCACCCTGCCCAGACCCAGGCCCCTGTGGGCGGACTGTGCCAGTGCCCCCCGGGCGTGCTCAGGTGGAGAGCCCCCCGGGGCCAGGCTGGGGGCCTTGGCCAGGTGCCTACTACATCCTCCCCCACAGAGCCTGTGCTGTGCCCGGGGCTGACCCTCCCAGGGCCGGGCTGGACTTCTTCTCCCCAGAGCCCGTGCTGTGCCCTGGGGCTGACCCACCAGGACCTGGCATCTGAAGGGCTGGTGGGGAGAGCCACGTCTTCCCGAAAGTTCGTCCTCATCAGGGGAGCTTAGAGGGAAAAGCGAGTCCGCTCCATCACGTGTGCGCCCTGGACGCAAGCTGACGGAGGCTCATCTCTCTGCTCCTCACGGAGAGGCTGTGGCTGGCCCTGCTCTGAAGCTTAGGTCTGCCGGGGGGGGACCCCGGGGGCTTGAGGACCGTCCCTTAAAGACCAGTGGCCACTCTGGCGTCACCCAGCAGAGGAGGGAAGGGCTTCCCGGACAGCAGCGTGTGCGGACACGCAGGAGCAGGGAACGGCTGAGGCTGCGCTCCGACGCGTGGCCTTCTGTCTGCGTAGTCACCATTTCAGAGCAGAGACCCAGACGGCCCCCCTGTTACGTACAGTTGCCATTTTGACCGAGTGCCTCTTGTGTGCACTTCAGGCCTATGCTGTGCCCCCAGCGGGCACGTCCCGTGGGCTGGGCGGGTGGGGGCATCGTGTGGCCACGGTGTGTGCGCCCATGTCCCCTCACGGGGACGTGCTTGGTCAGGGGGTGTTTCATTCGGGCGTCCAGACTCGAGTGAAGCAAAGGGGGCCTGTTCCAGGACTGCCTTTCGGGGGTCCAGGCGCCCTGAGATGTGTCCTGCCCAGTGCTGGCCCTTGGTGCTGCCAGACGCAGGCCGCTGTCCACTCCCTAAGCTGCGCTGACCCCCAGGCTGCCCTCGGGGCCGGGCAGCAGAGGAAGCGAGTTCAAGCCTGTCACCTGTTTGTAGTTTTCGTAATTTCTGATTTGGCATTTTGATCAGTCTGTTTCTGGTCAAGGAAATGCATCCGCATCTCATAACAGGAAACCCTTTTGTGATCTTTACTTCAAGGCATTTTTCTCTCTCTACTTCCCCCATCGTTTTTTTCTCTTTTGGCAAAAATACAGGCCTAATATGATGTGCATCTTATTAAAAGTTCAGCATAATTTATTGCCATTGGTTTGTTTGCAAAGTCAACAATCCCCAACTGCACACCGTGGCCTTCCTACAGTCACTGCTCTTTTCAGACTTTCTTGGCTCTTCCTCGGGGCTGGGGTTGGGGTGGGAGACAAGGAAGGACGCACACTTGAAGGGGTTGCGTGGCTCCAGGCTGACTCCTCTCAGGTCACAGCACTAACCAGACGCCCCTCGATGCAGCAGAGCCACCCTCATCACTGCGGGGGTCCCAGGGGTGATGGACACCAGGACATTCTCTCCTCTCCACAGCCTGGCGGTCCCCCTGCCCACAGACCCGTGGGACGTGTGGGACCCTGCAAGGGGAGAGCAGGCCCACAGCAGTGTGTCCAGCGTGGTCCTCAGCCCCCACACACGTCTCTCGGCGGGGAGGACGGAAAGTGGCAGTGGGCTGGCCCCGATCTCTAGGGCTGACCTGGTCCGGGGCCTCTGGGGGCAGGGTCCTGGCAGAGCTAGAGGGGATGCCCCCTCTCAGGCCAGCGCTTCCCTCATCACTCTGCTGAGGCTGCAGTGGGCACCCTGGGAACACCCCAAGCCCACCCTGGGACCAGTAGACAGGACCTGGGGACGTAGCCTGTGGGGTCCGGTCTCCCGGCCTCCCTGGTGGGGAGGTGGTGGGGCAGAGGCCAAGGCAGAGCCTGAGCTGACCACCCTGGGCCACCACCGTGGGGCGTCCCCAGGAGCCGACCTCGTCTCTTCTCGCGGCCTGGCCTCCGAGGCCTGCACATGTGCTCTCAAGCCCCGGGCGCTCGTGGGGCCGCCCCTCCTTCCCGCACCCGCCCTGTACCCACCACGTCTGCCCTCCGGCAGCCTCGTGCAGTGACCGCCAGAGGCCAAGCCACCCTGCGGAGTGCATTGCCTACAGGGCCCCGGGCGGCGGGCACCTGTGGCCTCTGCCGCTGCCCAGCTGGCCTCATGCTCTGCGTCACCAGGCAGGGCCTCACCCAGGGCCCCCGAGGCTAGGCAGAGCTCCTGGGAGACCAGAGTGCATTGTGGGGGCCGATGGAGCGGTCGGTGTCTGCTCATCATGGTGGGCAGGGGGCAGGGAGGTCAGGGAGGCATGGGCTGGCCTGTGAGGCTCGCTGAGACTGGGAGGTGGAGGTTTCCGTTCCGGCCCCCCATTCCTTGGTTGCGGTTAGATTTGACAGCTTCCCGATGACTTGGGTTCTGCAGGGCCTCCACCTCTGTCTCTAGGGCTTCCCTGTGTGAAGAGGCAGAGAGCCTTCCGACCTCACAGTGGAGGGGCAGCCCTGGGCGCCGAGAGCTCGAGAGCCCAGGTGATCTGGAGTGTCTGCACCCTTTCCTCGCAGATCCCAGGGCTCCCTGCCTCCCGACCTCCACTTCCCGGGGCCGCGCCGGGCGTGGGGTGGGGCTTCATGCTCAGGCTGCAGGCCTTAGTCCCGGGGCTCTCCCGTGGTTGGAAGGGTGCATCCTCTAAGAGCTGAAAACACCAGCACAGCAGACACGTGGTGCATGAAGCTACCGACCTGGGTCTCCTGGCCCTTCTCCCAGACGCTGGACCCAAAGCCGGTGGCATCCCCGTTGCACTGGAAACCCTGGCGCAGGAGCTCCCAGCCGCCCTGCCGATTTCTGAGTGTTTGCTGGCTGTGTGTGTGGCCCCAGGGAGTCAGCCCGCACAGAGGCCACACGCTCCCTGTGTGTGTCGAGCACTCTGAGTCTTGAGAAGCTGCAGTCATGATACCAAGGTCCTGAAACGAACTGTGTGATTATGTTATTCAGTGTCGGGCGCTGCAGTAGCTTCTGAGGAGGCTTGATCCGGCCAGGGGTGTGCCCCGTCAGGGCCATGCGGTGACCCGTGCTGTGCCCACCCGGAGTGGCCGAGGACCCAGGGGCCGTGTGCCCGGGCCCAGGACGGGCGTCTGTGGGGGCGGGGCCAGTTGCCAGCCCCCGCGCTCCTCCCCACTCCCACAACCCATCGCCCAAGCCCAGGGTCCGCTTTGGACGGCCACCCCTGCGTCCCGACCTCCAGCCTCCTTAGGCTGTGGGGACAGGGGGACCAGGGCCCCGGGTGACGTAGGGGGGCTGGGTCGTCTCAGGGCCAGCAGGGCACAGGGCAGGTGGGCTCTGCAGAGTGGCCGCTGACCCCGGGCCCGGGTGGCTTCTGACTTCTACTTAAAGAAGACGAATTTTCTCATCGAAGGGGAAAAACTGCCCGATTTTTATCAGGGCAAGTTGGTTAGAGTGTTAGTTAAGTCATTTGTCAAAGCTCATTTAGTTGTCAAAATTAAATCATTTCCCTCCATTTCCTGGCGGATTGGTCATAATGATAACTTTCTTGGCGCAGCATTTATCATCCTGGTCCAAATGGGGGATGGGGTCGGGGGCAGGTGGGAAGGTGTCCCCAGAGCGATGGACTCCCTGGTCCTTCTGCAGTAGAAAGATGCTGTTTTAATCGTGCTTAGCTCCTATTATCACTTAGAGCATAGCATTCATGTAGCTCTAATCACAGGCCTGTACTAAAACAGGGCGACCCTGGCGGCCATGTTCACAAAGCAGGGAAAGGAACGTGGTGGGTTGTCAACTCCCCTACCCCAGCGACGCTGATGGCAGGAGAGGGCGGCCCTACGATGCAGTGTTCTGATCTCAGCCATGCGATTAAAAAAATTAACATCCTAAAATAATTATGTGAAAAAAAGTGTGGCTTATAAGAAAAAAGTGTCTTGCACAGAAAAGAAAAAGAGAAAATGGTCCAGCATCTCATTTCTCAGATGCTCCTGGACGTTTCTGTAAGGCCAGTCATGTACCTGCTCACAGCCCTCGAACAGCACAAAGGTTACAGCTGAAGAGTGGATTCCCTCCAGCCCACCCCCCACCCCAGACCCACCCCAGCCAGGCTTGCTGACTTCTCTAAATTTTTCTCAGAAACAATTTTAGGCAGTGTTGGCGTACACACAGCTCTGTATGTGTGTGTGTCTCTGTGTGTGTGTGTATGTGTGTCTGTGTGTGTGTGTGTCTGTGCGTGTATGTGTGTGTGTGTCTGTGTGTGCGTGTATGTGTGTGTCTTTGTGTGTCTGTGTGTGTGTGTGTCTCTGTGTGTCTGTGTGTGTATGTCTGTGTGTGTGTCTCTGTGTGTCTGTGTGTGTGTGTCTCTGTGTGTCTGTGTATGTGCATGTCTGTGTGTGTGTGCGTGTATCTCTGTGTGTGTCTGTGTGTGCATGTGTCTGTGTGTGTGTGTGCATGTCTATGTGTGTGTGTGTGTCTGTGTGCGTGCATGTCTGTGTGTGTCTGTGTGCGTGTGTGTCCGCACACATGCATATATGTGTGTACAGTTCTGTGAGTAATCACACTCAGAAAGGTGCTTGCGTTTTGTTCATCGCTGTACCCTTTGAGGCGATTGTGGCATGCGTGTTCACACCTGTCTCCCTGTTAGCTGCTTGCTATGCAGCGTGCCGTGTGAATATACCACGTCTTTTCCAGCCGCTGCTTACCCCTGTTGACGGACAGCTGTCCTCTTAAAAATTACAGCCGATGCTGCATAATGGGCTGCTGTGGACGCCCCGATGGACTTGTGTGAGAATACCCATGGACCAGTCCTCCGCGGTGTGATCCTGCATTTACAGTTTTGATGCTTACCGCCTCACCTGCCTTCAGCAGAGGGATGTGAAGTGGCATCCCTGCAGTCTCTCGAGAGACCACCGATCGCAGACCTCTATCCCCATCAGTCACGCTTTCCCTACCAGATCCCGCAAAGTGCCACTCCCCTAGCTTACGGGCGAGCTCATCTCTGTGTGTGTTTATTGGCCATTTGTGTTTTGCTGTCGGTGAATTACCTGTGGGCAGCCTCTGCCGTCTCTGCACCGGCTATCTCTCTCACGTTAATGACTGTAAACCCTCCACCATGAGCAGCTCAGCCGTGTCTGCTGCGCTGTGAGTTACTGGTCCCTGCCCGCCCATGCGTCTGGTCCTTTCCACATGGTTTCGTGGCCTGACGTGCCGGCCCTCAGGACTGCGTTGTGCGCTCTGCCCCTCTCGGCGCGGCCTTCGCAGCGACAGGCTCACGCTTGCTTCTGAAGTTGGTTTTTATTCGCTCACTTCTTTGCAGTTACTCCTGGACTTTGTTTTCATACAGCAGAACGGTGGTGCCAGCGCCATGTGGAACAGCACCTTGGTTTCAGTTTAAATGCTTCTCTGAGCTTTGCTGCGCTGCGCTGTTGTTTCCACTGGTTTGTTCTCTGTCCTCCAGTCAAACCACTTCTCCCCTCTCTGGCTCTGGTTCTCTTTCAGCTTCCTATTCACAGGCGTTAGCAGCTGAGGCTGTTTCTGCCTCTTCCCAATCCCAGTCCTGTTTTTTCTCAGCATCTTTGTAGCTGCCTGTTTATTTTTCAGATGAACTTTAATATCATTTTTTCAATTTCCAAAAAGCAGTTTTGATATTGTAATTGAAATAGAGCTGAATGTAGACTAATTCAAAGAGAGTTTACGTCTTTATAATCTCTAGGCTTCCTGTCTGACGGCACTGTGTGTCTTCCCATTCACTGGAGATTCAGAGTTTTCTTCAAATAGATCCTACGCATTCCTTCAGTTTTCACCTAAGCATTTTATCTTTTTGGTTGCTCTTATCAATTCGATCGTTCCTTTCATTGTAATTTTTAATTTGTCTTTGTACAGAAAGACTGTTGATTTTTTAATTTTGATGAGTAATACACCACTTTACTGAAACAGACTTCTCTGCAGTTTTTATTATTTTTCCCCACGGATTCTCTTGAGTTTTCTAGGTATATAATTATATCTTTTGCAAACAGGGACAATTCCCCTCTTTGTTTGCAATGCTTAGACCCCCCTTTCCTGCTTTTGTCTTTTTACGTGCTCAGTGGTCCCAGAACAGTGCTCAGTGGCAGGTCCTTGGATTGTCACTGTGATCAGAATGTGCCGAGTGTTCACCCAAAGGAGACTCCGCGTGTACCACCGTCTGTCCTCCTTCTCTCGGAAGCAGCTGAGCACTTCCGCTCCTCTTCTACAGTCAGGTTGCACTGTCGAGCGTCGGGGAAGCCGTCTTTGGAGTCTTGCGGGGCGGTCGGCGCTTTCCAGCTTCTGACCTGCTTTTTCACGTCAGCAGTGGCGCTCGTGCTGCAGCCCCGGGTGTGCCCTGCTCAGTCGCAGCGTGTCATCATTTTAAAGTTCCGCCGAGCTGTATTTGCCACTGCAGTCGTCGCAGTGTTTGTGTTAGGGGTCATGATCACAAGGTCTAGTGTCAGCTTTTGTCACTTCAGGTTTGAGAATCAGAATACCAGCTTCACGGAAAGAACTTGGAAGCTTTCCTTCTTTATTCTTCCTAAACAGTTTAAATAAGTTGTATGTTCCTTAGCAGGCTGAAGGTCTCTGAAACCATCTGAACTTTGTGCGTTTGGGGGGTTAGCACTTTGGTAACTGTAAACTTTTTTCTTTTTTGTTGGTTTTCTTGATTTCCATCTCTTCTTTTTGGTAAAAGATTTTACTAGAAAATTTTCTATTTCAGTTTTATCTTCAAATTTACTTGCATCGAGTGTTGTGAGTGAAGCCTCTTAATTTTTTCTGTGCTGTCATTCCGTTTTTCTCTCTCGTATTTTGTCTCTGCTTTACCAGCTTTTAAGAGATTTGCTTTCACAGTTGTCCACCCACTCTGTCGTTTCCTTTTCTGAATGAACCACGTGGGCCTTTGTCTCTGCTCCGTGCCCCTCCGCCCGGGTCGGCTCTCTTCTCCTCTGGCTCCCTGACGGGGAGGCCAGAGGCCGCGTCTGCCCCTTAGCCCCATCCCAGTCGCCTTCCCCTCCGTGTTTCGCGCTACTTTCTAGATATTCCACCACTTCTGTTTCCAGCCTTCCTCTGACCCGAGAGTTGTCTAATGAGAAAATCTTTGTTTCCCAGTTGGGTTTTTTTTTTTCCTGTTCATTTGGTTGTGCATTTAGCGTTTTTATTGCATTGTTGGGGGAGAACGTGGCCTGTGTCATGTTGACTGTTTGGAGTTTATTGAGTTTTTCTTCGTGGCCTAATACATGATTTTGTACATGTTCCAGGGGCTTTTAAAAAGAAGACTTATCTGTTACCAAGCCTGAGATAAACACCCCCGTGTTTCGCATGTGTGGGGGTCGGTGCGAGCTGACAGCTCCCTTTGCCGCAGTCCACTCTGACTTGCTCACCCTGCGTACTCCACTGGAGGCTCGCTGGGGCGGGTGGTGGCCTCTCCTCTGGCTTTCTCCTCTGCTCCCGACTCTTTGCGCTCCGCTGTGGTCTCTGACCCCTCATGACTCACCTCTTCCTGTGGGTTAAGACCTTCCTGAATCACCAATGACCCTTGGGCTCATTTCAGCTTTTTCTGCCCAGAATTCAGGCTTGTTGGATATCAATTTGGCAATTCAGGCCTCTTTTTTGTTAGGGCAGTAATCTCGATCTTGCTTTTCCTTCTAGCGTCTCTGAGTCATTTTCTCTTAGAGGTGATTCTTATTTGCAGTACAACGCACCGTGGCCTTGAAACAACAAAGTGGACATTAAGTCCCTCAGAGCGCGTGGGACTCAGTCTCCCTGTCTGTGAAGTGGGTCGGTCTCCTCAACCGAAACGGTGTGTGCTGCTTACTGTACACGTTACGTTGCTGACTGGCATGATGCCATCCTTGTCAAATTATTTCTTCCTCTGACTTTGACAGACGAGCCAAGCAGGTCCGGGAGGTGGGTTTTCCAGAGCGGCCCAACCGACCGAGTGTGGACTGCCACCACCCCCTGCCCAGGGCTCCCCACTTCCACACGCCACGTTCTTTCTGCTCGTCACTTGCAGCCTCCATCGCGCCATCGCTGGAAGCCCAGGTCACCCTGTGTGAAATGATTTCTGGCTTTCTGGACGTGCTGTGGCACGTAGGGTAACCTAGTAACCAGGTTCACTTTTATACTTAATTGGAAGCAGACCGCGGCGGGCTCAGGGGTCAAGCAAACAGTCTCCTCAGCAGCACCCCCCGCCCCGCCCGTCCTCTGAGCTGGAGGGCCACCCTGCCGGGGTGGCGGCTGCTCACCCGAGGGCTGCTCTGTGGACACTGCTTCTGGCTCCTTGTGACCGTCAGAAACAGCAGATGGAGCCAGAGACTTGGGGAAAAGGCCACCCGGTTCCGAGCCCTCACCTCCTGGGCCACGACCCAGCTGATTTGTCTGCTCGAGGACAGTCAGGGCGCACCCAGCCCTGGGCCCCGAGACGAGCCTGCGGCCCGAGCTCGCCCCGCGTGGGAGCAGCCCAGCCTCACCCCCTGCCGCCATAGCACACCATGGCTGGGCTCAGCCTCCTCTGCCTGCAGGGCCAGGCCTGGCCCCGCTCCATCTGGGGGCTGCTGAAGATGGTTCCAGGTGCGCATGCCCGGTGTGGTCCCAGTACCGCCCTGAGCACCCCTCGGTCCCTCTTGGCGGTTGCACTGTGGGCCAGGGAGCGGGCCTTAGAGCAGCGAGCAGAGGGTCTCTGCGTGGGCAGAGAAGCGCAACTGGAGGAGCCGAGCCCTCAGCAGTGAGCTCAGGCCTTTGTCTTTGGCCCAGAGCTGGCCTCAGGAGAAGGGACTGCAAGCCAGCCTCCAGCCCAGCTCTGCCTCTGGGCACCCGATGGCCAGGGCCCTGCCCACTCGGGCTGCAGGGCCTGGCCTCCCAGCCTGTCCAGTATAGGAGCTCAGGCCTTCTGGGGCCAGTTTCACCCTGGCATGGTGTGAGCCCCCGTCTGGGCATCTGGGGTGCAGGGAGGCATGAGTAGGGGGCAGACACACCCACCGAGCTCCTGCTGCGTGCTCAACCGGGCTTTCCACCCACTGACCTTCTGAAGGACCCTCCGGGGCCAGTGCTCTGAGCCCCAAAGTGCAGACGGAGGCCAGTGTCACCGCGTCTCACAGCGCTGGCGTCAGAGCCCTTGGGGCGGCTCCTCCCAGCACCCGCTGTGCCCCTGGGTGGCAGCTCTGTCCTCTTTAGCTGGAAAGGGCGGTATTGGGGGCCTCCCGTGTGCCTGCTCACCACCTGGACCGTGGACTGGGGTCGTGGGAAGACCTGGGGCGGCTGGCCGTGTGCTGCCGGGAAGTCCGGGCAGAGAGTGACCATCACCGTGGTGGAGGGGGTGAGGGCCTTGCAGGGAAGACAAGGTTTGGGTGAGTGTTTCCCAGGGGTCCGCATCCATCCAGGGTCAGGTGGTCGTGAGTGGTGGTCACGGAAAGGGCGAGAACCTGCCCAGAAAGCCAGGTCTGCCCTGCGTGGGGCCTGCAGCCGAGTCCTTGCGGGTAAGAGCCCGGGGAGGCCCCGAGGCTGGTTCAGCCAGGAAGGCTGGGCTGGAAGTCAAGGGTCAAGACCCTCCTGGCGGGGGGTGGGCAGGGAACTGCCGCTTCTGAGAACTCACTGGGGCCTGGCAGGTGAGGCCCCTTCCCCAGTTTTCAGACGGGGAACAGGTGCAAGGAAGCACCTCAGGGATTCATTCACACGTGGAGTTTTAACTGTGACAGACCGTGGGTCCTGCCCTCAGCCCTTGTGACTGGGCTGCAAAGGTCCGAGCAGGCAGTGAGTACCTGTGGCCCCAGTGGCCAAGGCGGGGGGCGCGGTGGTCCCGCCAGCCCAGTGCCCTCCTGCGCAGCTGCCGCTCCTGGAGGCGCACCCCGAGGGGAGCACACGGCTCTGCTGGGGGCCCAGGTGCCACACCCTGCACTCTGGCTCCCAGCCCTCTCGTCCGACTGTAACATGCATGGACCCAGGGAAGGAGACACGTTTAGGGAGGGAAACAAAAGCCAGCAGCTCAGTGCGGCCGCGAGGGGCCCGAGGCAGCGTCTGCACCTTGAGGAGCGCACACACCTGCACCCTCTGATGCCCCGAGGCCGTGCCGTCTTCAGACCCGCCGACGAGCCTCTCAGCAAGGGGAGCAAACCAGGCCCCTGAGCCCTGTGCTGAGTGATGCCGGGAGAAGGTCGCAGGGTGTGCTGTGCTTGCCCTTCTCTCCCTAGTACATGTGCGGCCGTGGGAAAGCACTCTCCGTGGCGAAAAGCCCACTCCGAAAAGTTTTCAGATTTTCTCGAGACGTCTGATAAGGAAACAAACCACACACCAACGTGAACTAGCTAGAAAGTAAGTGAACAAAGGTTATTTACAGCACAGGAGAGAGCCCGCGAGGAAATTGGAAACATTAGACTCTGGACTCAGACCAAAGTCACGTGACGGAACGGTGGCGTGTGGCGGAAGAGGACTGGCCACGCGGCTCCCTTCATCGATGGCGGCTCCTTCACTGGACGTGTGGTTGTCGTTACAGGAATTTGATCCCTGCCGTTTGCAGAAGCTTGCAGTGTTTGGCACCCAGGGCATGTGACGGGTTGTGCCTCCACGAGGCCCGGGGCTTCCCTCTGTGGTCGCCCCTGGCCCCTCCCCTGCCTTGGTGCAGCCACTTCCCTGCAAAGCAAGAGCCTGGGGGGTGGTCGGCAAGGAGAGAGCCTGGAAAAGGCAAGGACCCAGGGCTTCCTGAGGAGGGGGCAGCCTTTAGCTCAGAGCCATGGCCCACCGCCTTCAGGACACAAGGCCTCCGGTGTACGGATGGAGCCCGTGCAGCGCTCATGCCCGGGGAGCTTGGCAGGGCCCCCTCCTGGCCTGTAACCCCTGGAGAGGGTTCTGAGGAGGCGCCCTCTGCTGCGGCTGCTCCCCTGCATCAGCTGCTCTGCCCTCCCCCAGCTGTTGGAGACGCTCTTGGAAATCCTTCAAACTCCAACTGGCCCAGAGCCTGGCAAGGTCCACGTGGGAGTCAGTTCTCCTGCTCAGCTCTGCTTCTCGTGCAAAGCTCCCTGGCTGCTCTGTCTTGGGGTCCCAGCCCCTGGATGGTGCCCAGGCCACCATCAGGTTCGTGCATGGCCATCGGCCCCCGGGGACCACGTGGCGGATGCGCAGAGCGTCCGCCGTGGCTGCTCGGGCTTGGTGGCCAGGAGGCCTGTGTTGGGAAGATTCTGTGAGGGGCCTTGCTGTGGCGGGAAGGAGGCCTCTCCTCGGCGGCTGCAGGCTGAGCATCTTCTGCGCATCCTCCTTTCTGGCTTAGCCCCCACAGCCCTGGGGACCGCCATGAGGCCCAGTCCCTCTCTTGCTGCGGCCACTCACAGAGGCAGGAGACAGACCCTGCTGCCCACATGTGCCCTGCACCCAGGACAGGGGAGCCTTTGTTCGGCTGAGCGCCCACCAGGAGCATGCCAGCATTCCCGAGGGCCGGCTCATGCCCTCCAGGAAGGACCGGGCCGTCCTTACTTGTTGAAAACTGGAACGTCGGCTAATGAGGAGCTGTTGAGAGACGGGTGGGTCCCGTCCCAGGACAGCTCACCACGGTGGGCCTCACTGCTCCCCGAGGTGCAGCGGCAGCCGGGTGGGAGACTGCGGCTCCCAGCCTCCTGCTCACAGGACATGGCCAGGTGCCGGGCCCAGGGCCGGGGCGGGGGGGGGGTCAGGTTTTCTCTTCCCTCCTCACCATTTAGCTGTGTCATCGTGTGAGGAGCAGTCAGAGGCGGTGTTCTACTCACCGTGTCTCTTGGGGACGCCTGCAGAGAGTCAGCTCCGCAGGAAGGCAGCCTGGCCTGGGGACTCGGGCGGCTCCTGGTTGAACTCAGGTCCTGTCACACGTGGCCTCGTGGAGCCTGGCTCCTGCCTGTGCCCATCTCGGTGCTACTGCAGGCAACACACTAACGCTGGGACCAGGCGCCTCGCAGGGTCTGGGTGAGACGCTGCCGCCTCCCTGCTGTGGGCTGGGGTGACGGTAGCCATGCGGGTGCCTCTGGGGCGCTCAGGCCAACCATCGGCGCACCCCACCCCACCTGTGCCAGGCCTTCCCGGCAGGGCCACACTCACACCGGCTGCAGGCCTGGGGGTCCACATCCAGACATGCTCAGGAGGCGGACGCGCTCAGGTCGCAGGGCAGGCAGGTCGTCGGGGGTGGGCAAGGCCACTAGCCAAGCTCGGGCTGCCGTGGCCTCTGCCTCGTGCATTCAGAAGACAGGATGTGCCTGGGAGAACGGAGGACCTGAGGGTCCACCTCTGGCGGCCACACCCTTCCAGTGGAGGGTATGCGGGTTTGAGCCCAGGTCGGGGAACTAAAATCCCACACGCTGAGGGCAACTAAGGCTGTGTACTGTGACAAAGATTCTGCACATCACATCTGAGGTCCAGCGCAGCCACGTAAAGAAACAGTGCCCAGGCCGCGGGTCACCCAGCAGCCAGCGCCTCTGGCCCGCCCAGCCCTCTCCTGCCCCACACAGGCCACGGGACTGGGGGCCAAGACTTGGATGCACTTCTTCAAATCTTTTCTTCTCTGTTGAACACATGTTTTGTCGCGATTATAAAAGCAGTGTACATACCTAGTGGGAAAAGTGCAGAAAAGAGCAGCAGGGAAACTGACCATAGTTCTGTCGATGGCCATCACGTGAGCTCCCTGTGGCTCACTGTGCTGTGTCGCAGGCTGTGTGTCTGTCTATGGCGGACGCCACTCTGCTTGTCTGCCTCGCGTGTCAGTGTTTCTGATGCCTGGAGCACCGGCCTCACAGGTCTGTCCTGTGTCTTTGAAAGCCCTTAGCTTGTTGCTGTCTCATTGTTTCTTACTATCATCCTTAGGTTACCGCCTCTCTAAGTTTTCCCGAAGCGCTTTGCGTGATGCCAGTGATGTCTGAGGCATGCTGCCTCCGCAGCACCTCACTGCTAGGAAGAGCACAGCCCTTTCTGAGCACCCTCAGCGCGGGTGTCTGGCACCTCACTGCTGGGAAGAGCACAGCCCTTTCTGAGCACCCTCAGCGCGGGTGTCCAGCACAGGCTCTGGCGCTTGTGTTCTTTTTTGACTATTTGGCTGCGCTGGGTCTCAGTTGTGATATGTGGGCTCTGTGTTACGGTGCATGTGGGATCTGAGTTCCCCGACCAGGGATCAAACTCGCATACCCTGCATTGGAAGGAGGATCCTTAACCACTGGACCACCAGGGAGGTCCCAAGGCCGCTTGTCTGTGGACCCGTGCTTTGAAGAACGGTATTATGTATTGCCTTTTTCAATTATAGTGGAAATGCATACTTGTGGAAAGCTCCACACACTGTCCCCTAAAGCTAAAAGTCAAGTTCCCTAAGATTCTGCTCCCAGAGAGAACCAGTGGGAGGGGCATGTGAACATCTGTTTGATGTCTGTGTGCACATGTACACACAGACGCACACACACAAATGCACACAGACACACACTCACACACACGTACACACTCACAAATGCACACACACAAACATGCACACGCACACACGTACACACTCACACAGATGCACACACACACAGAGACACACACAGATGCACACACACAAACGCACACAGACACACTCACACATGCACACAGACACACATGCACACACGCACACACACGTGCACACTCACAGATGCACACACACATGCACACGCACACACATGTACACACTCACACAGACGCACACACACTCACACACACAAACGCACACACTCACACACACAAACGCACACAGACACACTCACACATGCACACATGCACACATGTGCACACTCACAGATGCACACACGCACACACGTACACACTCACACAGACGCACACACAGACACACACACATGCACACACAGACACACACATGCACACAGATGCACACACACACACGTACACACAGGCACACACACAGGCTCACACACAGACACACACACACTCACACACATGTACACGCACACAGACACACACACAGATGCACACACTCACACAGGCACACACGCACACACACATGTGCACACAGGCTCACACACAGACACGCACACACACAGACACACACGTGCATGCGCACACACTCACACAGATGCACACACAGGTACACACACACAGACACACTCACAGAGACGCACACACAGAGTCACACACAGACGCATACACCCACAGACACATGCACTCACACAGACGCACACCACGCACATACACGCAGACACACATAGACGCACACATATCACACACACACACAGACACATGCACACACAGATGCACACACACTCACACACAGACTCACTCACACAGATGCACACACAGGCAGACACACACACAGACACACACACACAGTCACACAGACGCACACACAGATGTGCACGTGCACACACTCACACAGATGCACACACAGACACACATGCACACACAGGCACACACACACAGACTCTCACAGACACACACACACGCTCACACAGATGCACACACACAGACGCATGCACACACTCACACAGACACACAGTCACACATGCACACCCACACACACACTCGCAGACGCACACACACATATACACACATTCACACGCAGGTACACATAGGCACATGCATGCACACCCATGCACACAGACACATGTACACACATAGGCACACACACGAGCACACACGCATGTACACACATGCATGTGCCCTCGGGAGTAAAGGCCCCGTGGCCCCTGGCTGTGGCTGTGTTCCCGTGACGCACTGGGTCTGGTCCACAGGAGGCAGTCGCGGCTCCGTTACGTCCCCCAGGACGGGCTTCTCAGCTGCCCCAGGGCCCTGGAGCGCCTCCTCAGGGCTGGTCCCGGCTTTCTGGACCAGTTGGCCCATGTGTGGAGTCATGTGGTCCCAGGGACTGGAGGCCCCACGCGGGGGATGAGGTGTGCCCGGGCCGCCCGGAGCTGGGTGCAGAGGAGCGGGGGCCGGTGGTGCCCCGGCCTCCCTCAGCGCACGCTGCCATCATTCTCCCTGTGTGACACTCGACAGCGGGGAGTTGGCCAGCTTGTTTCATCTCTTCTTTAGGAAAAGTTAAATTTATAATCCCAGCCCCGACCTTCCGTGTAACTCATGTGCTCATCCTGCTCCCTGGTTTGATGTATGGCACCGCTGTTTCATTAAACAACATACAGGAATAATTAGTTCGGCAACGATGCCTCAGAACAAAAGCCCTTGATTTAGTTTGACTTTATAAGTCGCTCTCTTTTGATGTGCAGGAGCACATCTGGGGTCTCAGAGAGAGCAGAAAGGAAAATAGACGCCGTCGAGTCAGGCTGGGGCCCCAGGCTTCCTGAGCACAGCCAGTAACCCTTTGGTCCCAGGCCCCAGCGGCCCGCATGAGCCCTGCAGACCCGGCAGGTCCCGCGCTCCCTGCCTGGCGGCCTGGACTTGCCTCCGGCCCCGCCTCCCACCTGCAGACCCTCCTTCTGTTCCTTCCCTCACTCCGCAAGCCCTGAGTGTCGGGGCCCGGGGTATGCGCTGCCCCTCGCGTGCTCCGGGGGCCGCGGGTGAGCAAGGCCTCAGCCCCACCTGTCCTGCCCTCGGGTTCTGCCCCCGCAGGCTGCCTGGGGGTCTTCTGACCTCCCCCCCCAGCTCCTCCAGCCAGCAGGTGAGGCTGCAGCCTTGCCCGACCGACCCCCCGGGGCCCTGCAGGCCCCGTGCTCATGGACCCTCCGCCCCTGCCCTGCATGCACCCCTCTTCCACGTGAGCTGCCCCCCGAGGCTCCCCCACAAACAAGTCCCTGCCAGCTGGGCACCATGGCTCCTCCCTCGAGCCCTGCGTCCTTGCTGCCCTGGGAGAGCCCTTGGCGCACGGTGCCCGGGAGGGGGTGACTGTCGGTGCCGGAAGCGCTGGGGTGGGAGGCTTATGTCCCGGCGTCTGGCCCCCTCGAACCCCACGGAGGTCCAGGCACACACAGGCTCTGTGCACGGGGGTCTGGCCTGCGCGCCACCTGCCCTAGCCGTCCGGGTGCGTGGGGACCCCTGCTGCCCAGGACCACGTGAGCCAGGGCGGCCCCAGGCCTTGAGGGCTCGTGTTTACCACCGGCGCTCCAGCAGCGGTGGTGCCATCCTTGCAGAGGAGTTCTGGACCAAGTCCATGCAGGTTCTGTTCCAGCTGGCTCTCGGAGCCGTGGGGGCAGAGTAAGTGGCTCTCTGGCTTTTGGTCGCTAGGGAACCAGGTCTGGGACAGGCAGACGGCGGGTTCCCCGAGCCCCCTTGCTGCTCCAGCCCTGCCCCCCTTGCCCTCTCACCCAGGACACAGAAGAAGGCGCCCACTCTTAGAAAGGCCCAGTGGGAGCGCCAGGGCCGCCCTTGCCTCTCTGGCTGGATGGGGGCCGGGACTGCCTGGTGCACGGCAGAGTGGCTGGCGTTGCTGCTCCAGCAGGCCATCTGGTCCCTGCCTGTGGGCCGCAGACCCCCGGGGCCCACCCTGCCGGTGCTTGCACAGCCCCCCGCTCTCTCCTGGCCTGGGAGAGGCGGTGTATATCCCCACTTCACAGATGAAAACTCCGAGGCCAGAGCGGGGATGTGACGCAGCCCAGCCCTGCGTCCTGGCCAGGCTCTGAGCCTCAGTCTGCCTGCGTCAAAGCCCCTGCTCGCTCCGCTGCTCAAGGCGAGGCCCCTGGGGTGACCACACACCTTTCCCGCCTTGGGGACACATTTCCACCCTCGGGGACATGTTTCCGCCCTCAGGGCCCGTCAGCCCGCTGCCCTGGTGCCTGGTCCCGACCCATCCATGACCCCTGCCCCGTGGCTCTGCCTCCTGACACTCGAGTCCACAGCGTTTGCCAGCAGGAAGGGGCCTCTGCCCATGCCGACTGCGTCGCCAGGGACAGCAGGCTTCGGGAGGCTCTCCTGTAATCTCTCTATCCACACGGCCCTCATTTTAATTTGCAAAATTGAACCCAGATCGAGAGCAGTAAAGCCAGAGGACGGTAAATATTCATGCCTCAGTGAGCGAGGGTGGCTCCATTACCGTCGTGAGATTGGGAGAATTACCTTGGGGATTATGTATATTCATGGGCCGATTTTTATTTGCGATATAACATGACTCCCATTGGCCTGTGTGTTACCCGGTCTACCCGAAACAGACTTTGCGCAAAGCTCCCGCCCTTAAGCTCCTGGAAGTCCTCTCGAGTGGATCAACCTCTCCCCGCTTCCTAGGAGACGGGCGGGAATAGTAATCGCCCCGCACCCAGCCGGGGGCGGCCGTGAGTCCTTCTGTGTCCGCTCCGCAGGGCGTGGTGCGATTCTCGCGTGTCAGACAAGACGAGTTCTGTTCCCATGGCTGTCTCCCCACCCCCCGCCGCGGGCTGCAGGGCCAGGCCTGGCCTGCACCGTGTGCCCGGAGCTGGGGAAGTGCTCACAGGTGACCACCCAGTGAGGCTGGTCGACGGCGGCCTGCCCCGCGGGGCGTCCAGCTCTGTGCACAGCTGCTCAGGAGCACCCGCGGGGTGAGCCGGGCCTAGGCAAGGTGTCAGGCTGTCGCAGGTCTCTGCCAGGCAGCTCAGAGCCGGGTGGGCTCAGCCGGCCGCTGCCCACTGCCTGCCCTCAGACGGAAAGCTTTTCGCGCCACAACGGCAGAGCTGAGTGGCTGCGATGGAGCCCACGCAGCCTGGGAGCCGGAGGCGGTGGCCGTCTGGCCTTCTGCAGAGACATTTGCAGCCCCCGGTCCTTCAGCTTCAGGCCCTGGCCCTGTGCTGGGCTCAGCCCTGGCCCTCACATCCTCTCACGATTTCATCGTCACAGCGACCCCGATGAAGCTGGGGTGCACGTCTCCTTTCTGCTGATGACACAGTATTAATAGTTACCGTGTTCACGGCTCATCTTTACTAAACAGTTCCTAGCTTTTGATGCCGTGTGAATGGCTCCGCATGCATTACCCAGGGTAATCCCCCCACTGCCCGGGGAGGCAGGTGCGTCTTCTATCTGAGGAAGCGGAGAGGGCATGCCCCGTGTGCCCAGCGTCATGGGCTGGCTGGAGGGAGCTGACCTGGGAAGTCTGACCACAGAGCCGCACCACTGGGGCCCTTGCCCTCAAGTGCAGCCTCCTTCTGTGGGCGGGACTTGTGGGATCCCCGTGTCCTCCAGGAGGCCTGGCTCAGAGCTTCCCCAGCAGGGTCTGCGTCCCAGCCCCACCACCGCCGTCGGGGAGGCCTTGGGCCCCATCTGCCCCCTCTCCACGGGGGTCGCGGTGAGACCGATGACTCCTCGGGCCTGTGCGAGGACTGAGTGGGCTGGTGTAGATGAGCTTGTTGGAACACTGCCCAGGGTATACAGTAGGTGCTCGCTGAACGGCAGCAGTGGCGGGAGGAGGTGACGAGGTCCCTCGGCTTCTGAGCGGCCCATTGGTTAGCACATCAGCAGAGGGTCTGCAGACCTCGAGCTGTGGGCCAGAGGCCGGGGTGGACCTTGGCCGTTGGTCTAGAGCAGCGCCGAGTGGTGCTGGGCCCCCGAGGCCACAGGCGGGGAGGCGGCTGGGTCGACCTGCCCCCAGGCCGCCATCACCGCCTCCCCGCACCGTGCCTCTCATGCACCCTGAGCACCCCTGACGCCCAGCCGGCCCCTTGATGGGACACGCCACCCGACTCGCCACCCACCCGGGGCACTCACTTGCTTGGCTTTCACTGCTCCGAGTTCTAGCTTTCCGGGTTTAATCTTGGTCCATCTCACCCGCAGCCCCTGCGCCTCTCAGATAGCGTGACGGGGTCCCTCGCAGCCCCACCAGCAGGTGGGCGTGTCAGCTGTCTGCACTGGGAACCTTCCATGTCTGAGAGCCCTCTCCAGATTTCCAGGCAGACCCTAGTCAGTCTAGGCTTCGCCGGTGCCTCGGGAGATCTCTCAGGTGTGGAAGAGACTCTGCTGGCTGAAGCTGAGCCTCTTCTTCACCCCGCGGCTCCCTGAGTCCTCGGTGTCCTCCCCGCAGACGGCTTCTGACGGGCCAGGCTCGGCGCAGCCGAGGTGCCTTCGTGCACTGCGGCTGGTTCGCCAGCTCTGGCTGGGGTTCCGAGCCCGGCCTAGCGTCAGGAGCAGGTGCATGCCACTGACCTTTGTCACCCGCAGCCCTGGAGCCTGCACAACTTCAGGATGTAGTTCTCCGTGGCCGGGCGTTCGGGGTGACTACCCCCACGGGCCAGGAACTGGCAGGCCACAGCCAGCGGGTCAGTTTCCCACAGTGGCAATTTCCAAGAGGGCAGTTAAACCCAAGCCTTATTTATTTTAAAATAAACATGGACCTGTTATGGCATTGAACACAGAAATTTCCATGAACCTTAAAACTTAGAAGCGGTTCTGTGCCCCCAGAAGGCGGCGTCCTGCACCTGCCCCCCTCTGCCGTCTCCCAGGACCGCTGGGCTCTGGGGCCCATGGGCTGGCAGGCTCCTTGGCACTGTGAGCCCCGCAGCTTGCCCTGAGGGGCCCGGGAGAGAGAGGTTGTACTTTCATTTCTGAGACTCCCCCGTCTCGTCCGAGTGGGCTCATCCTTTGAAACCCCGTCGCCTGCCCGGGACCCAGGCCACCCGGTTAGTTGGCTATGGCCCGAGTGTGGCTGTGTCCCTGCTTGGGACGCCTCTCCAGGCCAAGCCCCGTGTCAGAGCTGGCCCCCTTGGCTCACCTCCCAAGGATTCCTTACCCCCCAAAAAGCCCGAGGATGTCGTTAAAAACAATTAAATCCCCAGTTGTATGGAAAACAGGAGAATCAGACATCAGCGTAATTCAATTTAAACTTTTATGGGATGACAAATGCATGGAGGGTGGCTGGGAGGAGGAGCGTGGAGCTTCCTGGCAGGCCCCTTGTCACTTTTACGGTTTTCCATTGTTGGCCGACTGGGTGGCTAAGAACCTGGGTAAGTTTGTGAGGTCGCAGTGGAGGGGCGGGGCCTCTGCTGGGCCCACGGTAGGAAACCCGATCCCCCCCACAGTCCCCCCTGCGGGGTGCCCACCCCGAGACAGCAGCAGGAGGGGCCCAGCAGGCAGCAGGATGGCACGGCCTGCCATGGACAGCCGCCCGCCCGGCACAGGCGCCGAGAGGGTGGAGCCAGACGTGCAGACGCGGCGACGGCCGTGGGGCCTGACGGTGCTCATCAGTGCTTGCTGGGCCCCGGGACTCTGGGAAGGGGCTGAGTGGGGGCGGCACGCACAGGCCTGGGGTGACCGAGCTCCGGGCACGCAGCCTGGCCGGGCACCTGGGGGAGGGGCAGTGGCTGGAGTAGACAGATGCGCCAGCAGGCAGAGCCCCCGTCTGAGCCTGCACTCGGGTCCGGGGGTGCATGGGGGTCCCCGGGCTTCTGAAGATGGCCTCCTCCTCTCAGGTGGCGTGTCTTGTTCCTGAACAGGGGCTCCTGAGAGGAAGGTCTCCTCGCTCTCCTCCCCAGGGGGCAGCTGGCTTTGGCTGAGGCCCCTGGGGATGTCTGCATGGAGCAGAGCCCACGGCTGGGCAGCAACGCAGCCTCCCGGGACGAGGCCAGGCAGGAGGGGCTGGGCCAGCACTGCCAGATCCGGTTCCTGGTGGTGCCAGTGCCCGGGGCAGGGGCCGGGGCATCGAGCCAGGACAGGGAGGGGCCAGCCTGACTTCCTGCGATGTCGCCTCCCCGGGAGCACGCCCAGGAGGCTGCTGGGCCTGGCCATCCGCTGTGGAGTGGAGCTTCGCCCCTTCGCCTCAGAGTGAAGTGGGGGCAGCAGGGACCCCCAAGGAGCCCCGTCCTGGTGGGCGACAGCTGGGCGGCAGCAAACAGCTTGCGACGCCACGTGGAGGCGCTTCCCTGTGCTGCTGGGGGCAAGTGGCCGCAGTGGTGGGCGATCAGGGAGACAGGCAGGCTTGCGCCCCACCATGGGTCTCCATTCCGACCCCTGCAGGGCGGTACTGGGGAACACAGGGGGCGCAACAGGAAGGGCCCCCGCAGCAGCATGCCCACGAGTGTGGGCATGGGTAAGAGGACGGACCGTGGACAGACTGTACACGCAGAGTCTCCCAACATGAGCAGACGTCCACCCAGGGCACAGGGACAAGTCGTCAAGTGGACCAGTGGCACGGCCCTACCCTGTACGCTCAATCACGTGTACCCTACGGGGTGCTCACGAGGCTGCGAATGCCCGTGGTGGGGCACGTGATGACGCCGTGGAGGTTGCTTCAGGGCGGCAGGGCCGGGGTCAGGCCTCGGGGCCTCCAACCCCACGCTGAGGCCAAGGACGAGGCGGTTCAGATGGGCCCGTCCCAGGAGGGAGCCCAGGCCGTGGGCACCTCGCTTGACCCTGCCCCTCTCTGAATGGTCAGGTGGGTGGGAACTGACCCCCCAGGCCGCCCTCTCCCCAGCGGCGTCCCGAGTTTGGCTTTTTGCGCAAGATACAGTTAATGCACTAGGCGGGGGATGTCTTATCTGTGCCCGGCCCGGCTCAAAGAAGAGGGAGAAATAAGAGCAGCCAAATTGAAACCTTATTAAACCAAATTGGCTAGGTCTGATGGAGCCAAACCTGGACGGATCTTTAAAAGCTTATTTCATTTTTCCCTCCGGTCTGAACCTCTTTGAATTGCAATAACTGATCCTGGTGTAAGCTTATTAGTGTCAACCTTGTGTGTCTCTTCTCCTCTCCCGACTTACATTTCATTAAGCAGTGATGCAGTTGCAGGGCCCTGACCCTCGCCTTTGGCACAGCCAGGAGCTTCCAGGCTCATTAGTGGACGAAAACGGATAACAGGGTCCAATCTCATTACGGCCGGTGCCATTATTACAGCAACCTCTGCCCATCAGAAGCGAGGCTCAGCCCCCTTCTCTCCAGCATCTGTTGATTCTGGAGGCTGTCAGGGGCCCCCACGTGCCGGTCCCTCGCATGTGTCGTGGTGGCTCTGGCTCCTCTATGTCCTATGCTGCAGAAACAGCACTGCCAGAGAGCTGGGTCAAGAGCTGCGGTGCTCGTGGACTCTGGTGGGGCTGATGTGTGTGGTGTGATGGGAGAGGGGCTTTCAGACGGGTAGATCGGGTGCCCCGGCACACACCTCACCCCTGGGCCTCGATACCGGATCTGTGAAGTGCAGTCGCTGGAGCCATCTGGGGGTGGTTGGGCAAACGGTAAGGAGCAGCTCATCATTTGATGAGCGTCCCGCAGACACTGTGTCTCTCCTCTGCCCTCACCGCCGCCGGCTGGGTGTCCAATCCTGCAGGCTGGTGCTGTGGAGGGCAGAGACGCACGCCTTGGGACCCCGCCTTGGGCCATTTCCCTGCTGGCATTCAGCAGCATTAGAAAGCGCCCCGGTCACTGTGAGCCCAGCCTCCCACCAAGGGCCCCAGACACCAGAAACCACGGTGCAGAGGCTCAGAAGCTGGAGAGAGCCCCTGAGCATGTGGGGCCTGGCCGACAGGGCATCTCTTTGCTCTCCCACTAGCCCATCCCAGACCCCACGGAGCGAGAGCCTGTCCCGCTGGGGCCCTGCTGGCCAGAGCGGGGTGCTGAGGGGCTCTGAGGGACTAGGTCTGAAGTCTACTGGGCTGGCCATCAGCAGGCATCACTTAGCTCAGCTGGGGCAGGGGAGATGGCTGGGCCTGGCCTCCAGCTCCAGAGCCTTCCTGGATTCATGGTGGGGGTGTCCACCCTGCGGCCCCTGGCGCCGCCCCAGGTCAGCTGGTCGGGTGGTCAGGGGACATGCTGGGAGCCAGGCCTGCCTCAAGGTCCCAGAGCTGATCAGCCCAAGTCTCAGCCTGTTTGCCTTGTGACCTTGGAGACATCAAAAACCTCTGTTTTCTCCTCCATAAAATTGAATGTAAAAATATTGACCTGCCTCATAGGGTTTTATGAAGAATAACTGACCCAGAGAATGGTAAAGCTTGCTTATTCATCAGAAAGGGCCAAACTGCTTAGAAGGCATGAGCTTGAGTTTGAAAAAGTGTTGGCTTGCTTGATGGTATTTCTCTTCCCCTCCTCCCAGCTTCCCCCCCAACCCCCACCCCCCGCAGAAGCTCCAGCTGCGGGGGAGACAGGCCGAGGTGCTGCAGGCGGCTGGCCCTCCCGGGAGCTGCGCTGGGGGGCCTTCCTGCCCCAGGAGACGGCACCCCCGCCGCCCGCTTGTCTCGTCTCTGGGCTGTCACTCGTCAGGCCAGTCCTTCCACGTGTTGCGGGCGCTTCCCCTGTGGAGGCTCCGGTGCCCCCACACACACCACGTGGCAGGCACGCTGCAGGGACGGGGCCCTGTGGAGGGCGGTGAGCGCATTGCGGGGCTGGGGAGCAGGCGCGTGGGGCAGGGCTGGTGTAAGCTGACCCCGCGGTCACTCGGTCGCCCCGCGCCTCACTCCTGGAAGGCCGCGCCCCGGCGCTCGTGCGGACTGTGCGGGCGCCTCGTGTCTCTCTCTGGTTGGTCTTGACGGTGGCTTTGACACGGCGCCCCTCACTTTCTCTGCCCTGTGACCTCCCGGTTGGGTGCTTAACGCTCTTTGAACAAACACTGGCGTTTCAGGCTCCACTGGGGAGAGCCGGGCTCCTGTGGCTCACGTCAGCCCAGCCCCGCTGCACAGGGCGGAAACGGGGGCGCCACACCCCAATCTCATAGACTGGCTGCCCACAGTGTAGCGGCTGGCGGTGCCTCCGTGTGAAGGTGGCGGCGGGTTTCTGCTCCTCTGCTGCTCTAAGCAGAGGTCCTCTGACTGTCTCGTCACCCCGACGTGGGTCTCTGCAGAGGCGTTGCTCGCGCTGTGCATGTTTATGGGGCCTTTTCTACACCTGCTCCTGATTTAGCCGCCTTGGGCACAGAAGTGTGCTGCTGGGGTGGGCGTGTGAGGCTTGGGGACGGGTGAGATCCGTCGCCCCTGGTCTTCCAGCTGCACCCCACTCCTTACCCCCGCTGCAGCCCACCACTGCCTCCGCACCTCCAGGCACCCTGGTTGTGAGTGGACTTTCTCTGGCCCCCACACAGCTGGCTCTTGTGATCAGGGTGTCAGCTCAGACACGGCCTCTGCAGAAGTCTCCCCTGATCTCTGCCCCCATACAACCAGACCCCCCAGCGCCCAGCCCAGGGCCCCACATTGCGCTGTGCTGTCTCCTCTGAGCAGGGCGTCGGTGACGCCCAGATAGCGGGCATGTTAGTCACACCGACACACACACACACACACAACGCAGTTACACGCACACACACACACACAACGCTGTCACATGCACACACACAACGCCGTCACAGACACACACACACACACACCATCACATGTACACACACACACAACACCGTCACACGCACCTACAGACACACACACACAACGCCATCACACGTACACACACACACAACGCCATCACACGCACCTACACACACACACACGCTGTGTCACATACCTACATACACACGCCATCACACGTACACACACACACACAACGCCATCACACGCACCTACACAAACACACAACGCCATCACACACACCTACACACACACACACACCACACCATCACACACACAGACACACAATGCCGTCACACGCACCTACACACACAACGCCGTGTGTCTGTTCTGTTTATGCTAGTAGGTGTTGTTGCTGCGAAAGTACCTGTAGGGCTGTTTCTAGAAGCTGCGTTCTTTGCGGACACAGCTGGCCCTGTCCCCACACCCGGAACAGCGCCCGGCACGCAGCAGCCCCGGGGCCAGTGTGTCTGGTGAATGAGGAGCGGCTCTGCCCAGCGGAACCTGCAGGCTGGCAGCGGGCGGGTCCGAGCGGGCAAGGGTGGCACAGCGGGCGGCGTGGCTGGGAGGCGCTGGGGCAGTGCTCTGCCCATGGAGGTCTGGGCAGCCGTGTTTGTCCTGCACTTTCGAGGGGGCCGGGCAAGGCCAGGCAGGTGGGAGGTGGTGGGAAAGCAAGACTGGACCGAAGGCTGGGGGAGAAAGTACGGGACAGAGCCTGGGTGGGGGGGCGAGCGGGGCCCGTGGGAGGGGCGAGCGGGGCCCGGTGGGAGGGGCGAGCGGGCCCCGTGGGCGGGGCGAGCGGGGCCCCGGTGGGAGGGGCGAGCGGGGCCCGGTGGGAGGGGCGAGCGGGGCCCGGTGGGAGGGGCGAGCGGGCCCCGTGGGAGGGGCGAGCGGGGCCCCGTGGGAGGGGCGAGCGGGGCCCGTGGGAGGGGCGAGCGGGGTTCCGGCGGTGCAGTCAGGCTGCAGTGACACCGCCCAGTGAGCGGGGCCCCTGCGGTGCAGTCGGGCTGCAGTGACCCCGCCCAGCGAGCGGGGCCCCGGCAGTGCAGTCGGGCTGCAGTGACATGGCCCACAGCCAGGCCCGGCGCCCCGTGGGCCTGCTCTGTGCGGGGGCATCTGATTGGGAGCCCGTGGCTGCTGGCAGCCTGGGACGCAGACCTCTTTGCCAGGGCCCCCACCCTGGGGTTCAGACTCTGAGCGCACGCTCCTGTTCCGCCCAGGTGGTGAGGAAAGTGAAGTCCATACAGATGTTCCACACGCCCGTCAGCTCTGCCATGCAGGGGGACCGGCTCGGCATCTGCGTCACCCAGTTCGACCCCAAGCTGCTGGAGCGCGGGCTGGTGTGCACCCCCGAGTCCCTGCACACGGTCCATGCGGCCCTCATCTCCGTGGAGAAGATCCCCTACTTCCGGGGGCCCCTGCAGACCAAGGCCAAGTTCCACATCACCGTGGGGCACGAGACGGTCATGGGCCGGGTGATGTTCTTCAGCCCCGCCCCCGACAGCCTCGACCGCGAGCCCGTGCTGGACTCCTTCGACTTTTCCCGCGAGTACCTCTTCCAGGAGCAGTACCTGTGCCCGGGCCCGGCCGCAGCCAACACGGCTGAGGCCGACGAGAAGGCGGGCCAGGCCTCGGCGGGCCGCTGCCCCCAACAGCAGTGGGCTCTGGTGGAGTTCGAGAAGCCCGTCACCTGCCCACGGCTGTGCCTGGTGATCGGCTCCAGGCTGGATGCCGACATCCACACCAACACGTGCCGGCTGGCCTTCCACGGCGTCCTTCTTCATGGGCTGGAGGACCGGAACTACGCGGAGAGCACCCTACCCGCCCTGCGGGTGTACAAGCTGAAGCAGAAGCATGGCGTCGTGGAGCGGGTGAGCACGCCTTCCTGCCTGCGGTTCTCAGACGGGGAGCTGCATCCACATCCTCTGGCTCGGCCGGTCAGAGCCCGGCCAGCACACAGGCGGGCCCCGTCAGTGCGGGCGAGCAGCTCCTTGGGCGTCTCCCCACCATCAGCTGTCCCCGCAACCCCACCTGGGAGCCCCCGTCCGCTTGGCCCTGAGCGGATGCACGTGCGGGGGCCTCCCTGTCCCTGTGGCTCCCTGGCATCGGCTCCGGGGGTCAGGGATGGCAGGGGGTGGTCCTGGGACCGACGGGTGTCTGCAAGCTCTCAGAGCCACCCGCTGAGACCCCGGCACCGGGAACTCAGGCTCCCGTGGGGCCTGCCTGAGGTCCCCACAGGCCCCGCAGTCCTGACCCCCGAGCGGCAGAGGAGGGTTGGCCATCCTGGTGCAGCCCTGAGTCTGTGCAGACTTGGTGATGGACGGGGTATGCAGGGCCTGCGGGTGGGTATGCAGGGCCCTGGAGCCCGTGACTGCGGGCCCCATGGCCTCATCTCCGACCCCCTGCACCTCGTCCTCTGCTGGCCCCCAGCCCTGACTCCCAGGGACCTCGGCCCACCACCGCCCGTGTGCCCCCACGCTGACCTGGGTGTCCCACACTGGAAGGCGTGGTGTCGTCTTCACCCTGGCCGCCTGCAGATGAGTTTCAGTGAGAGTTGGCATGGCCGGGCATTGGCGAGTCTCTTTCCCTCAGTTCCCTTACTGGAGAAGTGGGGGCTGTGCACCCCAGCCCTGAGGGCTGTGGGTGGGGGCCCGCCATGTAGGCAGGGCCGGCCCCAGGCACCAGGCCCCGTCTGCTCTCCTGGACTCCCCTCCTGGTGCAGTTGCCCAGGTTCCCAGCTGGCACCCCTCTGCTGTGCTGGGTCAGCCTGGGTGTGCCAGCCCCCCTGGGCCTGGCCCCCGCTGGCGCCGGACAGGCAGGGCCTGCGGGCTGGGCAGAGGAGCCTGTGGCATTGGCCCAACCAAGTGTGGACGCGCAGACGCCACCGGGTGCGCTGGCCGCCTTTGAAGTCTGGGCAGCTCTGCCGCAGCTCCCGGCTCACCCCGCTCCACTACTGACGGATCACTAATTGTGCCCAGGGCCCCGAGGAGCACGCCGGCCTGGGCACGGGTGGCCTGAGACTGCCTCTGGCCAGCGCAGGCTCTTTACTGTTTGGCAGCGCTGCCCGGGGCTCCCCAGGCCCCACCTGGCTCCCAGGCCACTCAGGGAAATCGAGACACTTCTGTAGCCGCAGCCGAGCAGACCCCGCCTTGGGGAAATCAGATGGCCGCCCGCGAATGCGGGCCCCACCCAGCGCCCAGGTCTCTCCTGCCTTTCCCACAGCATCAGATAGCCCGTACCTGTTGGCCCACCTTTGAAAATGGCTTTTTCTGTATAGACAGAGGGCCAGGGTGGCTGGCCATGGTGGAAAGTGCTGGCTCTGGATCCGATGTCCCGAGCAGGTGCTGGCCTGGCCCAGCCGTGGACCGTTGCACCCGCCCCCAGCCCAGAAGCTGTGGCCTCTAATGGAGCTGGTGGAAAGCTGGTGAGACCGCACATGGGAGGGCCTGGCCTAAGGGGTGAGCCTGGCCCGTGTGAGGTGCTCAGCAGTGTCCAGCCACTTTTCATCCCGGGACACGGCGCTTTGGTGCCCCTTTTTTGGCACCAGAGGAGCTTCGCCCACGTCGGCGCCCAGGGATGGGGACAGTCAGGGAGGCAGGGTTCGTGAGTTGGGGCCGTGGACACTGGGCCTGTCCCTGCAGGTCGGTGCCCTGGCTGCTAGGCAGGCCTTGGTCTTGAGGAGTGGGCCTGGGTGTCCTGTTAGTGGGCGTTGGGGCCAGAGCTGAGCCCCCGAGGCCTCTGGAAGTCACCCGACAGAGTGAGGTGACTTGAGGGCCAGTCTCCACCCCGGGTTTGCCCAAGGGGGCTTACACGGGGCCAGTCGCCCCGAGACCGTGTGTCTTCCTTCCAACCACCTTGCAGGGGATACGCGTGTCCTGTGCCCCCAGGATGGGGTGCCAAGACCGGGGAAGGGCCTGGCCGCCCCGCCCCACACTGGGGGAAGGCGCGGTCGTGGCAGCATGTTCCTTAGGCCGGAAAGGACAGACAAGCCTAACTCGTCTGGGCGCTGCTGGTCCTGGTGGCTCCGAGAGCCCGCTGGCGGCAGAGGTCTCCCCGGGGGCCCTCCCAGTGCCCGTCCTCCGCGGGCCAGACACCTCACCCTCCTGGCCGCGGGCACGTCAGAGGAGCGCCCACGCCTGCAGCCCCCTGCTGCTCCAGCTTCAGCTCCTGCCGGCTGAGGTTCTGGCCCCTGGGCGACTGTCTTGCTACTAGGTCTCCCCTATTCTCGCCGACACCAGCACCCCCTCCTGACAGTAGCCCTTCTGGAAGAAGCCCTGGAGGCTCAGCAAAGCCCTGGGCATAGGCTGCAGGGCCGGGGGAGGCGGACCAGGCCCCCTTCCAGCGGTTGCCCCCTGTCCCCGCACCCGTCCTCCGACGCCTCAGGACTCGGGTGAGTCCCAGGCCGCGCCATAGAGCCGGCCCGGAGACACGCGCGCGTGACAACATAACTTGGTGTGCCGCCAGCCAAGTCCCACTCGGGGGCTGGGGCGGAGGGGCCGCGCCCGGGTGGACCCCGTGTGAGGCTTGCTGCACTCGGGGAGCGGCCCATGGCTGGGGGGCTGACTGGCCAGGCAGCTCCTTCGTGGCCACTGCGGCCCCTCAGAGCCGTCTCACTGCCAGGGCTCAGCGCGGTCCCCGCCCGACGTCCCGGGGTAGGCTCAAGGGGCAGCCGGCCTCCCAGTAGGATGTGCTGGTGTCTGATCCCCGAGGGCTCTGCTGAGACTGGGAGCCTGTGGAGACGAGCTTGACCGCCTCCTGCAGGAGGCCTCGCCCTCTGACCCCAGGTGTCACTGAACGCCAGTCCTGTGGCAGAGGTTTGCTGGGACCCATGGCCGCACCCTGTCACTGCTGGAGGCCGTGTTCTGGGTGCAGGGGGCGCCCTGGCCCCTCCTGGCTCCCTGGTGGTCATCTGTCCCTGCTGTCCCCTGCTTCCACATTGGCAAGCCGCTCGGACCCTGTCCCTGAGCTCGGGAGAACCCTTGCAGACGAGGGCCTGCGGGGCTGCAGGGCTCTGAGGGCCCCCGACTCCGGCCGGCGGCCTCAGCAGTGATGCCGAGCTGGGGACCGGCCCCTAGGGTGGGGGACACAACAACTGGTCCAGACACGCGGGTCCGTTTGACTGTCGTCCTGGCCCTGCTGGCTGACCGGGCCCCGTGAGGCCGGGACAGGGCTTCACGTGCAGGCCCATCCGCGGGGGTGCAGCTGGGGGCCTGCAAAGGCGACAGGCACCCTCACCCTCCGAGGCTGCTGCCGCCTGCTCACCTGGACTCCCCGGTTCTGGGGGTCGGAGCGGCTGCTCCATGCAGTTCACGCACAGTGGGCCCGGGGCCCCCCTCACACAGCCTTGCCGGCTGCCACGCGGAGGGCAGGGCTGGGTTTGCAAGCGTGGAAGGTGCAGAGCAGTTCCTGTGGGGGCAAGGCTGGCGGCTCCCCACGTGGCCTGTTTCTCGTCCGCCTGTCACCGGGAGTGGGGGTGCACGTGCCTGGTATCTGGCTGATGAATCTAGTCGGGTAGGGTGTGTTTTTCTGCAAGGTTTTTAGGGTAAGTGGGGCAGCCTCTGCTCTTCAGAGCAACCCATCCCAGTCCTTGGCCAAATCTTGGCTTCATGGACAGAAGTGTGATGTTCCTGAGCCTGGCTCACAGGGCCCCAGGAGGAGGTCCCCGCTGACCACATGCCCGCCTCTGCAAGCTGCCCAGGCTGTGCCCGGGGCCAGGGGGCAGGGGGAGGCCTCCCCGGCACTCCGAGGCCTGGTAGAGCTGGTGCTTACACACACGTGTGCACAGCCCCTTTCTCCCCTCTGCAGAGGCCATGGAGTGGAGCTGACAGGGGGCCTGGGGGTGGGAGGTCGCCGGAGCGCGGGCAGGGTGGGCTCGGGAATGGACAGCACCCCCTTGGCCTTCCTGAGGAGCTGTCGGCTCCAGGACAGGTGGGCGGGACGGCCCTGGGCTTCCGTCCCCTCTGCGTGTCCCTGCGGGTGGTGGGGTAGGGGGCTGGTCATGAGCGGTGATGCGGGCTGACCGCGCACGCATGTAGCCGCCGGCCTTCCCCCGGTACTAACGCTCTCCCTGGGCGGGTGGGTGCAGGTGCTGGACGACTACAGCGTGATCGGCCGCTCCCTGTTCAAGAAGGAAACCAACATCCAGCTGTTCGTGGGGCTCAGGGTGCACCTGTCCACCGGTGAGCTGGGGGTCATTGACAGCGCCTTTGGACAGAGCGGCAAGTTCAAGGTCCATGTCCCTGGTGAGTGCGGTGGTTTTCTCCCGCTCGCGGGAGCTGTCACCCTGCCAGGCTCAGCCCACGGGGCCTCGTGGCCTCTGCTCCCACTGCCCTGTGCCCAAGAGCCAGCGGGTCCTGGAGACGCCAGCTGTGGGCACCGTGTCTGGTCTGAGCGCCCAGGGCACGTCACCCAGCCTGTGCGGGGCATGGAGCTGCTCGGACCGGCAGCTCAGGGGGACCGGGAGCTCAGGAGGCACACGGCTCCCTGGGGTTGGAGTTGCCGCCCCATTCCTGCCTCCCGCTGGCTCTGAGGCGGGCCTGGTCCCGTGGGGTCACGGCGCGCGTCTGCTGCCTGGGGTCCCACTGCACCAGCCGGTGGCTGCGGTCGTGGTGGCTGCAGCAGCAGAAGGGCCTCCCGCTGGCTCCGCAGGCCAGAAAGGAGGCCGGGGAGCCCTCTGGGTATCCCACCCCGCCCCAGGCGCACTGGCTCTCTCACCTGGGACCGCACGAGCCACGGGGCCAGGCCAGGTATCAGAGGCCAGGTTGCAGGTGAGAGGGAGAGGTGGGGACTGCAGTGACCAGGTAACTCAGCCTGGGAGTCAGGCTTCATCTGATGTACTAAACGTGGAATTTCCTGATGAAAACCTGGAATGGTCTGAACTATAGGAAGCCTGTCTCTGGGCTGTGTTTGCCCATCGCGACCCGTGACTCCTACTTGAGCCTCAGGATGGACGCGGGGTTGTCAGGATCACGTGTCCTCGTGGAGCTGTAGTACGGGAGCAGCGCCCTCTGAGACCTCGAAACTGGACGGGCTCGCGGGACGCCCCTCTCCATGATACCCGAGGAACTTCCCCCAAAGTCCAGGGCCTCACGGTTGAAGGGCCTGCGTTGACAAAACTGCCCCTTCCAAAGGGCCACCTCCATCCAAAAGGCCCTAAAGGCTGAGGCCCTCCCTGCGAGACAGCTTGGGGACCCGCTGGGCGGTGGGTGGTGAGGGTGGGGGATGTTGCCAGCGGTGATGAGGGCCCCCCTGTCCATCTCCACGTTGCTGGCACCCGGTGACCCTCCCCGGATTCCAGATGGTGCCTCCAAGGGACCTGGAGCCTGGCCGTGGGGCAGTGCCTGGGGGGTGGGCCGCCATGGGTGCAGGTGTCCCAGAGCCGCCGTGGGGTCAGCCCGAGGTGGGGACCTGGGGGCACCAGAGGCAGGTCTCGACTGGATGCACAGTTCTAAGCATCCCCTGGACGACCGTCTGAGAAGGCGGAGGGATGGGGGAAGGCGGAGGCCGCTGCAGCACAGGTGACCGCACGTGGAGGGGAAGTGGAAACTCACGTTGGTGCCAAGGGGAGACCTGGCGTCCTGGTCACGGGTGTGGTCATGTCCCCGCAGGCTTCACACAATGGGCCTTTGGGCTGTGCCGGCCCTCTGGGTTCAAAATGAAACTATTTTCTTTCCTGTAAGATGTGCCCTCCCCATGCACACCACCCCAGACACTGAGTCCCGCCTGCATACGCTGCCTGGAGTGGATTCTCGGGCACCCTCAGGAACCTGTGCTTAGGACACCCCCTTAGGGGCACCCGCCCCCTGGGGCCACTCCAGCCTTTAGTGAAGCACCAAGGGCTGGGTGTGTGCAGATTCTGCAGCCCTGCTTGCCTGGGAGGCAGGAACAGGGCTCCTGCAAAGAGCAAGGGCCTGCAGTCTACCAGACCCACCCTGAAATCCTGGCTGGAATTTTAACTTTCCTGAGCCTCAGTTTCCTCATCTGTAAGATGGGTCTTTTGTGGGGATTTTTTTTTTTTTCTTCCCAACTTTTTTAAATAACTTGATCCGTAGAGAAAGGTGGGAAGAAAAGTGTGCTGAACACTCACGCTCCTCAGATTCCACACCTGTCAGCATTGCGTCACACCCACAGAGCACGTGCTGAGCCGCCCGCACGTTGGCAGAGGAGACGCAGTGGCCCCGCGTGCCCGCTCACGCCCCTGAGGACGGCGTCTCCACACAGCCACCCTCACCTGGAAGGGCGCCTCCCGGGGGGAGGACCCGGCAGGACCATGCCCGGCCCGGAGCATCATGTCCCCGGAGGAGCCCCGGGGTCCTGGGGGAGCCGGTCTCCCCGCGGGGGGACATGGCCGGAGCAGGCGGGGGCAGCGTGACTGACGTCTGACGTCACCTTTGAAAGGACTCGGAATACGAAGTTGCCCATAGCACATCCGCCCGGCCGCGTGAAAGGGAGTCTTACAGAGAAGAGAACAAGGAAGCCAAGAGAGAACCTCCCGGTGGGGGCTGTGCAAGGCTCTTGTCCTCTTCGGTTTTCTCCAGCATGTGGAGTTCACGGAACGAGCCTGGTGGGTGCGGCCACGACTCTGGGCCAAGGACACGGAGACCACCTCCCCCAGCTCAGACCCCTGCACCGAGCCCGGGCCACCCTCAGCCACAGCTCCAGGGCCACAGGGGCCCAGAGTCACGGGAGGCAGCCCCTGCCACCCCCGGGCCCCACCATGGAGAGGCTGGGCAGGCAGTGAGGGTCGCGGGCTCCTCCAGCCAGGAAGGATGAGTCTCCCTTTGCTGGACTGCGGACAGCCTGGGCCCGAGGGCAGGGCCCACGTGGGCACCGAGCCCCACCTCTGGGGCCGCGCCGTCAGGGAAAGCGGGCAGGCTGCCCCCAGACGGTGGGCGGCGCAGGGACCTGGGCGCTCGGTGAGAGCCTCGGGAGGGAAATGGGCTCACTCCAGGAGGGGCCCCTGCGTGCCTTTGAGCAGAGGAGGCCAGGGTCTGTGGTGTGTGGGGGTGGTGCTCCAGGGAAGCTGCACACCCCCTGGGGAGCCCCACCCGGGCCCAAAGCCGGCTTCGTCAGGGCAGCGACCCTGAGGTGTGGGGACCCCCCAGGAGGATCCCTGGGCGGTCAGCAGCCTCCCACCAGGTTCTGTCCCCGGCCGGCTGAGGAGACTCCAGAAAGCAGCCTGGCAGGGAGAAAAGAGGGCTGCAGAGAGGTTAGGGCGAGAGCCGTGGCTTCAGAAAATCCCTGTGAAGTGAAAACAAACCATCCGTCTCTCCCTGGCGTCTCACCCGACAGGGCCCTTTGGGGCTCTGGCTCCATCTGTGGGGACGGCAGCTCAGAGGCCCGGTCCCGAGCCAGCCCCACACCGCCCTCTCCGGAGCATCCTGACTGGGGGGGACATGTCACTGAGCACGGGGAGCCCTTGGGATGCCTCTTCTCCCCAGAAGAATGGCCCGCCTCGTCCCGCTTTGGCCAGTGAAGCACTTCTAAGCAATTGTAAAAGTTATATGAACCCCATCGAAGGACTGTTACAACAATGTTTATACCCAGTATTTGAAACAAAGACAATGATATTATAAATAATTGTGGACGATGAAGATAAGCAAGAAAAAATAACATCATTAAAAGAATTTTACAAGACGGACCGTTCACAAAGACGGATGGAGTAACACAATACGGTAAAAATATCTGCAATTAACATAAACACGGCCCCATGGACAGAAACCATCTGCTGGTCCCTTAGCCGGCCGGGTCCCTGGTCATCCCCGCGGGCCGTGCCAGGGCTCCCTGTGCCCCAGGGGCGGGCCCCCAGGCTGGGTCGGGAAGAGGCCCCCGGGGGCCTATGCCCAGCAGGCCGGGGCCGCTTGGGAGGCCATCCAGCAGCGCGAGAGCTGGGGCTGAGGGCTGTCCTCGCCCCTTCCTGCCCCCAGCCAAGGCCAGCCCATCCGTGTCCCTATGGCGCCTGACGCTTGCTCCCAGCTCCTCGATGCAGATCTGTGTCTCTGGGGTCGGGGACGAATCCGTGGCCTCTGGGTGCCTCGGACAGCATGTGGTAGCAGCGCCGCAGGCCGGGGCGGCAGCCCATTCCCTCCTCGTCCACAGCACACAGACGGCCCCCGGCAGAGCCATCCCTGCACCCCTTTCACCGTTAACCAGTGTTGGATGTTCTAAAAAAAGTTACTTTTAACTCTGGAAAAACTTTGACCACAGACAAGAAAAGAGAAACCCCTGAAACAAGAGAAATGAGGAGAGACTCCCCCAAAACCAGCGAGATCAGAAGAGACTCCCCCGAAACCAGCGAGATCAGAAGAGACTCCCCCGAAACCCGCGAGATCAGAAGACTCCCCTGAAACCAGCGAGGTCAGAAGAGACTCCCCCGAAACCAGCGAGGTCAGAAGAGACTCCTCCAAAACCAGCGAGGTCAGAAGCTGCTACTGCTGCTGCTGCTGCTGCTGCTGCTGAGTCACTTAGGTCATGTCTGACTCTGTGTGACCCCATAGATGGAAGCCCAACAGGCTCCCCCGTCCCTGGGATTCTCCAGGCAAGAACACTGGAGTGGGTTGCCATTTCCTTCTCCAATGTGTGAAAGTGAAAAGTGAAAGTGAAGTCGCTCAGTCGTGTCCGACCCCTCGCGACCCCACGGACTGCAGCCCACCAGGCTCCTCCATCCATGGGATTTTCCAGGCAAGAGTACTGGAGTGGCTTGCCATTGCCTTCTCCGGAGGTCAGAAGAGACTCCCCCAAAACCAGCAAGGTCAGAAGAGACTCCCCCGAAACCAGCGAGATCAGAAGAGACTCCCCCGAAACCAGCGAGATCAGAAGAGACTCCCCCAACACCAGCGAGATGCTCGAGCCCTGCCCCGCCCACCCGTGCGCCCCTGCTCCTTTTCCTGTGGCTGCATCCCTGGCACAGGGCGTTGCCAAGGTTTCTGTGGCTCCAGCCTGGGTCCCATGGGTGGGACTCACGTGGTGCTGCATCCCCAGGGGTTCCTCACCAACCCACCCGCCCGCCATCCGTCTGAGCACAGGTGGGCATATCCCGGGGGGCCCTGCAGCCGGCTGGCCTGGTCCCCACCTCACGGAGGACGTGGTCGGTAGGCTCCGCAGCCGCAGAGCTCGGCCCTAGTGTCAGGCTCTGTGGGAAGACCAGGGTGGTGGGCAAAGGGGCACCCAGCGTTTAAGTGGAGGCTGGGCTGCTGTTTGCTGTGCTCCATCTCTGCCGCCAGCCCCTTCCTGTCTGTAACGGGACTCAGAGCACCTTGGGTCCTGGGGTGGGAGGAATGCGGGCCTCTCAGGCAGAAGTGCTGTCTCCACGCGAGCCAGCCCGTGATGCAGGGGTCAGCCCCGAGCAGGGGGGTCGGTGAGGCCTCGGTCCATGAGCTCAGGACGGAGCTGCTGCCAAAGCCAGGCGGGGCTGCTGTGGGCACCCCTGGCTGCGTCCCCCGAGTCTGGGCCCTGCACCCATCTCTTCCCCTGACCAGGCTCCTGGCCCTCACTTCCCGGACCTGAAGAACAAGCCTGGCAGCCTTTGGCCTGGTGGCCCTGGGCTGACCTTGAGGGGACTATCCTCCCCACAGCCCACTGGGGGTCTGGGCCTTGCCTGCCCAGGGCAGAGCCTGCAGCCACCGGTGGGCCCGCGGCTCTGGAGGAGGGTGTAAGCCTGACTGCCACCCGGACCCAGGCACAGGGACCCCTCCCTGCAGCCCCAGGCCCAGCCGGGAGCCCACAGCCGGTGGGAGCAGTGCGGGCCGTCGTTCTGCCTGGTGTGTCTGAGCCTGTGCGTCCACCAGTGTGTGCCCGTGTGAGTCTGCACTCCTGTGTGTGTCTGTGCCCATGAGTGTGAGTCTGTGCCAATGAGTGTGAGTCTGTGCCCATGTGAGTCTGCGCCCATGAGTGTGAGTCTGTGCCCATGAGTGTGAGTCTGCGCCCATGAGTGTGAGTCTGCACCCATGAGTGTGAGTCTGTGCCCATGTGAGTCTGCGCCCATGAGTGTGAGTCTGTGCCCATGAGTGTGAGTCTGCGCCCATGAGTGTGAGTCTGCACCTGTGTGAGTGAGTCTGTGCCCGTGAGTGTGAGTGTGCGCCCATGAGTGTGAGTCTGTGCCCGTGAGTGTGAGTCTGCACCCATGAGTGTGAGTCAGTGCCCGTGTGTGTGAGTCTGCGCCCATGAGTGTGAGTCTGTGCCCATGAGTGTGAGTCTGTGCCCGTGTGTGTGAGTCTGCGCCCATGAGTGTGAGCCTGTGCCCGTGAGTGTGAGTCTGCACCCGTGTGAGTCTGTGCCCATGAGTGTGAGTCTGCACCTGTGTGAGTGAGTCTGTGCCCGTGAGTGTGAGTGTGCGCCCATGAGTGTGAGTCTGTGCCCATGAGTGTGAGTCTGTGCCCGTGAGTGTGAGTCTGCGCCCATGAGTGTGAGTCTGTGCCCATGAGTGTGAGTCTGTGCCCGTGTGTGTGAGTCTGCGCCCATGAGTGTGAGCCTGTGCCCGTGAGTGTGAGTCTGCACCCGTGTGAGTCTGTGCCCGTGAGTGTGAGTCTGCACCTGTGTGAGTGAGTCTGTGCCCGTGAGTGTGAGTGTGCGCCCATGAGTGTGAGTCTGTGCCCGTGAGTGTGAGTCTGCACCCATGAGTGTGAGTCAGTGCCCGTGTGTGTGAGTCTGCGCCCATGAGTGTGAGTCTGTGCCCATGAGTGTGAGTCTGTGCCCGTGTGTGTGAGTCTGCGCCCATGAGTGTGAGCCTGTGCCCGTGAGTGTGAGTCTGCACCCGTGTGAGTCTGCGCCCATGAGTGTGAGTCTGCACCCATGAGTGTGAGTCTGCGCCCATGAGTGTGAGTCTGCACCTGTGTGAGTGAGTCTGTGCCCGTGAGTGTGAGTGTGCGCCCATGAGTGTGAGTCTGTGCCCGTGAGTGTGAGTCTGCACCCATGAGTGTGAGTCAGTGCCCGTGTGTGAGTCTGCACCCATGAGTGTGAGTCTGTGCCCATGAGTGTGAGTCTGTGCCCGTGTGTGTGAGTCTGCGCCCATGAGTGTGAGCCTGTGCCCGTGAGTGTGAGTCTGCACCCGTGTGAGTCTTCGCGCGAGTGTGAGTCTGTGCCCATGAGTGTGAGTCTGTGCCCGTGTGTGTGAGTCTGCACCCGTGTGAGTCTGCACCTGTGTGTGTGAGTCTGTGCCTGTGTGTGTGAGTCTGCGCCCATGAGTGTGGGTCTGCGCCCGTGAGTGTCAGTCTGCGCCCGTGTGTGTGATTCTGTGCCCGTGTGTGTGAGTCTGTGCCTGTGTGTGTGAGTCTGTGCCCGTGAGTGTGAGTGTGTGCCCATGAGTGTGATTCTGTGCCCGTGTGTGTGAGTCTGCGCCCGTGTGTGTGAGTCTGCGCCCGTGAGTGTGAATCTGTGCCCGTGAGTGTGGGTCTGCGCCCGTGAGTGTGAGTCTGTGCCCATGAGTGTGAGTATGTGCCCATGTGAGTCTGCGCCCATGAGTGTGAGTCTGTGCCCATGTGTGTGAGTCTGTGCCTATGAGTGTGAGTCTGCGCCCGTGAGTGTGAGCCTGTGAGTGTGAGTCTGTGCCCGTGTGAGTGTGTCAGTGCCCGTGTGAGTGTGTCTGTGCCCGTGAGTGTGAGTCTGCGCCCGTGAGTGTGGGTCTGTGCCCGTGAGTGTGAGTCTGTGCCCATGAGTGTGAGTATGTGCCCATGTGAGTCTGCGCCCATGAGTGTGAGTCTGTGCCCATGTATGTGAGTCTGTGCCTATGAGTGTGAGTCTGCGCCCGTGAGTGTGAGCCTGTGAGTGTGAGTCTGTGCCCGTGTGAGTGTGTCAGTGCCCGTGTGAGTGTGTCTGTGCCCGTGAGTGTGAGTCTGCGCCCGTGAGTGTGAGTCTGCGCCCGTGAGTGTGAGCCTGTGAGTGTGAGTCTGTGCCCGTGTGAGTGTGTCAGTGCCCGTGTGAGTGTGTCTGTGCCCGTGAGTGTGAGTCTGCGCCCGTGAGTGTGAGTCTGCGCCCGTGTGTGTGAGTCTGTTTCCATGAGTGAGTCTGTGCCCGTGTGAGTGTGTCTGTGCCCGTGTGAGTGTGTCTGTGCCCGTGAGTGTGAGTCTGCGCCCGTGTGTGTGAGTCTGTTTCCATGAGTGAGTCTGTGCCCGTGTGAGTGAGTCTGCGCCCGTGAGTGTGAGTCTGCGCCCGTGAGTGTGAGTCTGCGCCCGTGTGTGTGAGTCTGCGCCCGTGAGTGTGAGTCTGTGCCCATGTGTGTGAGTCTGTGCCTATGAGTGTGAGTCTGCGCCCGTGAGTGTGAGCCTGTGAGTGTGAGTCTGTGCCCGTGTGAGTGTGAGTCTGTGCCCGTCTGAGTGTGTCAGTGCCCGTGTGAGTGTGTCTGTGCCCGTGAGTGTGAGTCTGCGCCCGTGAGTGTGAGTCTGCGCCCGTGTGTGTGAGTCTGTTTCCATGAGTGAGTCTGTGCCCGTGTGAGTGAGTCTGCGCCCGTGTGAGTGTGAGTCTGCGCCCGTGTGTGTGAGTCTGTTTCCATGAGTGAGTCTGTGCCCGTGTGAGTGAGTCTGCACCTGTGAGTGTGAGTCTGCGCCCGTGTGTGTGAGTCTGTTTCCATGAGTGAGTCTGTGCCCGTGTGAGTGAGTCTGCGCCCGTGAGTGTGAGTCTGCGCCCGTGAGTGTGAGTCTGCGCCCGTGTGTGTGAGTCTGTTTCCATGAGTGAGTCTGTGCCCGTGTGAGTGAGTCTGCGCCCGTGAGTGTGAGTCTGCGCCCGTGTGTGTGAGTCTGTTTCCATGAGTGAGTCTGTTTCCATGAGTGAGTGTGAATCTGTGCCCGTGAGTGTGAGTCTGCGCCCGTGAGTGTGAGTCTGCGCCCGTGTGTGTGAGTCTGTTTCCATGAGTGAGTCTGCGCCCGTGTGAGTGAGTCTGCGCCCGTGAGTGTGAGTCTGCGCCCGTGAGTGTGAGTCTGCGCCCGTGTGTGTGAGTCTGTTTCCATGAGTGAGTCTGTGCCCGTGTGAGTGTGTCAGTGCCCGTGTGAGTGTGTCTGTGCCCGTGAGTGTGAGTCTGCGCCCGTGAGTGTGAGTCTGCGCCCGTGTGTGTGAGTCTGTTTCCATGAGTGAGTCTGTGCCCGTGAGTGTGAGTCTGCGCCCGTGTGTGTGAGTCTGTTTCCATGAGTGAGTCTGTGCCCGTGAGTGTGAGTCTGTGCCCGTGAGTGTGAGTCTGCACCCATGAGTGTGAGTCAGTGCCCGTGTGTGTGAGTCTGCGCCCATGAGTGTGAGTCTGTGCCCATGAGTGTGAGTCTGTGCCCGTGTGTGTGAGTCTGCGCCCATGAGTGTGAGCCTGTGCCCGTGAGTGTGAGTCTGCACCCGTGTGAGTCTGCGCCCATGAGTGTGAGTCTGCACCCATGAGTGTGAGTCTGCGCCCATGAGTGTGAGTCTGCACCTGTGTGAGTGAGTCTGTGCCCGTGAGTGTGAGTGTGCGCCCATGAGTGTGAGTCTGTGCCCGTGAGTGTGAGTCTGCACCCATGAGTGTGAGTCAGTGCCCGTGTGTGAGTCTGCACCCATGAGTGTGAGTCTGTGCCCATGAGTGTGAGTCTGTGCCCGTGTGTGTGAGTCTGCGCCCATGAGTGTGAGCCTGTGCCCGTGAGTGTGAGTCTGCACCCGTGTGAGTCTTCGCGCGAGTGTGAGTCTGTGCCCATGAGTGTGAGTCTGTGCCCGTGTGTGTGAGTCTGCACCCGTGTGAGTCTGCACCTGTGTGTGTGAGTCTGTGCCTGTGTGTGTGAGTCTGCGCCCATGAGTGTGGGTCTGCGCCCGTGAGTGTCAGTCTGCGCCCGTGTGTGTGATTCTGTGCCCGTGTGTGTGAGTCTGTGCCTGTGTGTGTGAGTCTGTGCCCGTGAGTGTGAGTGTGTGCCCATGAGTGTGATTCTGTGCCCGTGTGTGTGAGTCTGCGCCCGTGTGTGTGAGTCTGCGCCCGTGAGTGTGAATCTGTGCCCGTGAGTGTGGGTCTGCGCCCGTGAGTGTGAGTCTGTGCCCATGAGTGTGAGTATGTGCCCATGTGAGTCTGCGCCCATGAGTGTGAGTCTGTGCCCATGTGTGTGAGTCTGTGCCTATGAGTGTGAGTCTGCGCCCGTGAGTGTGAGCCTGTGAGTGTGAGTCTGTGCCCGTGTGAGTGTGTCAGTGCCCGTGTGAGTGTGTCTGTGCCCGTGAGTGTGAGTCTGCGCCCGTGAGTGTGGGTCTGTGCCCGTGAGTGTGAGTCTGTGCCCATGAGTGTGAGTATGTGCCCATGTGAGTCTGCGCCCATGAGTGTGAGTCTGTGCCCATGTGTGTGAGTCTGTGCCTATGAGTGTGAGTCTGCGCCCGTGAGTGTGAGCCTGTGAGTGTGAGTCTGTGCCCGTGTGAGTGTGTCAGTGCCCGTGTGAGTGTGTCTGTGCCCGTGAGTGTGAGTCTGCGCCCGTGAGTGTGAGTCTGCGCCCGTGAGTGTGAGCCTGTGAGTGTGAGTCTGTGCCCGTGTGAGTGTGTCAGTGCCCGTGTGAGTGTGTCTGTGCCCGTGAGTGTGAGTCTGCGCCCGTGAGTGTGAGTCTGCGCCCGTGTGTGTGAGTCTGTTTCCATGAGTGAGTCTGTGCCCGTGTGAGTGTGTCTGTGCCCGTGTGAGTGTGTCTGTGCCCGTGAGTGTGAGTCTGCGCCCGTGTGTGTGAGTCTGTTTCCATGAGTGAGTCTGTGCCCGTGTGAGTGAGTCTGCGCCCGTGAGTGTGAGTCTGCGCCCGTGAGTGTGAGTCTGCGCCCGTGTGTGTGAGTCTGTTTCCATGAGTGAGTCTGTGCCCGTGTGAGTGAGTCTGTGCCCGTGAGTGTGAGTCTGCGCCCGTGAGTGTGAGTCTGCGCCCGTGAGTGTGAGTCTGTGCCCATGTGTGTGAGTCTGTGCCTATGAGTGTGAGTCTGCGCCCGTGAGTGTGAGCCTGTGAGTGTGAGTCTGTGCCCGTGTGAGTGTGAGTCTGTGCCCGTCTGAGTGTGTCAGTGCCCGTGTGAGTGTGTCTGTGCCCGTGAGTGTGAGTCTGCGCCCGTGAGTGTGAGTCTGCGCCCGTGTGTGTGAGTCTGTTTCCATGAGTGAGTCTGTGCCCGTGTGAGTGAGTCTGCGCCCGTGTGAGTGTGAGTCTGCGCCCGTGTGTGTGAGTCTGTTTCCATGAGTGAGTCTGTGCCCGTGTGAGTGAGTCTGCGCCCGTGAGTGTGAGTCTGCGCCCGTGAGTGTGAGTCTGCGCCCGTGTGTGTGAGTCTGTTTCCATGAGTGAGTCTGTGCCCGTGTGAGTGAGTCTGCGCCCGTGAGTGTGAGTCTGCGCCCGTGTGTGTGAGTCTGTTTCCATGAGTGAGTCTGTTTCCATGAGTGAGTGTGAATCTGTGCCCGTGAGTGTGAGTCTGCGCCCGTGAGTGTGAGTCTGCGCCCGTGTGTGTGAGTCTGTTTCCATGAGTGAGTCTGTGCCCGTGTGAGTGTGTCAGTGCCCGTGTGAGTGTGTCAGTGCCCGTGTGTGTGAGTCTGTTTCCATGAGTGAGTCTGTGCCCGTGAGTGTGAGTCTGCGCCCGTGTGTGTGAGTCTGTTTCCATGAGTGAGTCAGTGCCCGTGTGAGTGAGTCTGCGCCCATGAGTGCACTCGTGTGTGATGTTTTTTCATAGAAGGGGGGTGACTTAGAGGCCAGCTTCCTGACAGGGCAGTTGTAAAACATTCATAAAACTTTTACTGGACTTGCCACCCTTCCAGATAAATATTTTTCGATTTTATGGGCTTGTTTTAGGGCCCTAAGCTTAATCATGGCTTTGTAGCTGCTTTGAAAAAAAATTAATTATTGTTTTGGCAAAGGGAGCCCCCGCCTCCACCCCACCAAAGGCAGCAGCTCTCTGAGCTCATGAATTCCTGCCTCTCAACTCTTGCCCTCTCCCTGCGTGCCCTCGCAGTACGCTGGGGTGAGCCTGGTCGCGGGAAAGCGGGAGAGGAAGACTCACTCCTGCCCCCACTGCCGCCCCAGCCTCGTGGGAGGGTGGTCAGTCAGGCCCACAGTGCCCATGGGAGGACGGGCTCGGGGTCCCGCTGGGCACCTGCCACCCCCGTGGAGCTGCCCGCTGGGCCGATGCAGGTAGGCTTGCACAGCCCCTGCTCCTTCCTGCCCCTTGCAGGCTGAGCCACACCCCATCGCCGCCCAGCGCTCTGCTGCAGCTCCGTCCTCCCCACGGTGGCGATAGGTGTGTGCCGTGCACACTGTGTGCACGCTGAGGGCAGGGCCCGGCTGTGCGTGCCGTCACGCACGCCCGGTGGGCCCTGGCAGGGCTGATGGAGTGTGCCCATCTGTGCTCCGCGCTGCATAAACCTTTGTGCTGGACGCGGCCCTGAGTGCTCTGTGTCCTGAGCTCCTGTGGGCCTCGTAGTTCAGAGACGCCGTGGAGGCTGTCTCCTGCTTCCGGGCCACCGTTTTTCTCTTCTGTCTCTGATGAGAACACAAGCCCCAGGAAAGATCCCCCAGATACCTCTGCCTGTGCACAGACGGGGCCAGTGTGCCTGGGCAGGGTGGGAGCCTTCTTGGAGGCGGCGGCACTGAGCTTCGCCTGAAGGGGGCGGGGAGGTGGCCTGGGGAGGGCTGTTCCAGGCGGAAGGAGCTCTGGCTCTGCCGCCCAGAATACAGGGGTCGAGGGGACGCTGGGTGGGGCGCGGGGCGCCTTCTGAGGGGCAGGATCGGAGGTAACTGGGGGTCCTGGCTCCAGGAGGAAGGGCTGACCCAGGCTGGAGAGTGGAGAGAGGATCAAGGATCGGGCCAGATGCGGTGGGTGACCAGGTAACCTGAGGGCGGGGGAGTCGGGACGCGCCGAGAGTCAGGTGTCTCTGCCCCATGCCAGGCCCCCCGGGGGCGGGGACCCTTGCGGTCACATGGCGGAAGGCTGTCAGCCGTGCTGTGGGGATGCAGCGACTGTGCCACCAGCCTTGGAGGGCACACTGGGGCACCCGGGGTGAGGGCTGGTCCCGCCCCAACACCTGCCTCCCTTGGGCCTGCGAGAGCCAGCCAGCCCGCTCTGCCCCGGCCAGGGAAGGTGGACCCCGGAGCCCCTGTGTCTGGGCAGGAGTGTGGAGGGACCCGGCTGTCACCTCCAAGCCCCCATGGCAGTCCGGACTGCAGCCCACCCGCCCACGTTGGAGCCGGGGCCGATACGTGATCAGACCGCCCTGGAGCCAACCGCCCCAGCCTTTGTGCCCCTTCGTTACCCCGGATGAGGCTTTTTCCCGACTCATAAAAATGACAGTTTTAATACATGGAATTTTTTTTTTTTTTTTTTAGGAAAAGCAATATGAAGAAGACTTTTATTGTCAATAAGCTCTACCTTTTAAACCAGTTATCGCAGTTTCTGTTCTAGGTATTTTAATTGAAGAGTAACTGCTGTTAGCGAGTGTATGCGATTCGGGAGTGGGTGTCTGGAGTATTCAGATTCAGCTTTCTCGCCGGTGGGGACCGTGTCGGTGGGGCCACCAGGTCCCAGGCCCGTACCTGCCAGCCTTGGGGATCTGTGGGTGGAGGAGGCCCTTGCAGGAGGGTCTGTGACCAGCATGGGCTCCTGGCGGCAGGGCCGGCGGGTGTGTACCCCCGGCTGGCTCGTCCCGACCCAGGAGCCCCCCCGCTCAGGCCGGAACGTTCGCAGCAGTGGCCCTGCCTCTGGGGTCTCCTGTTGGAGGCGCGTGTGCACGTGTGTGCGTGTGTCTGTGTACTCTCTGCTGGCCGGCCCGCCTCAGGACGTGTGTGTGTATCGGGGGTGGGGGGGTTGCTGTGGGTGGGGGTGCTGGGCGGGGGTGATGGGGGCTGTGCTGGGGTGCGGGGCAAGGAGGGGGCCTGGCAGGGGCAAAGCCGCGGCTGCGGGCGCACAGGTGTGCAGGAGCAGCTGGCAAGGCCGGGCTGGAGAACTTGGATGCCGGCCTGAGGAGTGGCTGAGGATTTCTGAGAGGGGTGCTCGGGTCTTTGTTCTGGAAGGATCTCTGGCTGCCGACCCACGGGCAGATCAGAGAGGGAGCTGGCCCGAGAGCCTGGAGGCTCCTGCCAGGAGGCCAGTCCCGGGCCTGCTCTCCCCCATGCTGGGGCACCCACCGCTGCTGCAGGGTCCAAGGCCCGGGCTCCAGGCTGCAGCCCGGGAACAGCCCTGTCACGCCTGCCCTGGCTGAGGGGAGCGGGAGCCAACGCTGGTGCTGGGGGTTCCCCGGGCGCCCAGAAGCCCCGCACCAACTGAGCCCATTGCAGGTGGCCTTGGACGCCTCTGCCCAGGCTGCCCCCGTGACCCACCCTCTGTCTGATGCTCACAACGAAGTCATTTCCTACTTCAGAATGGTTTTCTTTTTCACCTTAAAACAAAGTCCTTCCTTCCACACGGCACCCTGCTTTCCCTCCCCACACACCCCCGGTCGCCAAAGCCTTAGCTGCGTTGTAATTTCAATTTACACAGTGTGGGGGAAGATTTCTGCAAAGGGTCCTTTTTTGTTTTTGAAGAATTCATCATTGCTGCTAAGAAGCTTAATATAAATTAAAGGAGGAATTAGGCAACATTAAGACATCAAAATAGGGGTGCGGGCGCCCACTGCCTCGCCTCCGCCCATCAAAGGGCCGCGTGGACCCGTCGAGTGTGGGAGCCTCAGACGGGCCCCGCTCCCGGACGGGCCTGTCGCTGCCGCCTCCCTGATTCCCTTTGTCGCAGGGACACACGTCTGATAAAAGCTTAATCACCTTATCTTTTTAAAGCAAATTGCATCTTTGTTTACATACGGGGTCCATAGCGGGAAGGGAAAGGAGGGAAGCTGGGCCCCCTCCGCCCAGGCTGCCAAGCTCGATGCTGGGAGCGCACGTGAGCAGCCGGCCGCCTGGAGGAGGCGATCCATCCAAAGTCGCCATTCCCCCGGTAGGCCTTCAGCAGGAGGGGAGCCGGGGGGCCGGTCCTCAGGCGGCCCTGCCCGCCCTGCGCCGCGCTCGCTCGCCTCCCACGCTGCCTGCCTGTCCTCCTGGTCTGGGCCAGCCTGGGTCCAGTCTCAGAGGCCTCAGCCACACCCACCCTGTCCAGAGTGGGGCTCCGGCTGAACTCACAGTCCCTGTGTCCCTCTGAGCTCCCCAGCCCCCGTCACCCCACAACGCAACCCCCACAAAGGCCCCCCCACACGGCCCAGAGCTGCGTGCCCCGGGAATGGCTGGAATGGCTGGACTTGGGCTGGCCAAGGGGGGCCACCGGGGGGGCCAGTGACCCCGAGCCGCTTGCAGGGATCCGTTCCCACTGGAGGGTGCGGGCCGCCCACCCGCGTGGAGGCCCCTCGCCCGGGCTGGCCCCTGACATGAAAGCCACGCCAGCAGCTGGAGGCAGTTTGGCGGCTTTGATGGCCGTGTCGGGGCGGCACCCGCGGCCCGGCCTTGGGAAACAGCACGGCCACATTCTTCCCTGATTACTGAGCTGGCCCGGCCAGCAGCCTCCAGCCCATTGTGCCTTTGTGTGGGGCTGGCGCTCGGTGAGAAAGGCCAGCCCGGCCCTGGGAGAGTGTCCCCAGGGGGAGCCATGGGGAGCAGCGTCACCCCCAGGGTCACACCCGCCACCCCCAGGCTGCTGGGGCCGCTGGTCAGGGGTGGGGCAGGCCAGCTGGGCTCCGAGAGTCCCCAGGTTCAGGGAGAAGGGGCAAGGACGCCCTGAGCCCGGGTTCAGGCGCTGCGAGAGCCTGGAACCTGGCGGCCCTCCCTCCTGCCCCACTGCCAGACTGGGTCACGGGCGGGGCCACTGGCCTGGTGGGCGGTGTTTCCCACTGGGTGGTCCCCTGGTCTGCTGCACCCAGGCGGGACCCCACTCACCCTCTGTTTTCGTCCAACACAGCCGCCTGCACCCGCAGGCCAGACCCCTGTCCCTGCCCTCGCACCTGACAGGCCGCTGGGGAGCTCCTGTCCCAGGGGTTCCGGGAGGCCCCGCCAGCCTGGCTGGGACAGCGGCTGAGGAAGAGTCGGCAGGGAGGGCAGGGCATGTGTCCAGACGCGGCGCCCTTGGTGTGTTGGCCACGGGGCCACACTCAGGACCCAGGATGCGAAAGAGGGGGGAGGCGCCGTCACCTGGGCGGAGGTCCGCACAGCGGACCCCGGTCAGCAGTCGCCCAGGGCAGTGGTCCCCGGGGTGGCTCCAGGGACACCTCCTGTGCAGGCAGGGGCTAGGAAGAGCTGACAGAATTCAGCATCAGCGTCAGACGCTGTGGCCTCCACAGGTGCAAGGAAGGGCCTGAGACCCTCCCTGTCTGCCTGTGAGCCCAACTCCGGGGGCACCTTGCAGACACAGAGCCCGCAGTCCCCCCAGAGGCCTGGCCCCGCAGCCCCACCAGCATGGGGTGTCACGCTCCCCCCAGGACCGGACGCTCAGACTGCGGCTGTCAGCACTTCCACGTGGCTGGTGCCCAGGGCCGGGCCTCCCGGGTCCTCCCAGTCATTCCCGGAGGAGCCAGCCCTCAGCACCGCCCCCGGTGGCCTGCAGGCCGCCCGCCTGACTTGCTACTGCTTCCTGCCTGCCCGAGCTCTGAGAATGCGCCCCCCAGCGTCTCCCAGGCAGGAGAATTGTGTGCAGGCTTCCAGGTGACCACCGACGCCCTGACCTGCCCTCCATCCATGCCACTGGCCACTCGGCCGAGGGGAAAGGCCACCATGAGAGGAAAGGCCACCATGAAACAAGGCAGCTCCCAGTAGCATTGCCAGGAACACTAACAGCCAGCTGCCCCAGCGAATGATCTCTGCTGGTCGGCATGCTGGCCTTGTGTCCAGACCACCCCATAACGGAGCAGAGGGAAGCGGGGCTGGTGTCTGAGGAAGGCAGAGAGACGCTGCGTCCTCGTCAGTGCCCAGTAGACTCCCAGCTTCACTGCTCCAGGCGGCGTGAGGTCTGTGGAACAAGAGCCCTCACGGCGAGATGGCCTGCAGATTGGGCCGCGCCTGTCTCCCTGCCGGGTGTGGACGCCGGGAGCCCCCTGCCCCTATAGCCGTCAGACCTCACGGCACCAGAGGGCCCGGGCGCCCGTGCCATCTACCAAGGTCGGTGCCAGCCTCTGCCCTGCAGGAGGAGCCTGGAGGCAGAGGGCACCTGCTGGCCTGGCGCCTGCGGGAGGGCTGGCCCAGGGCCCTTCCCACGCCCCTCGCCCTGGCCCAGGGACTGCGGTTCCACAGCCCGCTGCCCAGCAGGAGCCTGGCTCCCTGGGGCAGCAGGCCCCTCAGCCACCTCGTCCTGGAGCCTCGTTGGCTGAGCGCCCGGCCCCCCAGGGGGCGCAGGCTGAGGTGGGTGGTGGAGAGGCGGACGGAACCCCTGTGCAGGGCCGGGCACAGCTGCTCCTTGTGCAGGTCTGCTGCAGCACGTGATGGGCTGGGGTCGGCAGCCCGCATTCAGCCCCAGACGTGGCCCAGAGTTTACACGCCCGCCCAGCCCAGCTCCCTCAGACCCCGCTCCACTCTCCTCAGGGAGCCAGCCAGCACCCAGGTGGGGATGGGCGGGGAGGACCCCCCAGACACTGGCATGGGCGGGGCAGTAGGGCAGGGGGCGCCCACCCCCACCCCGCAGGCTCCGGACACCCAGCCAGGGGTCTGTGGGCGCTGGAGCCCCCTGTGTGTGTTAGGAATGCTCACCATCCTGGGGCATGGCGGCCTGCCAGGACCCTCGCTGCCCAGAGGGGGAGGGCACAGCTTGCTCCCACCAGGACCCCCGGCAGGGTCGCAGAGCTCACAGAAGGGGAGCGGCTGGTCCCGGGGTGCCCGCTGGTGCAGGGCTGGCCCGAGCCTCAGCCCGTCACCCCAGGGCTCACAGGTAGGGTGGCCCCCACTGGCAGCCCATGAAGAGGCTGCCTCCTGCTGCCCCCAAGCAGGCTCCTCGTAAAGACAAACCCTGAGAAAGGGGCCCTGGTGCTGGGGGGGGAGGCAGGGCATCTTCATGGAGGAACAGCATTGGCAGTCGTGAGTGCAGCGAGGGCCCAGGCCCGGCTGCGGGGACACGGAGAGTGGTGGGCAACAGGCACCAGCAGGAAGCGAGTTCTGCTGTCGCTCAGCCAGCAGCGGAGACAGTGGGTCTGCACCCGGCGTGGGCGCCTAGAGGAGCCAGGGACCTGTGGGGCTGCCCCACTCGGCCTGGAGTCGGGGGACAGCGTCCGCCAGCACCCGGGGAGGGGCGCCAGCCTGAGCTCCACCTGCCCCTCCCACCCTCCCACCCGCCGGGGTCCCTGGGCAGAACCGTGATGCCACCCGCAGAGTCACCCTGGGCGGGAGTGTGTCTCGGGTTTCGGGTGAGAGTCAGCGTGAGCGCCCGGGGCAGCGGCCGTTCATGGCAGGAGAGGGCACGGTCAGCGAGCACAGGGCTGGCCCAGGGGCCTGGGCGCAGGGCGGGCGCGGGCAGGGTCCTGGGCGCAGGGCGGGCAGGGGCCTGGGCGCAGGGCGGGCACGGGCAGGGGCCTGGGCGCAGGGCGGGCGCGGGCAGGGGCCTGGGCACCAGTGCGAGCCTTGCTAAGCTCCAGGCCAGCGTTGGGGGGGGCACAGGAGGGGCGGGCCCAGCCGGTGCTGGGGGTCCTGGCTCCATCGGGGGGCAGGTGCTGGGGGTCCTGGCTCCATCGGGGTCAGGTGCTGGGGGTCCTGGCTCCATCGGGGGCAGGTGCTGGGGTCGCGGCTCCACCGGGGGGCGGGGTCACTGCAGAGCCAGGACCAGGTGGAGTGACAGGCTCCCCATCTGTGCCTCACAGGTGGCCTGAGCCCCAAGTCCAAGCAGATCCTGACGTCCGTCCTCAAGAAGCGGGGCCGCAGCGGCCGGGGCGAGGCAGCCAAGCCGGAGGAGGCGGAGCGGCCAGAGCCCACCCAGCCCGTGGGCCTCAGCCTGTCCTTCAAGCGCTACGTCTTCGATGCCCAAAAGCGCATGGTCCAGTCTCCCTGAGTGCCCGCTGGCCCCCCAGACCCAGCCAGGCCACAGTGCTAGACGTGCCTCCGCCTCTGGGTCCTCCGAGGCCCCGGGCTCTGTCCCTGCCCCTCCGTGCCTCTCGCCAGAAGAGCCATCTTGAAAGGCTCAGGGTGTCCCAGGCTGCCCAGTTTGCAGCTGCAAATAAATGCCCCATGGTGCCCACCTGCTGTGCTGGTCCCTCTGCTTTCACGGGCACCCCCACCCTCCTGAGGCAAATGTCAGAGGAACTGCTGAGGCTCCTGATGGGCCTGGGGCCACAGGAGGGACCCAGACTCAGCACCCAGCGGGCTGAGGGTATCCACGAAACGTCAGGCCCTTAGGCAGCCTGGGTGGCCCCAGGGTCTCCTGGACCATGAGAGAGTAGCCATGTCCAGGGAGGGCACCTCCCAGAGGAGCACCCGTGGGGTATGTGGGAGCTGTGGGGGCCAGGCCAGTGCCACGGGGCAGGAGGCAGGCCGCGGTCTGCCCCCACACCCTGGTACCAGGAGCTCCCAGGCCAGGCGCTGAGCCCAACAGAGCCCCGCAGAGTCCTTCAGAGCCCTGCAGAGCCCCAGCCTGGCTCCTCTGCCCCCTGCGGCCTAGCCGTCCCTGCAGACACATCACAGGGCATCAAGGCGTTTACAGACTTTTGCAGGATGAACAGATGTTCCAGTGACCCTGGGTTTGGCCTGCAGGTAGACACAGAGGCCTCCCTTTTACCCTGGTAATCGGTGCATCATGATTTAATTTGCAAACACAGCATTAAGAGTATTACCAGGGACAGGTTGTGATCGGGTGACACAACCCGAGCCACAGCCCTGGGAGGGCAGGGTGCTATGGACCTGTGCACGTGGCTGTGCTGGGTGGGAGGTCCGCGTCCAGGATGGTAGCGGAGGCCCGGGTGGGCAGGGAGAGTCCAGACCTGGCCCTCACATCCCGGTCGGGAAGCCCCTGTAGACCATCACCAACTCCCCACCACTGGCCAGACTCCAGGCCTGCTCCCATTCAGCCCCCACCCCTGCCTACAGCCGTCTCTCCAGGATGGGGTCCCCACGGAGTGACCTCAGGGAGAGGCCCCGCGGCCCCCAGCCCAGTGCATTCCAGGGGGAGCAGTGACCCCGGGTGGGGGTGGACTCGGGCGGGGATGATGAGCCACAGGGCGGGGCCCCGGCTGCAACGTGCAGCTCCGCAGCAGCGTGCCTGCCGCGTGGCCGTGGCCCAGGAGGGGACGCTATCAGGCCTCGCATCAGTCGAAACCTGAGCGCCCAGCCACGCCGGCCGGGCGCAGCCTTTGAAGGGGGAGCGCGGCGGGTGGGGGCTGGGGGCTGGGGGCCGGCGCCCTGTGCTCTTGCAGGCCGCGCCTGTTTCCTGTGACTCCGGGCACCCCCAGATTCTGCATCTCAGGAAGAGAGGGCCCTGCGGCAGCTAGTGGCATCTGCAACTCCCGCCCACGGGTGCCCCGGGAAGCAGGGTCCAGTTTAGAAGTGGGGGCCGCCTGTGCACAGGGGAGCTGGGCTTTGAACCCAGGGTCTGGATGCCCTCAGAGGCCCAACACCTCCACTGCGGCCTCAGAAAGAGCTGCCCGCAGGGAACGGGCCGGGGGCGGGTGTCCTGCCACGGGCTCACTGGGCAGGAGGGGCAGCCGTGATCTGCAGGCCCCCGGCTGGCTGGCGGGGCTAATGCACCAGCTGGGCGATAAGGCTTATCTGGAAGCGTCTCTGGAATCGAGACTCTGATGGAAACAGGCTTCTGGGTTAATACAGTTTTGACAGATAAAGTCTCGTCGACGGGAAGCCCCAGGGGCCAGGGCAGGCAAGGGGGCAGCTTCTGTCCTCACCGGCTCCTGCCCGGCTGGCACATGCCTGCAGACCCGTGTCTGGGAGGTGCCCCATCCGGGGCCCTGCCCTTCAGGCTGGGGGTCTGGCGTGTCGTGGGAGTGGGGTGACGAGGCGGGTGTCAGGTCTGGTGTGCACAGGGCGTCAGCGTCTTTCCAGGCCAGCTTGTCGCTGGGGCCTGGTGGGGTGGGCGTGGGGACTCACTGCCCTATTGCAGCTTCCCCGAGGGGGCCCAGGCCTCCTCACAGCCACTGGAATTTCCAGGCTTCCTTCGGGAGCTCAGGCCAGTGTAGCCACGGCCTCCCAGCTCCGAACTCAGCCATGTCTGTCCCCCTTGGCTTCGTGAGGCAGGGTTAGGTCACGTCTCCTACCCCGGCTGGGCCCCTGGGAACCTCCACACCAGCAGTTCTGATTACAGAGAGTAATTAGCGTTTCGCTGATAATGGATCGGGGCCACCCATCAGCCAGCTCAACCAGGGTAAGGGCGCGATGGCTGGGAGGCAGCCAGGCCATGGGGTGCCAGACGTGGGGTACCGTGTCCCCGGGGCAGCCAACCCCAGCCCTGGGCCTGCGGCAGGGCGGGGAGGTGGGGGCGCAGCCGTGGAGGCCGCGAGAGTGTCAGCTCAGCGTTCAAGAGAAGCCCCCAGCCCCCAACTTCCCACCAGCTCTGGGCACCCCTCAACAAGCCCCGGGCCCTCCTGGGGGGCAGGAGCCTCCCAGGTTGGAAGCGGACCCCCAGGGCGGACTGGTGATGGGCCAGCGGGGCAGGGGTGGGGGGGCGTGCAGGCTGAGGCCAGTCCCGGGGAGGAAGGGGAGGGAGGGGACCCGGTTGGGAAGACGCCTGGGGCTGCTCGCGGCGCACTTACTGAGCACCTGCTGTGTGCTGGACTCAGTGGGCGGGGCAGCCCTGTGCCCCCCACCACCACCACCCCCGGGCCGGCAGGTCAGAGGTCATGTGCCCATGGGGTGTTGCTCAACGCTGTCCCCCCCACCCCCCGTTATCACCGGGTCTGGTGGGGAGACAGCTCGGCAGAGAGAAACGGCTGCTTCCTGCGGCCACAGCTGGGCTGCAGATAAAGGGCGGCCAGGAGCCCAGTCTGCCACCTCGTCCCCCAGGGGCACCCACAGACTCAGCCCGGCACCCAGCTTCCCGCAGCTGCCACCCAGCAGGGCACTGCCCCCCAGCCTCAGCCGCACCCTCCGAGCCCACCCTGCACCCTCGGGGGGCCGTCCACCCCATCTGGGGATGGGGCAGGTGGGGGTGGACCAGGCAGACGCAGAACTTGGGCTTCCCCGGAGCCCCAGGCAGGCCCTGGGGGCCCAGCTTCCCTGAGGCCTCTAGCCGGGCCCTGAACGTGCCGACCCCTGCTTCCCGTGCCAGGCGGGCCCTACCTTGTCCAGCCCGCCTCAGCCCAGAGTCCCACGCAGGCCTGTGTACGCAGGACCTGTTGGGTGGATGGGTGGGCGGCCCAGAAGGAAGGGCCGCAGCCAGGTGGGGCGGGGGGGCCGCATGGCCTCTGTCCTTGGCACCAGGGGGCAGACGTTCGGAAGCGGTGCGGGAGCCCAGCCCCACAGCTTCCAAGAGACATGGTACCCGGGGGTGGTGGGTGGGGGGCGGCAAGGCCAAACAGGAGAGGAGGGAGGTGTGCTCTGCAGGGCCGGGGGAGGGAGCAGGCGTGGGAGGTCTGGACGTGGCTGGAAATGCTCAGCCAGGGCAAGTCTGGCGGAGGCAGCCAGGCCCTCCCCGGGGGGGGGGGGCAGGCAGGGTGGGCAGACTATTATGCAAGGGGTGGGGACCCGCCTGAAGCAACCTGCCCTTGATCAGATGTGGGCCTCCCAGTTCCCAGGCCTCGGGGGAGTTGACTGACGGGCGCCCCCACCCCAGTACCTGCCGGGTGCGGGGCGGGCTCCAGCCAGGGACAGACTGAGGAGCAGACGCCCTGCTTCCTGGGCCCCCTCCTCACGGGGAAATGCAGGCAGATGGGGGTCCTCTGACCCCCAGGGTGAGTCCTGGCACAGAGCGGGGTCTGGGTGCGTGGGTGGACGCCGGGCTGGCTGCCGATAAGGAGAGACGGTTGTCAGAGTCACAGGGCGCCGCTGATAAAGAGACAAGCATCTCCCGGCGGGCGGGGGCGGTGAGGGGACCCCCCGGGGGTGCCCACATCTCGGGTGGAAACGCTGAGGCTGTCGGGCGCCTCCCCACCCGCCCCTGGCCTGAAACCCTCACAGCGAAGCCAGGGGCCAGGCCTGGACTGGGGCGGCCAGCCTGAGGCGCCCGCAGGCACGAGTGTGGACGTTGGCGGCTCCCGAGGCCACCCTGGGGGCAGGATGAGCCAGGACCAGGCTGCAGCTCGGATGCCCCCTGGGCACTGGGAACGGCGGGGGGTGCCCGCTGAGACAGAGACAAACAGAGAAAAGTAGCAGGAGAGAGACAGACCTCAGGAGAGACGGCGGCGGGGGGGTACTCAGACTCACAGAGGGCCCAGGGCACCCTGAGCGCCGAGTGCACTCCGGGGACGCCCCCGAGACGGGCGCGGGGCCTGGGGCCAGCCCTGCTCCGATTGGCCCGGGCTGACTGCAGTGGAAGCCAGTAATTGATTCCCTGGGAAGACGGGGATCATTTCCATGCAGAGAATTAAGATTTTCTTCCAAGATGGAAATAAAGATTAATTTGCAATTTCCTTCCTCACTGCACACAAGAGAGCGGCTCTGCTGGAGGCAGCCTCAAGCGGGCAGGTGGGCCGGAGGCGGGCGGGCGAGGGCGGCCTTCCCGGGGGAGAGCGGCCTCCAGTGGTGCCTGGCGCCCCCACCCCGCATGCCCATCATGGCCCCGAGGGGCAGTCAGTCCCCCGAGGGCTCCCGGCTCTGTGCTAACGGCTCACGGCACCCCTGCCTCCAGGCCTCCACTCGCCATGCCAGGCACACCAGCCAAACCCAGGCAGGGACCCAGGCCAGGCCCCCCAGAGAGAAGCTGGGTCCCCATGGCCTCCAACTCTGCACCCTCCACTGGGGCCCAGGGGCAGAAAATGACAGCCCGGGCGCAGACGCCATGGGGCACCCACACCCAGGTCCCTGGACCAGACATCCCAGGCTTGTCCCCGGCAGGCAGGGCACAGCAGGCCACGCCACGCCCTCCACCCTCTCCAGGCCCACTCCCTGCCTGCACACCCTCTGAGCAAGTCAGCCTGCCTGGGCCAGGAGGCCAAGGCCCACCCACAGCCAGGGTGCTATGACCCCGGGGTGCTGCGACCCCAGGGCCCCCGTGAGTGGCCCCAGCACAGGCCGGGGGCTGGCGGTCTTATCCGCATCTCTGGCGTCCCCAAGAGCTCAGGGCCTGTATTCAGTGAAGCCTCTGGGCAGTACCCCGGGAGCCCCAAGAATCTGACCTTGGGCTCTCAGCCACGTGTGGCCCTGAGACCTACCGTGCTCACCTCTGCTCTCCGCCCACCCTGTGCTGCCTGGTGGCCCACCGAGGGCCCCGCACCCCGGGGAGTGAGCAGCCTGGAGCTGGCCCATCGAGGGCCCCGCACCCCGGGGAGTGAGCAGCCTGGAGCTGGCCCACTGAGGGCCCCGCACACCGGGGAGTGAACAGCCTGGAGCTGGCCCACCGAGGGCCCCGCACACCGGGGAGTGAACAGCCTGGAGCGCAGCCTGGAGCTGGCCCACCGAGGGCCCCCAGCCCGGGGAGTGAGCAGCCTGGAGCTGGCCCACCGAGGGCCCCCACCCCGGGGAGTGAGCAGCCTGGAGCTGGCCCACCGAGGGCCCCGCACCCCGGGGAGTGAGCAGCCTGGAGCTGGCCCACCGAGGGCCCCCACCCCGGGGAGTGAGCAGCCTGGAGCTGGCTGCCGCACCTTGTGCCAGCCTCTCCTCACGGTGACCTCTGCATGACCTCCTCTAGCACACGAGAGGCGGGAGGAGCAGGTTTACGAGTGGGAGGCAGGCACATTCCTCCCGGGTGCAGCCCACCGGCCTTCGCCTATCTCCCCATCACCACAGGACCAAGGGCCCGGCTGCCCCCAGAGCCCCGAGCACCCCTCCCCAGCCCACCTGTGGACACCACGTGCTCCAGAGCAGGGACGTCACCCAGCCTCCACACCCTGGCTCCCCAGGCCAGGCGGGGCCCACTGCCGCAGCCTCTGCTTGCACACCTCCAGACATAAGGCAATCTGCCCCCAACCCTGGCCGAGATGAGCTGCCCCTCACATGGGGACACCAGGGGCCCCAAGTCCACACCTACAGCTCTATGCCCCCAGAGCTGACCTGCGGGGTGGCGTCCCCCAGCCAACACCTGCGAGAAGCCCGCCCCGCCCTCACCCCGCGCCCCAAGACACCCTGGTTGCTGTCGGCCGCTGCCTGAGGCTCGTTGCTTCATTGATTCCTTTGACCAGTAACAGACCTGGAGTTCCCAGCATGCTGCCTGGGGCCTTGGGGCATCTTGGAATGGCCTGCCCCCTCTGAGGGCCACCAGGAGGTCAGGGGCGGCCACTGCTCAGGCCTCAAGTCTGTGAGTCCCAGTCTAGCCTCTCTCCAGGGAGAGTCAGCATACAGGTCCTTCCTGGTGCTTCCACGGGCCGCCTGCCCCCCGGGGTCACGTGGCCGGTTCCCGGACCCCATGGCCCCCAGCATCCCACTTTCAACTGCACAAGCAGATGTTGGGCCCAGTGAGGCCTGGAGCAGCTGTCTCACCCTCTCTGAGTGCCCGCAAGACGAGTGACTGGTGGGACCTGCCTTTCTGGGGAGCGGTGACGGTAGAGGGGCACACAGCAGGTGCCCACCGCGTGCCCCCTGGCGGCAGCCAGGGGGGGCCTCCCAGAAAGTGAAAGTGACTGCCCCAAAGCGGGAGCGGCGCTGACGTTCATCCGCTGATGAGTCGGGAAACAGCCCGTGCGGGGTGCACCCACACACCACCCGGACTGTCACCCCGCGACACACATTCACCTGAAATGTGAGTCGGTGATGGCGGTGGCAACAAAGGCGTGCAGCCCTGATGCTGCGGATGGGCCTTGAGGACACTGCCGAGGGGGAAGAGCCAGACACCAGGAAGCCGCCTTCTGTGACTCCCCACGCGCGGGCTCCCCAGAACCAGCGACGCTGCGGAGGCAGAGGGCGTGTCCTCGGGCCAGGAGAGGGTGGGAGGCAGCGGGCGGAGGCCGTGGGGGACAGGGCTTTCGTCCAGGTGCTGAAAAGGACCTCAAGCTGATTGTGGTGATGGCACACAGCTCCGCGACTTCGCTGAAGCCACAGAAGCACACGCGCAGTGGACTGTGTGGTGTGTGTTACATCGCAGGGAAGCTGTTTAAAAAAGAAGGAGCAATAAAGTTACATATGACCCAGCAAGTCCACCCCTAGGCCTGCGCCAGAGAGCTGCAAACATCGGTCCACACGAAAGCGTGTGTGACTCAGGACAGCAGAAGAGAGGAGAGAACCCGACTCCATCGGCTGATGCGCGGAGAAGTGAGACGTGGAGTTAAATACGGACGCAGGCTCCACGTGGCTTCCCTCGCAGCTCAGTTGGTAAATCATCTGCCTGCAGTGCAGAAGACCCAGGTTCGTTTTCTGGGTTGGGAAGATCCCGTGGAGAAGAAAATGGCAACCCACTCCAGTATCCTTGCCTTGAGAATCTCATGGACAGAGGAGCCTGGCAGGCTACAGTCTGTGGGGTCGCAAGAGTCGACGGACTTAGCAACTAAAGCACCACCACAGGCTCCACAAGGATGAACCTTGGAAACCGGCTCAGTGAAAGAAGCCAGACAGCAGTCATACACTGGATCACGGCATTTTCAGAAGGGTCCCAAGTAGGCAAGCCCACAGTTGTAGACAGCACCCTGTGGTCGCCAGGGGCTGGGGGACCTGCCGGATGGCAGTGGTGGCTCGTGGGTGTGGCTCCCTTTTAGGGACAAAACGTCCTCAACTTAGATCGTGGTGAAGGTTGCAGCACATTGTCAACACATGGAAAGCACTGAACTGTCTGCTTTCATTGTGGAGCTTCATGGCATGTGAATTCTGTCTCCAATTGGCTAACACTGTCCTTGCAGCCTCACAGCCGGCCCTCAGCAGTGGCCCCACACCATCTGGTCCTCTCTGCTGGGAAGCCAGCACCCAGCCCCGGGGGCTGCGGGTCAGAGTGCGCGAGGAGCCCTGGCGGTGGGGGTCGGGGACGGGGACACCCAGAAACTCGTGCGTGGCCTGGCCCGGGCCCCCGCCGCCTGCTGTGCCAGCCCAGGGTGGCTCTCGGCTCCCAGAGCTGCAGGAGAGGCCGGCGGAGTTCTGCAGGGGGAATCGTGTTGTTCTTGTTTTAAATCACTTCAGTGTTTGTCGTGTTTATTAGGGAACTAGTTCAAACATGTGAAAAATGCGCAGAGCCCAACAAAGTGAACTCCCACCAACAGCCATGTGGGGAGTGAGCCGTGGGGCAGCCGCAGGGACCCTCCAGACCCCACGGTTGAGCCTCTGCGGACCTCCAGCCTGCCTATCGTTGTGGGGAGCAGGCCTGCTTGGGAGGCGGGGGCACCCCCTCCTTCGCTTTCCCAGGCTGCAGGATCAAAGTTCACCATCGGGACCAGAGGTGGGGGGCCTCGGTGCATCTCAGACTCTGAAAGTCTGTAACTAGCTGTTTTTGAAAATCATTGCTGGCTGCATACAGGAAAAAATGCCCCTTTCACACGTGCAGCTTGTCAGTTTGGGGAAACACACTCAGCCCATTACAGCCGAGTCGCCCCCTCCAGATCCTGCAGGCCCGTGACCCCTCCTGCTGCAGCCGGTGTTCTGTCCGAACAGGAGTGCGTCATCTCGACTGTCCCGTGGCCGTGTTTCCTCCTCTGGGTCCATCCACCGTCCGCAGTGTGGACCGTGGTTCCCTCTGCCGCTGAGCAGGCTGCACTGTGTGCACGTCCCCCAGCGGGGTACTAGTCAGGCGGTTTCCAGTCTGGGGCAACTGCGAATAAGCCGCTGAATTTGTAGGTGAACCTGAGTTTGACTTCTCCTGAGTAGGTGACTGGTTGCAGAACGCGGGGATGTGAGGTTAGTGGTGTCTGACGTTCCCGCTGACCAGCAAGCTGTGTCCCCTCCTGACGCGGCTGTCTTGCTCCTTCCCAGGGGGCCAGGCGCTGAGCCAGGCCGGGGGTGGCCAGCGAGGCGCTGCCAGCCCAGGAGAGGGGAGACGAGAGTCGTGAACACGCAGGCTCGTGTTGGCTCTGAGGGTGACAAGGAGGGGACCGTCAGCGAAGTCCTTGCAAACCAGGGGAGCCATCAGCCTGAGGCCCAGGGCACTGAGCAGGGCCCCAGGCCCCAGGGCTGGCGCGTCTTGGCATGGTACCGTGCCTGGGATGGATTTACTGGGCACTGACTGTGCCCAGGCTGTGCGGGAGACCTCAGAGACACACCCTGCTCACAGCCGAGGGCCTGTGGAGGTCGCGGCCAGGCGGGCAGAGCTGCGGCCCTCCCTGCCGTCATGCTGTGTGACCCCAGGCACGTGGCGGGCCCTCTCTGGGCCCCTGCCCTCCCGTTTGCGCTGCAGCCCCGATGGGAAATGGCACGGTGGCGCCTGCGGGCGGGGGGGGGAGAGACCCACGGGCGGGACAAGACGCGGGCCCCGCGCTGCCGCTGGCCACCGACAGAGGGCAGGAGCGGCCCGCGCCTCCGAGGCCGGCGCGGAGGCAGCCTGGCGGGGACACCTGAACACACAGCCCAGCCGGGGTGCCTGCAGGCCCCGCACCGCCCGACCTCCAGGGCTTAGTGTGGAAAGCGAACGCAGACCTCCACCGCCAGCAGTGTTTACACGGGTCACCTGTTGAGCCGGCGCACTTCTGGACTCACCAGGTTAAACAAAACCTGAAAGTCAGCTTCACTTTCTTGAAACGCGGCTGTTTGGGGCTCAAGCTCCATGCAGGCTGGCGGTGCTGTGTGCAGATGGGCGTGTGCCTGGCACCCCATGACCCTGGTGGTCCTCCCCGCGAGACGTGCCCCACCACGACCCCCAGTTACAGCTGGGGCTCCGAAAGGGGACAGGCGTGCTCGGGGCCGGCCCCCGCCCCAGTGCAAACACGTGTCCTGTGCACGGGGCACGTGTGCAAGAGATGGACAGACCAGTGCTCAAACACACTCACACCCCTGGCCAGCACCCTCATGCACACCCCGCACAGCCCCAGCTGTGCGCCCGGGTCCCCTGAAGGCCCGAGCCCCACCTGGACGGCTGTGGGGATCCTGTTGTTGCCCGGCAGGCCCAAGAGGGTCGTGGTCTCCCGGTCACCCTGGACCCGGACGGGGCGCCTGGCCGCCAGCACAGGCAGGTCTGGGATGCCACCCCTGCGGGGAGCGGGTGCGAGTGGCCTTCACCCAGCCCGCAGGCCCTTCCTCCTGGCCACACAGCATTTGCATAGTGCTCCCCAAGCCTGCGGATCGCATTACATGCAAACCCGATGATAATCTTTGTTGAAATAATATTTAACACATGCTGCACTTTTAATTAACTATCTGAATAATCTCAAATTAATACCAGAGCTTTAAAAATAAGTTTTCATTTTCGCGTTTGGTAACATAATAGCGGCCCGGCCAGCCCGTTTCCTCCTTTGATTTAATTAAAAGCCCTTTTGTATGTCTCTTGTCACTTCAGAAACAGACAAGAGCCCCCGAGGTGGGCAGCTCAGGCCCCCGACTCAGGGCCCAGGGCCGGGGTCACAGCCGCGGAGTGCCATGCAGTGTGGCTGCGTGTCACACACATTCACACAGAGGGAGGGGGCCTGGTCACAGACACGCACACAGAGGCGGCAAGCTGCTTCCACCCTTCCACGCGCATGCCAGGCTGCACGGCCGCTCCCTGCACCAGCTCCACTGGGGGTCGGCCGGTCGGTCACCCGCTGGGCAATCAGGGTGACACTCAGGCCGGCTGGGGCTGGGGGTTCCTGGTTGGCATTCCGGGTCTGTGTCCGAGGCCACAGCTGCTGGCCAGTCAGCTCGCCGAGTGTGGGCGTGGGTCTCCCTGTCACGCCGTCTCTGTGTGCCCAGGCTCGACACTTCAGAAGCGGCTGGGCGGGCACCTCCGGGGGCGCACAGCAGACACCCAACCCGAGCCCGGATTCCTGGGAGGAGAGCGCAGAAATCCCTTTGACTCGGGGGCTGGGGGTCAGAAACGGCTCCTGCGTGGAGTGAGGTGCGTGGGTGAAGGGCCGATCTGAAAGGGGCTTCTTCTCCTCTGGCCAGCAGATGCGGGGGGCTGCATGCAAGCTGAGTGGGCACCGGGCAGTGACATGAGAGGCCCCTGCCCTCAGCGGGCTCTGTCAGAACATGCTGCTGCGGGCGGGAAGCCAGGCGTGGCCGAGGAGAAGGACAAGGTGGGTGGGCGCCTCCCCAGCGGGAGGGTCAGAGGGGGCCCCTGGGGCTGCGGTGCCTGACGCCAGGGTCTAGCCTCCGTCCAGGGCGCCGGGCCTGGAACCTGGAGCGTGACCAGCAGGGCCTGGCCTAGGAACCGGCTGCCCTGGGGTCCAGCTCTCCTCCCCGACACCAACCAGTCCTTTCCGGCTGAGGCGGACCGGCCAGCCCCGGTCAGCGGGGCCCAGCAGACTCCTGCCTCCAGGGCTGCCTGTAAGGTGGGAGAGCCCGCTCCTACCCACCCGCCCCTGGCTTGGGAAGACTGGCCTGGCCACTCCAGGCACTTCGCCCCGCCATGTCACACTCACACACACTCCCACCCATGGTCACAAGTCACCCGGGACTTAGGGTTAGGGTTAGGGTTAGGGTCAGCCCGCGGCCCACAGGGAGGAGTGACCATCGTGGGCTGGGCTCCAGGAGCCTGCCGGCCTGGGGAGGCTGCATACGGGCCGGGAGCACCCTCATCCCAAGTTCCCACTGGGTGCTGGCGGCCCTGCGTGACCCAGGAACCAGCACGGGTCTCAGGCAGGGCGGGCGGGAGTCCTGGTTCACAGTGGGGAGCAGAGCTGGGTTCAGAGAGGCCAGGTGAGTTGCTCAAGGTCACACAGGGGATCTCGAGCAAGCGTGCACAGGAGTCAGCCCCCCGTGCCCCTTCTACTGAAGGCAGCGTGGCCAGACCAGGAGCGAGGCGGGCGGGTGACCCCAGCGCTGGCCCCCCGGTGCTGGCCCGGAAGACTCGGGAGCTGGGGAGCTGCGGCTGAGGTGGAAGAGACTCCCCCAACCTCCGGACGTGGCCACAGTGCAGACACTCTGAGGCCTGAACCCGCGACCTTGTGCTGAGGTCTGCTGGGGTCAGGGGGCACGGGTGTGAGCCCCAAGCTCGAAGTGCCCGGAACCAGGGGTGCTGCAGGCCGGCCCCTCACTCATTCATGTGGTCAGTCACCAGGTATGCACCCAGTGCCCGCAGGGCAGGCGCTGTCCTGGACAGGTGTGGCAAGCCTGACCCGGACCCTGCCCTCCTAGGAATGCCATTCCACTGGGAAAGGGACATCACACATCAAAGAGACGGAGCGAGCGGTTTCAGATAGTGATCGGAAGCCAGAATAGTCAGGGCGGGCTTCTCTGAGGAGGGGTCCTTTGGACTGAAACCTGCCTTGGCGATAAGAATGAGGCGGCCAAGGAATGAGTCCTGGGAGAGGACTCCAGGCAGAGGGACTGCACGGGCGGGGCCCCAGAGGAAGGGAAGTTCGTAGAAGGGGGGCCCCGGGAGGGTGGGGGTCTGCCAGCCTGGCCTGGGAGCAGCCTGGTAGAACTGGGCACACGGGGTCTGAGCACCCAGTGTGGCCAGAGGTTCCAATTCACCAAGAAAAGCTGGCGGTCTGGGTTTTGATACAAAACCTCAATTTTTAAAAAATAGCCACAACCAGTTGCACTTTTCCTGAAACTGTTCTGAGGGCCCAAAACAGCCGGTGGGCCTCTAGTTCAAGACCTCCCTCAGAAGTGAAAAGTGAAACTGCAAAGTGTTTGGACTGTAGCCCACCAGGCTCCTCTGTCCAGGGGATTCTTCCTGATCCAGGACTTGAACCTGAGTCACGTTGCAGGCAGATTCTTTACCATCTGAGCCACCAGGGAAGCCCCCTCCCTAGGAAGCTGGGGCCTGGATTCGAGTCCTGCCTCCCAGACTTGCTGGCTGTGTCAGCCCCGTGCAGGCTGCCTGCTCTCCGTGCGCCCCTGTGCTTCCACCTGGAAAGGGGCCGCCGTGAAGGACCAGTGCTTTAAGGTACCCTTCATTCAGCAGCTGTCTGCTGGACGTCTCTGTGTGCCCGAGTCAGTGCTCTGGGGATTGTAGTTGCGGACGAAAGAGACAGTGTCCGCCCTGGTGCCTTACCCTCCATGGGGAACAGGAATTGAATGGCTGAGTGGTCACCGCACAGGACTGCCGTGTGTCCAGAAGACCGAGGAGAGAGAATAGGACCAAGAGGCAAACAGGTATCAGGTGGAGGGACCCAAGCAGGGCAGAGGGCAGTGCAAAGGCCCTGGGGCCTGGCTGCTCCAGGAACAACAAGGCTGAAGTGGGGGTGGGGGAAGGGGTGGGGGCAGAGTGGGAGGGAGATGAGCCCTTTGGGGGCTGTGGGGGCTTCGGCTTTTCCCCCTGAGCCAGGTGAGCCGGGGGAGGGTGTGGAGCTGGGCACAGGTGAGGTTGCCTCTGGGGTCCACAGGAGCCTCCTGGCTGCCACTGGGCCCGCTGGGGCTGGAGGTGGGGGCCCAGGAAGGCGGTCCAGGCAGGGGTGAGGGGCCGGACCGGGCCGCAGTGGGGCTGGGAGGACGGTGAAGGTCCCCCGGGCACAGGGAAGGGGCAGAGAGGCGCCTGGGCTTGGTCCAGGCCCCTGGAGGCTGGGATGGAGAGGCGGAGAGAGCTGGTTCCCGCAGCGGGGGCCCACTGGGACATGACCTCCGGCGTCCCGCCCGGCGAGGCCGGGCGACGCTGCCGGGCGGCCCTCGGCGGCTGGACCCGCGGGCCCCCCTCCCCCGCGCCACCTGCGGGGTCGGCCCGGCCTTTGTCCCGCCCCGCGCGGCGCCCCCCGAGCAAACACAGCTGAGCGCCGGGCTCGCGTGCCGCCCCGCCCGGCTCGGCGGGCCCCAGCTCCGGGCGGGCGGCGGGCGCGGGCCGGCGGCTTAGCGGGCAGCTGCGGCCGCGGGCGGGTGGGCGGCCGGCCGCTCCGCCGGCGCCGCGCTTTGTCATGCAGATGCCCGCCGGCGGCGCGCGCCCGCTCCCCAGCTGACCCCGCCGGCCGGCCGGGCGGCCCCAGACCCGCTTGATCGTCCGCCGGAACCGGATCTGCCTGGTGCTGGGCCGCCCGGGCCGGGGCCGGGCGTCTCTGGGCCTGTCTCCTCGCGTTCCCGGCAGAGCACCCCCGAGTCGCCCCTGCGCGGCGGGAGCACGTTTGGGGACCAGCCCCCATCCCTCCCGCCTTCCCTGAGCTCTGCGGCCCGCCCCGCCCCCGCCTCAGTCTTCCCCTCCCTGCTTTGAGAGCAGGTGACCAGGTGAGCGGGATGAGCGCCTGGCCTGGGGCCGCTGAGGCTGATGACTCAGACCGCAGCCCCCCAGCGCTTCCCCCCACCCCCAGGGCGGGCAGCTGGGACTTGGCCTGGGGACACGCCCAATTTCCCCGGAGCCAGAGGCACCAGGAGAGAGGTGATCAAATGGAAAGTTATTTACTGCCCTGTGTCAGGAGTCAGGCCCCAGGCCAGGCTGGGAGCAGGAACATTCCTGGGTGGGATCAGGCCCTGAGCCGCCCAGGTGCTCGGGGTCACCGCGTCTGCCCCATGGCCCCAGTCGCTGGCCTGGGATTCATGCCAGAAGCTGCAGAAATGGCCACCATGCGTGGGCCTGATGTTCGGGTTCTGGGACCCTCCACCAGAGGAGTGAGTCCTCTCAGGCAGCCCAGCCGGGCAGTGGGCAGGGACCCCTCCCAGGGGCGTCCCTGAGGGCACCCCGACCAGGGACCCCCCCTCCCAGGGATGTCCCCGAGGGCACCCCAACCAGGCCCTCTCCCAGGGGCATCCCTGAGGGCACCCCGACGGCACCCAGTTTGTCAATCCCAATCACACAGGTAGTTCCAAGGAAGCTCTGGTCCAGAGATTTCACTCCTAGGACTTCATCTTCGAAGGGTGAAGTGTGTGTGCCCTCTGCCGCTTGTGACCTTGGGCACCGACCTCCGTGTCCTGTCTGGAGGCAGGAACATCGGCACGCCGCCCTCCAGGGCTGCCTGAGGAGGGTGAAGACTCTGCAAGTCGGGGGTCCTGATGTGATGGACAAATGGAGATGAGACCCTCTCCCTGGGTGCCTCAGGGTCTGTCCAGCCCCCACCCCACCCTCCTGCACCCAAGCTCTGATGGCTGGGAGAGGGGCGCAGTCCCAGCCCAGACTCCGCCTTGCCTGTCACAGGAGAAGGTGGGGGAGGCCAGGGTGGGCGGCCCACACCTCCACCCCAGGCCCCCGCCCTCTGCTCTGGCGGGAGAGACCCTGGAAGGTGGAGGCTCGCCTGAACGCACCTCCAGGGAGGGGCCTCCGTACCCAGATCCAGTTTCTGGCAGGACTGGTTGGTCTAGGTGGCCCTGAGGGATGGCTGAGATAAGGCGCGTGCAGGTCGGCGGGGCTAAGAACGGGGTGGCCTGGACCCCGCCCACTCAAGGGTGGCTTGGGGTCCGAGCCAGTCTTGTCCCAGCTTCTGGCACCAGCCTTGGGAGGGGGCCACACAGGCGCCCTGTCTGAACCCCTTCCCTGCCTGCAGTGAGAGTGGCACACGAAGCGGTGACCCTGAGGAGGGGGCTCCCGGCCCAAGGTCGCCCAGGCAAGACCTGCTGCAGGTGAGGGTTGTCCAGGCACACGGCAAGCTTCTGGAGCCAAGAGGCAGGCGGACTGAGGTTGCCCAGGCGTGAGGTTGTTCGGGACCCCACGTTTCAGCAGGGCCCTAGCCTGGCTGTGTCTCAGACCTCCTGGGAGCGGGAGGGCCCGTCCTCAGTGGCAGCCGGCCTCCTCTGTCTGACGTCCCCACGCTTGCAAGAGCGCCTTCATCTGATCCTCCCATCTGGCTCCAGTGGCACCCCTCTCCTACCGGGACCCTGACCGGTAGACCTCTGGGGCCCCAAAACTCAGGGGAACAGCGGTGGTCCCCACACTTCAGGGCAAGGAGTCCCATGGGGATGGCCACAGAGGAGCTCTTAGTCCCCCGGACAGGGCTTCCCTCAGCTCAGCACAGGCCTTGGGCAAGGCGGCCCTCAGATCTGCCTGGAAAATGGGTTTTGCGTCCAGGATGGAGTTGTGGGAAGTGGTCCCGGGGAACAGGGGGTGGGGGACAAGGCCAGGCAAGGGGAGAGCGAGCTGGAGGAGGTGCTGCTGCTCTGCGGTCAGTGGGCTGCAGGCCCTGGGGAGGCCAGCTGAGAAACCTCGAGGGGCGGGCCGAGGACCGTCTGCCTGGAGACAAGAGGGGCATGGCTGCAGCCTTCACCCCATCGAGCCAGGCTTGTCCGCCGGCCTCCAGGGCTCGTGCACACAGGGGCCCAGCAGGTCCCGCAGGCGTCCTCACGCTGGCTCAGAGCAGCTCCTGGGGAAGGGCGAGCCGGGTCTGCGGGACGCTCTCCACAGTGCCGCAGCTGGCAGACGCGTGGCACACACGGGCACGCTGCCCGACGCACACACCCACACCCCCGTCTGCCCGGGGGCAGCCTTTTCTCACTTCCACGTCTGGGGCAAATGAACGCAGTCTCCTCGCATCCCGTCTGTCCCCCGTGCCCACACCCCCAGCCTCAGTTTCCGTGATGACCAGTCAAAGCCTCTCTCTAGACTGCAGTCCCCTCACAGGTGGGAACAATCTCCACTCGTCAGTCGACAGAAAGCCACCCCCTGCCCGTGGCCTAGGGGGTGAGCAAACCCGTCCTCCCTGAGTGAGCTCAGCGAGTCTCTGGTGGTGGCGATGGCACCAGGGATGACTGCTCATCCCGCTCCTGACCTTTCTCCTGAACCCGAGCTCATGGCCGCCTGTCACACGTGTCACACTCAACAGGCCCCCTGGTTCCCCCTGCTGCACCGTCGTCCCGTCTCAGAGCAGACAGGGCCCTCGGAGGTGACGCAGGCCTTCCCACAGCTGCTCTCCCTTCAGCAGAAGCCGCCGCCTCGGGGCCTGGGCATGTGCCCCCTGCAGGGAACACTCACCCCACACCTCCCTCGCCTCTGCCAGGAAGAGCAGGCTTGTGAGGCTGAAGCCCAGGGCAGAGGGCTTAGAGACGCAGAGCCCACAGGAGGCGGAGTCTGTGATGCAGGGACTCTGGGTGACCCTCGGGGGTCTGGGTGGGCGGCTGGGAGGCCAGAGGGACCAGCACTTGGCAGGGGCCTGGCATGGGGCAGGCCTGGGGAGGGAGACGTCACGTCCACGTTCGGCCCAAGGGGCAAGCAGCTTCCGTGGGTCCAGGCTGCAGCCCAGGACGGAGTTAGACAGCGGGCAGGGCCAGCTCGTAGCCCTGGGTTGGGCAGCACCCAGGTTCCTGAACCAGCTGGCCTGCCGGGAGGAGATCCAGCAGCGGGATTCATGGCTGAGCTGATGCTGGCCGGGCTCACGGAGACGCACAGACATTCACAGGCCGGGTGATGTTCCAGCCAGCCCTGCCCAGCCAGCAACTGGCAGACAATCGATAAGCCTAATTAATAATTAACTTTTTAATTAAATATCAATTTAAAACAAGTATGGGAATCAGTCTCTTGCAATTAACACCCTTGCTCTGCTTTCAGAAAGGGGCTGGATGGGAGATCTGGGCTCCGGGGCCACAGGGGCAGGGCGGGCACACAGGATCCCACGGGGCGGGGAAGGGGCCCGGGTGGCCCACCCCTCCCCTCCCGGAGCCACGGGGGCCTCAGGACACCCGCCCTGTCTCCTCCAGCCACAGGGAAAGTGTGCTCGACCCTGCGGTTACCGCCGCACTGGGTACACTGGACACAGAGCAGGACCCAGCCCTGCCTTTGAGGAGCTGGCCTCTTGAACGTCGAGGGGAACAGACTCAGCAACCTACGAGTGGCTGGTTCCCAGGATCCCAAGGAACGAGAAACCGGGGCCACAGGAGGACACCTGGAAGGACGTGTTGGACACGGGCGCGGCGGGCCAGAGGTGTGGCGGCAGGGAGGGGCAGCAGGCGTGTTGCAGGTCTGGGGTGGCCCGGGGCGGCCCGGCGAATGCAGCGGAAAGTAGCTGGTACATACCCCTGCTGCCACCCCGGAACCCCACGACCCCAGGGGTTTCCTGACCGGCAGCTCGGGTGACCGCAGGCATAACCACGGCGCCTGAGGGCTCAAGTGGCTGGTGGTGCAGGTTCCTGCTTGGGGGGCAGACAGCGCGGTGTGGTTGGCAGGCAGGGCCGCCCCGGGCAGGCGCTTGGGCTCCCGGGCCCCATGGCGTCCTCAGGACACGCCTGGTGGCCGCCAGGGGCATCCAGACCTGAAGTCCTGACGCAGAGGTGCACAGCACAGGAGGGTCTGCAGGAGGTCTGCTCGGGGAGCGGAGGGCCAGGGCTCCCCCGACACAGGTCCCCGGGGAGGGGCCCCTGCCGAGGGGCAGAGGCCAAGGAGAGGACAGGCCGGGCCTTGACTGTGTGGGTGGCGGGGCGGACTGCCCTGGGACAGGCCCAACCGAGGCCAGGTCTCAGCCGGGACAGCACACGGCAGGCAGGCAGCAGAGCCCCAAAACTTGTTCTCGCACCCCCCAAGGCCCGTACCCAAGGAAGGTGGGCTGAAATCTGTTGACAAAGCTGCCGTGGGGCTCCTTCCTGGGCTGTAAGAGCACAGGGCAGTCGGGAGGCAGGGGTGCCATGTGGCGGATGGGCACGCGGTGGGCGCTCAGCAGCTCCCCACCCCCCAGCCGCAGAGGGAGGCCATCCCTGACAGCAGGGGTCGTGACGACGCAACTGACCTAGAGGCCAGACCAAGGGCGCTGGCCGCTGCTCTGCACCGAGCTTGGACCCCTGCCTGGCCAGGGAGGGACCCTGGGGTCTGTGGCCCTTTTGTGGCAAAAGGGGCAGACCAGGGAGGTCTGAACACACCCTGGCACTTCCTGGGGAGGGGCAGAGAGGGCCAGAGAGGGCCACACTAGGGCTGGAGCTCGGCTCAGCCAGGCTCTGGACAGGGCAGCCTCTGTCCTACCAGCCCTACCCCAAGCCGCGCTGGGCATCAGTCCCGCCACTGCCCTGGGTACCGCCTCGTCTCTCCCGCCTGGGCACCCTCGAGCTTCTCCCCTGTCTCCAAGGCCCTGCCCCTCGAGGGTCTCTGGGTCCCCCCTCACCCCCACCGTCCTGCCGGCCCCTGCCTGCCCACGGAGCCCCCTCCCGCCCACTTCAGTGCCCTTATCTGGGTCCAGCCCCTGCGCGATTGCTGGGAGCCCATCCCCATGACAACGGGGCAGATGGCGGCTGCGATTAGCTGCTCTCCCTCCCGCCACAGCTCAATCCGTCTTTGAAATTAAATCAGCTGCGATAACATCGACTGGCCAGGGGAGGGGGGCAGGCAGGAGGCCGCCCGGGCCGCACCCACCCCACCCTCGGCCTGGGCGCAGGGCGAGAGGAACAGGAGGAGGGTAGATGGGCTTGCAGTGCGGATGGGTAACCTCATCCACGTCTCTCGGCCTCTGAGCCTCAGTTTCCCCATCTGTAAAATGGGGGCAAGTGGCCATCCCTGTTTTGGGGGTCAGTGAGAGTCTCTGGGGAGAGTGTACAGGAGGAGCCCTGGTGGGCTCAGTAGGGCTGAAAACATGGCCCATTCCCGTCCACGGAGAAGCCAGAGCCCTTGGGGAGACCCCGGGCCATCAGGGTCCCAGGTGGCCTCAGACTACACATGGTCGGAGACTGCAGACCTCCCCTGTGAGCCGCGGTGCGTCCCTGCCCAGGGCTTTGCTACCCTCGCTCATAAAGGCTTCAGCGTCACTGAACCTGGTGCCCGAGGGGCAATGCTGGGACGCCATCATGTCCACCCAGAAGTAGGGGACAGTCAGGGGCCTGGAGGGACGTGGGACCCAGGAGAGACGTGTGGAAGAGGGAGTGTAAGATCTCCCCGAGGGTGTGGTGGGAGGAGAGGCCTGGGTAGAGCGGGGTATTTCAGGAACCAGGTCGGTCTGTGCAAAAGTCCCACTTCAGGAAGAGGGTGCTGCAGGGAGGGGAGGGTTGGCAGTTGAGCGGGGACCCAGGGGCGGCAGGGAGGCGGAGACCCCGGAGGAGGGTTCCTGGCATGGCACGGCCCACGCTGAGGTCTCGAGGCAGGAGTCCCCCGGGTGAGTATGCAGGAGCGGCAGGAGACCACTGGGGCTGGAGCAGAGTGTGCCGGGGGGCCGGGGAGGTTGTGGGGGCCTCAGCAGCCACCCCGAGGATCTGACTTTTCCTTTGAGTGTCTCTTGAACCTCTCAGATTTTCACAAGACCCTTCCGGTTGCGGGATGACAGCGGGATGAAAGGAGGAGGCTGGGGCACTGTCCAGGTGAGCCACGAGCAGACCTGGGCCCAGAGCAGGCGGTGAGTGTGGGAGCTGCATTCTGAACGGGGGCCTCACCGTCTCCTGCCTCAGGACCTTTGCACGGGCTGCGCCGTGCCTGGAACCCTCCTCCCAGGCCCCTCTCTGCCCGCCTCCCTCGGGTCTCCGTCTGGCCTTCAGCTCCACCGTTTGTCAGATGGGGCTCCAGGCCAAGAAAAGGATGCAGAGAGGGGCAGAGGATCAGAGAGGGGCTGAGGGTGTGTGGCCCACTGAGCCAGGTCTTGGCCGCCACCAGCCTTCATCTACTCGGAGGGACTGGAAGAGGGGACCGCCACGACTGGCCTGTGAATCGGGGGGAGACACCGAGGTGAGGTCCTTGGGGTATCTGCAATCGCCTGTGCCTTGTGACCACCCAGCCCCGGGACCTTGTGCCCGCCGGTGGGCTGCTGGCCTGTAATTGGATTTGCCTGGCAGCTGTCCGGGCTAAGCAGGCCCACTTGACGCAGCCGCGCTTGGCCGGTAATTGGTGAAGTTAGCAGGTCGGCGGGGGCAGAGGTCGGGTGGTTAATGCTGTCGTGGGGGCTTTGATGAAGTCAGTCTGGCTGCAGGGCTCGGAGCCGCAGTGCGACCCTCTGTATGCCACGGGGCTCCGCTGCCCCTCGCCTAACGCGGTTAGGGGGCCTCCAGCTGCCAGCCCGGCCCCGGGGCTCTGCGGGGCCGGACCCAGGAGGCCTGAGCCTGCAGGGTCAGCAGGTCAGCTGCTGCGTGCTCCTGCCCAGGGCCCTGCAGCACCCGAGGGGACTCGCGGGCCCCTAGGGATCTTGGGGTGCTGCCCTATGGTGGGGATGGGGGACGACGGCCAGGCCGCCGGGATCTCCTGGGGAGGGCAAGGCCTGACATCTTCATGCTGAAGCTGGGCAGCGCCCCCCGGTGTCCCCGGGCCAGCGGCGGACCCCCGCGGTGGTTAGGGTCCCCGAGCCGTGGGCTGGGCAGGCAGGCGGCCGCCGTGACCCTCACGACCCCAACGACACGCGCGCACGGATGCGGGCACTCACGCACGGGCGCGGACACGGACGGACACGTGCGCACAGACACGCGCACGCAGACACACGCGCACGGACACGCACGCATGGACCCGCACAGACATGCACGCGCGCGGACATAAACGGACACGTGCACGCAGACACACGTGCACAGACCCTCACGCATGGACCCGCAGAGACACGCACGCACGGACACAGACGGACACGCGCGCGCGGACACGCACGAGCTTGGACACAGACGGACACGCGCGCACGGACACGCGCACGCAGACACACGCACGCACAGACACGCACGAGCTTGGACACAGACAGACACGCGCGCACGAACACGCGCACGCAGACACGCGCGCGGACACGCACGCACGAACACACGCGAGCACGGACACAGACGGACACGCGCACGGAGACACACGCGCACGGACCCGCACTCACGGACACGCACGCACGGACACGCGCGGACACGCACGCAAGCGCATGTGCCGCCAGCCCGGAGCCCGCTCGGCGCCGTGGCGAGGTCGGCCTGCACCGGACGCCTGCCCCGTCCCCGGGCCTCGCGTGTGGGCCCCGGCCGTCCGGCCCCCTGGCCCCCCAAGCGAGCCACCGCGCCCGCAAGCTCACTCAGCAGGTTTATTGAGCAGCGCCCGGCAGCGGGCGCGGGCGGCGCCTACTTGCTGTCCACCCGTTTGAGCTGCTCCTTGCCGTTGATGATGACCGACTTGAGCTGCCCGTCCTCCTCCACCTCCACGCGCTCCTGCCCGTTCTCCACGATGCGCTTGGTGCTGACCTTGCGGCCGTTGACGATCTCGGTGGACGACATCACCGATTTGAAGCCGGAGCCGCCTGAGCCGGAGCCGCCGAAGGACGTGGACGAGAAAGTGGTCCGGCCGGCGCCCCAGCGGCCCAGGCTGTTAAAGGCGGAGAAGGCCTCCATGAAGGCGGGGAACTCGCCGAAGCCGGCCGAGAAGGCCCCGCGCAGCCCGCGGCCCCGGGGCCCGCGCTCGCGGCCGAAAGGCGCATCCCAGAAGTCGAAGGAGAACGGGTCCAGGCCGCCGAAAAACTCGCGGAAGATGTCCTCCGGGTTGCGGAAGGTGTAGCCGCCGCCGAAGGGGCCGCCGTGCGGGGAGCCGGCCCCGCCAGGACGCCAGCCGTCGCAGCCCGCGCGGTCGTACAGCGAGCGCTTCTTGGAGTCGGACAGGACCTCGTAGGCCTCGGACACCTGTTTGAACTTCTTCTCGGCCTCCTCCTTGTTGTCGGGGTTCTTGTCGGGGTGCCAGCGCAGGGCCAGCTTGCGGTAGGCCTTCTTGATGTCCTCCGGGGAGGCGCTGGCCTGCACCCCCAGCACTTCGTAGTAGTTAGCCATGCCGAGGGCCGGGGCGCGGCGGCGGGGAGACGCGGGCCCGGGGCCCGGGTGGCCGTTGGGTGGGAGCACCAGTGGCAGTGCGGGTCGCTCGGCGGGGGCCTGGCTGGACTCTGGGGCTCCGGGGCGTCTCTGCCCGGGCAACTATCCTTTCATAGTACCAGCGCGGGGGACGGGTTGGGCACCTCCGCTAGAGGAGGGGGGGAGGGGAGGGCAGTGCCACTGGGGGGCCCCCCTCGGCCACAAGGCCCCCCGCAGAGCCGCCCGGCCCTTTGTGACATTGGGCCTGGGTGGGGCAGAGCCCGGCCCCTGGAGTCCGGGGCCTGGTACACGGGCCGGCCCTGAGCAGGAGGCCACGCCTGGGGGTCCACACTCGGAGCTCTGGCTGCTGGCGCTGCCGGGGCTGAGCCCCAGGGGCTGAGACAGGACCATCCTCCAGAGGTGGGCCCCGGGGTCTGCGCTGGAGGTCAGGGAGGGGAGTGAGGACCCCTGGGGTGCAAGTGGACTGAGCCCAGAGGCTGGGTGGGCGGCATCGGCTCAGGTGGGGTCGGGGCCGGAGTTCCTTCTGCTGGCGCCCTGTAGTCCTCTCAGGTCGTCTGAGGTGAGCCCCGCAGAGGCAGGAGTGTGTGTCAGCATCTCCGACTGCGCTTGGCTGACAGTACGTGTTCCTTGAATGAATGAGGCCCAGAGACTTGTGGCATCAGACTCAAGGTCACACAGCAGGTGGCTGAGAGAGGGAGGTGAGGCGTGGTGGACGGCGCCCGGAAGGGGCGATCCGCCCAATACCGGTGGGAAAGGCAGGGCTGGTGAGAAGCGTAGCTCAGTGACCACGGTGGGTCAGACAGCGGCCCCGTCCCAACCGCAGAACCTGTGAACGTGCTCGTATTACTGTTGGGGAGAAGGGTTTCTCTGTATGCAATTAGAGATCACTCTGGAGTACCTGGGCAGGTCCAAAATCCACGATAAGAGTCTTTGGGAAAGACGGAGACACAGAGGACAAAGTGGGGGTGGGCAGAGAACACAGCAGGGCCCACCGGCCGGCCCCGGGGACGGCGCCGGGGGAGCAGCCCCGACCCACCCTGAGGGAGAGCGGCCCCCGGCTGGTGCTACCTGTGGCGCTCTGCGGGGAGTAAGGAACCTGCGGCGCCCGGGGCGTCCCTGGGTCTTTTGCTCTTGTCCTGACGCTGGGCACGTCCAGAAGCAGCACTAACCGCATTAACGCACCAGTTTCCGTGCCCCTTGGCCCCTCCAGGTGAGACGGAGGCACCCCGGGGGCCAGCGGGCCCAGCGAGTCTCCCTGCGCCCGTTTCTGCTCTGCGCCCCTCCCTCTCTGCCCTCGATGGCTCCTTTTCCTTGATGCTCACGGGTGCTGGGCTCCAAGCGCCTCGTGGGGACAGCGTGTTCTAACCAACCCCAAAAGCTGGGGGTTTGTGGCCGAAAGCAGACAGTGGGGACCCTGGAGTGACAAGCGCTGTCTCCTCACACCCCTCGCCCAGAGGACGGCTCACCCTCCGTCCCCAGCCCGCACACCCACGCGTCCCCCGGCCGGACGCAGGTGCAGGCAGTTCCGTAGGTAGGATGCTTGGTGTCTGTCGCTGCAGTGGGAGCCTGTTCTCGACAGGCTTGTCCGCTGGGGCTGAGGGAAGGTGCCCACAGGAGGCGCCTGGTGGCGGAGGCAGTGGCCGGAGGCTCCCCCACGTAGCAGAGGCTTAGGACCGGCACTTGGCTCTCACCCGCTTTACATGTCGGCACCCCCGGGACAGCTGCTGGGGCTGCAAGACACATCCTCTCCTCCTGGAGTCCAGACCGAGGGGTCTCTGGGGGAGAGAGGCTGCCCCGAGAGCTGGCAGACACCGGGACCCTCCCACAGCCCCTCTTGGACGTCACGAATGTCACTCTTGCCCATGGCACACGGGCAAGGCCATTTTCAGCGGAGTGGGGAGTGGCAGTCCTTCAGGACGGGTCCGCGTCTCTCCGACAGCACCCTGAGAGGCACGGTCCATGCAGAGGGCAGTGCCCCAAGGTGGATGAGGCGGCCGTGGTCCTGGTGGAGGAGGCCAGCCTCGCTCCTGCTGGGGGCGGCAGTGGTGGTGGCGGCTAGTGGCAGGAACAGTCAGGGTGCTGGCAGGAATGGGGGGTGCAGGGGGGAGCGGCGCTGAGCGGGAGCCCCGAGAGCAATAGTGACAGCCCTGCAGACTGCGATCCCGCTGGCCGGCGCGCACACGGGGACCACCATGCTCCTCCATGGTCTCCATTGCACCCTGCAGAGCCCCTTATGGCTGGAGTCTGCAGGGGCCTGAGGTGTGGAGAAGGAGGCAGGAGCAGGCTGAGGGCAGCCTGGAGGTTTGCAGCAGCTTTGGGTGACCCTCCCAGAAGCCATGCTTCAGGGCAGCAGGCTGAGGTGTTCAGGGCACGTCATGGGGCTCGAGCAGCTGCCAGGGGACCCTTGAGAGCCACTGCTCTGGCGCCGCAGACCGCGGTCATCGGAGACTGCTTGCCTGGTCCCTATGCCGCAGGTTGGCTGGCGGCCGTGACCCCGGCTGCTGCGTCTCCACTCCTGTTACGTGGTCGGTAACTGCGTACCCCGTGGCAGTGGCTCAGGCGAAGGGGGTGGTGGCCGTGGAGCTGGTCTCGGAGACACAGGCGGTGGTGAAGCCGTGGCATCAGCATGGTGCTGGCAGTGACAGAGGAAGGCTGTTGCTGTGGAAATGGGGGCAGTGTGGGCAGGGTGGTGAGAAGGGCGTGGTCACGGCAGTAATGGTGGCCGTGGTGACCACCACTGGTTGAGGTCAGGATGCTGGTGGCGATGCAGGGATGCGGGAGAAGCGTGCGGGTGGTCACGGCAGCGCAGACACGGGCTGGGGTGGTGAGGCAGGGATGGGGTGCGGCCGGCGGGGACGGGGCGAGGGGCTGGTGAGGCGGGCGACATCAGAGGCGGCGGCGGCAAAGGTGGTGGCGGGGTGTGGGGTGGCGACCCCGGTGCGAGGGTGGTGCCCGTCCTGTGGGTGGGGAGGGCCTGTCGCCCTGGTGATGTAACAGGGCTGTGAACTTGGTGGAAGCCCGGCCGGTAACAGCACGGTCAGCACAGTGTAGGCAGGTACAGCGAGGTTGGACGTGAAACCCCAGGGCATCCCGCAGACGCGACCCTGGCCCAGGCCCCCTCTCTGCACCCTGCCCGGGGCTCCCCCGGCCTCCACTGGCCTCCTGCAGAGGAACCTCCTCTGACGCTGACGCTGCCCGAGCCCCTCAGCGGGCTCCCTGCTCTGCTGTCCCCCAGGTCTTGGGCCGGCCCAAGGCCGCCAGAGCAGGCGGGCGGGCGGAGGCCGTGGGGAAGGAGACAGGCTGGAGACCGTGGGGAGCGGGACGCAGTGCAGGAGGTGCGGGGCGGGCAGGCTGGGCGAGGAGCCCGCAGGGCGAGGGTGGAGGGCGGCCGGGGACCGGGGCCGCGCCTGTGAGGACAGCCGCACATAGAGGGGCTCCCTGCTGTGCATGGGGCTCTGCTTCCTTCCCTGCAGAGGGCTCCCCTTCTGCCAGCTTGGATTGGCGTCCTCCGAGGCCCAGGAGCCGCAAGTGTCCGCGGAGACGGCAGGAGCGGTGGGTCCGGGCCCCTCTGCAGACCCACCAAGGCTCAGGGCTGAGCCGACACTGGTTGGCCAGCCCCCACCCTCCTCCCTGCCTCGACTGCCCATGGGTGGCGAGGTTTCTCCGTGCCCAGCTTCCTGCTCCCTGGGGAGCCCCTGGCCTCCCTGGTCTCAGACCCACCTGGAGCCCCGGCCCAGGGTGAGAAACAGGCTCTTGGGTGATCAGGCGCTGGCTGGCAGAGGCCAACCCTATGCCCGGGACACCCAGAGAGGGCAGGGCGCACCCGAGGTCACACAGTAGCCCCACAGCGAGCTGGGGGGGCGGCCCGGCAGCCGGTGGTTGTTCTCAGCGGCCAGAGGCCCCTCTGCCTCTGTAATTAACGGAGTGGCTTTTTAAAAGGATTCTAATCACCCCCGATCCTATCTGCTTATCACTAGCGTCCCTAATTAGATGATCCTGGCAGTCACTCGGTTAATTCCCCCCAGCCCCATGCAGCCCTGCCCGGCCTGGGGCAGCCCCCCAGCACCCCCCGCCCCCCGCCCAGCCAGATGGGCAGTGCAGGCCTTGTCTCCCCGCAGGGCCCCGGGCGCGCTAAGTGCATTACCTCCAGGATGGATGGGCGACAGCAGCGGATGGGCCGCTGGGTGAACAGGGACCCGTGAGTGCAGGGACTGAGTGACGGACAGCGGCAGGGGTGGACGCGCGGACGGACGGGCCGGGAAGCTGCACGCTCGGCCCGTCCGGTCAGACGGTGCGGCCGTCTGCTTGCTGTGCGCTCTCGGGGAGGTCACAGCACCTCTCTGGGCCTCGGTCTCCTCTGTCAAACAGGGGCAGAGAAAGCATCTTCCCCATTGGGTTGCTGTGAGAACAGCTTCGGACGGCGGAGGAGCCGGCCACCGTGGGTTGATGACGGAAGTGCGGGTAACGGGCGAGGTCAGGGTGGACGAATGGAAGGACTGATGAACAAAGGCAGAGGGGTGGACGGGTGGTCCGAGGAGTCGTGGGCAAGTGGTGGAGGGACGTACCGGCTGGTGGCCGGGAGCAGGGCCTCCGGGCGGGCGAGGGCGTGGGGGTGGCCGGTCCCCTCAGACACCCAGGACGGCCTCCGCACAGATGAGGCTCGGACCTGCCAGCCTTCCCCTGGACCTCCAGGGGAGCGTCCCACCAGTGACACGTGCCCCCCGGGTCTCTGCGTCCTCACCTTCATCCCCACCCAGGTTACACCCCTGGGGCGGGCCGCGTGGTCTCTGGAGGCTCAGCTCCATCCTCCGGTGGGCAGTTACAGCCTGAGAGAAGGCATCACATGTGGGACCACCCCCCAAGTTCCAAAGTGTGCCAGCCTCCGGGGCAGCTGCCCTCCCCTCCCCACCCCCGCCTGCAGCAGCCCTGGGAAGGGGTCTGATCCTGGTTCCTGCAGCTGGTTCCGGGCATCTAGGAGAATCCAACCCCCAGAAACTCCCCCAGCACCCATGGGCCTCTGCAGCTTCCAAGTTGTGCGACTTTCTAGGTCTTTTTGGGAAAAGCATAGAACAAAGAAGCCTGAAGCCTGAATATACCTGCACATGTTCACAACATCCACCCACCCACCCACTTGTCCAGCTGTCGTCCTCTGCATCCATCCTGCCACCCTCCACCCACCCTCCACGCTCCTATCCACCCGTCCTCCCACCCACCCACTTACCCACCCATCCTGCCACTCATCCCTCCATCCCCCACCCAGTTATCCATCCTCCCATTCATCAATCTGCCCACCCATCCTGCCACCCACAAATCCATCTACGCATCCATCCTCCCGTTCATTCATCCACGCTTCTGCCTACCCACCCACCCACCCACCCACCCTCCGTCTCACGCATTCTCGTGCTCCCCTCTCACCTGCGCTGTGCCAGGCCCTCTCCGGGTGCTGTGGGCGTCTATGCCAGTGAACGCACTCGATGGAGCCTTGCGTTGCGGAAGTGACTCTAGTGTAGAAGATACGAGAAACTGGTAACGAGTAAGGTTTCATGTGATGTCGGGGAGTGAGAGGTACCAGGAAGGAAAGACAGAAAGGCAGCTCCTCCTAACGGGGCAGCCGACTGGGCACACGCCCTGCACACACACGCTCAGGCCAGGCCCCAGGGGCCAGTGCACACACAGCCCCCCCACGAGGTCGGGAGCACTGCTGTGCCTGGGGGTCAGGGCACGGCGTCCCCTAGGGTGTGGCTCCAGCGGGTCGCCTCCCTCTCCGCTCCCTGTGCAGCCTGCCCCGGGCTCTGGAGGACAGAGATGCGGCCGGCTTTGGAGGGGGGCCGGCCCTGTGACTGTGTGGACACCAGGAAACTGGAAGATCCTGCAAGAGACGGGAATCCCAGACCCCCTGACCTGCTCCTGAGAAACCTGTATGCAGGCCAGGAAGCAACAGAACTGGACATGGAACAATGGACTGCTTCCAAATCGGGACGGAAGCGCGTCAAGGCTGCGTGTTGTCACCTGCTTGTTTAACTTACATGCAGAGCACATCACGAGGAACGCTGGGCTGGAGGAAGCACAAGCTGGAATCAAGACTGCCGGGAGAAATACCAATAACCTCAGATACACAGATGACACCACCCTTATGGTAGAAAGTGAAGAGGAACTAAAGAGCCTCTTGATGAAACTGAGAGTGAAAAGCTGGCTTGAAAGTCAACATTCAGAAAACTAAGATCATGGCATCTGGTCCCATCACTTCATGGGAAATAGATGGGAAACAATGGAAACAGTGACAGACTTTATTTTTGGGGGCTCCAAAATCACTGTGGATGGTGATTGCAGCCAGGAAAATGAAAGACGCTTGCTCCTTGGAAGAAAAGCTGTGACCAACCTAGATAGCATATTAAAAAGCAGAGACATTCCTTTGCCAACCAAGGTCTGTCTAGTCAAGGCTACGGTTTTTCCAGTGGTCATATATGGATGTGAGAGTTGGACTGTGAAGAAAGCTGATCGCCGCAGAATTGATGCTTTTGAACTGTGGTGCTGGAGAAGACTCTTGAGAGTCCCTTGGACCGCAAGGAGATCCAACCAGTCCATTCTAGAGGAGATCAATCCTGGGTGTTCATTGGAAGGACTGATGCTAAAGCTGAAACTCCAATACTTTGGCCACCTGATGCGAAGAGTTGACTCACTGGAAAAGACTCTGATGCTGGGAGGGATTGGGGTCAGGAGGAGAAGGGGGCAACAGAGGATGAGATGGTTGGATGGCATCACCGACTCAATGAGTTTGGGTAAACTCTGGGAGTTGGTGATGGACAGGGAGGCCTGGCATGCTGCAGTCCACGAGGTCACAGAGTTGGAGACAACTGAGCGACTGAACTGAACTGATGGACCCGAGGCATTTGTTTCGTTCATATGAACATTTAAAACCATACAGGTGACTTGTTTAGCTATTTATTTCCTAATAAATTAATAAAGTCAGAACCTCGAAACATCAAGGAGTTGCCAGGCCTGAGGGTACAGAGGCTTCAGAGGGCTAGACCACAGGGCTCAGGTGCCAGACCCAAGAGTGTGGATGTGTCCTGGACTGGGGAGCCCTGGGAAAGGTTTGAATCAGGAGTAGGGGAGGGACTTGATCAGTTGCAGGTTCCAGAAAGATCTCTCCACAGCGAGAGACTGTTTCATACCCAGCAAATTAGTATAAATGCAGTGTGCAAAACGTACTAAATGGTGGCGAGGGTATGAAGTTCCCAGAACCTGTGGTGGGAACGTTAACTGGGACAAGTTTGGAAATTCCTTGGCCTTAGCCTACAGGTGGGGGGCGGGGCGGGGGGAGTCCCTTGACTCAGTAATTGCAGTTCTAGGCTCCTCCCACTCCCCTGAGAAGAGGGGGCTCTGACTTACGAGGGGGTGGTGTTCTGGGACTGTGGGGCTTTATATAAGCTCTGCCCAGTGGGTCCCTCCGTCAGAGTCTTGTCTGTTGCCGACTTAGAAGGAGGAGCTGCCAGATGGAGCAGCTGCAGGGAAGTCGAGGAGCTTGGCAGTCGGTCGGGTGTCTCCACAGTCCAGCCTCTGCTGAGAAGGCAGCCCTGGTGGCACCTTGTCTGCAGCCACATGGAGCCCTGGGCTCCTGATCCACAGACACGCATGTGCCTTTGAGCTGCTGAGACGGCGGCAGTTTCTTCCACAGAAGGGAAAACCAGTCCCGGACGGGATGTGTGCTCGGCCACTCGAGTCCTGTCTGCCTCTTCGCGGCCCCGCGGACGGCAGCCTGCCAGACTCTTCTGTGCGTTGCGTTCTCCAGGCAAGCATCCCGGAGTGGGCTGGAGGTGCTGTGTGGTTGGCGCTCTTTCTGGGTATTCACCATTGACATGAAAAGGTCGCACGCGAACCCCGTGGCAGAAGAGACAGGTGGCAGGGCCCGAGCAGGGGGTGGGGCGTGGCGGAGGAGGCCAGGGTGCGGGCGGAGCCGGGCAGTGCGTGGTGATGGCGTGGGGTGACGTGCGTCTGTAGATCTGCCTGCCCGCTCCTGAGGATGGGGGGCCTCGCCCCAGCATCCGCTCTTTGCCTGGATCACGGCCTCCCCTAGATGAGCACAGCCACACCTAGAGGGAAGGGCGGGGAGGAGGAAGGAGCCGGCCTCTCCTCAGGGTCCCCCCAGGGGCCCTGCCGTCAGGGCTGGGGGCGGGGCTAGGGGGCCAGATGGCTGGAAGGAAGCAGCTGGACTGGGCCCCCAAGTCCCCTCTCTGGGGAGGAGCCCCAGCTCCAGCCTGCATGCCGGTGGGAGCCATCCTGCCTGCCCTTCCTGGGGAGCAGTCCCCAGCGTCCTCAGCTGTGCAGAAGGGTCATCAGGGGTACCCCACCCTGCTGGGGGCAGGCCGGGGGAAAACGTGGAAAGCACCCGCTGAACGGCCGGGGCCGTCGCCTTAACGGCACCACCCACGCCAGCCGTAGGTGCCCTGGAGAACCGAGAACAGAGGCTGCCAAACACACGGCCTCCAGGCATGGAGATAGGCCCTGGGGCTCCATCCGAAGCCCCTGAGCTGAAATGGCCCCGGAAGGCCGTCTTCTGCTTGCATGGGCTTTCCAAGGACGGAGGCCCCTTCGCCTTCCTTGTTACCCTTTCCCCAGCCCTGCAAGCTGTGGTCTGCCTTACTGATGGGGAGTGAGGATTCAGAGGGCCACAGTCACTTGCTCAAGGCTGCACAGCGGGGAGAGGCAGTTGTGTCTGCCCCACAGCCAGGCAGTGACATTGGTTAGGGACTAGGGAGCCCTGAGGGGCTGAGGGGAAGGAGAAGTCAGGTAAGGCTTCCTCTAGGATATTTGGCTGGGGTTCTGAAGGGTGAAGAGGAGTTCTCCAGGCAGATCTGAAGGGGAGAACCCCTGAGAGAGAGAGACCGACCAGAAACAAGGCAGAGCAAAGGAAAAAAGTTCTAATAATGATTCTTTATTTTCTACATAACACAAGCAGCAGCTTAGAATATATGACACAAATTTATAAAGTGAAAAGGAGCATCTCCCAACCCGTGGCCTCTCACACTTCCCAGAAATAACAACTATTACTCACGAGGCATGTCTTCCCAGATTTCTGTCTATACCCACACAAATATTTTTTAAAGCAAAAAAGTCATGCAGTATATATTGTTCTTCCCCCTCCCCCCCCACCAAAAAAAACCCTTGCAGTTGAACTTTTTATTTCTAGTGTCTCTGTGAAGTGCTCCTGAGACAAGCTCGCTGGGCCGGGGAGCACTGGAATCCAGTCAGCATTCCCACAAATGGCTCGTGCCGGCAGCCATTGCTACAGTCTGCTGGCCTTGTCCGTCTTCCTGAGAGGGGAGGTGGAAAGCGGTGCCTCCATGCCAAGTCCGCATGGGCTTGATCCTCTCTGGGGTTGAGCTCCTGCTCAGATGATTGCCAGGTGTTTCCTTACACGTCTGTTGGGAAGGACCCCTCGGTCTCTCCTTTGCCTGTTTTCGTTTCTTTTTTGGGGGGCCGGGATGGGGGCGGCAGGGAGCTGTCTTTTTATTGCGTGCTGCGTGTTTCGTTTCGAGCTTTTGCATATCGGCCTAATTGCAAAGCTTTTATCTCCCATTTGCAATGGTTATTCTTCAATAATTCTGTTTATTATTAAAGCTATTAAACCTCATTACAGAATAGTTGGGAAATGGGGAGAAGAAGGAGAAATTGCCTGTCACAGAGACGTCACCATCTGTTAGCATTTGGGGACAATTCCTTCCCCAGACGTTACAGCGACTGTTGTCACCATGCTATACACTCGGCTTCAGAGCGTAACCTTCAGGAGGCGTTTTCAAGGCTTTCTAGTGGGCGTCCTGTGGTTCCCTCACCTCCCTCCTTTTTTTTATTGTGGTAAAATACGCATAACATAAAGGTTAAAGGTTACCATTGTAACGTATCCAGTCACTGGCATAAGGGCCTCCCCGTTCGTGTGCAGCCCTGACCACCGTCATCTCCAGGACCTCTGCGTCTGGCCAAACCGAAACTGTCCCTGGTAAACCACGCCCCGTCTGCCCCCCACGCCCCAGCCCTGGTAACCAGCCTCTCCTTTCTGTCCCTGTGAATCTGGGAGCTCTTGGGACCTCAGATAGGTGGACTCAGCCAGTACGCGTCTTTTTGTCACTGACTCGTTTCACTGAGCATGAAGTCCTCAAGGTTCATCGCCTGTGCTATAGTGGGAGTCAGAGTTCCCTTCCTTTCTCAGGTTGAGTAATATTCCACCATGTGGATGGACCACATTTCCTTTATCCACTCTTCTGTCAGTGAGTTGCCTCTGCCTTTGGGCTGCCATGAATAAAGCTGCTGTGAGCACGGGTGCCAGTAATAACTGCTTGAGTTCCTGCTTTTACTTCTTCAGTGAGTGAACGTTCACCACGCTCTCTTCCTGAGCACGCAGGTTGTATCCAGCCTCTCAGTTTTATAAGTAATGATACCCTGTGTCAGAACTTCTTGCTAAAGGTATTTGGAAGATTACTCCGCGTTCTAGCCTTGGAGCTGGAATGTCTCAGCTCGTTTCAGACGCACCGCACGACCCCAGGCATTATCCCCACTCCCTCCCTGCCCCAGAAGGTTTGCAGTCTTAGCACATTTCCTTAAAATGGGCCCTTCTTTCTCTTTGGTACCTGCAAAGGCCAGACTTCTCCTAGAGCTTCGCAGTGTTCCCTGGTCAATCTGTCGGAGAACCAACCTGGGTGACCCAGCTTGGTAGGCTGCAGTGAATGGTTTTGAGAACAATTCCTTGAGAAGTCAAGACGTGGCATAGACTCCATGGGACACTGGGACTCAGCCCTGTGTCCCCGAGACCCAAACAGGCCTGGACGGGAGGGGCCCGGTAGGGACGGAGCAGGGCTTCTTGAGGGGAGCAGTGCAGAGATGGCCTTGCACACACGCAGCCCCTCAGCGCCAGCTCTTTGGCCTCTTTTTAAGTGAATCTGCCAATTTTTTTTTCTTGGCTGTGCCAAATGGCTTCCAGGATCCCGGTATCCTGACCAGGGATTGAACCCAAGCCAAGGCAGCGCAAGCCTAGAATCCTAACCACTGGACTGCCAGGGAACTCCCTGAATCTCCTAACTTAGAAGTATTTGCAGCTCAGTCATATTTTTGTCAAACATGGTGCAGCCCAAACAAAACTTGTCCGCTGGCTGGTCTGGGCCGCAGGCTGTTGGTCCCAAACCTGAGCAGGCCTTCACCCGTGGAGGTGCTGCCGGCTGGGTGTTCTGACCCCCGGGACAGAATAGCCCTGCATCCTGCATCAATACAGGATACCTCGTTGATCACCCGTTATCTTGTAAAGAATCGGGTCTCTTTCGGGCTTACTTGAGTCTGAGCTGTTGATCGGCTTATTCTGTCCGCCCAGCCGCAAGGTTTGAATGACCGAGATGAGAGAGTCTTGTTTAATGGTGGAAAGCCACGCACAGGCACACAGCTCTGTTTTTCCCTAATTTTCTGACTTGTTCTGCTGGTCTTGTTAGTTTTTTCAGATAAAGTTCGGAATCATTTCATCATTTTGCCTAAAAGCAAAACAAGCCAGGCCGCCTTCTGATGTGCCGGCTACCGTGGCTCAGGACACGCCGCCCCCTCCGGGACAGTCCCGTGGCTCACCTTCCCTTCCCTCCCAGGTGAGCTGGGCCCAGGCATCCTGCCCACGCCCAGTGCCCCCAGGGTGGGGTCGGTCTGGGATCCTGCGGCCTGGAGCGCTGGCTCCCTGCCCTGTTCCTGGCGGAGGGTCCCCAGGAGCGGGGAGGAGGGCTTGGGGGACCGAGCTGGACTGTAAGAATTACAAGGAGGGGTTGGGTCCTCCCTCCCACAAATGGGAAGAAGGGGCCCCGCAGGAGGAAGGGCCCGGGCCGCCTGCCCCCCTGGGTGCAAACAGACGGAACAAAGGCCGGCCCACCCCCGGCGCCCGGCGCCGCCCGCAGAGTCATAAAGGCCCCGGCGCCCGGAGCTGCCCGCCAGCACGCCCGCCCTGCCTGGGAGCTCCGCAGCCACAGAATCGAAACTGCTCCCAGCACAATGGCCCTGGGCTGTGGGAGGCGTTGCTGGGGGTGGGGACAGCAGTGTGGGAGCGGGAGCCCCGGGCCTGGGCCTGCTGCTCAGGAGGTACTTGCTGGGCTGGAAGCTGGGCCTCCTGGGCCAGCACGAGCCCCCCCAGCTACGGGGGCCACCGTCCCCCTCAGCACCGCGCCCCCCACCGCCACCCCTCACCCAGCTCTGTCAGAGCCCCCTGCCCTGCAAGCCCATCGTCCTGGCAACAGGTCCCCCCACAGCAAGGAGCCTCGCGTGTCTCGGGCCCACCCCCACACCAAGAACCAATGAGGCTGGTTCCCGCGTGCAGGATCAGTGACCGGGTCTGGTTCATGGGCGTCTGAGAAGCGCCTGCCAGCGGTCCAGTGTCCAGCTGGCTCTCGACACCTTCCGCCTCTGTGGCCGGGGCCCCTGCAGGGACTCTGGTGGCAGAAGGAAGGAGGGAGATGGGGGGTGCTAGAGAAGCGTTGGGGACGGGGAGGCCTCTTCCAGGGGTCATCCTGGGCTGTGGATTCTGGGCTTGGGTTGGGAGTGGGCTCTGGTTCTGAGCTGCAAGCTCTGGACTGAGGCTTGGGGCCCACAACAGGGCCCCGGGGGTTCTGGGATCTGCTCTGATGCCCGGATTCTGAAATCCGGGCTCAGGGCCTCAGGCTGAGTTCCCGCAGGTAGGTGCTAAATTCTGGGTCGGGGGTCAGGCTCTGTGCCCCATGCTTCGGGCAGCAGCTTAGTCTCTGGGCTCTAGGCGGTGACCCTGGACTCTGGGTGGAGGGCCTGTTGGCCAGAGGCCAGGCGGGATCACCATGCTGCTCACAGTTTGGAACGTTCTCTGCTCTGGAGCAGAGACTCTTGCTGGTCTTGTGGGCCGTGTAGCCCCCAGACCACAGCAGGGCCAGGCGTGCGTGTGTGCTCGATGCACCGTCCGAGTGAGACGCCCTCTCCTGCAGTCGGGAGCTGGGGCACAGGCCAGCAAGACCCTGAGAGGGGAGGCCAAGTGCCACGGCTGGGAGGGGAGCTGCTGAGAGCCCGCCCCGACCACACAGCGGGCTGTTCCTGCTCCACCGATGGCGCGGGTGGAGGGCACAGCAGGGGCACAGCAGAGGCGGCCTGGGCCAGGGCCCCAGGCAGGCACTCCCCTCCCTCTGTCCTGACTGGCAGGGGGTCATCTGAGAGCCCCAGCAGGCACCCGAGCCCGCGCCCTCCAGCCTGCAGTCTGGACTGAGGAGGATAAAGGGGAGCCTCCTGGGCAGTGGACGTGAGTGCTGCCTGGGAGCAGGTGAATGGCTGTCAGATACACATCACCAGGGACCCGGGGAGCAGAGACGGTGGGGGTTGGGGTCACGGATGGTGAGCAGAGGGACTTAAGGAGGAATGTGACCTCGGGGAGATCAGAGATCCTGCTGGCGAGAGGGAGCCTTGGTCGCAGATACCCTGAGTGACAGACCAGGGCCGTTGGGAGTGAGGAGGTGATGGGGGCATCAGTGTCACTTTGTCAGTGACCAAGAGTGGATTCAAGTCAGTGACCGCGACTACCCAGAGGTGTGTGACCGTCTGGGGATCGAGGCCGTGATGGTCAGAGACAGAGGTGTTCCCAGTGACCTGTGAGGTTGGCGGTCGCGGCTACTGATGATCGGGGTACAAGGGACACTGACCATCGGGGACTTGGAAGAGAAGACTTGGCAGTCACCCGTGTTGAACGGAGGATTTGATGGCGAGGAGGCCCCTCCGCAACCAGGGGCAGTGGTCCTGAGGTCACTGGAGACGGGTGACCAAGGACACTGCTGAGAGACGCTGGTGCTGGGGTGGCGTGGGCCTGCAGACGCTGACCAGGTATGAGCAATCAGACCCACCCTGACGAGGGGAGTCCAGATCAGTGGCACTGGCGGCCACGCTCTGCACAACCCGGGACAGCAGTGACGGCACGGCGGGGATCAGGAGCAGGGCGATCAGAGGCGCTGGCTGTCGGGCGTCGGCAGCCAGACAGCCCTGGGGAGACACTGCCAAAGAGGATGCAGCGTGGGAGGTGGGAGGCGGTTAGGAGACGCGACCGCTGAGCAGGGCCTGCCACCGGAGACGCTGGTGAGCAGAGCCGGTGACCACCTGAGCAGAGGCCTTGACGAGACACTGGTGATCACGAGTTGGTGGTCAGCTGTGAGTAATCAGATGTCTACGGTCACAGGCTCCGGTGATCAGATGTGTCACTGATCAGGAATGTCAGTCACGATGACGATCTCCAGTAACCAGAATCATTGATTAGAGAACAGCAGTCAGTGATCAAAGGCACCGGTGATCAGGTTCGCCAATGAAAACGAACACACGGACACTGGTGACCAGGGAGCTCAGGCACAGGAGCTCGAGAGGATGGCAGGGGGACCCGTCCCCCTGGGCTTTTCCTGAGCCCCGTTGAGCCCTTAGGAAAAGGGCCGGGATGTGGCTAAAGGGTGCAGAACCCACAGTCTTCCTGAGCCTCCCCCGCACCCACCGAGACCCCAGGACCCCCACCAGGTGGTGAGGAAGTTCGGGTGGCGCAGTTCAGGGGAGGCCCAGGACCCCGTGTTCCAGGAGCCCTTCCGTCTGAATCCCAGGGCTTTAGGACCAGTTTGCTGTCAACAACCTCCACGCCCAGGCGGGACTCAGGAGCCCCGTGAGCCCATGAGGCAGGCCAGAGGCATTCACAAAAAGTATTTTATTATTCTTAACAGTATTCACTTTGAAGGAATAGGAAGATAGCATACAATTTTTACAGACAATATATAAATGTTGTACATAATTAACAATAACTTAGTTCACTAATCCAAAATAAAACGAGTCAAATAAAACATAAAACCAGAAAATACTGCCGATTCTTCTTCTTATGCGGATACTAGTACAAAATAAGTTACTTCCAGCTGTGGTGCCCCCTATTGCACTTGGCCTACATCAGCACAGTCGTCTTCCTGGGCTGCCCCGGCCGGCCGCCGCACCCGCCGCGGCCGCACAGACTCTCCACCCGGACGTGGTTATGTACAGCTGTACCTTGGGAAGGGTCCAGACACCCACAGCGTGGCGCAGCGGGACCCCAGCAGCCTGGTGGCCGAGCCTGAGTTCAGGCTCGGACCCACCTGCCGGGTCAGCCCCCCGAAGCCTTGAGCAGCCCCAGCCCCTGGCCTCCCGTCTGAGGACAGTGTGATCTGAGAATCTCTCCAGCCACAGCCTTGGTTTGAAGGTTTTCTTCTTTTCCACAGCAAGGGCTCTCGTGGCCACATACAATTGACTGGACCCAAAGAGTTTAAAAATAAAACAACTCATCAGCGAGTTAAGCTTATGCAGCTTTTCTCCTTTTTTTTCTGTTTCTCTTTTGCGTCGGTGTTGGAGAAGAGGGGGTTCAGGGGCTAGCAGAAAAAGGACATATGTACAGGGTGTCCCCGGCCGAGGTGGTGGCACCAGCTTGGGGCTGTGGAGGGCGCTTGGGTCAGGCTGGCTCCAGCCTCAGGACCAGGGAGCAGTGTGGGAGACGTTTCCCCTCTCAAGAAAGCGCTTCCTTCCTGTGACCCAGCCCTGGCCTGGGAATCCGCACAGGGCCGCCTGTGATTGTCTCTGCCCTCCGGGGCCCGTGCAGCCCCCCGGAGAGGCTCAGCCCAGCTGGGTTCGGCGTTTGCAGAGGGGGCCCAGGTCCCCCCAGAGACCTACCCCAGAGCCAGGCAGGCGGGCTGGCCACGTGGCACTTGGCCCCAAGAACCAAGTCTCCCCGTCCTTGTGAGAAACCTGAGCCAAGTAAACTTCTCCGCCTGCCCCCCTGCCTTCTCCGCGGCCCCCGAGCATCCCTCGCCCACGCGTGTTTCTTCAGAGGCGTCCTTCACACTCACAGTCGTCCTCGGCAGAAACCCCGCCTGGGTGCGGCCAGGCCTGCCCAGGAGCAGCTTCACAGTGACGGCCAGGGTGCCCACAGGTGAGGCCGCGTGTGTCCAGCTGGGCGGGCAGGGGCCGTGGTCTCGGGGCGGGCTGGCCAGCTGGGCACTGGGTCCCCCCGTGCCCTGGGAGCGCCATCCCCGGCGTCCGTCCATCGGTCCGTGGGGGCGGGCCCTAGCCCATGGCGGTCACCATGCTGGATGGGTGGGGGTGGCCGAAGGACAGGCTGGAGGAGGGGTGGATGGGCGTCGGGGTGGGCAGGATGTGTCCGGAGTGGCTGAAGGGCGGCAGGTGGCCCACGGGCGCCATGTGTCCCGCCAGGGCAGCGGCGCTGAAGGGGGAGGCCTTGTCCTGCACACACCTGGACAGCTCCTCGAAGCACTCGGACCCCTTCTTGCTCTTCTTGGACTTGCTGGACATCTTCCGGTTCCGGGTCTGGATGCCTTCCTTCTTCATGGTCAGCGGCCTGTTCACCTGGGGGGCCATGCAGAGCTTTCAGAGACTGGACCTCTCCTCCCGGCCAGACCATAACCCCAGCCTGGCCTCGGGGGGCCCCCTCCCCAAGGCGCATCGGCCTCCAGGGCCTTCCGGCCCCCAGGCTTTGCCTCCGAGCAGAGATGGCCAACCATGGGGGGCGTCCTCCAGCAAGCTCGCCCCCCTCGTGGGAAGCCCTTCTGCCGCTCGCTTCCCAAGCCAAGCCACGCTGGGGATGGCAGCCCAGGCCGCGCCCCGCAGCACAAAGCGCCGCAGTCCCCAGGGAGGGGCGGGGCAGGCCGGGTGGGGCAACTCACATTGTGCAGCTTGTAGTAGAGGCCGCAGGCGTTGCACACAGGGTCCCCGTTGGCGTTCCGGCGCCATAAGGTGGTGGTTGTCGTCTGACAATTTGCGCAACAGGTGCCTGCTCTTCTGGCGGCTGACTGGGGGGGCGGGGTGGGGCAGGGTCGGCAAGCTGGGCTCCCACAGCCCCCCGCAATCTCCCTCCTGACCCTCAGGCCACCCCGGCTCCCTTCCCCAACCCACTGAGCTCAGAAGCGCAAATTTCACAGGAGTCTTTGCATCTCAGAATTGGAAACCTAAACCGTCACAGAACTTCAGACTAAAGTGCTCTCAGAACCAGAGGGGCTGCAAGAGCTGCAAGAGAAAAGCAGCCACCTCCCCCAACCCCCGAACACGAATGCCACCACGGGAACCCGGGAACCGAGGCTCGGAGAGGGAGCCAGTCTAGACGACTGGCTCGTCCCCCTGGGCACCTCGAGCTGGGGCTGCAATTCCCACAAAATCCAGTCCTGGGCATGTCCAAAGCCCCAGGGCCAAAGGACAGGGCCCCGCAGCTGCCCAGGGCAGGGAGGTCGGGGAAACGCTCAGGAGTCGAGCTGCACACCATCCAGCGCAGTAGCCACTGGCCACGTGGCCATTTAAATTCAACTGAACTACAGTTTAAGCAAGTTAGAAATACAGTTTCTTCAGTCGCAGCGGCCACGTTTGAGGGGATCCCTAATCACAGCACAGCTGGAGGCGACCACAGTGGATGGTGCACGCCCAAAAGGCGTCCATCGGTCACCAACTTACTGGACAACACCGATCTACGTGTACAGGGCCCTGTCCCCCAGTCTCCAGGGTGCCGACTGCCCCCAGCCCCTCGGGGAGTGCAGGCCTGGCCCGGAGCCCCGGGCTCCTGGAGGAGAAGGCAGCGGCAGGCAACCCAGAGGCGGGGTGAGAGGAGCTTCACCCCAGAAAGCAGACACCCTCTCCAGCCCCACAGCAGCAGCACGTCCCGCCTGGGGGCGGGGAGCCCAGGCCAGCAGGGGCAGGCGTGACCCCAGGCCCCGGCCTGGTCCAGAGGGGCCAGCCTGCAGCCCGGGGCGGGGAGGGGCGAGGGTGAGTAAGCAGCCGGAGCTGGAATTCTGACTCAGGGGCTGGCCCTGCATCCTCCACCCGCCGAGGCCCTCACCCAGCCCTCACTCCAGGAAAAAAAAAACAGGGGCCCCCCGAATCAGCAAGCGATTTAAGCCTCCCTCGTAAATCACTTCGCCCTGAAAAAATATATTTATTATTCTTAGCATTTTACGCATTATTTGCAGAGAGGAGGGTATTAGAAATTTCAAAACAGCCCAGCGAGAGGCAGGGCTGAGCCGAGGAGAGAGGCTGAAAACTTGCGGAGTCCGGAAACAGATACGCGAAGTTTCCTTATCTTTGGGCTGCAGATGTCCGGATAGGAAACTCCGGCAGGAGATCCGAAAGGGCATTTTTTTTAAATCACTCAAATGAAAATACACAGTATAGGTGACTCCATGGAAAAATAATAAAGGGCAGGTTTTTTTTTGGTGGTTGGTGTGTGTGTTTTATTTAAATAAGCACGAGGAGACTGTGTGTTGGGAAGCCAGGGAGAACAGCCCCAGGCTACAGGGAACATGACTTCACGGCCCTATTTTTAAAAGTTTAACAGAGGCCAGGGGATGGGACCTGGGCCCCTGGATGCTCCGCGCTGGTGGTGGTGTTGGGGGGGAACCCCTGAAGGTACCAGGTGGACTGCCCAGGGGAAACCTGGCCTGAAAAGAATCTAGCCTAAAAAGCCGGACTGCCCCAACTCTCATGATAAAAGATTTCCAGCACCTGCATTTGAAGGCTTGTTTTTTGCGTGTAATCAACTGCGGGCTCAGCCCAGGTCGAGGCTCTGGCCCCAGGGTGCTCCCCCACCCCCAGGCCCCCCACTGCTCCTACCAGCCTCCGCTTGGGCTTGATGAGCGGCCGGTTCTGCCCGTTCATCTTGTGGTAGAGGCCGCAGGCATTGCACAGGTAGTGCCCGGTGCCGTCCCGTCGCCACAGAGGGGTGGCCGTGGCTCCGCAGTTGACGCACTCCCGGCCTTCTGCAAGCGGACAGGGACACAGAGTCACACGCGCCAGGCTGCTTCAGGGGCCAGCGGACTCTTGGTTCCAGCCGGGCTGGAGAGGAACCAGGAGGTGGGATTCAGAGTTCAGAGAGCAGCTTGCGGCGGGGAGGGCAGCGGGCCCCGGGGGTTCTGCTCGGGGCACCAGCTCGAGCTGGGCCGGAGGCTGGGCCCCCTCGAGTCCCTCTCTGCTCTGGCCAGTCCTCCCTCCCCAGCTGCGTCCGCCTCTCCTGGGACCCTGTCCCGGCCCTCAGATTCTGCTCTCCATCCCCGTCCTTGGTGACTCCCTTCTCTCTCCCCAGCCTCCCTTGCCTTCCGCCGAGGCCCTGCACTGGGATGGAAGTTGCTGCTGTTTCAAACGAAGTACATAACCAGCCCTTTCGTTTTCAGGCTGAGTGGACTGAGTGACCTTGCGGGGTGCCTGCTTGGCGGTGCTATTTTGTTTGGTTATGAAAAGACCATCTGGAATTCGAATAGAACGTAAAACCAATTTGAGAGAAAGGGCTACTTAAAAGGCCAGCGAGCCAGTCGGACAAGGCCCCCCAGCGTAGGACCCAAGTGGACATGGGCGGCAGCCTCGGTGTGAGGTGACCCTGCACGTTTCTCCCCGCGTCCTTTAAATCGGCAGCCCACACGGGCAGGACCAGGTGGCTTCTCGACTCTGGAGCAAACGTTCTAAAAGTGGTCTTGAAGGGGCTGGAAGGAGGTGAGCAGCCCCTGACCCCCGAGCAGGGAGGGAGAGGGAAGGACACGCCAGCGGGCAGGGAGTGCGCAGGTCCCGGGAATTTGGCCTCGGGGGAACTCTCCCGAGGAGATTGGGAGCCATGAGATCCAAAGACCGGCCTGATGGAGTTGCAGATCTAGATTCCTTAAGGGTCTGGAGCCCCAAGGAGGGCAGAGGGCGCCCAGCACAGCACTGACGCGCACGGACACAGGGACACACACGTCCGAGCCGCCACGCCGCGCTCCCTACACCCAAGGCGTACTCTCTCACACCGGCGTTCCCTCAGGCTCAGGGAAGGGATAGGGGACCCCCGGGCGGGCAGTGGCCCACGCTGGAGGGGAGGGTAAGGAATGTGGACAGGAAGCAAACTCGGGGGCCACCAGGAGCACCTGAGAAGGTCTGCGGGCGCCTTCTCAAAGGGGACTCAAAGATCGGTCGGGGGCCATCAGGATGGACACCAGCCACCCCCGGATTGGAGAGACCCAGGCCGACCCTCGCCCGGGTCTCAGCCCCTTCCCACCGAAGCGCAAGCCCTCCCCACTCCCGGGAGGCCCTGGGCCCTCGCCTCACCTGAGCAGGAGCGGGCCTTGCTCCGCTGCTTTGGGGTGAAGCTGGAGGCCGGGCCACCCAGGAAACCTCCTGGGTGGAAGAGCCCACTGCCATAGTCGTGGGCGGCGGCTGGCACATAGGAGGGGTAGGTGGGGATGGGGTGGTGAGTGGCAGGCTGGGTGCCCATGGCAGCCAGGCCCGGGCGCAGGGGGCTGCCGCCTTCCATCTTCATGCTCTCGCCCAGCGGCACCTGGTACTTGATGCCATCCTTGTCATCCCCCCGGGGGGCGGCGCTCCCCCCTGCAGAGGAGGAGGCTGGTGAGGCGGCCCCGGTGGTGCTGGGGTCCGGAGACACTTCCTTGGGGGGCGTGGGCGGGAAGCCGAAGAGGTGGGTGCCCGAGTGGGCTGCGGTGGGGGTCAGGGAGGCCACCGAGCTGCCGCCGCCCCCGCCCCCAGCCCCGGCCCCTGGGTACACGGACAGGGGGCCTCCAGGGCCTCCAGCAGCCGAGGGGTGCAGGGGTGTCTTGGAGAAGGGGCTCACGGTCCAGGGGTTGTGGTGGTGCGCCGCGGCCGCGGAGAGTGCTGCCTTGCCCCCGTCCAGCCAGGGCAGCCCTGGGCTGTGCAGCAAGTGCGGGCGGCACATCTGGCCTCCAGTCAGGCGAGCTGCGGGGGGAGGGGGCGTCAGGGTGCACCGGGGGAGCCAGGACGCCCCACAACCACGACCACTCCCCAAAGACAATGGGAAACACAACACCCCAACCGGCAATTCACCAGGAAAGTCAGGCTCCAGCTGAAGGAAAAGTAGCACAGAAGGACCCCCTGGACGAGTCTGGAGGGGGCTCCCCCGGCAAGCCAGCTGGAGACAGGGAGAAGCCCCAGGGGCCCCGGAGCCTCCGCAAGAGGCTGCTGCCCCGTCCTTTCCCTCCCCGATTTCCCAGCGGCCCCGATTGCTGCGGACCCCACATTCGGGAAGCACGTAGCGGGCCTCCCCGCGTCCCGCGCCGGGCGCTCCGCGTCCCAGCTCCCGGTCATCCTCGGGCCCGGGGCTCACCATGCGCCGGGCTGTAGGAGACGCGCGCTCGCGCGTGGGCCGGGTTGGCGTAGTAGGGATTGCCCTGCGAGTCGAGGTGGTTGAAGAAGACGTCCACCTCGTCGGGCGGCAGCAGCTGCGCCGGCTCCATGTAGTTATGCGCCAGGCCCGGGTGGTGCGAGTCGGGGTGCTGCGCGTTCAGCACGGCGGGGTGCGCCATCCAGCGCGGCTGCTCAGGAGCCACCTCCATGGCTGGCGGCGGAGGCGCGGGGTCTGCGCAGAGGCGGTGGCGGCGCGCCTGCACGACGGAGGGGGCGTGCGGGGGGCGGTGAGGGGCGCCGCCACGGCCGGACACCCCAAGCCCCGCCGTGAGGAGTCCCGCGCGCCGCTGTGCCCCAGCCGAGCTCAGTCGCGGACCAGTCCCGGGTGGGAGGAAAGCCCAGAGCTCAAAACGAAAGGAGGGGCGGGGGGAGCCGGCTCAACCACGCACGCTCACACGGTGACCCGGGTACCCAGAGCCACACACTTCTGCGCACGGGGTCACACGCAGGGGCAAAACCCCGACACCAGTGACCCCAACGCACGCAGAGAGCCTCACTTTAGTCACCCCCCATCTCGCCCCGCACCATGCCACCCCGCACCATCCCTGTGCACAAACGCATAAACATACACTAAAAAGTTAAAGCCCGGCGCCCGCGGGGCCCCAAGGGGCGCACGATGCTGGCGACACTCACAAAACTACTCTCGGCGCTGACCTCGCCCCCCCAGACACACACACACACAGAGCCCCACTGGCCAAGCGCCAGCCCCCACGCGCGCTCCCCGGCGACACAAGCCGAACTGCTCACCGAGGCTCCGCACAGCGGCCACCCGCGGCCCGGCCCCCGCAGTGACCTCGCGGAGCCCGGCGCGCCCCAGCCACCCCCCGACCCCGCCGGCTCTCGCAGCCCGAACTTACAGACGCAGCGGCGCGGGAGGGGCGCGGCCTCGGCGCGGGCGGCGCGGGCTCGGGGACGGCGCGGCCGGCGGGCCGGAGGGGCTCACGGGGTGCGAGCGGGGGACAGCGCGCGCCTCGGCCTCGGGCCCGCCCGGCTCCGGCCGCTCCGCATCGTCCGGCCGCGCTGGCGCCAGCTCGCGGCTCCGGCACAGACATGAAGCGGGGGCCGCGCGCGCCTAAGAAGCGCGCGCCAGCCAATCAGCGCCGCGCGCCGCCCAGCCTCCGCCCCCCATTGGCCGGCCCGCGGCTCCCGGGCCGCAGACTCCGGACGCGCCCGCGGGCCGCCCCCCGTGCCAGCCCGCCCCTCCCGGCGGCCCCTGCTGCCGGCGCCCCCCCAGGACCCGCGCCCCGAGGCCGGCTGCTGCGCCCCTTTCTCCGGGCCCGCGTGGCCCCCCTACCCTCCGGGCCCGGCTCCCAGTAACCAACCTCCAACCGGGCCCCCTCCCCAGGAGCCTGGGCCGCGCACCCTCTGGGCGTTCGGTGTCCTCTCCCGGGGACCCCAGTCCGTCCACTCTCTCGGACCCCGCCTCCTTTGCCACTCAACGTGGCCATGGTGGTCCACCTACCTCCCCAGGCCGTTCCGTCCCCCAACGGGGGCTCTGGCCAGACCGGGGGCCGGGAGGTCGGAGGACAGCTGCGGGTCAGGAGCAGCGAGGGGCAGGGACTGCAGGGCCCCCCGCGGGCACCTGGGCCTCGGGCGAGAGGCCGCTTAGGACCGCTGGACCCGGCGGAGGTGGCCTGGCTGGGGCTCCGGGGAGGGGGAGGGGGCGCCCCCTTCCCGGGCGTGGCCTTCACAGACCGACGGGCCGAACTGCCTGGGGCGAGGCCGTGCAGACCCGGACTGGCGCCGGCGCCGGCTCGAAGGAGACGCCTCGGGGCAGGAGGAGGCATTTTCTTCCTGGGGGGTGGGGTGGGGGGGGGTCCCTAAAGCGGCCCCTGGGCAGAAGGAGACGGTGGTCTGAGAACTAACACCTCAGCCGCCTGGAACTGCTCTCCACAAACGTCCAGCCCGGAGATGCAGCCGCGGGTGAACCCGGCCCCGCGCGCTCTTTGCTCGCTCGCATTGTAATGACAGGAGACCGAGGCGCCCAGGGAGGGGGTCGGGAAAGGGAAACTGGGGAGGGGGCCTGGAACAGGTGCGGGGGTAACGGGGAGTCACCGACGTCCTCCAGCCCCTCTCCCCTCGCTGGGCCCACAGCCCTCGGGGATAGAAGCCCAGAGGGATGCTAGGTGGGCCCGCGGCAGGCGGGAGGGCCGGGGTCCCGGCCACCCCCGGGAGGCGGGGGAGGGGCGCAGGATTGACAGTCGGTAATTGGGTAACTGGAGGCGGCTTCTCCGGCCGGGCAGCCCCGCCACCGCGACGCCGGGCCCCTGACGTCACCCGATTCGCCAGGAAATGAACTTTTTAATAATCTGAGGAGGGAGGAAAGCCCTCGGTCCCCTCGGCTCGGGGGGCACCAGGCCAGGCCGGGCTCCGCCGGCATGCCCCCGTCACCCCCTCCAAGGCCAGCCCCAGCAGCGCCTCGGGGGCCTCCCCCTGCCTCGGCGTCCCGCCGGCCCTTTCTGCCCGAGGCCCTGGCGCAGGTAAAGGATCGGGGGACAGGGGTGCAGAGCCCTGGGACGAGGGAACCCGAGCGCCTCTGGCCCTTGGGGACCCGTCTGCCCTGGCCGCCCGCCGCGCCTCCCGCTCCGGGGCGCGCGGGGCCCTGTCTTCTCGGGAACTCCGCTCCGCGGGAGAGGAGGCCGGCGCTCGCCGGGTAAGGCGCACCGGGGCCGGGAGTGAGAGCTCGAGGCCCTGAGGGCCGAGCCTCAGCTGCCGGCCCGGGCAGGTGAGTGGCCTCGGCGCCTCCCGGATCGCGCGCCCGAAACGCGCGCGGCCTGGCCGGGACCCGCGGTCTCTCCGGACGTCTGTTTCTGCTCCCTGCCTGTAGTTTACGACGCATCAACGCGTAAAACGCGGTCGCCGCCAAGCCTCCCGCCTGTCTTGCCGCCTCAGAGCCCAGCAGGGGCTTCTCAAAGACAAGGCGGCACCGGGGACAATCCCCGGTGTCCAGCAAGCCCGCCCCACGAAGTTCAAACTCGGGGACCGAGCGCGGGAGGCCCCGGACTCGCAGGCCGGCCGCGAGGCGGTGAACGCCGGAGCCGAGCGGAAACTTACCGCTAGCCGCGATCCCAGCGTCCGCTCGCGGGGAGACGATCCTTCCAAGCCTTCAGGAGAGCAGGTAATAGCCTTTTTCTCCCCAAAGCGCGGTTCAGATGATCTCCGGGGCTGGGTGGGTCTGCAATTTCATAACCGCGAGCTTGGCTGCAAGCTCCTCCGGGGCAGCCTGAAGCCCCTCCGGGGCAGCTTCCCGGCCACCGCAGGGATGGAGTGACCTGCCCGGTGGGTCGCTCGAGCCGCAGCCCCGCGCTGCCCGCCGGCCTGGCGCAACTCGAAGCTCGAACGGGGGATTTAATTACTCCGCTCAGCGGCTCAGAAAATCGCAGTGAAGAGGAGCTTAGCAGCGCAGTTAAGCAATGCTCGATCGGGGGGCCTCCGAAGAGCCGCACCAGCCCCCCTTCCCGCAGTCCCGGCCTAGAGGAAAAAAAGGAAAGAGGGACACTGCCCGGTCTCCCGGGAACGTGGGGTCGCCTTCCCGGAGAAGGCAGGCGGGCAGGCGGCCTCTTCGGCCGCAGCCTCTACGGTAACTGAGCCCCTGCGTTGGACCCGGGACTGCTGCCTTCCTTCTCCCGCAGGAACGAACCCGCGGGGAGAGGAAAGCAGGGCACCAGGCAGCTCGGCCCCCAGCCGGCTGGTAATGGGGGGTTCCCCTGTAAGTTTGTCCACTGGACAGACGATGGATGCTAACCGGGGGCCTCCCCCAACTGAACAGTGAGACCTCAGGATCCCTGCTGAGGGTACAAACCTCCAGGGAGGCTGAGGGTAGCTTCCAGCTCCTAGGATGGACTGGGCTGGGGTGGGGATCCCAGGCTGCAGAAAGCGGACTTATGTCAACTTAGGACCTTGGACTTTGGGGGTCTCCAGACACCCACTTTGGAGGCACGTGTTCCTTTTTCTTTTCTTTTTTTCTTTCTCTCTCTTTCTCTCTTTTTTTTTTGTTCACTCGAAAGGATTGTTGCGAATGCAGGTCGCTGCCCTTTGGTCAGCTGTCCCTTTCCTTACATGGGAACAAGATTTTACAAAGGACTGGGGAAGGGCAACCGCGAAAACTGAGTTTTCTAATGACCCTTTCCAAATGACTAGAGACTCTCCGGTGGAGCGTGGCTTGGAGGCACCTGGGTGCTTTCGCAGGGAGCTGGGGGTGCAGACATCCGGAGCCTCAGCCCCGCACCCAGCTGCCCAGGGCTCCCCCATCCCAGGCAGCCCTCCCATCCTGCCTGCCCTTTGTTTCAACTTCTCTCCCCTCTGGGACCCTAAGTGTGCCCTCTCTTTGTAACCGAATTCTTCTCACCTTTTCCCGTGGACATCTATCTATCAGTGCTGGGCATTTAAAGAAATACATTTGCTTAGCGGCTGCCTTCCATAGGGATATTTAATTTGCCACCCAGCAGCCCCCCAGCTCCTTGAGGGGTCCTGAGGAGGAAGAGGGGACTGCTCTGGCCAGAGGGGTTCAGAAGTCTCTAAGGCAAGGCCTGAGATCGGGCCTCAGCCATCCTCCAGAGGGGCACCCCCGTGCAGGGACCAGAAACCAACAGCTCTATCAGGTTCACTCCCAGCCCCCTAAACTCCAACTCTCCTTCTCCGCCCGCCTCCCTACTGATTCTCCCACTCCCTCTATGTTCCGGGTCTTTTTGAATCGTAAAGACCAGGGCCCAATGTCCTACGGGTGTCTGCATCCTGGGCCCAGGCTCCTGGGAGATCTTGGGAGGTTCTACCCACTACCTCCAAGCCCAACAGCGGGGGGGCCCTGCTGAGACCTGCAGACAATCGAGCGCAATTCTCCCTCCTCCGCGAACAGCCACGGTTTGCTCGGAGGCCTGGCAGCCCTGCAGCCCGGCAGTAGGACAACGGGTAAATCCATTTCGTTAGATGCAATTTGTCTGCAATTTGTCAACCCGGCTGGGAAACGCGCCCCAGACGCCCGGGCCGCCGCTGGCCCTTCCTGCTTCTCGGATCCTGCCTACTCATGAACGAATCCCAGCGCGAAGAGCCTGCGTAGACCAGAGCTCATGGCCAGATGTCCCCGACCCCCGGAGACCTGGCTTTTTCCAAAACAACGAATTTCCTTCCGTGTTTTCCGGGAAAGGAGCTGCCGCAGCATCCGGGGGCCCTGAATGCCAGACCTTTCCCCTCGCGGTTGGGGCAACCTGGAGTTCAAGCCTGACCTCTGCGGAATGATTCTAAATGCCCTGGGTGTAGACAAACCCAGACCCCCGCCTTCTACGCCTCCCGCCTCCCCGGAGGCAGATCCCCAGCCGGCGGCAGCCCCATTCTTATTGAAATTCCACTAAAAGGATTCCGTCTCCGGCATGGGGTTGGGGGGGGCGACTTCCAGACCCCAGGTTCTCCCCACCCGCACCCCAGCCACACTGAGATAAAGGGCCGCGGGGGCGCAGGCAAGAGCGCGCCGGGTTAAGCCGCGCAAAGCCGGCGCACGGGACCAGCCGGCAGGTGCAGCCCGGGATCGGCTGCCCGGCTCGGGCGCATCCTGGAGGTGGGGGCGGCCAACACAAAGGGCCCAGCCCCGGGGCTGGGGTGGGAGGGTGCAATCTTCATCTCTCGGAGTAACCGGGAACCCAGGGCCAATGGCTCCATCTGAGAAATGGGATGGCTTCCACTCGAGTCGGGCCTGCTGGCTACAACTCCCCAGAGGCGCTCTCCGGTTTTGGCCCCTATGACCTGGGGTTCCAGGTGCTCGGATTCTTAGGGCAAGCCCCAAAGGCCACATGTTGGGGACACCAGGCCAGGCGGACCGCTCGACTAGGATGCCAGGTGGGCCGAGCCTGGGGAGCTGACAGGGCCCTGGCCAGGAGAAGGGTCGACTTACCAAGCGAGATGCGGTGGGCGGCGCCCCCGGGCGGCTGGGGCCTGGGAGGAGCGGGGTGCCCAGGGAGCCGCGCGGGCAGGCCGCGTCACCAGCGGGGCCCGGGCGGCGCGGAGAGCGGCCTCATGGTGTGCGGCGGGCGGCTTTTGTTTGCGGGGTGGATGATGGGGCGACGGCAGCCAGGAGGAGACGTGAGCGGTGAGCCCCGGCGGCGCTGGCCCTCCCTGCCCCCCACCGCCGCGGTCTGCTTTTATTTCGACAGCACTTTGGTGAAGGGGGAGGCGGGAGCACCGCGGGGGGGCAGGAGGGCGCCCAGCCTTCCTGGGCCAGCCACCGGCGGCTAGCGGGCGGTGGGCATGCAGGGCGCCTCTCCCCACTTGCCCGGACTCCAGCCCACTCCCGCCCTGGCAGGGGCGCACACGCTGGGATGTGCTCAGAGAGGCCGGCGGTCTGTCTTCCGAGACTCTTCCCCCGGGACCTCCAGAGACGTGGGCACTCGCGCTCACACTCGCACGCACACAGATGCCTGCTCCTCCTCCTGCCACCCACCTCCAGTCACACGGCCACATGTCCATCCGTGCCATGCATTACACACTTGGCGTGGATGGACATCCTCGAGCGGGAGGTCTGGGTCACACCAACGTGCACACATTCAAGTGTAGCTTGATGCCCATCTGGCACTCACACGACTGCCTCACTCCCAGGCTTATCAGGCTGGGTGTAAACAAAGCTCTTGCCCTGGCCCACCTATAGCCCACCCCAACTCCAGAGCAGCCAGGGGATTTTAGAAGTGGAGTTTTAGGCACCGCCTGGCCCTTCCCAGGAGAGCCCTGGAGGAAGCTGGCAGTGGGGGCAGAGAGCTGTTCTTGGAAGACTGGGTGGAGGAGCAGGGAGTCTTCACCCCAAGAAACTGCTGAGGTTGGGAGCTAGGAAGGTCAGTTCTTGAACTTCCAAAGTTCCTACCAGGAGATTCAGCACGGTGGCTGGAGTCCCATCCCAGGTGCCCAGGAAGAGTAGAAGTGCCTTTGGGGACCTTTGGCCCAAAGACAAAGTGCTTTGCCTCCAAAGACTGGGAAGTGTTTGCCCAGGTGTGCCCAGAGAGGAGGTGTGTGCCAGCTGCCGGGTCAGCTTTCTGGGAAGCTGGTGGTGACCACGCTGCGAGCCCTCTGGGCTGAGTGCCCGTGTGTGCCTGCGGCCGTTTGTGAGCACACTGGAAGGGAGTCTGCGAAGCTGAGGCTGCTCGTCTGTCCGCTTCCTCCTGAGGGTCCTGGATACTCTGTGAGCTCAGTCCCTGTGTGGGTCCCTGAGGGTTTGTGTGTTGTGTGTGGCTGTTTCAGAGTGCGACCCGCAAGTGCACTGGGGAGCGAGTAGCTCTGGCATTGGCCGTGTGCCACTGTGTGTCTGTGAGATCAGTGTGGCCGTGGACCTTGTGACAGGAAGTGGGTATTTCCAAGTGTCTGTCTACACGTTGCGGCGTGTCCCTGTGGGCACACACGGGAGTGGGCGGTAGCAGTAGTGTCTCTGGGTCCCCTGTGTCTGTGAACTGGGCTGTGGGCATCCGTGCACGTGGATCTATCTGTGAGCCACGCAGGACTCTCTTCCCCGTGTTGCTCTGTGTCTGCTGGCTGTGGAGGAGTGTGTCTGTGGGTGACACTGTGTGTGTGTTCCCAGATTGCCTGCCGGCACACCTTCCCTGACCAGCAGGCAGGCCGCCAGCGGAACCAGGGTGCCATTTGCGAGGGCACTTGCTGTCTGTCGGTGGGAGGGGGAGATGAGCTGATAAGGCTTATCTGCTGAAGCCAGCGCCATGCTGAATAACTGCTCTAATGAGGTGGCCTCCTTGGGGGGGACAGGGGCGGGGGCACAGGAGCTCACCCCCACAAACCCAGCAGGCGCTGTGTCTACAGGGCCTTTCCTAGTCTGCCCTGCTCCCTGGAAGGGGGAGCTCCCCGTCTCCACCCCAGTTACCATCTCCCTTCCTGGCAGGGCAGGAGCCTCCCTGGGGTGGATGGAGAGACATGGAGAGTCTGTGCTAGAAAGGCCCAGAGAGACAGGTAAAGGGGACAAGGCAGGGAGACCCCAGGACAAACTGTAAAACGCAACAGCCGTAGAGGGCCTGGCAGAGGGCTGGGAGACCCTCAGGGGCAGAACCGAAAAGTAGCAGAAAGAAAAGGAAAAAGTGGCAGAAAGGGTTAGAGAGATGGGAAGGAAAGCAGTGAAAGTGTTAACCAGAGAAAGAGACGCGCTCAGAGAGATACTGAGAGGAGGGCACCCCAGGGGCTCCCAGACCTCCGCGGGGAGGGGGGCGGGGAAAGGGCTCCCGGGGAAGGAGGGGAGAGAGGGGACCTGAAAGACAGACTGGGCGGGGCGGACAGCCAGCCTCCCCCGCAACCCCCGCACGTCCGAGCATCCTCGAGCGCCCGGCTGGAGGGCGAGAGCGTGGAGCCCGCGCGGGCGGGCGGGGCCCCAAGGCGCGGGCAGGGGGTTCCGCGCGGGGCTGCGCCGCTGTCCGGGGGTAATTTTTCATCTCGGCCGGCTAATCTTTGTTCCCGGCGAAGATAATGAATAGCCAATCGTTATCTGCCCGGCTCCCGGAGGCTGCCCGAGAATGGGGCTGTACAGGGTTAGGGAATTGTTTCCAAAGTGCCGCGGAATAAATGGTGTTCCTTATCTCTGCCTTCCAGATTATCGGAGCCCTTTCAGAGCGCGCACAACAAATGCGCCCGCCATCGAATGCATCATTTACCACCGCAGATCCGCGCGTTGATGGGCAGGCAGATAGCCGTCCGCGGGGGGCATTCGGGCGCCCGGTGCAAGGGCCGCCGGCCGGCCTGCCTGCCTGCCGAGGGCACCCAAGTGCGTGTCCCCGGGTGTGCCCGGCATGTGTAGATGAGCAGGGCGGTGTGCCAGTGGGTGGGCACCGAACGAGCAGGGGTGTTGGCGTACCTGCGGGCACATCGAACAGGTGTGAGATGAGGAAGCGCGGGGGGTGTGTGCACAGGCCTAGTGCGGGGGTGGTCCAGGTGAGGCTGCCTGAGGAAGGGGTGCTGCGTGAGCGTGCGGGTATGCGTGTCTCCCAGCGTGAGCAGACACGTGTGAGAAGCAGCGGTTGTGCCAGCCTGCGGGTGCAGGCGTGGTTGGGGGTGTTCCACGTGTCTGCCCTCCACAAGGCCGTCTAGGAATTCACACAGGAGGTGTCGCCTGCCACCAGGCCAGTTGGTGTGCACCTGGGCGTGGGTGTGCCACAGGCCCTCGGGTCTGCATGCTCCTAGGCGGGTGCCGCCACGCGTGACTCTGTGCATAGGTCTGCACGAGGGTGGGTGCGGCCTTATGTATCTGCTGCGTGTCCCGGGGAGGGGGCAGGGGCCCGTCGCTGGGCCTGCCTGTGGTGGGCCCCCCTCCAGCCAGAGGGGGTGTGTGCCAGGTACCACGAGTTGCCGGTGGCCCAAACGAGGAGTTCGGCAACACCCAGGCGTCCCCGCCTGCCCGGGGCCCCAGAGCCCCCTCGCTCAGGACCCGCGGCGAGAGAGACCGAAGCGCTGTCGCCAGAGGTCCCCGCGCCGCCCACAAAGCCGTGCTTTCCAGGCGTGCGTGCGCACTCGCGACGGTCCCCATGGCGACGCAGACGGCGCCGCAGCCATCTTCCCGGCTCCCCAAGCCCGCTGTGCGCCGGGGTTAGCTCGTCGCCCGGCAGGTCAAACCCAAAGTCACCCCACCTGCGGCGCCGGCCCGCGCGCGACCCCCGGCGCGCGACCCCCGCCCCGGCCCGCGCGCGCCCCCCGCCCCCGGCCCCGGCCCGCCCGCGACCCCCGGCGCGCGACCCGCGACCCCCGGCGCGCGCCCCCGGCCCCGGCCCGGCCCGCCCGCGACCCCCGGCGCGCGACCCCCGGCGCGGACTCGCGCGCCCCCTGGCGGCCCCGCGCGGGCGCGGCGGGCCGGGGTCTCTGTCCGCCCCCGCCGCGTCCCCGGGCTTCGGGACAAGCCCCCAAGTGTCTGTGGAAAGCATGGATGGATCGGCAGGAAGTTACAGACGGGGCCGCCTATCAACGCCGCGCAGCCTCGTTGGCAGCAAGATCACCTCTCAGAAGGACCCTCGAGAACCTACCTAACAGACCTCACTGACCCTCAGACCCGGTGTCCCCGTCTCGTGCCGCGGCCCCAGGGGCCGTCTCCCCGCGCTTTGGGGCCGGAACGGTCCTGTCCCGGGCTCTCTGCCCGCTGTCGCCCTGCCTGCCCCTCTGTTCTCCGTCTGTTCTGTTTCTCTTACAGTGCAGACTGGGTGCAATGTAAACTCGACCGGCCTGTGCCTCTGCTGGCTCCCGGGGGCAGAGGGCTGTCTTGGTCCCCGCAGCAGCTCAGCGCTGGAATCCTTGGGGGTCCAGGGAATGCGGGCAAGTGGGCCGGCCCCAGCATCTCTGCTCCACTGTTACGCCCTGCCCACCACCCATGCGTGGAGCACCCTGGTCCCTGGGGTGCTCAGCTCCACTGACCTGCTGCAGCCTCCAAGTCTGCGGGTGGGGGCTTGAGGACCCCCGCCGTGTGTTTGCAAGGGCAGGGACAGGAGCCGGGTGCTCAGGGAGCCCGGCCTCTCCCCCAGCCTGGGCCCCAGGAGACTTCACTCATAATACAAGATAATTGCCCTGCCTTGTCAGCAGGCTGCGATGATGAATTGCTGTGAGTGGGCCAACAGGAGGTCATGGCCCCAATGGGCTTCCAGGTGGAGCTCGGCCTGCCCATCTCCCTTGGCAGGGGCTACTCAGCGATGCCTGTTCCTCCTGGAGCACCTCAGGCTCTGGGGCCAGAGCCCCCAGCACGCACAGCCCCTTCTGGCTGGGTGGCCTTGGGCAAGTTGCTTTCCTACCCTTAGCCTCAGGTCTGGCCCTGGCGATGTTACAAGAATTCCTCCTGAGCGTGTATTTAAACAGCAAGTCACATGCAACAACCCACTACTACTGATATTTGGAAGTGGAAGAGTTCACGTGAAGATATCCATTTCCAGCTTTGCGTGAAAACCTGGTGATCCAGGCTCTCACTCGGCATGGCGGAGGTATTCTCACCAGCCCCAGGCCCCACTGCAGGCCCCTGGGTCGGGGATGTGTACTTCACAGAAATAGGGGGCTGTGGCCACGCTGCTTCTGCGATCCTTCTCTGCACGCTGCGGTGGTACTTCCAGTGTCTTTCTGCCTCGATTCTGCAAACTCCTTAAGTGTTTGTTAGTTAACAGATCCAATGGGCACTTTAACGTGCTCGGCAACAGTGTTCTGTGCCCTGGGTACACAGTTGAACAAGTGGCTGTGGTGCCTGTCTGGGGATTGCCTCAGCGGGCGAGCAGACTTGACACCTATGAGCACACTCGCAACTTGTGAGAGGAACTGTGAGGGGGAAAGGCCACACATTTACAAATACTGAACCGAGGCTTTTTTGCAGAGACATACTCTGGGCCAGGTCCTGTGCTGAGACGTCGGGGGAGTGGAATAAGATCAGGTATGGTCACTCTGTGCTGGAGATGCATGCATGTCAAGAGATTCCGCATATCCAGTCTAGGGAATTGGAATCCCCAGTGCCTGCGTGAGGAAAGGCACTTGCCCTAGTCTGGGAGCATTATATGTAAAGAGTGTCTGCAAAGCAATAAGAAAAAGTACAACTAAAAAATGGGAAAAGGTATAAAAAGAAAATTCAAAGAAAATGAAATGGAAAGGAATCTTAATGAAAACATGCTTAATCTCAGTCAGAGAAAAGAAAATTTTAAATGTGTGAGAGATTCAGGATGAGAGAAGTGTTCTAAAATTAGGCTGTGGTGATGACTCCATTAACTAAAACTCACTGAAACATACAACTAAGTTAGCTTTATGCGGCGTAAATCATAGCATGATAAAGATGCTTAAAAAGAAGCTAAAAACCAGTTTGAGATACCACCTGATACCCAGAGGTATTAGCGACTATCAAAACACACGATTGCATATTGTGTTCCTCAGCGGGTGGGGGAGACGAGCTGGCAGGAGTGTCCCCTGATGCACCGTCAGGGTGGCATGGGAAATGTGACACTATCGAATTTACAAATGCGTTTATGCCTGGAGCCAAGAGTTCCATTTATAGGACTTTTCTGAGAGATACGCTCCCAGACTTGTGCAATCTGTAAGGGAATCCACAGCAGCCTTGTACATTACGGCATGATTGGAAACTCAAGATGCTCTCCTGGAAGAGACTCTTAAAAGGACTGTCACACAGCCAAACAGTGGACTGTTAGGCTGAGAAAGAAAGAAGGCAGGAAAAAGAAAGAAGTAGCTCTCCATATGGATGTCAAGTGACCCCGAGAGAGTCAGTAGCGCACTGCAGAAGCCCAAGTGTAGTGTGATTACAAACGGGGATAAGACGAGACGATCCACACAGATTTGCTTACGTGTTTGCAGAATTTCTCTGGATGGAAAACAAAAGAACTGGCTAACCGTGGTTGCACCTGTGAGAGGCTTTACCTTTGGGTGGCTGCGGGCAGGGAGAAGAGAAGGGCCTTACTGTGGAAGCTCTGATCGCTGTTTAAAGTTACACAGGTGAGACAGGTGGAGGTTGAGACACAGATGGATACACGCATATCCTATACAAAAAATAAAGGTTAAAAAACAAAATATTTTGATTAGAAAATAAAGATGGAGAGGAACAGAAGTCTGCCAAGAAGAGAAGCTGGAGGACACTCCATCACGGGCTACAGCGCAGGAAAAGAATTCTCTGGCCCTCCTGGCTGAAAGGAGAGTTGGTCCAGGTAGCTTGCACAGTCCTTTGGCCGTATCTAGTGAAGCTGGAGACAGGAATGCATGTGACTCAGCCTTTCCTTGTCAAGGCGTTTCAGAAGCCCTCCCCCATGAGCAGGAGAGGTGTAGGCAAGGATATTCATGAGGCACTGTTTGTTAAAAAAAAATAAAAGAAATTTAAAAGAAACTCTGGACATGAGCTAATGGCCCATCTCAAGGGATCTGGATCAGCCAAGAGTGGCAGCATCCTTGGAGGGAATGCCATGCAGTGGTGACCTTGTGTGGCTGGCACAGAGCTTCGGTCAGAGGAAGAACTGGCAGAATTTTAAACACAAAACAGAACCATATATTGTTTGTGAAAATAAAGCACATGAAGTAGAAGTATAGAGACAGAAATGGAATTAAATCTTCTGGCACATATCATAATAAGATCTGGAAGAGAGCAAGCCGGGCCATGTTCTTGGATGGGAAAACTTAATACCATAAAAATGTCAATTCTCCCATATTTTCAGCACAAATTTAACAAAATTCAAACTGGAATACCAACAGTGTGATTAAAAAAAAAAAACTGGATAAAACAACCTCAAAGTTTATGTGGCAGAATAACCAAGGGGGAAACTGGAAAAAGAGTAACATGGGTTTTGCCTTCCCGGAAATAAGAGCGTAGCATAGAGTCACTGAAATCAAATCAGTATGGCTCTGGCAGAGGAACAGACAACGGAAAACAACAGAGAGTCCAAAAATAGATTCCCGCGTACATGAGGACAGAATATACGACAAAGGTAGTAGTTCAGCTCGGTGGGAAGAGGGCAGATTGTGAAATAAGTGGTGTTGGCACAAGTGAACGTCCATCTGGCAGAAGAGAAAACTGGACCCGGCTTAGATATAGCCAAACAAATTCCAGATGGATTAAAAATGTAAACGTGAAAAATAAATGACTAGCAATCTTGCAAAAAAAAAAAGATCTCGGAGGCGACACATGAAACCTGGACGGAGGAAATGCAAAGGCCAGAGCTGGGCGGCCTTAGGGGCACCTGAACAGGCAGGCGGCCACCCGCGGGGCTGGGGGGCCTCCCCAAGGCCAGGTCTTACCCTCTGCCCTCTGCAGGAATGTTTGCCTCGGCGCTTCACCTCCTGTGCTGTTTGATTCATCGTTTTCTTTAAATCGATGGATGTCTTTATACAGGAAGTTGTTACTAAGAGATAATTTTATATTACTGACAAGGTAATGGGTTCGGTGGGCTAGTATTTTATGACGCACGTGGCAATAAATGTATTGACTATCAAGACAGAAAACTTCGGCGGGTGGGTTCAGTTGGCGTTTGGGAAGTCTCTCTGAGGGCAGGAGGGGCTGGAGGGGGGTCGGAGCACTGGTCCCATAGAGGACAGTGAGGCGTGAGCCAAGGTCACGGGGAACGTCCGCCCCTTCCCCTCACACACCTGCCTTCAATTTTTTTATTCCAAACTCTGACCTTTCCCAGCGTCAACACAGCTACACCCCTGGTCCAAGCTGCTAACATCTCTCCTGGATTCCTGTAGGATGGAAGGCCTCCAGCTGTCCCACCATCCCCTCAGACCGCCATGGCAGAGAGACCCTGGGAAAATGTGAGCCTGCTCCTCCTCGCCCCGAGGAGCCCACGCCATCTGATCTAGCCCCTTGTTGACCCTTTGATCTCATGCATTTGCTTGTTTACATCCAGCCTGCAAGGATTCCTGGCTGTTCCTCAAGCCAACCTGGCACACGGCAACCCCAGGACATTTGCACTTGATGTTGCCTTTTCTCAGAGAGCCATGTGGCTTCTTCACATCCTCCAGGCCTCTGTCCGAAGGTCACCCTCCCCGAGAGCCTTCCTGGACCACCTCCTGGTGAAGACCAGGCCAGCTGTGGGTAACAGCCAGAGAGCAGATGGGTGCTGCGGGCTCTCTGGAGAGAGGGAGCTAGAGATGAGAGAGGGGCGGGGCATGAGAAACGGCCGTGCAGACCGGACTCTGCTCCAGGAGCTCTACCTGTGGTGCAGCCAGCTGCGTCCCCGTGCCCAGGCAAGGCTGCAGGAGAACACGGCTGCCACTTCCTTTGGTCGGGCCTTCCAACCCCTGGCGAAGCGAGAGGGCGTGACCATAGCTGCGGGCACAAACCTCTGCACATCTCCAGGCTTGCGAGCAAGAACGCTGGGAAAGGTGAGGCGGGATCGCTGTGTTCTCCACGCCACCAGAGCAACACAACTCCCAGGTGTGTGTCCAAGACACAGAAAAATGTGTCCACACACAAGCTTGTACATGTGTGGTCATGACAGCCCCAGAGTGGAGACAGGCCCATCAGCTGATGAACGGCTAAACAGTGGTCCAGCCACACAGTGGAATATTACTTGGCCATAAAAAGGATGAAGCCCTGATACACGCTAAAACATGGAAAAGGTAGTGGCAAGTGGTTTTTAGTGTATTGACAGAGTTGTGCAGGCATTATCATGATCTAAGTTTAGACAATGTGCACCACCGCCACACCCTTCATCCTGCAGCAGCCCCTCTCCTCTCTGTCCCCACCAGCCCGTGGCACCAATGACGTCCTTTCTGTCTCTGCTGTGAGTGTTTGAGGTGCGCGGACCACGCTCTGCGCTCTGTTGTCCCTCACTTAGCATGATGTCAGGGTCCACCTGTGTCGTAGCATGCTTGAGGCTTCTCCCTGAGCTCCCTGCCCGACCCCCACTGCATGGCCACGTCTGCGGTGGACACTGGGGTTTTTCATCTGCTCAGTGGTAGCCGATTCCCGATGGTGCTGATTTCAGATATTAAAGATTGCTTAGGCTTACAGACAACATCACGTACTCTTTGTTTCGTTTGTTTTTGACAGGCTTGGAGTGTTTTTCTGGCGGTGCAACCCCATCAAAAATGGATTTGGTTTCCTCCTCCCTTTCAGTTCAGTTCAGTTCAGTCGCTCAGTCATGTCCAGCTCTTTGCGACCCCAGGGACTGCAGCACGTCAGGCCTCCCTGTCCATCTCCAACTCCCGGAGTTTACTCAAACTCATGTCCATTGAGTCAGTGATGCCATCCAACCATCTCATCCTCTGTCATCCCCTTCTCCTGCCTTCAATCTCCTCCCTTTATTTCATTATAAAAACAGACTCTAAAATATTTCAGGTACACACAAGTACCTCAAGAATGCAGAAGATACCTATATAACCAACACCTGGCTGAAGCATTAAAACATCACCAGGATAGTTGAATCACAGGAATTCCCTACATTCTACAACTTCATTTGTAACTTGGAGGTAGCAAGGGGTTTTCTATGCATCACACAGAAAGCAGAAAATATAAAGGAAAAGGATCGAGCTTCCCTGCTGGTCCAGTGGTTAAGAATCTGCCTGCCCGAGCGGAGGACACGGGTTCAATGCCTAGTCTGCAAAGAGCCCACACGCCACAGGGCAGCTGGGCCCTTGCACCACAACTACCGAAGCCTGCGTGCCTAGAGCCTGTGCTCTGCAACGAGGAGCCCGCGCACTGCGACAGAGGCCCCAGTGTAACCAAAGAAAAATTGTAATTAATTAAAAAAATTTTTTAATCGATCCATTGGACTGCATAAGAAGTGCCAACTTCTGTTCAGTTGAAGGTGCTGTAAACAAACTTAAATGGTCACCACCAGACTGAGAGAGAATTAGCATTTGCAATGCGTGTAATGAAGCACCAGTCGTATCTGTAATATGCAAAGTGCTCCTAAAACCCAGTAAGGAAAAGGCAAGCAACAGAGAAATAGGCCACTCGCCTCAGAGAAACATCAGGGTCAACAAACATGTGAAAACAAAGCACGTCCTCCTTTGCCACCAAATAAACAAAAATGAAAACATCAGTGAGATAGCACTGGACATTCGGCAGGCTGGCCACGCGCACGGAAACTCACAAGCAGCAGGAGTGATGACACCCTTGACTGCGAGCCTGAACCCACGGGAGCGTGGATCCTGCTCTCCACTGCTGATGGAGTAGAGACTGGTAAAGCCTGTGTGCACGACCAGTTAGCCGGAAGCCGCCCAGACACTCTGCGTAACCAATCACGCGGAAACACCTAATAGCGCAGGAGAAGATAAATGCACCTACCTCGTTTGTAAAGGAAAAAAGCTTGAAAACAGCTTTAACGTTCATAAATATGGACTGGTTACATACCTTTTGATAGAAACATGGACGTGAGTCTGAGCAAGCTCCGGGAGCTGGTGGGGGACAGCGAAGCCTGGCGTGCTGCTGTCCAGGGGTCGCAGAGTCGGACACAACTGAGCGGCTGGACAAGGAAAACAGATATTACTTGGCTTGTCATGCAGCCTTTTCAATGGATGAGTTTAGGTATGCATGTGCAGACAGGGAACGCTGTCCACAAGTTATTTCTTGGGAAATAAATAACTTGGGAAAAGCAAGTTATAGAACAACAGGATAATCCCGCTAGGTTATTTTAAAACCTTATATGATAATTGTATGCATACTCCTCAAGGTTCTCTGTGAGAAACATGGTTTGAATTGTAATAAAAAATTATCTCTTCTGTAATACAAAAACCAGTAAGGACTTTGAAAAACCTGATGCAGAATGTGTACTAACTATGTGACCTGAAGCTCTTAGGTTTGCAGCTGTGACCCCTTTGGGTTATTTCTGAGTATGGAGCAAGGTAAGAGCTGGAATTCTTTTTTTTTCCATAAAGACATTTAATTGTTCAGCCACCATGTTTAAAAAGCAATACTTTCCTCCATCGAATTACTTTGGTGCCTCTGTAAAAAATCAACTGACCAGGGGAAGGATAAATCGGGAGATTGGGGTTGACATATACACCCCGCTATACACAGGAGATAACGAAAAACAGCCCACGATAAAGCGCAGGGAACGCCACTCAACGCCCTGTAACGGCCTGTTCGGGAAAGGGTCTAGAGAGGGGACACGTGGATGCACGTCAGAGTCCCTTTCTGCGCATCTGAAACTAACACAACGGTGCGAGTCAATTATACTCCAGGAAAAATTTGTTTAAAGAAACTCAGGTGACCGTAAACATGTGGGGTCTGTTTTTGGACTCTCTTCTTTTTCATTGATCTACAGGTTTATCCTAATACCAATATCACACTGCCTTCATTGCTATAGCTTTATAAAAAGTCTCAAGAGGAGACTGTGTAAATCTTCCGGCTCTACTGTTTGTTTTTTTTTCAAGATTATTTTGGCTTTGCTGGGTCCTCTGCCTTTCCCCATAAATTTAAAATTCAGTTGTCAGTTCTTTTAATCAAGCCCATAAGGTCTGACTTGGCGCGTACTGAACGAGTCGGCCGTCAAGGGTGACTGACGCCTGACCTCCGCAGGACTTCCAGTTCACGACTGCGCTACGTGTCCCTGCTTGGTTAATGCACCTCTCATCTCCGTACATAAGGTTTTAAAGATTTGTTTCATTTTGGTTTATTATTTGCCCGAGTGGACAGGGAGAAGCTGGGCTGCATTGCAGTCACCACGAGGCTCTGCCGACCCTCGGGGAGCCCTGGGGGCTGGGTGGCCTCGGTCCAAGAGGGAGCAGGGGGCTGGCAATGCCTCTAGACGCCTACACTACATAGGCATTGGGTGCCGGCCGCCCCCAAGACAGGGCCGGACCTTGGGAGACGCAGGCTCCCCTGACCTGCAGTGATGGATGTGGCTGGAAGTCCCCAGAAGGACTCCGGCAGGCAGGCAGGGGGTGAGTGTGGACCCCGAGGCCCTCCCCGAGTCCGCTTGGTCTGCTGACTCTGCCGAGAACCTCTCCAGGAAGTGGGAGCACCCCAGCAGGGTCGGGTTCACCTGCCAGTCCCTGGAGCATTGACACCCCAGGAGCTCGGGCAGACGGCCGCGTCTCCAGGCTGGTGGCCTTCTCTCTGCTCCTCCATCACCAGCGGATGCCCGCTGTGCCCTCCTCCGAAGGATGCCCAGCGGCACCCGCAGGGTCTGCCCGCGGGCCTTGTGCCAGTCTCCCTCCAGCACGCCTTTGGGGCCGATCCTGCCATGAACACCAAGAAGGGCTCCTGGCAGGTGACAGCGGCTCCTCGGAGATCAACGCCTCCTGGGGCTGCTCCGTGGGCTCGATGGCTTCGCTTTCTGGCCAGAGGACAGCAGAGCCCTGGGAGCGTCCCTGAGGACGGCCGGGAGCGGGTCCCGGGCAGCGCCATCAGCGTGCTTCACTCTCGGACTTCCTCCGGCCTCTGCGGGGGGCCTGGCAGTGCCAGCCAACACGTGTGGCACAGCGGGCTGGGTTGCAAAATATATCCGGCACGGCAGTTGGTGAAGGGGTTATGCAATCGCCGCCAACTTACGGAAACCACCTCGCGATGCTCCTGGGAGGTAAGGAGCCCGGCGGTGCCACCACAGCCACAGGCTCAGGGCCGGACTGGCCCAGACGGTGGGTGATAGGACCCATGACGGATCTTCCCTGAAGTGGGAGCGCGTGACCCACAGGACCCCTCGACGCTGACATCTCCCCGAGGGAGTCTAGGGTCCCTCTGTCCTTCTCCACAAGCTCCAGGAGACGGACCCCCCAGACTCCCATCTCAGACCACCAGAGAGGAGGTCCGGCCTTAGAGAGGGAGGCTGGAGGAGACAGCTGGAGTGGGGAGGGGGCAGGGGACCCCCTCCTGTAAGGAGCTGAAGTGGGCTCGGCCTGGAGAAGGGTCCAGCTTGGGGGGAGCAGGTGGCATTCAGGGGCATGGGTGACAAAGCTGGGCCTGCAGGGGTGTCACAGAGAGGCCGACCTCAGCCCCCCGGCGATGTACGTCCCGTTCAGAGCTCTCCACTGGCCGACCACCTTAAACCCCCAGACTGACACCTCACACTGAGGCTCACCACCACCTGAGTCCAGGTGGGAGCACACCCCTGGACACGTTCTCCCATGTCCTTTCCCTCTTCTTAGAGAGGCCAGCTATGACCGAAGCCCTGAGTTTAACTGTGATTTGTGCGAAACTTCAATGTATGCACACTCACTAGAGTAAGTAAATGTTACTATACTTTGCATATTATTCTGCACCTGACTTTTTTCACTCAATGTTTTGAAAGCAAAAAGGTGCGAGTCCTCCGACTTTGATTTTCTCCTTCAGGATTGTTTTGGCTAGTCTTCCTCCCCTGCGATTCCATATGAAATGTAGAATTAGGTTTTCTATTTTCACGGAGAAGCCATCTGCGATCCTGACATGGATCACATGGAATCTGCAGATCAGTTTAGAGAGTGCTGTCACCTAAACAATATTGTGCTGCGCTCACGCAGTCGTGTCCGACTCTTTGTGACCCCCTGGCCCGGAGCCCACCAGGCTCCTCTACCAATGGAATTCTCCAGACAAGAACACTGGAGTGGCCCATACCCTCCTCCAGGAGACCTTTCCAACCCAGGAATCAAACCCAGTTCTCCTGCATTGCAGGCAGATTCTTTACCAGCTGAGCCAGCAGGGAAACAACATTAAGTCTTCTGATGCATGAAGATGGAGTGTCTTCCCATTTATCTGGACTTCAGTTTCTTTCATCAGTGTATCGTAGTTTTCAGACTATGAACCAGGCTCTTGTTAAATGTATTGCTGAGTCTTTTATTCTTTTTGGTGCTGATTGAACTATTCGCTCAATTTCATTTTCAGATTATCCTTTCTAAGTGTTTGGAAGTACAACTGATTTTTGTGTATTAATCTTGTATCCCGCAAATTTGCCGAATTTGTTTATTAGAGTGAATAGTCTTTGCGTGGTTTCCTCAGGATTTTCTATATGCAACATCATTTCATGTATGAATGGAGATAGTTTCTACTTCTTTTCCGACGGGGATGCACCTTATTTCATTTGGCTGTCCGACTGCCCTGGATAGACCCTCGAGAACAACGCTGAATCGAAGCGGCAGGGCCGAACATTCTTGTCTCCTTACTGCAGTGGAAGGGAAAGCATCCAGTGTCCCACTATTAAGTAGAATGTTAGTGATGTGGTTTTAAAGATGCCCTTTATCAGCTCGAGGAAGTTCCCTTCCATTCCAACTTTTTTTAGTGCCTTTTTTTTAACACCACGGAAGGGTGTTGCATCTTACCAAACTCTTTCCGTATCTGCTGAGATGACCACGTGTACTTCGTCCTTCCCTCTATTGATACAGTGCAGTCTACTGATTGATTTTCAGGTGTTAAACCAAATGTGCACAAATCCAGCTTGGTCGTGTGTATGATGCTTTTACATACGCTGCTGGGTTCGGTCTGCTGCCGTTTCACTTAGGGTTTCTGCATCCACGTTCATATGAGACACAGGTCTGCAGTTTTCCCTTCACATGAAGTCTCTGTCCACTTTTGGCATCAGGGTGATGGCTGGCCTCACAGAATGAGTTGGGAAGTGGTCCGTTCTCTTCTATTTTGGGAAGATTTTGTGAGGAATTGGTGTTAATTTTTCTTTAAATGTTTGGTAGAAATCACCAATGAAGCCATCTGGCCTGGGCTGCCTTTCTTTGTGGGTAATTTTTAAAGAATTATTATAATTCAGTCTCTTCACATGTTGCGAAGGCCTAGTCAAGCTGTCTATTCGTTCTTGAGTCAGTCTTCGTATTTTGTGTCTTTCTAGAAATGTGTTTGTTTCATCCGAGTTTTCTAGTTTATTGTCGTACTGTGGCTTACAGGCTGGCTTTGTAGCCCTTTGTGTTTCTGTCAGGTCAGGAGTAATGTCTCTTTCCTCCCTGATCCTAGTCATTTGAATCCTTTCTCACTTTGTCTCAGTCGAGCCGAAAGTTTACCAGGTTTCTTGAATTCTTTGTAAAGAGCCAGCTTTGGGTTTTGCTGTCTGTCTCTATGGCTCTGCTGATTCTGTGCTTTCTGTGTGTGTCCTGTTCTTTTGTTCTTCTACTCTTCCTTCACTGCTCTCATCTGCATTAAGTGAAGGTAGCATTTGAACTCCGAGAAGGCGATCACCCCACTCCAGGACTCTGGCCTGGAGAATCCCATGGACAGGGGAGCCTGGTGGGCTGCAGTCCATGGGGTCGCGAAGAGTCGGACACGACTGAGTGACTTCACTTTCACTTTTTACTTTCCTGCATTGGAGAAGGAAATGGCAACCCACTCCAGTGTTCTTGCCTGGAGAATCCCAGGGACGGCGGAGCCTGGTGGGCTGCCGTCTGTGGGGTCACACAGAGTCGGACATGACTGAAGCAACTTAGCAGCAGCAGCAGCAGCAGCATTTGAATTTCTTTAAAGGCTTTTCACTGCATCGTTTTGAGGTATTCCCTTAGTAGGCTGCTCTAAGTCTTATCAACAGCTTCATACTTATACTAGTTTAGCTTGTGACATATAGAGACAATACTCTTGTACAATGCTCCCTTCCCTTCCTTTTTACAGTATTATATTAAACTCATTGCTGTTGTTCAGATGCTAAGCCACGTCCCATGGACCTCAGCATGCCAGGCTTCCAAATTCACGTCCATCGAGTCGGTGATGCCGTCCAACCATCTCATCCTCTGCCTCCCTCCTCTCCTTTTGCCTTCAATCTTTCCCAGCACCAGGGTCTTCCATGTTAAACACACTACATCCGTAGATGTTGTAAACCCCACAGCATGTGATGATGGCTATTATCTCTGCAATTTTGTGTCTGCCTGGTCCGCCGTCCATGCCCCGTTGTGGAGGTCCTTCTGCAGAGGACCCAGGCTTGTGCAGGCAGCCGCCAGGCTGGGCCTAGGCACCCACCAGTGAGAACTTCCCATTGGGAGAAGAGCGTCGCTGGGAGAGACCGGCTGATTCACGCTGTGGAAAGACCGGCGCCCTGGGCTGGGGGCGGGGTGGGCCCGGCTTCCAGGAAGGCCTCGGGCAGGATGCCAGGCAGGAAGGGGCTGCAAGTTTCTGGAAGGGCAGCCTGGACAGGCCGGGCCAGCAGCATCGGGCCTCCCCGCACGGGGCAGCAGCCCTGCCTGTCTGGGGAATCCGCGGCACTTCCTGGCACATGCAGGGGTGGGGGAGGCAGGAGGCCGCTCCTCAGCAGGCCTCGGGCGGGGGGCAAGACAGGAGGAGAGGGCGGGCGGGTGCGAGGGCAGTGCCAGGCGCACCTGGCCCCCCACGCCCCGCAGCCACCCTGTCCTGGGAGCCGCGCCTCTCACCTGGGGGGATTGGCGAGGGGGCCAGGGTCAGGGGTGGGGTCAGGCCGCAGGTTCCCTCGGGCAGGAACCCGCTGCTGTGCGGGCAGGAGCCTTGGGGCCCATGAGGCCGGTCCACACGTCAGAGACCCGGCTCTCGCTGCCTGGGCCGGACACCCCCACGGCCAGCGTCCTGCAGCAGGACAGCGGAAGGGGACAGGAGCCGCCCGGACCTACCTGCGCCGTGCCCACCTGAAGGGACGCCCCTTGGCGCGGTCACCTGCTTCTCTGCAGGTCCTGCGACTGAGAAATAGTCGCTGGCTGTGTCCCCCACGCGCCCCCAACACGTGAGCCCACACACAAGCCAACTTCTTCCTCCCAACACCAAAGGGACGCTGCTCAGGGCTCGTCACGACAGCAGCACAACAGTCCAGCCCGCCCGCAGCCCGGTGTGACCCGGGCCTCCCGTCTCCAGGCCCAGGGCCCCGCACAGCCGCCCGGGCACAGGGACCGGCCTCCAGATGCCTGGGGCTCAGCCCCACGTCCACTCGTCCATTTGGCCAGCGGTCAGTGAGGGCCCCCTGCCAAGAACTGCACGGAGAGGACCCATCGGGAAGGGGAGGGCCTGGCTCCGCTGGTGTCTGAGCCCCTGGGAGCGAGGCTACCAGCAGAAATGTTCAGGGATGCTGTTTTCTGCTGCTTGTGGTCCAAGGAGGCAGATCAGATCCAGCAGATGCCATCCCTGCCGTCCCGCTCAGTGGCCTTCTCCCCACTTTCCCGCTTGCTTCACCTCCTGTGACGGCAACACTCTTCTCCTGGTGGAGAGGTGGCTGCCGTGGTTCCAGCCCTTTCATCAGGAAACCGGGCTGTCTGGTCAACTTTGGGTCATGTCCACCTCTGAACCGATTGCTGTGGGTGTGAGGAGCAGGAAGGGCTACTGCGGCCTGGGCGGGAGCTGAGGTCAGAGGGGAGGGGTGGGGAGGGAAGGCTTTCCCCAAACAAAGCTACTTTTGGGGAAGGTGAGCCGGCAGGATTTGCTGATGGACGGACTGGTGAGGCGGAGGGAGGGAGAGAGATCGGTACAGGCCACTGAGAAACCCAGGCCAGGTGGTCTTAGGAAGCTCTGGGCTCTGAGTCACCACGTGGGCTGTTTGCAGTCACGGCCCCTGCCTGGCTGTGGCGGCAGCGGCCCCAGAGAAACTGCAGGTGGCGGCTGCCTGCCGGTGAGAGGCCAGGTCCTGCTGCCTGCCCCTGGGACCACACACTGGCCCGTGGGCTACTGCGAAGCCCCCTCACCCCCCATACCAAGGGCCAGTCGTCCAGGGGGGCTAGGCCCGCAGCTGGGGGCCGAGCAGGGGAGCAGGGGGTGGCTCTCTCTGGAGAGAAGCAAGAGGGACAGAAAGCAGGGGCTGCTGTGCTTTTTCAGGAAGGAAACCTTCTGGCTGCAACAGTCTGGGAGTCTCGGTCCGCCCGGCCAGGAAGCTCCCCTCCCCCGCCCTCGCCCGGTCCGAGGCCAGCACCGGAAGGGAAGAAGTGAGTGCGCATCGGAGCAGCTGTGGAAGCCCCGGGCCGGCCCAGTGCCCCTTCTTACGTGCTGATGGCACCCTCCACGCCCCCGAACTGGGAACTGGCCTGCGAGGTGGGGAGGGGGTGGGGGCAGGGCAGGGCGCCAGGCTCCAGGACGGCCGGAATTCCTGCAGGACTCTTTGTTCTCAGACAGCAGCCCCTGTTAGGGCCCTGAGGCCCAGGCGGCCCGGAGCTCCGCCCCAGGAAGCCCTCACCGGCGGGGGGCTGGGCACTGCCCCTTGGTGCCCGCCCGCCCACTACCAGGCACGCTCCCCACACCCACACCCAGGCGCCACCACCACCCCTGGGCCCCTGTCCTGGAGCTGCCCGGAGCCTGGGCCCCATCCAGCTGGACAGGTGTGTGACTGTGCTGGTGGGCTCTGCAAGGCCCCCCTGTTTCCTGCAGCCAGGCCCACCACCTGCAACAAAGTCCAGTGTCCTGCTCCCCGTCCTCATGAAGTACCCCACCCTGTCCCGGCTGTGACCGCCCCCCACGCCAACCTGCTGGGCACGGCACAAACCCAGCAGACCTGCCTGTCTCCAGAGCGCTGGGCACCGTCAGAAAAACAGCTCAACCTTGCTGTGCTTGGGCACCCTCTGTGGTCCTTCGGCGTCCTCTGTGGCATGGATGGCCTCAGGCCCCACGGAGGACAAACAGTCAGCTTCAGGGACTGATTCAGAATTATGCAATCAGAAAAATCTGCAGGAAAATCCAGATTTCAGCACGAGTTTTGATGTTACTTTGATTTGTGGGAATGTTTTTAAACAAAACACACACGCCGCTTTGTTCCGGACACTACCCTTCACACGTGGCCTGCACAGAGGCACCAGTGGCCGCTGCTCCATTTACCAGAGGCAGAGTCTGAGGCCTGGACAGGTGGACAGCTTGGCCAGAGGGGGACGGTTGCAGAAGTGGGGTTCAACCCAGCGTCTGCCTCAGGGCCTGGCTCCGAACCCACTCTGCACGCCGGGTCCTGAGGGCCAATGCCTTCAGCTGGCCACACCTGCCACCCCTAAGGGTCCCCTTTTAAGAAGAAGTCATTTTCCAGAAGTTCACAAGGGCGAGGCGTCTGTGTGTGTGTGACTGCTGTGTGTGTGTATATGAAGCTGGGGTGAGTGTGTGTGTGAGTGTGTGTGTGAGTGTACTGTGAACGGAGGTGTGTGTGTGAGTGTGTGTGTGAGTGTGTATATGAAGCTGGGGTGTGTGTGTGAGTGTGTGTGTGAGTGTACTGTGAACGGAGGTGTGGGTGGGTAGTGAGTGTGTGAGTGTGTATATGAAGCTGGGGTGTGTGTGTGAGTGTGTGTGTGAGTGTGTGTGTGAGTGTGTGTGTGTATGTGTGTGAGTGTGTGTGTGAGTGTGTGTGTGAGTGTGCTGTGAACGGAGGTGTGGGTGGGTAGTGAGTGTGTGAGTGTGTATATGAAGCTGGGGTGTGTGTGTGAGTGTGTGCGCTGGGTGTGCAGCAGCCCAGGGACTCCTGGAGAAGCTCTGGCAAGGAAAGCAGGCACGGGCAGGGCTGAGGCTTCGGGATGCACCTGAAAAGTTAGACAGTGGTTAGTCCACGCCGAATTGCTTTTCTAAACCCCTGGTGCGAACAGCATGTGGGGCAGCGCCCAGATGTTGCCCGAGAGCCCCCGGCGGGGTCCTCAGGAAACAGGTGCTCTGGGAATGCTTCCTGCCCCGGGCGCGGCAGGCGGGCAGGCGAGGTGGCCCTGAGCTCCACCACCGTCAGGCAGCCAGTCCAGCTGGGTGGAAGCCACGGCAGCGGTCACGGCAGCACTGGCCTCAGCTGGACCGGGCCCCACGGCCCAAGGGCCGGGCCTCCCCAGTGACAGGACTGCAGCCCTAGCTGGGCCAGGTGCGGGGAGCTGGGCTCTGTCCACCCTGAGGGGTGCTGGCAAGAGGCTGGCGAGCATCTTTACTGCCCACCTTTCTCCCAGGCGTGGTGCCTATGAATGGTCCTTCCGGGCAAACGCTCAGCCCTGTCTGCACACCTCTCCACAGACGCGGAGCCTTCTCCACCTTCTTCATCCGTGCTCGTCTGATAGAGGAAAACGCCATCTCCCAGGTGGGCATCTCCAGCCAAAGAGGGGCACAGTCATGCTTGTTTCAGGAATACTGTGATGGGGGCTAAGCCGATGACAGCCTGGGGTACAGCCTGGACTGTGTTCTGACTCAAAAAATATCTCGGCGACTTAAGCAGATAGGGATTTACTCTTTCCAAAGTGTTCAGTGGCTGAACCATGCTTGGGCTAATAAATTCTCTGTTTCTCTTTCCTCATGGTCACAAGATCACTGCTGTAGCTCCAGCCAACAGATTCATGCTCTGAACTATTTCCTTTTGTGATACACCATAATGTTTTTTTTTTTGTGTGTGTGGCCTTTTGTTTTTTAAAGACTGTTCTTGATGTGGAGTACCTTTTTTTTTTGAAGTCTTTTATTGAATTTGTTGCGATATTGTTTCTGTTTTATGTTTTGGTTTTCTTGGCCATGAGGCAGACTGGAACCTCGCTCACTGACCAGGGATCAAACCCACAGCCCTGCCATTGGAAGGCAAGGGATCAACCACTGGACCACCAGGCGTGTCCCACCACCATGCTTTTGTTACCTTACCGATGGGCGTTTGGGTAGTTGTACTTTGCAGCTGTTAAAAATAACGCTGTGTCAGGAGTTCCCTGACAAGTCCAGTGGTGAAGACTCTGCCCTTCCACTGCAGGGGCTGCAGCTTTGATCTCTGGTCAGGGAACTATGATCTCATGAGCCACGTGGCACAGCCAAAAAAGGGGGGAAAATGGTATTTAAAAGAAAGCTTCTACGTCACTGTCACTTTTTAAATCTTACACTGAGAACTTTAGACAAACATCCGTGTTCTCTGTGACACCTAAACCCTGTCCCTGCCTCGGGGCACCTGTCTCACACCAGCAGAGCTACATCTTGTGGCTTCAGCCCCAGTTCTCCTCAGGGCACCGTAAGGGCTCCACACGGCAGCTGCCTCTCCGCTGCCTTCCACCCTGCTCCTCCTCTGCAGCCCGGCGGCAGCTCCATCGCCCCCACTGCGCAAGGACATCGTCATCCACGCCACCCAGGATGTCTGCCACGCCCTGCAAGTCCAGCCTGTCCCCAGGCATGGAGTCCACAGAGGGGTCCACGAGTCTGGAGGGGGCGAGGTCAGGGGTGGGGATCATTCGGCGGGAAGTCGTCGGCTCACACGTGGTGTGGAAAGACACGAGACTCAGTGAGATCTCCGAGGGAGGGAGGAGACGGAGGGGAGGCCTGAGGGCTGAGTCCGAGGTTCAGCATTCCCACGTGAGGAGGGCTGATTCCCATCGGCCAGCGAAGGCGAGGAGAGAGTGGGGTTCCACAGCTGGTGAGCCTGCCCGCTGACGGTAGGTGGTACACAGAGAGGCAGACAGCCAGACTACAGATGGTGGAGAGACGGATGATGACAAGCCTAGACAGCATACTAAAAAGCAGAAACAGCACGCTGTGGAGAAAGGTCCCTGTGGTCTAGACTCTGGTTCTTCCGGTGGCCGTGTATGGATGTGAGGGTTGGACCATAAATAAGCCTGAGAGGCAAAGAATGGATGCTTTTGAACGCGGTGCTGGACAAGGCTCTTGAGAGTCCCTTGGACTGCAAGGAGACCCAACCAGTCCATCCTAAAGGAGATCAACCTTGAACATTTCTTTGGAAGGACTGATGTTGAAGCTAAAGCTCCAATACTTTGGCCACCTGATACAGAGCCGACTCATTGGAAAAGACCCTGATGCTGGGAAAGATTGAAGGCGGGAGGAGAAGGGGACGACAGAGGATGAGATGGTTGGATGGCCTCACGGACTCTATGGACATGAGTTTGAGTGAACTCTGGGAGTTGGTGATGGACAGAGACGCCTGACGTTGCAAAGACTCGGACACGACGCAGCGACTGGACAACAGGAGACAGACGACAGGGAGAGAATGGAAGCAGATCAGCAGGCGTCAGGCGACGGATGGGTGGGTGGGTGGGCTGATCTAGCCGCACACAGATGCACCAACTGGCAGAGCTTTCCGGTTCCGACGGTGAAACGCTCCCACCAAGGTCCGTTCCGAGTATCACTGTGGTCCCTGAGCAGCTTGCTGGCACACAACCCGCTCTTGCCAGCTGATAAGAACTGGCTCCTGCTCAGCAGTGCCTGGAAACCAAGTGAAGAAGAGCCCTGAGAAAGAACTAGAAGAGCGGAAGAGTGGCCTCATACTAAACGCTATTGACACGTCAGACTGGCTGAGGGCTTCTGCGGAGATGCGTGTCACGTTTCGTCACACAGAATCGTTAGCCTTCATTCAGGAGAGCTGCGAAAACAGCATGGCCCCATACCCTGCTGGTGACATCACGTTCTCCCAGTGCAACTCTGAAAACCAGACGAAGCAAGAGGGAGGACCACTTGGCTCGTTTACTTTCCATCTTTCCCCTTCTTTCTATGTATTAAGGCTATAATTTCCCCTCTAAGTATGCCTGCAACTGCATTCCACACAGCTTTATGTTTTGTATTTTATATATCATTCTCTCAAAATATATTTTTTATGGCCTTAGTGTTTTTTTCCATTGGCCCTTATGGTTTGGGGCTTGGTTTTTATGGTTGATGCTGTTTTGCTTAAGTTTTAAAGCAAAAGTCACTTAATTTTCTTAAATAGAAAGGCCAAGAGAGGAAGTATTCAAAGAAACCACGGTTTGACCCCAGGCTGACTCATTTTTACCTGCATCCATATTTTTCTTCAGCTTCTTTCTTTTTGATGGAATTTCTCCTCGAATCTTCTGCATAGTTAACATCTGGAAATTTTAGTCAGATTTAAAGTGTCACACTCAAATACGTCTCCATAATCTTTAGATTGTTTCAGGATACACTGTTTTATTAGTGCAAACCTTGGAACTTTTCTACTGTAATAACATTGGATTAATAACATTTCAATTATATTAGTGTCTATGTCTAAGTTTTGCCAAGAGAACGCACTGGTCATAGCAAACACCCTCTTCCAACAACACAAGAGAAGACTCTACACATGGACATCACCAGATGGTCAACACCGAAATCAGATTGATTATATTCTTTGCAGCCAAAGATGGAGAAGCTCTATACAATTAGCAAAAACAAGACCAGGAGCTGACTGTGGCTCAGATCATGAACTCCTTATTGCCAAATTCAGACTTAAATTGAAGAAAGTAGGGAAAACCACTAGACCATTCAGATATGACCTCAATCAAATCCCTTATGATTATACAGTGGAAGTGAGAAATAGATTTAAGGGACTAGATCTGATAGATAGAGTGCCTGATGAACTCTGGACGGAGGTTCGTGACATTGTACAGGAGACAGGGACCAAGACCATCCCCATGGAAAAGAAATGCAAAAAAGCAAAATGGCTGTGTGAGGAGGCCTTACAAACAGCTGTGAAAAGAAGAGAAGCGAAAAGCAAAGAGGAAAGGAAATATATAAGCATCAGAATGCAGAGTTCCAAAGAGTAGCAAGGAGAGATAAGAAAGCCTTCCTCAGTGATCAATGCAAAGAAATAGAGGAAAACAATAGAATAGGAAAAACAAGAGATCTTTTCAAGAAAATTAAAGATATCAAGGGAACATTTTGTGCAAAGATGGGTTCGATAAAGGACAGAAATGGTATGGACCTAACAGAAGCAGAAGATATTAAGAAGAGGTGGCAAGAATACACAGAAGAACTGTACAAAAAAGATCTTCACGACGAAGATAATCACGATGGTGTGATCACTCGCCTGGAACCAGACATCCTGGAATGTGAAGTCAAGTGGGCCTTAGAGAGCATCACTACGAACAAAGCTAGTGGAGGTGATGGAATTCCAGTTGAGCTATTTCAAATCCTGAAAGATGATGCTGTGAAAGTGCTGCACTCAATATGCCAGCAAATTTGGAAAACTCAGCAGTGGCCACAGGACTGGAAAAGGTCAGTCTTCATTCCAATCCCAAAGAAAGGGAATGCCAAAGAATGCTCAAACTACCGCACAATTGCACTCATCTCACACGCTAGTAAAGTCATGCTCAAAATTCTCCAAGCTAGGCTTCAGTAATACGTGAACCGTGAACATCCAGATGTTCAAGCAGGTTTTAGAAAAGGCAGAGGCACCAGAGATCAAATTGCCAACATCTGCTGGATGATCAAAAAAGCAAGAGCATTCCAGAAAAACATCTATTTCTGCTTCATTGACTATGCCAAAGCCTTTGACTGTGTGGATCACAATAAACTGTGGAAAATTCTGAAAGAGATGGGAATCCCAGACCACCTGACCTGCCTCTTGAGAAACCTGTATGCAGGTCAGGAAGCAACAGTTAGAACTGGACATGGAACAACAGACTGGTTCCAAATAGGAAAAGGAGTACGTCAAGGTTGTATGTTGTCACCCTGCTTGTTTAACTTATATGCAGAGTACATCATGAGGAACGCTGGGCTGGAAGAAGCACAAGCTGGAATCAAGATTGCCGGGAGAAATATCAATAACCTCAGATATGCAGATGACACCCCCCTTATGGCAGAAAGTGAAGAGGAACTCAAAGGCCTTTTGTTGAAAGTGAAAGAGGAGAGTGAAAAGGTTGGCTTGAAGCTCAACATTCAGAAAACGAAGATCATGGCATCTGGTCCCATCACTTCATGGGAAGTAGATGGGGAAACAGTGTCAGACTTTATTTTTGGGGGCTCCAAAATCACTTCGGATGCTGATTGCAGCCAGGAAATTAAAAGACGCTTACTCCTTGGAAGGAAAGTTATGACCAGCCTAGATAGCATATTAAAAAGCAGAGACATTACTTTGCCAACCAAGGTCCGTCTAGTCAAGGCTATGGCTTTTCCCGTGGTCATGTATGGATGTGAGAGTTGGACTGTGAAGAAAGCTGATCGCTGAAGAATTGATGCTTTTGAACTGTGGTGCTGGAGAAGACTCTTGAGAGTCCCTTGAACTGCAAGGAGATCCAACCAGTCCATTCTAGAGGAGATCAATCCTGGGTGTTCATTGGAAGGACTGATGCTAAAGCTGAAACTGCAATACTTTGGCCACCTCAGGTGACAAGTTGACTCACTGGAAAAGACTCTGATGCTAGGAGGGATTGGGGGTAGGAGGAGACAGGGACGGCAGAGAGTGAGATGGCTGGATGGCATCACCGACTCTGTGGACATGAGTTTGAATGAACTCCGGGGGTTGGTGATGGACAGGGAGGCCTGGCGTGCTGTGGTTCATGGGGTCGCGGAGAGTCGGACACGACTGAGCGCCTGAACTGACTGATGTAACAAATGCATAACGTTTCATCTTCTAAAAAATAGTTATTTTTAGTGATTTTTAAATCAACATTTCTAACTTCAATACATTGTGGTCAGAGAACACGTCCTATAATATTCCAATTCTTTGAACAAAATGTTTTGAGACTTGATTCCTACCACAAGCACATTTTTGGTAAGCCTCCAACATGAGCCTGAAAAGAGTTTTTCTGAAGTAGCCGAGTGTGCGTCAGGTCAAGCTCTGCAGCCTGGTGTGCGAGTCTCTCACAGCCTCCCGGAGCTGCTTCTGCTTGTCCTGCACTTTCTGCAGTTCTGGCTGCTTCCCCTGTCCATGTTCTGTTGTCGGTAGCTTCTCGTGGTTTCCATTCACTTGGCCTTGTCTCTGGCCTGGTTCCTTTCATTGGGTGCTTGCTATTAAAATTTTAAATGTTGTTGGTACAAATAATTTGAGGACTTAAGTGCAGCAATCTTCCTTCAGAGAGATATTTAAAGGTATTAAATGTCTTTACACGTATTAAATATCTTCTCACGTATTAAATACGTCCAAAAAGGTTCTCTAGTGCCTTAGACCCTAATCCCTAAATCTGGTCTTGGGAGCTGAGGTCGCGGGAGGCTGAGCAGCCACTCCTGGCCGGCGGTGCAGGTCTGCCTGCCGTTCAGCCCTCGGTCCCGGGGGGTGGGGTGAGGGGGTGCGGCTTCAGGACCCCAACAGCCGCAGCAGCCCTGCCTCACCTCAGCCCGCAGCCCCAGCTGCACCTGCTCCCAAAAGGTGACCCCAAGCGCTGAAGTCATGCTTCCTGAATTTTGACTTCACACTGGGCTCCTGGCCCAGCAGTTCTTCGCTGCTGTCAGCTCCCCAGCGCCTTCAGGCTGGCACTCCTCTCTGGTCTGGTGATGTCCGGCTTTTCCAAGTGTCCTTGATGGGAACGGGCACCCATCACTCAGTCATCTTCACAAAGGAGAAAAACTCTCGCCGGAGAATGCCGCCCCTACAGCGCCCTGGGCCCGGCTGTGAGGCCTGAGCCACACAGATTGGCCTCTGCACAAAACCACAGTAACAGCAATAGCCAATAATAATAATAACAGAACAGCGACAGTGCTCCGGGTGGGCCTGGTGTGCCGTCATCGGGCTCCCGGCCCCTGAACCTACTGTGTCGCTCGGGGCTGGAGACCAGCAACTGTGCCCAACCCCCAGCCCAACAAAGACAGGAAGTTCTCAATTTATGAACTAATTGTGTTCCTGAAATTCCTTCGTAAGGCTGTTGTTTGGATGGCGGAACCGCTTTCCCACATAAACAAGTTATAGATGGCCGCGGGCGCCCGAGGAGTCACCGAGCCTGGTGGCCACCACGCCCGCAGGACCCCGGGCCTGATGGTGATGGAGACCAGGGCTGGGGGCTGGGGCCGCAGTCATCACCCAACGCGGGGAACATGGGCGTCGGTTCATCTTCACCACGGCTGCCGGGGGACGTGCTGGCCCGGACCAGCATGGCCAAATGTCCATGCCAGGAACTGGCCCCAGAGCCAGCCCTCCACCAGGGAGAGCCCAAGGAACACGCCCAAACAGTGCCCGAAGGCTGGCCCCCTGCAGACCGTGGCATGGGCCCATGTCCTGCCCCCTTGGCCCTGAGCGGCCTCCCCACCACCTCGAGGGTCCCACGTGGAGATGCAGCCACTGTCCATCGCCCGCTGCCCAAGCCTCCCCTGGCCCCCGAGCTGCTGGGGGTCCAGGCGCCTGCGAACCCCGGTGTGAGGGTGGCAGGTCTGTGGGGCATCAGCCTTCCTGACCTCAGGGTCCCACCTCTGCTCTGGGCACAGACGCGCCTGCGCGTGCAGAGCTAATTTTGAGGGCTGCGATGATGCCGGGGCACACACACACACACCCCATAACTGGTCCTGGGGTTGGGACTCCAGGGACAGCAAAGAGGCCAGTGGAGCGGCCCACAGGGCAGCCCCTCCCTGCCACTCTGCCCCAGACGGCTCCGTCCGGGGTGTGCCTCTATCCTGGGGGAGAAGCACCTTCCACCAAGGTCCAGGACAGGGCTCACACTGTAGCTCTGAGAAATGGAGCAGAGGTTGTCACGGAGCGGGCCTGTTTCAGAGACCAAAGCGGACCCGGGAGAGACCGTCTCCTCTCTCTCCCCCGGCTCTGCCCGAGTCTCTCCCCTGACGAGGCCTCTCCCAGGAAGAGGAGGCTCAGCTGGGGCTCAGGTCGTGCTATGTGTTTTGAGAAAATCGCTGACTGTCTCTGAGCCTGAGAGCCTCACCTCTAACTGGGGGGAGGAAGGTGACAAGCACTCATTCACACATGTTTTTACTGAGCGTCTGTGAGGCCAGGCCCTCAGCCCGGGGGCAGCAGAGACTGTGGGGGTGGACGGTCCGGTGCGGGGGGGCTCAAGCTTCAGTCACAGCGTCTGCACAGACCTAACTGCCCCACAACACAGCCAGCTAGAAAGTTGTGGTCAGGCAAACGTTCTTCCAACAACTTGTTAGGACCCCTTTGTTCGGCACAGACAGTGAAAAGTAGACCAAAGGGCAGCTGCTGGGAGGGATCTCGCGGGGGGCATGCCTCGGAGGAGCCCGGTGGGAACCTGGCATGGGTGGGGGGGAGGGCAGGAAGCGTCTGCAGGGGGCCGAGCGGCCCCAGCCCGGTGGGCACTGGGGACCATCACCCCTCTCTAATCGGCGGGGGAGGAGGGGGTACGGGACACCAGGCCCTGCTTCACCCAGCCGTGGGGGGCGGAGCTGGCGCTGCCCGGGCCCCTCCTCCCGGCCTGGGGTGCCCGGGGCGGGGGCTGGCGTCGGGGGCGCGGGGCCACGATGAGGCAGGGGCCCGGACGCTGGAAAGCAGCTCCCTGCAGCCGCCGATTATCTGATGGAGCGCTTCCTTCATCAGCGCTAATATCCACGTAGTGAAACAATGAAAGGGTTTCCTATCAGTTCCAAATAGGACGTGAAACACTCTCGGTGCTGAGGGTAGAGGATGCTCAATAGGGCAATGGGAAACGCCTGAGTCACCAGAGGGCTCTTTGATTCCGACGGCCAATCGGAGAAAAAGAGAGACACACACAGAGGTTCATCGCGGTTCTTCCCGGGGCGGGCGGGGCACGGGAAGGGCGGCCCTGTGCCTGGGACACCCCCACACACCCCTCCCCGTCCGGCCCCGGGCCTGAAAGCAGGAGGAGCTGGCCGTGGGGACGCCACACGGAGAAGGGAATGGAAGGCCCGCATCCCCGGCCTGGGAGCACGTTCTCCCGCTCCTCCGCAGCCCCAGGCCCCAGGAGAGTCCTCCAGCCCTGCGTGCCCCGCAGCCAGTGGCCACAGGGCTGGCCTGGCTGAGGAGGCCTGTCCACCCAGCGCCTTGTCCTGCGGCTCCAGGCAGCCTCCTGCGCAGTTCAGATTTCCTGCAGGAAAAGTGGAAGCGGCCCTCAGGCCCAATTCCTGCCCAGGCCTTTTGGAATGGACCTCCCAGGCCCCACAACCAGACATCAGCCTGCTTCCTCCCCTTCTCTAAGAGGGCACTGCGCTGTTTTTCCGGAAAAGACGCAGTGATCATATACCCAGCGTACACCTGGGGCAGAATGGCTGTTAGCACCACGGAGTACACAGCCCGACTCCTAAAGCTGACCGTCTGCGGCCCAACTGCAGGCCGCTCATTGGCCCGGGAGGTTACAGGAGGGGCCTGGCATGGCTCCAGTCTCTGGAACTGCAGAGCTTTCACTTAAGGGAGCTGGCCTTGACCCGACCTCACTTGGCTTAAGAAAACGATACTGGTCTGAGTCTTGCTTGAGCAAGGACTCCCTCTGGGGTCAGAAGTCCCTTCCTTGCGGGGTGATGGTAGCTTGCACACATCTTTAAGTGCCAATGCTTGAATTGGCCTGTGGGCACATCACCTGGGTGCCTGCTTGCACCGGGGTGCCCGGGCGGGGCTCGCGCAAGCCGTGACCTGCCCTGTGTAGACGAGAGTTGGTAGGAGAGGCCTGTGGGTGACCGGCCGGCGTAGGTCCATGTCCTGTGCCCAGTGGGGGGCCTTTCTGAGCCCGAGTCCGTGGACTCTGAGCTGAAGGGAGCTTATTCAACACGTGTCATCCAGGGTCTCCGTCCCCGGGAAATGGCATGTTGGGCAGAGGGAAGGCTCCATGGGCTCCATTCCAAGTCGACCTGGAGGCTCCTGAAAGAAAGGGCCCCCCTGTTCAGCTCCGGGCAGAGAACAATGCCGAGAGCTCACCAGGGCGCAGGTGTGTGTGCGGGGAACCGCTTCCTGCGGCCTGCGTCCCTGATCGCTCCAGTGGCTGCCTTGACGGTGGGACCTCAGGGGCAGCGTGCCAGCGTCTGTTTTCCCGCCCAGAGGCCTGCTTCCAGACCCAGTGGCTTTCAGGAGGGGACCCCCGCTCTGTCTTGCAGGCCCATGGGCCCCCAGACCCCGCAGGGCTGCGGCGGGGGCTGGGAGCTTGCAGGCCTGATGGCACGGCATGCTGGCCCCATAATAAGCAAGGACCCCCAAACATCAGGGCCCACGTCGTCCCTCCTGTAGGGAGCCGCTCCTGTGCTGGGCGCAGTTGGGGGCACTCTCATGCCCCTCTGCGCCTCACTGGGAGGGCATGGGGGTCCCGTTTGGCAAAAAACCGAGGCTCAGAGAGGCCACCACCCAGGTGGTAAAGAGAAGCTCTGGGTTCAAGCACAAGTCTGTCCCGGGCCTCAAGGCTCTCCTGCAAACTCAGATTCCTCTAGGGTCCGGGCAAGGCACCCCAAGGGGCACCCTGAGGGGCAGCACAGGCTGCAGGTAAGCAGGTAGCCAGGGGGGGCCGCAAGGAGAGCCTGTGGTGACCTTGGAGCAGCTGCCCATGCAGCCTGACCTCTGTGTGGACCCCCACGCGCTCCCGCCTTAGTGAGCAGGCAGGTCAGAGCAGGCCGGTCCCCAGACTAGTGACAAGAACGCACACCTCCAGCATGCACAGTGGTCCCTCAGCCTCTCTGCACCCCGTCCTCCCACAGCAGCTCCCTTCCAAGTGACAGAGCAGCAGACGGAGGCCAGAGAGGCGGGCCAGCTGACCACGGGTGCCAGCCTGTGGCCGTGTGCCCGCTGCGGTCCTGCTGGATCAAAGTGACCCCACGTCCGCCGAGAAGCGGGGGAAGCGCTCAGGGGTCCAGAGGAGGCTGGGGACGCTGACCTGTTTCTGGGGGCCATGTTCCTGTTGCTGGGATGGCCTGAGACAGTCGCCGGGAGCCCACACTGACCACCGGCTGGCTCGGCCGGGACTGGCCCCCCTGCCCCGCTCAGCTCTGCACTCAGCCATCAGCTCTTCTCACGGGAGGCTCGACTCCCTGACTGGGGGCCCCGGACAGTCCCCGGCCCCTGCCCGGCTGCCTCCCCCCACTTGAGGCGAGCTGGCCGCACCAACACGTGCCTGCTGCCCCCGAGTGATGGGGCCGCCCCGGGTGGAAGGGAGCCTGGGGTGGGGCCCCCAGTGCAGCCCTCCTGGGATGACAGGAGCCGTCAGCCCTGCACGCCCGGCAGCCCGCGGCGCAGGGGCCTTGACAGGCCTGGACCGGCTCCAGGGGGGAGCGTGGGGGGCGGCGTCCTCGGCACAAAGGCAGGGCCTGTCTTCACACCTGCGGGAGGACTGAGCGGCCGGGGCGGGGGGCAGCGCGGCGGGGGCCGGGCCCCATGAATAATTCGCTCTGAAAGAAGCGTGTCACGGGGAGATAGCTCAGCCAGACACTTCAAATGAAGGCGAGCGGCCGCGGTGACAGGGGACATTCTTTGCCACCGACGCGCTGCTGGGACCTGAGGGCTGGGATGTCGAGAAAGAAAGGCGTCTTGGACCCTTCATAGTTATTTTTATTAAAAAAAAAAAAATGAGAGTGAGAGAGAAAGGATGAAAAATACCAGCACGATGCGGGGATGAGCCTGCAGCCCCGAGAGGCCAGATAACCGGCGGCAGCGCTGTCCTGCCGGCACGGGGCCGGGGCCAGGCTGCGCCCCTCCTGCTCACCCGCACCCCCGGGCCCCTGCCCCCGCCTGCCCTTCTTCCTGCGTGAGGACCAGCCCGGCCAACCGCCCGCCTCCTGACTGCCCCCCGGCTGCGGGGCTGGGTGCGACCCGTCCAGCCAGCCCAGCCCTCGCAGCAAGGACCTCGCTCCGCGCACTCCGTGTCCCACAGCAGAGCACAGGGTCCCGCACACAGTGGCTGCCGCCACGCATCCACCGCTCCTCATGCTCAGGGGACCGGGCTTGAAAGCCATGTCCCTGAGGTCAGGCCCGGGGAGTCCCCCGGACAGACCCCCGGAGAGGCGGGAGAGACCCGAGCTGAAGCGGAGTAACGCCAGAGTCTCCTCTTAGAGGAAGGCTGGTCCTGGAGCCACTGTCCCTTCAAAGGGCGCCAGGCCTGCCCTGGACGAAGAGGAGAGGGCCCAGGGCGGCTGCAGCTGCTCTGGGGCTGGGCCGACTCTTCCCTGAGCGGTGGCTGCCCCCAAGAGGACAAACACGGCGCCAGGCTGGCGTTTCGGGGGCAGGCCGGCTGGCCATGGGGAGGTGGAGAAGGGTCCAAGGGCCGGACACACGCACACTGGCCGTGAGAAGGACTGAGCGGAGGCCTCCCGTTCACGTGCTTTAGTGTAAGAAACCTAGAGCTGTTGTGAGACCAACTAGAATATGCCACCTGGGGGGCACTCACGGGAGCAAGGAGGCGAACGTGCACAGGCTGTATTAGCCTGGAGGGGCTCTGGGGGAGCTGCGGCCGCTGAGAGGCACAAAGCCCCGCCCCGCGGAGGAGCAGCAGCCTCGTCGGGGGGCTTCTGCCATTGTGTTCAACCTTGTTTTTTTTTCTTCCTGTTTTTAAATTTTAAACCACCCTATATTTCAAGCAGTTTGAGATTCACAGCAAAACCAAGTGGAAAGTACACGTTCCCACACAGCCCTTCCCCTGCCACACACACAGCAGCCCCCACCGTGATCAGTGTGCCCCCACCCCCAATGAGGAGGCTTTGTTGCAAGTGATGAACCCACAAGGACACAACGTAGGCGCCCGAGTCCATAGGTTCCAGGCGGGCTCCCTCTCGCTGATGCAGATCCTGCGATATTAATAAACAACAAAAGCAGGGGGCCGTGCATTCACCATCACCGCATCGCAGAGCGCGCTCACTTTCCGAAATCCCTCCGCCCCGCCTGTTCACCATGCCCTCCCCCACCCCCGACTCCTCATCTTTTCCGCTGTCTGCACAGTTTTCCCTTTTCCAGGATGAAATAACAGTTGAAATCACACAGTGGGTAGCCTTCTCCGATTGGCAAGTCCCTCCGCTGTAACAGACACTCCACTCTGGTTTAGTGAAAATGATCCCCGTGTACATTTTACTCCTTCACCCGCTGAAGGGCATCTGGGTGACTTCTGTGATTATAAATAAAGCGGCTATAAACCTTCCTGTGCAAAGTTTTTGAGGACATAAACTTGCAACTCCTTTGGGTGCATACCAGGGAGCATGATTGCTGGATCGTACGGTAAGAGTCAGTTCAGTTTTGTAAGAATCCGTCAAGCCGGCTTTCGAAGTGGCTGCAGCAACCTGCCTGCCCGCCAGCAGCAGGTGTGAGTGCCTGTTGCCCCTGCTCACCGGCCGGGGTGCTAACGTGTCCGGATTCTGACAGGCGTGCAGGGGGGCCTCCTTGTTCCCATTTGCATTTCCCTGATGACACACGAGGTGCGAGTCTTTCCGTGGGCTTATCTGCCTTCTGTCCACCTTCTTTGGTGAGCTGACTGTCCAGGCCTCTTGCCCGCTTTAAAACAGTTGGCTCATTCGCCTTCCCATTGAGAGTTCTCTGTGCAGCTTCGACAGCCGTCCTCCATCAGATGCGTCTTTTGCGAAGGTTTTCTCGGTCTGCAGCTTGTCTTCCCATCCTCTTGGTGTTTAACCTCTTTTGGGGAAAATGTTGAAGGTCTGAGGCTGAGACCCACCCGCACGCCGTATCTGTGGGACCCCCACCTTCCCCCTGCCCCGCGGCCCTTGCTGGCACAAGGGGGCCCGTGAAGGCACACTTAGTCCTCGCCGGGAGGGGCTGGCTTCCTCCTTTGGGGGAAAAGGCTGAATGTGGGGGGGTCAGAGGGTGGGAGATGAGGAGACCCTTGGGGACAGCCCGGGGGGCGGGCAGGGAGGCCTGGCAGCACACAGGGTCCATGTGAGGCCTTTGTCCATGAGGATGGGATGTCCTGGAGATGGAACCACAGGGGCTTTCCTCTGCCAGGACTCTGGACTGGACCCTGGAGTGGACCCTGGACGGGACCCTGGACGGGACCCTGGAGTGGACCCTGGACGGGACCCTGGAGAGGGCCCCAAAGCGGGCCGACCAGGCCTGGAGGCACCGCCCTCCACTGCCACTAGGGGGCCGTCTCCAGCTGCTCCAGGCCTCGTCCAGGTGCCCTGCCAGCTGTCTCCTGTCACCGGGGCCACGTAGAAGGCCTTCATCCCTGGTGCTTCCAGGGGTCAGACCCTAAAGGGCCCGTAACCAAGTGCAAGGGTCAGGGTCTGCTACGTTCCCCCCATGCCCTGCACCCTGGACGTAAACCAGAACCCAAATTCAAACCATTCCCCGAGGCCTGAGTTGGGGACCAAGGCCCCTGGAAGAACCCTCACTTAAATATTCCCTGACTTGACAGAACAGGCTGCTTTCGGGACGCCCATGAAATTGTTGGCATTTGATTTCCCTTCTCAAAACCCACATCGCCAAAAATAATCGAGGAGGTAAACGTAACTCCGGGCTGGAGTCCAGCTGTCTTTTCGGGCCTGAACTGTTGCCAATTTTGCATACGGCCGTCAACTGTCACAGCAGAACCGCGACTCTATCTGCACCGCCCCAGGAGGAACAGGGGCAGCCCCCGGCCCCCATCACGAGATCTCAATGAGGAGATCTTAGCCAAGTGTCCTCAGCCCCCAGAGGCCCAGAAGCAAACCCAGCAAGGGGCCTGAACTCTGACAGTCCTGCTCTGGGACGACTTTTTCGACTTGTTAGCATCTGGAGGTCCTCACAGGCTTTCAGGTTGGGTGCCGATCCCTGGGTGGAAGGATGCAAGAAGGAGAAGCTGGAATGAGTGAAGCTCAGAAAGGAAGTCAGATAAACGCTAGGAGCATCTGAGTCACCAACCTGCAGATGTCACAGGCAGGAAGCACGCTGATGCTCCCCCTCAACCCCAGGACAAATGGGCAGAGACCCCAGCACTCCAGGCAGCTGACCTCTGTGGGCACAAGTGTCCCCAGCAGCACCTGGAGCCCTGCCCCCAGCGCTTTCCCGGTGCCGTCGCCCAGCACCCCACCCTGAAGGCTCTGATCTCCTCTGGGACACGTACAGACACAGGGGTCAGCACAGTTCAGTTCAGTCGCTCAGTCGTGTCTGACTCTTTGCAACCCCATGAACCACAGCACGCCAGGCCTCCCTGTCCATCACCAACTCCCGGAGCTCACTTAAACTCATGTCCATCGAGTCAGTGATGCCATCCAGCCATCTCATTCTCTGTCGTCCCCGTCTCCTCCCACCCCCAATCCCTCCTAGCATCAGATCCTTTTCCAGTGAGTCAACTCCTCGCATGAGGTGGCGAAAGTATTGGAGTTTCAGCTTTAGCATAAGTCTTTCCAATGAACACCCAGGATTGATCTCCTTTAGAATGGACTGGTTGGATCTCCTTGCAGTTCAAGGGACTCTCAAGAGTCTTCTCCAGCACCACAGTTCAAAAGCACCAATTCTTCAGCGATCAGCTTTCTTCACAGTCCAACTCTCACATCCATACGTGACCACGGGAAAAACCATAGCCTTGACTAGATGGACCTTGGTTGGCAAAGTAATGTCTCTGCTTTTTAATATACTATCAAGGTTGGTCATAACTTTCCTTCCAAGGAGCAAGCATCTTTTAATTTCCTGGCTGCAATCAGCATCTGCAGTGATTCTGGAGCCCCAAAAAATAAAGTCTGACACTGTTTCCACTGTTTCCCCATCCACTTCCCATGAAGTGATGGGACCAGATGCCATGATCTTTGTTTTCTGAATGTTGAGCTTCAAGCCAGCCTTTTCACTCTCCTCTTTCACTTTCATCAAGAGGCCTTTGAGTTCCTCTTCACTTTCTGCCATAAGGGGGGTGTCATCTGCATATCTGAGGTTATTGATATTTCTCCCGGCAATCTTGATTCCAGCTTGTGCTTCTTCCAGCCCAGCGTTCCTCATGATGTGCTCTGCATATAAGTTAAATAAGCAGGGTGACAATATACAGCCTTGCCGTACTCCTTTTCCTATTTGGAACCAGTCTGCTCTTCCATGTCCAGTTCTGACTGTTGCTTCCTGACCTGCATACAGGTTTCTCAGCAGGCAGCACAGAGAGATGCAAACAGGACGTGTAAGGGCTGGTGGCCACATCACGATGGAGCATGACACAGCTGGAAGGGGGAGAAACTCATTATCGGTGGGGCTTCCAGAGACATGGCTCAACAGAAAACATCGAGGTGCAGAGCCTTGCAATGAGAAGCAGGGGAGGAGACACAATTCAGCCAAAAACAGAGACAGAGAGAGAAGGAAACCCCAACATGTGCAGCAGCACAGACGGAGCCAGAGACAAGCTGCCAAGAGAGATGAGCCAGAGAGGGGGAGGCCGGTCCCACCTCGCGCACACGGAAAGCATCTCAACAAATGAAGACCCTGAGTTCAGGGAGACAGGCTGGGAGTTGCCAGACGCGAGGGCGGGAGGGTGGGGAAAACTTGGGTGAAGAAGGTCAAAAGGGACGAACTCCTGGCTATAAGGGAAATACAAACAAATGAGCCCCGGGAACCTAACACAGACACACTGACTATGAAATTGAGTGTCACTCGCTCAGTCGCGTCCGATTCTTCGCAACACCATGAGCTGAAGCCCGCCAGGCTCCTCTGTCCACGGGACTTTCCAAGTGAGAATACCGAAGTGGCTTGCTATTTCCTACTCCAGGGGATTTTTCCGATGCAGGGGTTGAACCCGGGTCTCCTGCATGCCAGGCAGGTTCTTTACCATCTGAGCCACCAGGAAAGCCCAGAAGACGGTGACTAGAGTTATTTAACAACGCTGCGCTGCATGCTGCAAAGCTGCTTGGACAGTAGAACTTAAAGAAGATCCTCCCAAGAGGGACTTCCCTGGAGGTCCAGTGGTTGACACTCTGTGCTTCCACTGCAGGGTGTGGGTTCAGTCCCTGGTTGGGGAACTAAGATCTCACATGCCGTGAGGTGTGGCCGAAAAATAATAAAAAATTTTTAAAAAAAGAAGGTCCCAAGAAATTTTGTAACTGTGTGATGGGTGTTGACCAGCCTTCCTGCCCAGTCACTTTATGATGTACACGTGTATAGCATCATCACATCCTATGCCTGGAGTGAACGTAAGGTTGCGTGTCAGTTGCATCCCAATTTAAAGAGGTCTGTGCACATATACGCTCACACGTGGGGACGCTGTGCCTAGAACTCAGTCGGGGCCGAGACGCTGGCTGTGTCTACGGACTGCAGCTGGGGGAGACGGCGGGAGGAGGGGCTCCACCCTGCGCCCTTCTGTGCCTTTTGAGTCTCAGGTCACCAAAATGTGCCTTTTAAAATAGATTCAGACTTTAAACGGAAGGGAATAAAAAAGATCTCCATGGAGAGACGCTGAGATAGATTCATGAGTCAATGCAAGTTGCTAACAGGGTGTCCAGGGTGCATCAAGAATATCCACGTCTTTTCTTTCCTTCAGAAGACCGAATCGAAGGAGCAGGCTGCTGTAGCTTCTGAGGGCGTCCCTCCCACCGTTTCCTGGAGCCCCTTCTGTTTAAGGAGGAAACGGCCAGGAAGACACAACCGACCACCCGAGGGGGTCCCCAGCAGGTCCCTTCAGGGCAGAGGCCTCTCTGGGGCAGCGGCTTCATCCTCCGAGAGAGCACTTCGGGGTCAGCCGCACTCCGCGGGTGCACAGTCCCCGCCACTCCCTACTGTCACCCCGGCACCGGCGCTGAGTTGCTGTCTGAGGCCTAGAGGCCTGTACACTGCTGTTCTTCCTGCGGCAGAGACACGGCTCTTGTTGCCCCAGCTCTATCAAAAGTTGGAGAGCAGAAAGGCAAGCACGGGACCATGGGTGTCACTCAGCACACACGGCGTCCTCCTGCGCAGCGGCCCCACTCCCGCTCACCGCGCGCAGCAGCTCAGCCAGGGCTGCCTCGTCAGGTTGCCCAGGTTGTGCACTGCTCGTTGCAGGGCCCCGTCAGGCACTGTCGCCCGGACAGCAGCTCCTGGGGCCCAGCACCCGCGCAGCTGAGCTGGCAGAGGCCCCGGGCTCAGCCCCAGGCCTGCCCGCGCACTTGGCCGGTCCCTCTGCGTGGCCCGCCTGCGCCCTCCATGGGGGCCTCTGACTCTCACGAGAAGCCCCCTGGGCGAGACAGACTCCGGCCAAGCCTCTGCCCGCCCTCGCGCTTCCTGGTGGGGCCTCAGATAACACCATGCGGATGACCATGGCGATAAGGACGCCCCGGCATTTCCCATCAGCCTCCGAAGGGCGATCTAAGATCCAGCTTCTGATCGCGACTCCCACACGCAGCCTCCGCCAATGGGGATCCTCTCTTTTAAGGCTCGGCTTCACACACATGCTGCTGGGAACCGTTTACAAATTTTTTACCTTATCCCCCTTGCCATGGTCACCGATTTCTGGAAATCTAGCCTCGGAAAGCCATAAAAAGAAAAAGAGAGAAGGAGGGAGCGGGGAGGAGATGGGAAGGCACATTCATGCAGATGTCCTCTGGGCAAGATCAGGTCCAGTGGCCGCGGCAGGCATGTAGTTTAGCAGCAAAGGTTTTTATTCCTTTTATTCCTGTGACTTTGAGAACTCTCTGCAATGTTACGTTAGTTTGATAACTCGGACTAAGTCGATGCCACCTCATGGCCTGATGTGACTGAAGGACTCCAGGCCACACGAGGTCCCCAGGGCGGGTCTCCGAGCTGGACGGCCCCGGCCCCGCTGCCCCTCACTCCCAGCTGCACGTGTCCAGGAACTCGGGGACCTCTCTGGTTCGGTTCCCTTGCTGTCCAAGGGGCACAGCGACAGTACCCACCTCGCGAGGCTGCCGCAGCATCGAATATATTAACAGAGGTGGAGAGACAGCTCTCAGCAAGCCCTTCTCCGCTGCCCTCACGGTGCAGGCAGCGGCTGTGCCATCACCTGCGTTCCTCCCGGGACAGGTGGCCCACCTTCCGGCCCAGGGCGGCCCAAACGCAGCTCACCCGGGAACACCACGGCTCTCAGCTGCGGCTCCGGGTGATGGCCGAGGAGGGAAAACCTGGGTGACAAAGGCCGCAGATCCAAAGTACAGTGAGGTACCCCCACACCCCGTCCTCAGAATGGCCGCCGTCAGAAAGCCCACAGACAAAACGTGCTGGAGAGGGTGTGGGGAAAAGAGAGCCCGCCTACGCTGCTGCTGGGATGCAAACTGGTGCAGCCACTGTGGAGACGAGCAAGGAGGCTCCCTGGAAAACTTCACACAGAGCTATTTCTGGTCCAGCAATCCCACTCCCGGACATGTATCTGGAGAACTCATTCACAAAGATACATGCAACCCAACGCTCACAGCACTGAGATGTGGAAGCAACCTAAGTGTCCACGAGACCCAGAGGGTTTCGCACGGAGTGAAGCCAGTCAGACAAAGGCGAACACCATACGCGATCGCGTTCACACGAGACCTGGCACACGATACAGATGTACTTATTTACAAAACAGAAACAGAGTCACAGACACGGAAAACGAACTTACGCTTACAAAGCTGAAAGGAGGGGAGGGGTAAATTAGGAGCTTCGTATAAGAGAGACACACACATAAAGTGAGCAACACAGATGGGGACTACATTCAACATCTTATAACCCACAGGAGGAAGAGAATCTGAAGAGCGAGAAACACGTATTTATAGCTGAGTCACTTTGCTGTCCGCCTGACACTAATACAGCGTTGTAAACCAACTATACTTCAAAAAAAGTCGCAGTTGTTTGTTTTGGAAAAAAACTCGATCTCTACATAACTGCCTTTCACGTTTTCTCCAAAATAAAGGGAAGGGGCCAGAGGCTGCAGACCGTACGCTGCGTCCGCTCTGCTGTTTGTGGGAAGATGGGGAGCCGTGGACCTGAGCCCACAGGAGGGCGCGGAGGGTGGGGGCCAGGGGATGGGGGCGGCAGTCCGCAGGGGGAGGAGGGAAAAGATGGCTGAAACGAGAGCGGGCCACAAGGCCCCGCCCGGGTCTGCCGGGACCACCCTGACTGCAGGGCTGTGTCCACCCCTCCAGCCAGCGCCCTGCGCGGGGCCAGCCGGGCCCCAAGGCGGTCCTTGCAGACCGTGGCCCTCACCTCGGGCACATGGCCCCCGAAGGCCCTGTTCCCCCTGAGGCCCGGGCTCGAGACCCCTCAGAGGGCTTGGGGGAGCAGGAGGGGGACCCGTTGCCTGCCGCTTGGTGCCCATCAGTTGAGGCTGAAATGACAAAAGACACTTTCACTCCCGGGCCTCATCGCTGGGTGGACGGGGCGGCCCGAGCGCTGTGGGCCCTGCTGCCCAGCGTGGACACCGGAGTGACCACCACGGACATCCGTCCCTGAAGTGGGGTCTCCCCGGGGCCCCCAGCTGTAAGCATGACCTCCACCGTCAGCGCACGACCGTTCCTGACTCTGTGTGACCACCGCTCCCACTGCAGCTGGGAGCCCTCGAGCAAGCCCTCGACTTCGGAGCAGGCCCTTCACAGGCGTGTCTCCGAGACCGTCCTCAAGAGTCGAGAGGACTCCCGACGGCTGAGCTGGGGGGCGAGCCTTACAGCCCCGTCTGCACAGCCCCGGGGGCAACTGAGACACACGTGGGCCTGGCCCGGGTCCCACCACGGTGGGGGTGGACCCCCGAATGGACCCCCAATCTGGCCACTCCCCCCCGCCCTGTCTGCCCTTCCCCTCCCAGGACCTGGCCCCAGCCACCGCTCCCGCACCCCCGCCCCGGGCCTGAGCCCCCAGCAGACATGGGGGGCACCTGCCCACAGGCCCGGGGGCGCCCCCGGAAGGTGGCCGGCCTCCTGCATCCGTTACGGCCCCAAGCCTGGCTCTGCCCACCACACGGCAGTGATGGACAGTTTGTGAAACACCCCGAGTTTGCGGTTGACCAGAATTCTGAAATAATTCCATTGAGACCGGAATTCATGCAATGTTCTGTATCCTGATGTGGTAAAGGAGGCAGCCCGCGGGGCAGGGTGGGGGCAGGGCACGGGAAGGCCAGGGACGCGAGGCAGCCTCCAGGCCCTCGGGGGGGGCTCCCATCGCCCCCCTAGCCCGCGCCCACGGGCTCCGGAAGGCCCATCTGACAGGAGCGGAACCCTGATAAGCACCACCTGACCAGGAGGCCCCGGGCAGAGAGACCAAGGCACGAATCGTCAACAACCTCCCCTGCCCCCCACTGCGGAGCAGAGGCACGTGGTGGGGTGCAGAAGCAAGGAAAGCTGGACGGGCCACAGCCAGAGAAGGCAGGCCCTGGCTCCCCGACCCACAGCACCGGGCTCGGGCCCCTCAAGTGCAAAGACACCGAGATGCGAGGCCAGGGGAGCGTGGGGGAGCTGGCTCCAGAGACCTCTTGGCCTGGAAGCGTCCTGCGGCCGGCCGGGTGGACGCCTGAGCCTCCGAGCCGGCACTGGGTCGCAGGTGACCGGGGCTCCTCCAGGCCTGTGGGGTCCTTGGCCGAAGGCCCACTGGCAGGTTTAGTTTGCTGCCAGGGTAACTGGCCTTCCACCTTTAAATCTGAGTCCACTCTTGAGTTGTATTCCCAACTTTGTTCTGGAAGCTCTGAGCCCCAGCCCCCGGCCTCAATCTTTTGGGGACCGTCTCCTGACTTTTGAAGGTGGAAAACGAATTCAGCTTTCCATAATGATAGTAACATTCTGCAAGAAAAGACAAGGTGATCCACCAGAGTCCAGGCTACACGCGGCTGATCAGGGCTGGGAGGATGCAAAACCAGCTGGGGCGGCATCTTCAGAGCAGCCCTGGGCACCCGGGAAGGTGAAGCCCACCTCAGGCCCTGAGAGGTGGGTGTGGAAGGGTGGGCAGAGACAGATTGCTGTAGAGCCGAGAAATCGCGGGCCCGGTCGTGAGGGCACGGAGGATTCCCTGCGGGAAGCACAAGGAAGTGCTGGCAGGGGTTTTCCTCTGGGAGGGGCACTGGCAACTGGGGGCTGCTGGCAAGGTGGGAGCATCCACCTTTCCTTTCCACCTCTCTCAGTGCTTGAGTGTTTACCACGAGCAGGTATTATTATTACTTTCACAATTTCTAAGACACAGGAAGCACTTTTTAACGACTGAATACAAACCGATGCAGTTGACCATGTCACAGCATCATAGTTCAGACCTACAGGAAGCCCGGCGAGGCACACCTGTCTCCATTCAGGAAAGAGGGGGACAACCTTCCCAGGGCATGCTGGGGGCTGGGCTTTAGAGAACGAATAGGAGTTTCTCCAGACAGACTAGGAGGGACACGTCTTCGCAGACCAAGGAAATCAGTGGCTGTTGCAGTCACTGATTTCACGGTTTCATGGAGTTTATGGAGGGCTGGACCTTGGAGGAGAGAAAGAGTTTCAGTGAGAGAGGCATCAGGGGGTGTGCCTGGGACCAGCAAGGACCAGACCGAGGAATGAGCCTGTTACACGTCAGGGATGCCAGCTGGGGCCCAGGGAGGTCATCTCCCAGACCAGCTGTCCCATCGCCGAGCCACAACCTTCAGGGTACCGCAGGGTGCCTCCAGAGCGGGTACTATAGCCCCGGGGACGTACCCAGGTCCCCTCAGGACCTGGCCCAGAGCTGCCACCCGGAGTCCAGGCGGCACTCTGCCCACGGGGTGCCCGCGGGCTCCCACGGAAGCCTGGACCAAAGGCACTAGTTGTTGCAGAGACCTGAGCAATGTGGTGTGACCAGCCCCTGCTGGGAGCCAGTCACTGGGAACCGCACTCACCACGTGGGACCCTGAGCCAACCCTCCCTAACCTCCAGTTTCCCGCTGGGCAGTGGAGAGGACCCTGGGGTGTGAGGCTCCAGGTCCCCACGCAGGCCCTGCCCGGAGCAGAGGAGCAGCACCCAGCGGTAAATGCCGGCGTGGACTGGCCCCCATCTAAGAGCTCCTCCACCACCAGCTCGCTCAGTTTTCAGAGACCCCTGGACGGTGGCTCCTGGACGCCCCGAGGTGACAGGGAAGCCCGCAAAGTGTGGGAGGGGGCCGGGCGGGCAGCACCTCACCTGCTGGGCGGGCACCACGCTGCTTCGCCCTTGTAAGTAGAACCCCTGTCCCTGCCAAACAGAGCTCCTCCAGGCGGGGCCGGGCACAGCCCCGATGGCACAGCCGACCCGACCAGCACACAGCGCCGTCTCTGCGCCCAGGAGACAGTGCATGCATTTCCCGGGCAGGGGCTCCCTCTGGCGGTGATGGGGGGTGGGTCGCAGTCCCCACCAGCCTGGGAGGGTCTCTGGGGCAAACCTGAACCTCGCTCGCCACGCAGGGGTCAGGGCCCAGCCACCCGACCTCGCGAGGGGAAATCAGGCCCCGACGGCAGAGAAATCGCTTCATATAGAGCCCCAGAACCTGTCCACAGGAGAGCGACAAGAAGCCGACAGGAGTCCAGAGGCTGGCCTGGGGGGCGGGGTGTGAAGTGGGATTCCAGCACTTATTGAACTCCTGCTGTGCGCCCTACAAGTATAGTCTCCCAGGACCCCTAGTAAATAAGACATTATTCTGGAGGCTCCAACATCGGGGGGTCCTGCAGTGGGGGACGAGATGGGGCATTCAGCACAGCCAGGAGAAGGGAATTTGCAGGCAAGGAGCAGGTGCGGGCAGTGGGTGGCAATGCCTAAGAGGAAACACCAGTGGGCGGGGTTCTGGCCAAACCAACCTCCCCAGAGCCTCGCTGAGGGCGGGGTGGCAAACGGTGAGGAGCCCATCAGATACACAGGGCGGGGGGGGGGGTGCTCCAGCTAAACGGACCTGGCAGGATTCTTGGTAAACCTGGACAGTGCAGAGAGTAGCACAGAAGCCCGACGTCAAGGCCCAGGGGAGGGGAGGGCCCAGAGGAGCCAGGTCAGGCTCCGGTCGAGGGTCGGCCCCTCCTCGGGGTGTCACCCCCACAGCAACCCTGGGCTCCCCATCGTATGTGTGGGATCCGAGGCTCCGGGGCCAGGTACCCAGGGGAGTCTGGCTCCTGAGAAAAGGGGCTCAGGTCCCCTGGGAAATGGCAGCTGAGTCACAGGGCATCTGACCAGCCGTGGCCACCCGCCACCGTGTAAATGTTGTTACAACAGACCCCACCCAGAGCTTACTGCAGGCCAGTGCCCGCCCCGTCAGCTCCTCCGAGCCTCACACCGACAGTGACCGTCAGTTAGCAGTGAGCGTTACATTTCCCCAGGTGGGGACGTGAAGTCACAGGGCAGCTGAGCGGTGGCAGAGCCAGCAAAGCAGCCCAGCAGCCTGCCTGGAGTTTGTGGCCCTCTGGCCCCCTCCCTAGTGACAATCTGTATCCCCCCCAGTGGAGGGCCGTTATCACTTGCCTCACTAACAAGTACCTGGAAAAAGATGCTGTGCTGCTGAGTGTTAGGCTCATATGCTCCCAGGTCTGGCCCCAGAGCCCCCCACCCAAATCATGGTTTCCCTCAGGTCACCCCCAGACTCTCCTTCCCAACAGTGGGCACAGCTGCTCTCTGGGGATCACCCCGATACTCGAGAGCAGCCCAGAGCTTTGCAGGCGACCCCTGTCTCGGGCCAGGTCAGGTCAGGGACGGCTCCCAGCATTGGGCGGGTGGCAGGTTATAGCGGCCACTCCTCAAGTCCCTGCCACCAGTCTGGCCCCTAACCTGCCTGACGGACATGTGGCCCCAGAAGGGCCACCTCTCCTTCCTGGGATCCTGTTCTCACGGAAATGAGTGACACCCCCTCCCCAGGTCTGCTGTAGGGACTCAACAGGTACACACTGCACCAAGCAGTGGGGGGAACCCTGAGGAGGGGGTACACGTGGCCATCCTGGCGGAGCCTGTGAGCCCTCCTGTGGGGACCGATGGGCCTGCGGGGGCCAGCACTGTGGGCGGGGGCATCCAGAGGCAGAGGACACAGGGCGAGGCTCTCTTGAGTCAGGACATCCTGGCGTACACCGTACACACGGCATCGAGAATCGACCCCAAACGTGACCCAAGAGGCGCAAACAAGAAACAGAGTGAGCTCTAGAGCCAAGTGGACACGCGCTGGGACAGGCCCTCGAGTCAAGCTCCGCTGGGGCCTGCAACTCACAAGCCTGGAAAGGGCCCCAACACGCTCCCCAGAGAAACACACAAGTAAGTGACAGCCGCCTGTCCAGACTCCTGCTTATAACATGGGTATGATGGGGTCTGTTGTCTGGGTCAGGAAACAGGTGGGAAGGTCCCGGGCTACTTGCAGAACCCAGACGGAACCCCAGCAGGCTGATGGTCCCCCTTCCAACCACCTAGCTGCTGCCCACGGTCCGGGAAACAAACAAAGGCCTGTGCCTCCCCCTCCCTGGGCACAGGCTGGTCCAACATCCACCCCAGACTGTCAGGACTGGAAGGACCCTCAGAAGTCAGTTTGTGCAGGAAGACTTCAAGCCCAGAGGGAAGGGACCTGCCCAAGGACGGGGGGCCACCCAGAGGGAAGACTTGGGAGCAGGAGGTTCTGGTGGGGGGGGCGGGGGGCAGAGAGACACCAGGGGTGGGGGCAGCAGTATCTGCAGGGCTCGCTCAGCCCTTCAGCCAGCCGTGGGAGCCTCCCCAGGCCTGCAGCCAACTCCGTGGATCACATCACCTATTTCACTTCCTTCAGAACACTCAGCTCTACCTACAAGGATTTATCTTCCAGTTTCTCATCCTTCTGAAAGTCACAAAGCGTCTTGTCTACTTCTTGTGTCCCCAGTGCCTAAAATCCTGCCTGACACACAGTAAAGACAACAGTGAAATGAATCGGCAGGGTCCCCACTGGCTTCCTGCACGCAGCTGCGGGGAGGCACGGCCCAGCGCTCAGAGATCTCCCGTGAAACCCGCTTCGGCCCTCAAGGCCCTGTGGTTCGAGACCCTTCCCTCCACTGGCCCCTTCTCTCCGGATCGGCAACGTTTCCCGCCCCGGGACCTCCTTCTTCCCCTCCAGCATTGAAAGGGGCTCCTGTCTTTCTCATCTTAAGATGGATCTTCCTGGATTCCACGTCCTGAATGGAAGGCCACAAGGGGGTTGGAGTCGGGCACCTGCAGATCCTCCGGACGGGGAGACCGCTCCCCTAACCATGCCCCATCTGCTGGGTCTCCCCGCAGCCCACCCGGGCTCTCTGTTTACACGTTTCCCTGCACTTGATTCTGGCCTGTTGCAGCGACCATGGGACCAGTGACCGCAGGGAGGCTAAAATGTGGAGGGCCGGGTCGGGGGCACCATGGGGGCTGCGCCACGGGAGGGAAGGCCACCCCTAGCTCCGGCTCAGGCCTGGCCCGGTCTGCAGGCTCCGTCTTCCCTGAGTCGCCTCCCTGGCCACCCAGGCAGGTGACCGGTGGGTGCGCAGGTTCAGGCCCCGCCGTCCGGGCAGCAGGCGGGGCCTTTCCTGCCGGGGCCGCGGCCCCAGCCGCTGGCAGCGCTTCCGGCGGGCCTGTGGCGGGCTGCACTATCAGCTCGGCGCCAGACGCCCGGCCAGGATACTTGTGGTGAAACTGTGAGGGCGCACTCGGCCCTCTGGGGTTTCTCCGTGTCAGCCTCCAAGACAAATGGAGCGGGCGGCTGACGCGCGGCCCCTTCTCCTCCGCGGGCCCCCGGCCATGCGCCAGCTCGAGGCCGGGCCACCGGGCTGGACCGCGGCGTCGGATGATGGGCCGATGGCAGGCGGGCCTGGGGGCCTGGACCGCGCGTGGCCCAGGGGCACGCGCCCCGCCGGGGACCCGGGCGGAGGCAGGCGCGCGAGCAGGGGCCGGGCCCTCGTCCAGGGCACCTCGGGCCGGCGCACCTCGGGCCGGCCGCTGGCCTAGCGGGGGGCGCCGGGCCCCACTGGCCGCGGGCCAAGCCGGGGCCCGGGCGGCGCAGGGCGGCCCGCGGCCCGCAGCCGAGGAAGCGCGGAGCCGGGGCGGCCGGCGCGCAGGCCTCGGCGGGCCGCGCGGGGTGACGGACGAGCCCGGCCGCCGCGGCGCACCTCTGGTCCGGGCCGGGCGGCCGCGCCCGGCGCGCGCCCCTAGGTGGCGCCCTCGCCCCCAGGCCGGGGCGGCCTTGCGCACGCGCGGCTCCCCGGGCCGCGCTCGCCGCCGGGCCCTCTGCGCCTGCGCACTCGGCCCGGACGGCGCGCTCGGCGGCCTGCGCGCGGCCCGCCGGCCCGGCAGGGGGCGCTCCCCGGCGCGCGGCCTCGGCCCCGGCCCCGCGGTCCCTCCTCCTCCCGCTCCGCAGTGAGGAATCACCCGAGCTCGGCGGGCGGCGGGAGGAGGAGCCGGCCGACGGCCGAGGGCGCCTCCGGGCGAGGCGGGCCGCGGCGCCAGATGCAGGAGACGCCCCGGAGCAGGGGCAGGGCGTCGCTGGGCGCGCGAGGGGCTGCCGCGGAGGCCGGCCCCGCGCCCGGGGCCCGGGACACAGCGGGCGCTCTGCCGGAGTCAGAGCTGAGCGGGCCGCCCGCACCGCCGGCCCTTCCCCGGCTCTGGGCGTGGAGCGCGCGGCCTGCAGAGCCCCCGGGCCTTGCACGGCCGTCCCGCCCGGGCTCTGCAGTGGGCGCCCGCAGAGGGCCTGCCGGGCCGTCCGCCACGTCGCCGCTGTCCGCACGGACTCCGCTCCGCTGTCGCCTTAGTGCCGGAAAGAACGCGAGCCCCGGGTGCTCCATAGCCCTCCACGCGGCTCCAGGGCCTCACCCCGGCCACTTTCCCTTTGTGGCGTCAGGGTTCCCAGATGTAAGATGAACCTATACTCGCCACACAAACTTGCTCCCAGGAGCAAAGCCATTTTTTGCAAATCTGTTGTTTAGTGGATAAAAAGCACTTGATTAAAGTACCATCCCCAAAGTTAAGAAATAAGTTATGAGAGATTTTCAGTACAACAAAACCCTAGTTCACACTCCCAGCTTTATTATCACTTGGTCACACGCAGTACTTTAAAAAACACACACGCTTGTAAAATACCCACACATCAGGAATCAGAAGGCCATGAAACAAGGGGCTTACAGGTGCCAAAAATATCCTAGGATTCAGAATAAAGAAAACCAACTCAAAACCTTCTTTGTTGAAAACACAAAGATACTTTGTTTTTCATGACATTTAACTTCTGTTGTTTTAAAGGAATATTTTAGGGACAAAAATTAAGCTTCTTGAGTTGCTTGAAGTAGGGCCTGACTTCTGTCTTCCTTGAAAGCATTTTGCAAAATCCAGAAGCCGGCCTCTAAGGGCCTTGCCATTCACGCCCAAGCCTGCCCTCGGCAGGGCTACAGGGCATCCAGAATGTGGTCGATCTTGCTGACGAGCTCCTGCCGCTTTCCCGAGATGAGTTTCTCGTTCTCGATGTACGTGTCTTTCTTGAGCTTGCCGGCCACCAGCCGCTCGGCCTCCACTGCCGCCTTCAGGACCAGCTCCTTGACCTGGGCATCCAGTCTCTGCATTTCACTCACCTGGCCGGGGCAAGAGCAGGGCAGGGTCGAGAGCGTCCCTGCACCAATCCCCAAGGCAGGGACGTGGGGGAAAGGCCAGCTTCACCCCATGAGCCTTCAGTCTCTGGCCCCGGGGAGCCAGGCCTTTCACCGCCCCTGGCCCCAGCTGTGAAGACTGTGAGCATCAACTGTGAAAACACACAAGCCCCCCGGCCCGGTGCTGGACACACACAAGCACTCTGAACATCCGTTCTCTTCCCTCCCGCTGCCAGACTGGGCCAGAGACTGTCAGGCAAAGTACCGCCAGCAGGGCAGGCAGCATGCGTTACCCCTGACTGGGTGTCAGGCTGAGGCCTTTACAGCCACATTCGTTTGACACATAGCGAGTATCTATGAGCCACGGTGCCGGGCACGAGTCTGCACTCTGGGAAATAGCAGACGAGACAGACAGGCATCCCGCCACCAGGAAGCCAGCAGACAGTACATGCTTGAGGACGTGACTAAGCGGGTCAGAGGGCAGGTGCGCTGAAGAGAACAGCACAGGGTGACAGCAGGGGGCGGGTGGTCGGGGGCTCTCGGCCTTGTCCCCGGGCTCCCTACACTTCACACACACCGACAGGCTTGACAGCCACGACGGCTGCGAGCTCAGCAAGGACTCAACGCCCCCGCCCCAATTTAGAGAAACTGAGGCACCCAAGTTAGGGAGCCTGCCAGGCTCACACAGCATGACTCAGAGCCTGAATTCCAAGTTGTCATTCTAAGCCGTGCTCCTCCCCACAGCCCTAGCAGCTGGAGGGGCAGCGCTCCACACTGGCCCCGGGGACAGTGCTGTGCAGGCCCTGAGACCCCAGATCTCACGCCCCCGGGGGAACATGCAACACGGAAACACAACGGGCGTGCCTGCCCCACAAGCCAGCGGCGGGCCGGGGTGTCCCACACTGTTGGCTACGTGGGCCTAGGCAGAAACAAGCCGGGCGCTCAGCAGTGGCGGACACTCACTTTGTCGCACAGGTCGGAGCCCTCGGTCTTCAGCCTGGACTGCAGCAGCGCCACCTCGCTGGTCAAGGCCTTGTGCTCCGTCTCCAGGCTCTTCTTGCCGCTGTTGAGGGTGGACACATCTCGGGACTGTTTGTACCTGTTGACTGTCTCGTCAAAGTGACGGTAGAGACCTAGTCTCTTGTTGACCAGGGTCAAGACCTGCTCTGTGATGCAGGCCACCTTCATCCTAGCTTCTGCAGCTGGGTCCTGGGGAGACACGTGTGTGACGACATGTGGGCCCGAGCCTGCTCTGACCGTCACCTCCCAGGGAGCACCGCCCCCAGCTGTGAAGCCAGAGGAGCACACTCGCCGACACTGGTGCTGGTCAGCTCGGCAGTGGGCAGCGCGAGGCCGGGAAGACGAGGCAGACCTTCACACCCAGGTCGGGCAGGAGAGATGGACAGGGTGAAAGGTGCGCTAACGCCAGGGGGCCCGTGCAAGGGCAGGGAGGTGCTGAGGGAGGGGAGAGCTCGGCCGGGGGCTTCCAGGACCTTCAGTGCGTCTCCCTCCCGCTCAGCACCTCCAACTGTTTCTAGGATCTAAGGACGCAGCCCGAGCTCCTTGGCCACCACAGCCCTTTAGACGTGGCCCTACTGCAGAGCGCGGTGGACAGTGATCCAACCAAACAGCACTGAATCCAGACAGCCAGCCAGCAAGGGGAGCCTTTCCCCGTAGTTTCTCAGCCACACAACTGCCAACAGGTCCAGACAAGAGCCAATACTGAACCGTTAACTACTGGGTGAACCTATACAGTATTCATACAGCCTCAAACAGACTGTGTACTAATTGCAAAAACAGTAACTTTCTGATGGAAAAAAAAAAAAAAACAGACAAGCACCAAGTTACCCAAGAAGTGAACACCACCAACCCTGGACCAGCTGACACCAGGTGCCTCATGACATCACGCACCACAGACACGGTACCAGCTTGTCCCACTCTCACCAAAAACGCATAATAGCAATTCTCGGGGAGAACCGTTAAGAAACCAAAATTAAAATGTTTCAGATTAAAGAAGACTGAGGAAATGTGACAAATGATGCAGCGCACATCCTCAATAGTCTCAGGTATGAAAACCACGCGCTCTAGATGCCGCCCTCGGGGCTGCGGACTGCTCGTCCTTACGGGACACCACGTTCCCGAGGTCCATTCGCGTGCTCCTGCCACTCGAGGCAGCGCCCGCAGGCTGCACACACGCCTGAGTACACAGGGAAAGTCGGCGGCTCCCCCTCAGATGGTTCAGGGAGAAAATTACAGACAGAAGGAGCCAAGCGTTAACTGCTCCGTCCGGGTAAAGGGGGCACGACTTATTTTTACTGTTCCTACAAAATGTCTACATGCAGAATTAGTTTAAAACTCAGCATTTTTTAAATTAATGAAAGCATCAGTTTTTATACCTTAGGAAACGGGCATATGTCATCGTAAAACGTGGACTCAGTCCTTCCACGCGACAGGGCTAACTGGCCGCCGCCTGGCGCACCCCCACCCCGGCCAGCCTGCGGGACCAAGGTCCCTGTTCAAAACCACGGCCCCACTGAAGACCGCCCTGCTGTCTGCACACCGCTCCGCCCGGCCAGACGCCCCACCTCCTGCCCGGTGGGGCGCCTCGCCCCAGCACATGCGCTGCCCGCCGCCCACTCCACAGCATGCGCCGCCCTGCGGCACCCAGCCCCGCAGCATCACATGCCCGAGCTGACAGCAACAGGAGGAGGGGCTCCAAGGTTAAGGGCCAGCCGGGGCCCCAGGAGGGCGGGCACCTTCGTTATGGAGAAGTCCAGCCTGACGTAGGCGATGACGGTGAAGAAGAGGATGTAGAAGGCCGCCACCACCAGCAGCGGCTCCTGCAGCATGATCACCTTGTTGAAGGTGTAGTGCACCTGGGGGCGGGAACGCTGCTGACCAGGCCGCCCGGCTCAGAGCCCCGGGGGCGGGGCCTCCCCAGGCCGCCGGCCCGGCCCGCCCCCCGAGGGGCTGCCCCCGAGGCGCAGGCGGGCGTGCCTACCACGATGTCCCGGATGTGCTGCTCCACCAGGTTTTTCTTGTGGGCCACAACGACAGGGCGGCCGAACGTGTCCAGGTAGGTGTAGTGCAGCTCGTCAGGACCGCGGCTGATCTCATAGGGACTGTCCACCTGGATGTTCCTGGAGGAGACGGGGCGAGACAGCCTGACAAACCGCACTCCCCAGCGGGCTGCACAGCGAGGATCCCAAGGCCCAGGGACCATCCAGGCTCCCAGTCCTACTCCACTCCGCTCCCCGCCCAGCACGGGTTCCACCTGGCCCTGAGACCACGGGCCCACTGCCAGAAAAGCCTGCGTGTGAGCACGTTTTGTCCCTCATGCCAAGGGCATGTGGCCCCATGAGGGCCCACTGCTTTCCACCAGCTGGACTCATGGAGATGCTGGGCTCTGTCCGCCCCATCCTGGTTCTGCGGAGGCCGTCTTCCGATGAGATCCCTCACCCTTCCAGGTTCCTTGCTTTCTGCTTAAATCGGCCAAAGACAGCTCCTCTGTCCATAACCATGAAACCCGAAACACCATCTGAACCTCACCCTTCTGAACCTGGTGTGACCAGCCCAGACAGGACAGACTGTCTGCACTGTCCTTCCCTCTGTGAGGAGCACAGCAAAGGTCACCCCGCCTGCCTCAACTCTGCATTCTTTCCTGCTGGCGGGCACCCGTCGGCCCCGGGCCATCACCTAGGCCTGCTGTGGATGTCCCAGGTTAAACTGCCAGAAGCCCCTCCTCTACGCCCTGGAACCCAGCATCCCCAAGGTACCAAGAGGGCGGGACCAGGAGAGACAGGAAGGGAGGTCACACTCACTTGGCCCCTTCTGGCAGGATGATCTTCACGGTCAGAGAGTCTATGACCTGCTCATCAAACACGTGGTCCACCAGCCTCATCTTCAACGCGTACTGGTCTCCTGAGGGTTGAGCAGACACAGCGGTGAGCAGTTCGTGTGCGCCTTTCCAGCAAGTACTAGTACCCAGGCCCTAAGCACCATACGAGCAGACACCGGCCACCGCCAAGTGCCCGCTGCTCGTGAAAGAGCACGTCAGCCAACTCGCTGCAGGAGCGCCCCACGTCTGACGGCTCCAGAGACAGCTGTCAGTGCGCTGGGGACACAGAAGCCACCCGTGAGAAGGGGCTCCTGATGCCAGCCCTCCTGAGAATGAGGAGAACGTGCCCTCCCCATCAGATCATCACACACCACGATGACGAGAAACCCCACAGGAAAGAAAAGGCAGCCTCTGCCTTTCCCGCCCTCTAGTTACTGAGGACTGACCCAGGTTGTAGAGGTACTCGTAGCTTGGGAGGTTGTAGCCGACGATGTAGTGGGTCTTCCAGCCGCCGAAGAGCGGGAAGCGAGGCCGGATCTCCATCTCCACGGAGTCATCCAGGACGAGCAGGTGGCTGGTGGACACGTTGCCGATCTCGTCGCGGTAGTACACGTCCTGGGCCGCGGCGGGGAGGATGGTCTGCAGAGAGCGAGCAGGCTTTTTGAAGACTCCAGAAGCGGACCCAAGCAGTACCACTGAGCCCAGGAGACGTGTCCTGCCCCAAGCGCCTCACTGCAGCACTCCGTAATGAAGCCGGCTCCGGGGAAACCACCTCAGGAAAGCCTAACTTCCCCCAAGAGGCTTCGGAGTTCCAGATAGCTCCTCTGTTTCTCAGTCAAGGCTGGCAAATAGCCAGATTCTCATAAATGCCTCTGCAGATGCTAAAGACTTAGTATAAAGCTAAAAACAACCTGTAAGTTGTTTTGCAGGAAGGGAAACTAAAGATGGAAGAAATCACATCAAATCACTAGACGGTTTATGGTGTATTTACAAAAGGGGCTTCTCCACCTAGTATTTTTTACAATTTTTAAAAATTTTTACTTACTTTTAAATTATTTACTTCCAAATCTGTTAGCACATTTTGATAATCAAGGGGAAATATGATGTCTTATTTGCTCCCTGAGCCCTTCTGTATTATGCAAGTACATGAACATGCTTATAAGATTTCATTCATAAGACAAAAAAAGATATAAAACTGTATATGCAATACAATCAAATGCTTTTTAAAAACGATATTATAAGAAAAAGAAATATATATAAGTGTCAGCAATACCAGGGTCTGGTTTTGTTTCCCCATTTTCTGTAAAAGAAAATGGCTTACTTACATGAATGGGGCTATTTTTTCGGGGGGGGCGGGCTGCGCTGCTAGTTCCCCGACCAGGGATCGAAGCTGGGCCATAGTTATCTCTGACTAGACAGGCACAGTGTCTCCCAGGGTCCAGGCCCAACAGCCCCCACCTTAAACGAACGGACGGAGGAGAGCCCACTGTCCGGCTGTCTCTGGTAATCGTAGCGTGAGAAAGGCCCCTTCAGCGCGGCCCCCGTGTGCTTCAGGTCCACGCTCTCCTCCACGGCAATGTTTCCCCAGTGGGAGACCTCGATGACGCGGGTCATGCTGCTGATGGTCAGGAAGGGGCTGTTGTTCTCAGAATGCACCCTGAACGTGTCCTGCAGAGGAAGGAACAGGGAGCTCAAGGATCGGATGGAACAGGAATCAACACGAGCTCACGGCAAACTGACTGGAGTCAGCCTACACCTCAGCCCCAGGATGGTTATAAACAAAATTCCACACTTCTTTAAAAATCTTCCGTTGTAAATAAAGAAAAATGGTAACGAGGAAATATCAATATATATAAGAGCTAATGAAGACATAAACTGTCACCAGTGAGTTAACAAATAGCTTTTTAAAACTGAGCAAGACACGTAGTATTACTGGATTGTTCTCTCCTGGAGAAAAGTTACCTGGAAAAATTCACAGAAGAGATTTTTTTAAGACAATATATTGTTTTATAGCTAACATGTATGAATGCGACAGTCACTCCTTTATGAGCTCTAAATAAACATACCGTTTCATTTAATCTTCTGAACATCATAATGAAGTAAGTACTACTTATCCCCATTTTACAAATAAAAACACCCAGAGGCCCTGAAGTCAGTATCAGGAAACCTTTCTGGTCACAGATACAAAGAACAGACTGGTGATTGCCTGAGACATGGGTTGCAGAAATCGGTGAACTATTGTTTCTTTTTAGCTTAAATAAATTGAATAAAAAAATTTTTAAAGGTAAAATGACAAAAGGACCAGAAAATATAAATTTAAAAACCTGCACAGCTAAGTATAAACTATCAACAAAATGAAAGGTTACCTATGAATGGAAGAAGACATTTGCAAATGACACAGCCCATTAGGGGTTAGCATCCAGGATATAATATGAACTTGTACAGCTCAACATCAAAAACCAAATGACCCAATTTAAAAATGGGGAGAGGAAAGACAAATTCACAGAAAAGGAGACCAGATTTGTGGCTCCCAGAGGCAGGGGGTGGGGGCTGCGGGGGTGGAGGGAAGGGGATTGGATGAAGGCAGTCAGAAGGCACAAACTTCTGTTTATGACATAAATAAGTCCTGGGATATAATGTCCAACATGAAAAATTTAATTACTATCGCTGTACATTATATATGAAGGTTCAGAGAGTAAATCTTAAAAGAGTTCTCAAGAAAAGAGTTTTTTCTGTTTAATTTTTTTTTTTTAATTTCACAGCCTTTCGCCCCATAAGAACTACAACTGAAGCCAAGGTCTGAACAGGCAACTATTTCTTTAACTTTGTACGAGCTGATGAATGTGCGCTATGCTCCCTGTGATAACTGTTTCATGAGGAAGTCAAATCATTGCACTGGAAGCCTTTAACTTCCTCAGGGCTGTATGTCAATTATATCTCAAACTGGAAGGGATAAAAAAAAAAAAGCAAAACACCTTTCCCAAAAGTCCAAGAAATGGACAAGATAAGGTGTATTTTATTTCTTATACCTCTGGCCACCTCATTCATTCTATGACTAGATTTTCAAAGACCCAATTGAATTATTAAGCATACACGATCGCATTTAACGCCAGTACTGACAAGAGTGTGGGGAAACGGGCAGTCAGACACTGCTGGTGCCATAACTAACTGGCTGAGTTTTTTGAAAAACCATTCGACAGTACACAAGAGATTTAAAAAAAACCTACCCTGAGAGCACAGAGCGAAAACAGAGAAAGGCTGGCTGAAGCCTTGAAGCAGCGCGCGGATGCCACTGTGACACCTCTGCCCAAGATGCTCTGTCTGCTTGTGCCCCAAGTCCCACCTCCTTTAAAAAGTCTCCTCAAGCCGCAGCCTCTACCTGAACTCCCAGGAGGAGCGCAATGAGCCCCATGGGGTCACTTCTCAGCAGATTAAAACCCTTGGGTTGATTTTACAAAGGGCCCTGGATTCCCAGCCAAGCCTCTCAACGAGCAGGCCCTCTAGGACTCCAGAATAGACGAGCGCTGCAAGGGCCCACCTGACTGAAGGCAGGGACGTCGTGGAAGGGCCCGTAGTCCAGGAGGTCCTCGGAGCGCGTGGGGTTCCCCAGCTTGGTGTAGCTCTCGACGTTCCGGGAGGCGAGCTTCACACGCGTGGTCTGCGTCCTGGTCGGGTAGGGGGAGTAGAAGTAATGATTCCCCTCAAACACCACGAACTGCTTCTCCGACTGCGTGATCTGGGTTGGATACGGCTGAAGCACATGGGTGTAAACGGCTTCCACGATGACTGAGATCTTGGCCCCAGGATCAAGAGCCACTGGGAGCTTGACTGTGAAGAATCTCCCGCTGCAGGAAGAACGAGGAGAAACAAGAGACCAGAACACTGAAAAAAGAACGGTGCAAAGTCACAGCGATATTTTGTGCCAAGGTAACACCACTTGCCTCTAAGAGATTACCTTCAACCTATTAATTTAAGCCTTTTAAGACAAACGTCCAGGGAGTTCCCTGGTGGCCAAGGGGTTAGGTTCTGGGCTTCCACTGCGGTGCCTCAGGGGAAGATCCCGCAAGCCATGCAGTGCGGCCAAAAAACCCTCAAACAAAATGAAAACAACAAACGTCGACATGTTCATCTCAAGGTTGTTTGTAAGAGTGTCAAACAACCCAAATGTCCAATAACAGGGTAAGTGTTGAAAACATTGCAGCAGAGCCACACAACAGAACGCTGGCCGACATGAAAAGACGCTCACAGGTGCGCTGACCAAAACAGCCTCTGATACGCCGGGCGCGCGCCAAGCCACTCTCCTGGTAAGATTCCACCCCCGAGCGATAACCTGCAACCAGAGGCGGCAAGACAGAGGCATTCCAACTGTCACTTACCTTTTACCCTGAACTTTGGTTTCTCTCACTTCCAGGTTGCTCTCCTCCTCATCCTCTCCCTTCACCTGCAACAGGACAAAGGAAGTTATTCTTTTTGTCTTTCAGACTCTAAACTGAGTCAGCAATTAACTAACTGCCTCATAATGTCCACATTAAAGAATTCCAGCTGCCAGAACTTTGTGAAGATCGAATTCTGGTTTCAGTTAACAATTTTTCAACCAAAATACAGGAACACTTCAAAAGACTGACTTTTGCACTGAATAAGCTGTAGAATATGCTCCATAAAACCACAGTATTTTCCTGAATGATCAAATACACACATACAAATTAAAATTATCCTTCCAAATACACTTCACACTCCCAAATATAAAGGCAGGAAAGGTTTCTTTCTGGAGATTTTCTTCTTCATTTACACTCAAGTATGCATGGGAAAAACCCCAGCATTATTTGCTGTTATGGTAGAAAAGTCTCATGCATAATGAAACCTGACTTTACGTGCAAAGAAGAGATGGACAGTGGCACAAGCAACGGCACGACGCACCCCCTCCCCTTCCCTGCAGCCCAGTGTGTAACCACAGGGAGGACGCCGACCCCAGCAGGCTGCAGGCTCCCTCTGGGGGAGAGCAGGCGTCTCGAATGAGCCTGTGGAGCAGGTGCTAAGGGAAAACTCACACACCCACCACTAGCTCTCTGCCAGCCCCGCCTCCAACAAAAGAAAGCAATTTAAGACCAGCTTTTAGGGCTGAAGCGGTGATCCCCAGTAGAGCATACGCAGCTGTAATGAGAGAGCTATCTGTGGCATCTCAAAAAGCCTAAAAGTCAGTACACGATCATCCTCAACAGAGTCAAACAGCCTAACAAACACAACAATTCCACTTCTTTGGCTAGACTCTTATCACAGTGGGAACACTCTAGTACACTCCTGTTTATCAGGAGCTGTCATTGTTCAGTTATATGGTGATTTTTGTCTTGAGAACTACTCCTCTTCATTTTAAAGTATTTACCAGATTCACTGCCTGAACTAACAAAAGATTAGAGACACAAAAGATTTCAAATATAGGAGGCAAATGAAAGGAAAAATGTCTTTGGTGGCAAGGAGACAAGGAACTACTGGCCCCTAGTCACAGATCGCCGCAGTCCCTTCCACCAGTTTTGGAAATTCTACATGTAAGGGTGAACATAATTCCCTGAAAAAACTCCAAGCAACTGTACCAAGACTCCCAGTCAGTTGTTGGAAAATACACATCGTCCTGGTTAAGTTTATCATCGGTTATGTCCCCCATTGAGAGAGAGGTACAAAACAGCCTCTCTTTTGGACTCCAAATAAAAAAAAAAAAGACTGGATAAATCTGGTGATGGGACCGCAGGTTTTATACTCCTGCAGAACCCTGCCTCTGCTCACCTAGGCCAGAAGAGGCAGTGTGGTGTGCTGAAGAACACAAATGAAGTCTGAAACAAACTAGCCTAAGCCCTGACTCTACCCTAAGACTGCAGGCAGGGGTTTAAAGAACTCAGTCCCCAGACTCCAGCCCTCACCTGCAGTTAGAGTAGCCGTCGAAGGGCTGTTGTGAGAGTTAAATGAGAATGTCCTTAAAATACCGACCACAACACCCAACACCAGGTAAATTCCCAGCAAGACGCCAGTACAGTAACCCAGGCTGGAAGAAGCACGCTCTCCAGGCATGATGGCCAGATAGCTTCTGCTCTAGTCTGTTACACTCTGGCAACCTCGCTAGGTAGGAGGAGCTTTTATAAAAGAATAGGACTTAACATTCAGAACATAAAAGTGAAGTTTTAATCTGTCCTTCCACAAAGCTTGAAGTAAAACTGCGTCCTATATCATGGCGGAGGCCTGAAAGGGAACAGGAGTCATTTCGGAAGCATGATGTGTATAAAGGCAACTCTACGGCGCCAAGTTCAGAAGTACGACACTGTAATGACCATCTTCCCAACTAATAATTGGGTAATCACTTAATGCACGTTGTCTAATGGGAACAGCAGTAAAAGGCAAACCTGTGTATACGCATATTCCCTAGGCCCAAAGCCAACACTGCCTCCTCGAGGGACGTAAAACTGACCACTGAAATGCCTGGAGGAACAGAAGCCGACTGGGGAGCCGTTTCCTGCTTTACTGGCAGAATGAGAACGGGTCGGGGGAGGCAGCGAACCGGACTTTCCCTTTCGGCTCCGTATTACTCGCACGCGTTTTTAAGCTTAAAGAGGAGAGAGCGGTTCTTTAAGAGTTCTTCGCAGCCGTAAGAAATGCGTTCTGTGCGCAACGGTTTCAGAGGCACGACCTTGGAAACAGGAGACCTGCGTTTCCGACCGCCGAGGCCGGCGGCGGCTCCCCGCGCCCCGCGCCCCGGCCCCGGCCGCCCGCGCCCCGCAGGCCGGCGCTGACGTGTCCCGGCGGCAGCCCAGGCCCGCCCAGCTGCACGCCCCGGCCCCACCGCCCGCCCAGCTGCACGCCCCGGCCCCGCCGCCCGCCCAGCTGCACGCCCGCCGCCCGCGCCCGCTCACCTGCACGCCGAGGTGCGCGAGCCGGGCCTCCAGCGCGGGCTCCAGCGCCAGCAGGAAGGCGGTGGCGCGGGCCGAGGCGCCGCCGCCCGCGTGCGCCAGCACCAGCTCGGCCGTGACCTTGGCCAGGTGGCTGCTCAGGTCCACCGTGCGCTTCACCTCCTCGTTGACCAGCGGCGGCGCGTCCGCGGAGGCGCGGCCCGGCGCCGGGGCGCAGGCCGCGAGCAGCAGCAGCAGCAGCGGCAGCGGCGGGCAGGCTGCGGGCGCCTCCATGGCCGGGACCGAGCTGAGCCGCAGCGCTGGGCCCCACGCGCCGCCCGCCGCGCAGCGTCCGCCACGGCGCGGCCGCCCATTGGCCCGGCCGGCGCCCAAGATGGCGGCGCGCGCCCGAGGACCCGGTCTCCGTGGCAACGGGCGGCCCGCCCCGCGCCCGCCTGCGCGCGCCGCGGCCTCGCGCCCCGGAGGGCGGCGCCCCGGGCCCAGCGCCGGAAGCCGCGGCGCCGCGGCCGGCCCAGGACGAGCTGCGGGGGAGCGGGCGGCCTGGGAAACACCGCCCCAAGTGCTCTGTGAAGCCGCAGTCCACTCTCAGGTGTCCAACGGCAGCGTGTCTTTTACCTGAATCCCTGGGGGTTTCTGTCTGAGCCGAGAGGCAGCATTGACCCGTGAGCAGGCAGTGCGGTTCTGAGATTCTGTCCTGCGTGGGGAAGAGAGGCGGGGAACCAGGAAATACCTTTGAATTAGCTCTTCCAGTTTACCATGGCCTAGGTGGGTCGCTTGGTGTGTTTGGCTTACCAGAGTGGGTGCTCCTCTGGTACCAATAATTTGCCACTTGGCAATTCCCACCATCCCTTTTCAGTCTTAATAGCCCCTTCCGCTTTGGCTAATTGGTTTTGGGCGTCAGTGTATTTTGGAGAGTCCAATCCTAGCTCTATGAAGACCTACAAGACCTTTTAGAACTAACACCCAAAAAAGATGTCCTTTTCATTATAGGGGACTGGAATGCAAAAGTAGGAAGTCAAGAAACACCTGGAGTAGCAGGCAAATGTGGCCTTGGAGCACGGAATGAAGCAGGGCAAAGGCTAATAGAGTTTTGCCAAGAGAATGCACTGGTCATAGAAAACACCCTCTTCCAACAACACAAGAGAAGACTCTACACATGGACATCACCAGATGGTCAACACCGAAATCAGATTGATTATATTCTTTGCAACCAAAGATGGAGAAGCTGTATACAGTTAGCGAAAATAAGACCAGGAGCTGACTGTGGCTCAGATCATGAACTCCTTATTGCGAAATTCAGACTTAAATTGAAGAAAGTAGGGAAAACCACTAGACCATTCAGATAAGACCTCAATCAAATCCCTTATGATTATACAGTGGAAGTGAGAAATAGATTTAAGGGACTAGATCTGATTGATAGAGTGCCTGATGAACTCTGGACGGAGGTTCGTGACATTGTACAGGAGACAGGGACCAAGACCATCCCCGTGGAAAAGAAATGCAGAAGAGCGAAATGGCTGTCTGAGGAAGCCTTACAAATAGCTGTGAAAAGAAGAGAGGCGAAAAGCAAAGGAGAAAAGGAAAGATATAAGCATCTGAATGCAGAGTTCCAAAGAATAGCAAGGAGAGATAAGAAAGCCTTCCTCAGTGATCAATGCAAAGAAATAGAGGAAAACAACAGAATAGGAAAAACAAGAGAGCTCTTCAAGAAAATTAGAGATTCCAAGGGAACATTTCATGCAAAGATGGGCTCGATAAAGGACAGAAATGGTATGGACCTAACCGAAGCAGAAGATATTAAGAAGAGGTGGCAGGAATACACAGAAGAACTGTACAAAAAAGATCTTCACGACCAAGATAGTCACGATAACGTGATCACTGACCTAGAGCCAGACATCTTGGAATGTGAAGTCAAGTGGGCCTTAGAAAGCATCACTACGAACAAAGCTAGTGGAGGTGATGGAATTCCAGTTGAGCTATTTCAAGTCTTGAAAGATGATGCTGTGAAAGTGCTGCACTCAATATGCCAGCATATTTGGAAAACTCAGCGCTGGCCACAGGACTGGAAGAGGTCAGTCTTCATTCCAATCCCAAAGAAAGGGAATGCCAAAGAATGCTCAAACTACCGCACAATTGCACTCATCTCACACGCTAGTAAAGTCATGCTCAAAATTCTCCAAGCCAGGCTTCAGCAGTATGTAAACCGTGAACTCCCAGATGTTCAAGCAGGTTTTAGAAAAGGCAGAGGCACCAGAGATCAAATTGCCAACATCCACTGGATCATGGAGAAAGCAAGAGAGTTCCAGAAAAACATCTATTTCTGCTTCATTGACTATGCCAAAGCCTTTGACTGTGTGGATCACAATAAACTGTGGAACATTCTGAAAGAGATGGGAATCCCAGACCACCTGACCTGCCTCTTGAGAAACCTGTATGCAGGTCAGGAAGCAACAGTTAGAGCTGGACATGGAACAACAGACTGGTTCCAAATAGGAAAAGGTGTACGTCAAGGCTGTATATTGTCACCTTGCTTATTTAACTTATATGCAGAGTACATCATGAGGAACGCTGGGCTGGAAGAAGCACAAGCTGGAATCAAGATTGCTGGGAGAAATATCAATAACCTCAGATATGCAGATGACACCCCCCTTATGGCAGAAAGTGAAGAGGAACTCAAAAGCCTCTTGATGAAAGTGAAAGAGGAGAGTGAAAAGGTTGGCTTGAAGCTCAACATTCAGAAAACGAAGATCATGGCATCTGGTTCCATCACTTCATGGGAAGTGGATGGGGAAACAGTGGAAACAGTGTCAGACTTTATTTTTTTGGGCTCCAAAATCACTGCGGATGCTGATTGCAGCCATGAAATTAAAAGACGCTTGCTCCTTGGAAGGAAAGTTATGACCAACCTTGATAGTATATTAAAAAGCAGAGACATTACTTTGCCAACCAAGGTCCATCTAGTCAAGGCAATGGTTTTTCCCGTGGTCATGTATGGATGTGAGAGTTGGACTGTGAAGAAAGCTGATCGCCGAAGAATCGATGCTTTTGAACTGTGGTGTTGGAGAAGACTCTTGAGAGTCCCTTATACTGCAAGGAGATCCAACCAGTCCATTCTAAAGGAGATCAATCCTGGATGTTCATTGGAGGGACTGATGCTAAAGCTGAAACTGCAATACTTTGGCCACCTCATGCGACGAGTTGACTCACTGGAAAAGACTCTGATGCTGGGAAAGGTTGGGGGCGGGAGGAGAAGGGGACGACGGAGAATGAGATGGCTGGATGGCATCACCGACTCTGTGGACATGAGTTTGAGTGAACTCCGGGAGTTGGTGATGGACAGGGAGGCCTGGCGTGCTGTAATTCATGGGGTCGCGGAGAGTCGGACACGACTGAGCGACTGAACTGAACTGAACTGAACTGAATCCTAGCTCAGGCAAGTTCCGCCAATATGAGTGCCTTAATAGGGGCCCCACTTGTTACCCCCCCACGCCCTCAGCTGCTTGTTTAGCGGTCTTATCTGCCAGTCTGTGGCCCCGAGCCTGGTGGGTATCCTCTGCTTGATGTCCTCGGCAGTGTATGAATGCAACCTTTTCTGGTTCCCAGACAGCATCTAATAGGGTCAGAATTTCTTCCTTATTTTTGATCTTTTCCACCAGCTGTCAAGAGGCCTCTCTCCTTATGTAGAGCCCCGTGTACATGTAGTGTGGCAAAGGCATACCTGGAGTCGGTGAAGATGTTTACTCCCTTGCCTTTTGAAAGCTGGAGCGCTCAAATCAAGGCCCATAACTCAGCTCGCTGGGCAGACCAGCGTTGTGGCAAGGAGCCAGCCTCGATGAGAGTCTTTTCTTTGACTATAGTGTAACCCGACAGCCACTGTCCTTGTTTTATCAGGCTAGTGCCATCAGTATATAGGACCCAATCAGGGTCCGGAATTGGTTGGTCTCGGAGGTCGGGTCTGCTAGTGTAGACTTCTTCCAAGACTTCCCCTCAGTCATGAGAAGGTCCACCCTCTCCCACTGGAAGGAGTGTGGCTGGGTTTAAATTCTGGCAAGGCTCAATACGGAGGCTAGGGTTTTCCCATAACAACCCTCGATATTGAATAATCCGGGAGTGTGATAGCCATTTGTGGGGATCTCCTGGTGAGAGTGCGTTGACCTCATGTGGGGCTCTTAACGACCAGATCTTGGCCTAAAGTCGATGTAGTAGGGCCACTGCGGCAATGGCTCTCTGGCCTCCGGGCCACCCGGTGGCTGGCGACATCGCCAGGCCGCCTTGAGGCACAGGCTGCAGGCCTGCCCCACGTGCCCACAGTCTTGAGTTAACACTCCCATTGATGTTTTGTCCTTTTCGGTTACATATAAAGTAGGTGGCTTGAAAAGGTCTGGCAGCCCTAGAGCAGGGGCTGATATAATTGCCAATCTTAGTTCATCAAAGGCTTTTTTGTTTTCAGTCCAATTTAGTGGATTTTCCTTAGGCCCTGTCAGAAGTTCATATAAAGACTGGGCCATTTGGGAATATCCTGGAATCCAGATTCTGCAAAACCCAGTAGCTCCCAAAAACTCCCGGACCTGCTGACGAGTCTTAGGTGTTGGGAGTCTCAGGATCACCTCTTTTCTGGACTGGTCCAATAACCTTGTGCCCTCTTTAAAACAAACCCCAGATACCTTATCTCCTCCTTGCAGAGCTGTGCCTTCTTCTTCGACACCTGGTAATCTGCTTCCATCAGCAGCTGGAGCAGTGCTTTCGTCCCTTCCCAGCATTTTTCCTTGGTCTCGGCAGCCAGCAGCAGGTCATCCACGTATTGTAGGAGCCAACATCCATACTCTTTTGGATAGAATGAATCCAGGTCAGAAGCCAAGGCTTCCCCAAAAATGACTGGGGAATTCTTAAACCCTTGTGGGAGACAAGTCTAGGTGAGCTGTTGTTTGATGCCCTTAACTGGATCTTCCCATTCAAAGGCAAAGATGGGCTGTGACGCTGGGGCGAGGTGTATGCAGAGGCGGCATCCTTGAGATCTAGGTGAGTATAAACTTTAGTCCTTGGTGGGAGAAGACTAAGTTGTAGGGGTTTGGAACAGTGGGCTGTAAAGTCACAGTAGCCTGGTTGATTAGCCTGAGATCTTGTACAGGCCTATAGTCCTGGCCTTCTTCCTTTTTGACTGGCAGGATCGGCGTATTCCAAGCTGACTGGCACTCTACTAGAATGCCCACTTGTTTCAGTCTATTGATATGGGGCAGTACGCTGGTCCAGGCCTCTATCGGTAGCAGGTACTGGTGCTTTCTAACTGGGATGGCACCTGGCTTGAGTTCTGTTATCACTGGGGCTTGATGTTTAGCCAGCTCGGGGGGGGTTGTTTTCTGCCCAGACCTCGGGGAATAATTGAATTATCTCTCTTTCAAGTTCTTCCGGCCCACCTGGGTTTTCCTTCAGAGGCTCATGCAACCTCCACTCATCTTGGGGGTCTATTGAGAGAGAGAGCAAATAAGTTGTAGTGCCCACCCAGAAGGTGGGCCTCTCCTCAGGGGAGAAAGTCACTGGGCTCCTAGTTTGGAGAGCAAGTCTCTTCCCAACAGGGGTACTGGGCACTTGGGAATGTAGAGGAATTCATGAAGCACTTGGTGTCCCCACATCTGGCATTTTCTGGGCTGGCAAAACGATTTAATCATCTCTTCTCCCGATACCCCAGTTACAGCGGTAGTCTTTTTGGATAATGGTGCCACAGGTTTTGTTACTACCGACAGTTCTGCTTCTGTATCCACCATGAAGTCAGTGTTTTGGTCACCCACTTTTAAGGTTCCCATGGGCTCTCGGGGACCTGATATCTCTGAGCCCCAGCAGTCCTATTTAGTTTCCAAGTCAGCAAGTCCCACAACCGTAGGAGCTTTTCCTTCCCTCCTTGCCTTCGGGCGTTCATTCTTCCAATGGCCAAACCCTCACACCGGGCACACTGGTTTGGCTGTAATGGGGCCCGGGGCCTTCTTTGGGACCGGTTGAAGGGCTGCCCTGTCCCTGGGGCAGGAGGAGGTTTTCCCGGAGGGCCCAAGATAGACTTTTCTAGTGCTGCTGCTGCTGCTAAGTCACTTCAGTCGTGTCCGACTCTGTGTGACCCCATAGATGGAAGCCCACCAGGTTCCCCCGTCCCTGGGATTCTCCAGGCAAGAACACTGGAGTGGGTTGCCATTGCCTTCTCCAATGTGTGAAAGAGAAAAGTGAAAGTGAAGTCGCTCAGTCGTGTCCGACCCTTAGCAACCCCAAGGACTGCAGCCAACCAGGCTCCTCCATCCATGGGATTTTCTAGGCAAGAGTACTGGAGTGGCTTGCCATTGCCTTCTCCGTTTCCTAGTGCAGCGGCTAGCATTGCAAATCTCCGGTCTGTTCTCTTTCGTTCCTCTTTATATCTCTTTTCATATTTCTTTTCTGTGTCCCTGTTCCGGAACACTTTTGTCTGCTATTTCAGTTAATTGGGAGCTGGACAAGGATAGCACCCCTTCTGTCTTTTGAAGCTTTCGTCTAATATCGGGGCATGCCTGCGAGATGAATGCCAAGTTTACAACAATCTGAGAGCCCGCAGCTTCTGGGTCTATAGGCGTATAAAGTCTATAGGCTTCTCAGAGCCTCTCATAAAATTCGGAAGGTGACTCATCCCCTTCTGCGTTACCCCAGCAGGTCTGACGCGTCCATTGGCCTATGGGCTCTCCTCTTCAGTCCTTGAATAATGGCTGTCCAATATCTGTCTAGTTGAATCCTCCCTTTTCTGTGTTATAGTCCCAGTTAGGTTTATCAGTGGGGAAGGCCTGCTCTAGCCACCTTTCTGCGCTTGCACCACCTTCTGGAACCATCTCTCGTAACCATTTTTTTGCTTCCGTATTAATCCTGTACCTGAGAGATGTCAGTAACTGCGTGAGATCATCCCATGGTGGCCGATGGGTGGAAACGATGGTTTCCATCAATCTAGTCATAGCTTGTGGCTCTTCTGAGTAAGGCGGGGGGTATGCTTTTGTCAATTTAGTATGTCGGTTGATGAGAAGGACTGGTAGTAATAAGCTACAGGAGCTTGATGGAAATTACCGTCCTCCCATTAAAAACCGAGGTTATTGGGCTTCTCTAAGAGGCATCTTGGAAGGAAAGTTATGACCAGCCTAGATAGCATATTAAAAAGCAGAGACATTACTTTGCCAACTAAGGTCCATCTAGTCAAGGCTATGGTTTTTCCCGTGGTCATGTATGGATGTGAGAATTGGACTGTGAAGAAAGCTGATCACCAAAGAATTGATGCTTTTGAACTGTGGTGCTGGAGAAGACTCTTGAGAGTCCCTTGGACTGCAAGGAGATCCAACCAGTCCATTCTAAAGGAGATCAATCCTGGGTGTTCATTAGAAAGACTTATGCTAAAGCTGAAACTCCAATACTTTGGCCACCTGATGCGAAGAGTTGACTCACTGGAAAAGAGTCTGATGCTAGGAGGGATTAGGGGTGGGAGGAGACGGGGATGACAGAATGAGATGGCTGGATGGCATCACCGACTCGATGGACATGAGTTTGAGTGAACTCCGGGAGTTGGTGATGGACAGGGAGGCCTGGCGTGCTGTGGTTCATGGGGTCGCAAAGAGTCGGATACGTCTAAGTGACTGAACTGAACTGAACTGAACTGAAGAGGCATCTTTAGTGGTGCCTTTCCCTCCGGCTCTCTGGCTGAGCGCAGTCTCTGCTTAATTCCAATGTTTCCCTTCCCTTGTACAGTAATACTTACCGGGAGCAGAGGGTAGAGCTTGGGGCATATGACGTCAGCAGTGGTTGAATCCGGTGGGTTGTAGCCTGTTGCCCCTTCAACTAAGATCAGAGCTTGCCGGAATGGCAGCAGGCTCTACAACCTGTGGGGCTGTCGGGAGGACCGGTGAAAGTGGAGACTCTGGGAGGCTTACCGGCCTCTAGTCAGTTCCCTGTGGGGAGGCTCTTGGCCCCACAGAAGCATTGTTTGGTAGGATCATCATCCAGTATGGTGGCGGGGGAAGTTCTTCCCCCACTGGATCCGTAAGATTTTCTTTTCATCTTTGGTTACTTTTTGAGCCATTAATATCTTTCCTTCCCCATTATGGATGTAAAATCCATTTGTGGGGTGGGGGGGCAGTCCTGGACTATCCCTAGCCAAGAGTCTATGTATGGGAACTGATCGGGGTGTCCAGGTTTTCCCGTAACTATGGCATAGACTGTCTTTATTAAATTTAAGTCCATGGTACCCTCTGCTGGCCAACCGACTCCCATTGCGGGCCATTCGAACTTGCAGAGAGTGCGGAGCTGGTTGGGTGTCATCTTTGTCCCGTTCAGTTCCGTTCAGTTCAGTCACTCAGTCATGTCTGACTCTTTGCGACCCCATGAACCACAGCAGATGCTGATTGCAGCCAGGAAATTAAAAGACGCTTGCTCCTTGGAAGGAAAGTTATGACCAGCCTAGACAGCATATTGAAAAGCAGAGACATTACTTTGCCAACAAAGGTCCGTCTAGTCAAGGCTATGGTTTTTCCAGTGGTCATGTATAGATGTGAGAGTTGGACTGTGAAGAAAGCTGATCTTTGTCCCGTAGACTCTGTCAAATCCCTCTTTGAAGTTTTTAATCATATTTCCTAGTACAGTTGCCTTAGATCCGCTTCCTCCCATTTTTCTTACCCTCTCGTTGATGGTTTAGATGTCATTCTTGTCCCGGCGGGCTTAATTGGATGAGGGTAAAAACACAGATGGGTTAGATACCCTGCGTCCCAGGCTTCTCCTGGAAAGGCCAATTCGTACTCACTGATATGCTTTCTTTTTCTTTCTGCCCTGACTAGTTTGAGGGATTAGGGGTTTTGCAGCAGATAGGGCACCTCCTGGGGGAATGTAGAATACAAGCACACAAGGACAAAGTTTCTTCTCCTAAAAATCCCCTGGCGATTGCTTGGTAATGATTTTCCCCGAGACGGCATGGACACACCTCCTAAACGACCTTGACAAATTCCCTTCCTAAGCCCTAGCACGCTCCTTGAAATGTGTAACTAGCAATCGCCGCCTGCCTATTCCAGGCCCCTGTGGGTCCCCGCTCCTTCTAGTCCCTCACAGGGGGTGGGGGGTATTGGGGGGTAGGGGGTGTGATCAGACCCCCTCCTCCCCCCTGCCGGTGTTCTCTGCCTCACCTGAGCGCTTGGTTCCCCTGCTGCTGTCCACTACCTGCCAAAGCAAAGAAACCGGGCGTTGAAAGGCTGAATTCTTCCAAAGGGGTGAGGAACCTTCCCCACTCTGGAAGATTCAAGCCCCAAGGCCTTGGAGTAGTCCCAAATAGGACTTGTCTCCTCAAAGTGAGGAGTTTCCTGGTCCGTGCAACAAATGTTGTAGCTACGTGTTCCAGGAATCAAACTCGCTCAGAAGGACAATGCAGAGAGTGGAGTGCGGTTTATTACACTGGCGGACCCAAGGCAGAGTCTCCTCTTAGCCAAGGACCCCGACCAACATTTTGTGAAAACCTTCTATGCCCTGAGTGTACATGCTCAAACCCACCTCCCCAAACTCCCTGAAAGTAGTCTGGACAAGGTAAAAGCTACGATCAAAGTTAACCCGTGATTCACCTGTCATAAGCCTAGATAGTTAAATAGTGGACATTTACCAATAGGCCTGTGATCATATCCCGATAAACATAATGGAATTTACGACTTTGTTCTGTTACAGAGAGAATTAGCATATTCTTTTCGGTCACAGAGAGTCCAAGTCCTGAGGCTCTATTATCCCGGGGCCTGGTTTCCCAGTGGTGTGCCATTTCTATAGACAACAGGCACAAAGTTCAGAGTCCACTGGGAGGGTGACCACGCGTGTAGCCTAACGTTCACAGCCTGGCCCAAGATGGATCCAGCTCTGTCTGTTTCCTCCTTCAATGGTGCCTGGCCATTAATAACCTGGGGTCAAAGTCAAAGACATTATAAGTGAAAAAAAGAAAACTACAGTATGTTTTATGAATATATATGCAAATATTCTCAGTAGCATATTAGCAAACCAAATCCAGCAGCATATGAAAATAATTATTACCATGATCAAGTGGGTTTTCCCAAGAATATGAGCATGGTTTAACATTGAAAAGTCGAGTAACGGGGCTTCCCTGGTGGCTCAGTGGTAAAGAATCTGACTGCCAGTGCAGGAAACATGAGTTCAATCCTTGGTCCCAGAAACATCACACATGCTGTGGAGCAAATAAGCCCCCAGGCGCCAGCTATTGAGCCTGTGCTGTTCAGTTCAGTTGCTCAGTCGTGTCCCAACTCTTTGTGCCCCCGTGGACTACAGCACCCTGGGCTTCCCTGTCCGTGACCAACTCCTGGAGCTTGCTCAAACTCATGTCCAGCGAGTCGGTGATGCCATCCAGCTATCTCATCCTCTGTTGTCCCCTTCTCCTGCCTTCAACATTTTGCAGCAACAGAGTCTTTTCAAATAAGTCAGCTCTTCACATCAGGTGGCCAAAGTATTGAAGTTTCAGCTTTAGCATCAGTCCTTCCAATGAACACCCAGGATTGATCTCCTTTAGAATGGAATAGTTGGATCTCCTTGCAGTCCAAGGACTCTCAAGAGTCTTCTCCAGCACCACAGTTCAAAGCATCAATTCTTTGGTGCTCAGTTTTCTTTACAGCCCAACTCTCACATCCATACATGACTATTGGAAAAACCATAGCTTTGACTAGACGTACCTTTGTTGGTAAAGTAATGTCTCTGCTTTTTAATGTGCTGTCTAGGTTGGTCATAACTTTCCTTCCAAGGAGTAAGTGTCTTTTAACTTCGTGGCTGCAATCAGCATCTGCAGTGATTTTGGAGCCCCCCAAAAATAAACTCTCTCACTGTTTCCACTTTTTCCCCATCTATTTGCCATGAAGCGATGGGACCAGTTGCCATGATCTTAGTTTTCTGAATGTTGAGCTTTAAGCCAGCTTTTTCACTCTCCTCTTTCACCTTCACCAAGAGGCTCTTTTTTAGTTCTTCGCTTTCTGTCATAAGGGTGCTGTCAACTGCATATCTGAGGTTATTGATATTTCTCCCGGCAGTCTTGATTCCAGCTTGTGCTTCATCCAGTCCAGCATTTCTCATGATGTACTCTGCATGTAAGTAAATAAGCCGGGTGACAATATACAGCCTTGATGTACTCCTTTTCCTTTTTGGAACCAGTCTGTTCCATGTCCAATTCTAACTGTTGCTTCCTGACCTGCATACAGATTTCTCAGGAGGCAGGTCAGGTGGTCTGGTAGTCCCATCTCTTTAAGAAATTTTCAGTTTGTTGTGGTCCACACAGTCAAAAACTTTGGCATAGTCAATAAAGCAGAGTAGATGTTTTTCTGGAACTCTCTTGTTTTTTCAATAATTCAGCGGATGTTGGCAATTTGATCTTTGGTTCCTCTGCCTTTTCTAAATCCAGCTTGAATATCTGGAAGTTCATGGTTCACATACTGTTGAAGCCCGGCTTGAAGAATTTTGAGCATGACTTTACTAGTGTGTGAGATGAGTGCAATTCTGTGGTAGTTAGAGCATTCTTTGGCATTGCCTTTCTTTGGGATTGGAATGAAAACTGACCTTTTCCTGTCCTGTGGCCACTGCTGAGTTTTCCAAATTTGCTGGCACATTGAGTGCAGCACTTTCACAGCATCATCTTTTAGGACTTGAAATAGCTCAACTGGAATTCCATCACCTCCACTAGCTTTGTTCGTCGTGACGCTTCCGAAGGCCCACTTGACTGCATTCCAGGATGTCTGGCTCTAGGTGAGTGATCACACCATCGTGATTATCTGGGTCCTGAAGATCTTTTTTGTACAGTACTTCTGTGTATTCTTGCCACCTCTTCTTAATATCTCCTGCTTCTGGTAGGTCCATACCATTTCTGTCCTGTATTGAGCCCATCTTTGCATGAAATGTTCCCTTGGTATCTCTAATTTTCTTGAAGAGATCTCTAGTCTTTCCCGTTCTATTGTTTTTCTGTATTTCTTTGCACTGATCTCTGAGGAAGGCTTTCTTATCTCTCCTTGCTATTTTTTGGAACTCTGCATTCAAATGGGTATATCTTTTCTTTTCTCCTTTGCCTTTCTCTTCTCTTCTATTCACAGCTATTTGTAAGGCCTCCTCAGACAACCATTTTGCCTTTTTGCATTTCTTTTTCTTGGGGAAGGTCTTGGTCCCTGTCTCCTGTACAATGTCATGAACCTCCGTCCATAGTTCTTCAGGCACTCTGTCTATCAGATCTAGTCCCTTGAATCTATTTCTCACTTCTACTGTATAATCATAACGGATTTGATTTAGGTCATACCTGAATGGTCTAGTGGTTTTCCCTACTTTCTTCAATTTAAGTCTGAATTTGGCAATAAGGAGTTCATGATCTGAGCCCCACAGCTCCCGGTCTTGTTTTTGCTGACTGTATAGAACATCTTCATCTTTGGCTACAAAGAATATAATCAGTCTGATTTCGGTGTTGACCATCTGGTGATGTCCATGTGTAGAGTCTTCTCTTGTGTTGTTGGAAGAGTGCGTTTTCTTGGCAGAACTCTATTAGCCTTGGCTCTGCTTCATTCCGTGCTCCGAGGCCAAATTTGCCTGTTACTCCGGGTGTTTCTTGACTTCCTACTTTTGCATTCCAGTTCCCTATAATGAAAAGGACATCTTTTTTGGGTGTTAGTTATAGAAGGTCTTGTAAGTCTTCATAGAACCGTTCAACTTCAGCTTCTTCAGCGTTACTGGTTGGGGCATAGACTTGGATTATTGTGATATTGAATGGTTTGCCTTGGAAACGAACAGAGATCATTCTGTCGTTTTTGAGATTGCATCCAAGTACTGCATTTTGGACTCTCTTGTTGATTATGGGGGCTACTCCATTTCTTCTAAGGGATTCTTGCCCACAGTAGTAAATATAATGGTCGTCTGAGTTAAAGTCACCCATTCCAGTCCATTTTAGTTCATTGATTCCTAAAATATTGATGTTCGCTCTTGCCATCTCCTGTTTGACCACTTCCAATTTGCCTTGATTCATGGACATAACGTTCCAAGTTCCTATGCAATATTGCTCTTTACAGCATTGGACTTCGCTTCTATCACCAGTCACATCCACAACTGGGCATTGTTTTTGCTTTGGCTCCATCCCTTCATTCTTTCTGGAGTTATTTCCTCACTGATCTCCAGTAGCATATTGGGCACCTAACGACCTGGGGAGTTCATCTTTCAGTGTCCTATCTTTTTGTCTTTTCATACTGTTCATGGGGTTCTCAAGGCAAGGATATTGAAGTGGTTTGACATTCCCTTCTCCGGTGGACCACGTTTTGTTAGAACTCTCCACCATGACCCGTCTGTCTTGGGTGGCCCTACACGGCAGAGAAGCCCCAGCAAGATGGTAGGTGCTGGAGCGGCAATGAAGCAATACGCCACGTCCAAGGGCAGAGAACCACCAACAAGACTGTAGGTGTTGGAGCAGCGGCTGTGCAGCGCTCGAACAGCTGTGAGGAGCTACCTCATGTCAAAGGGCAAAGGAGAAGCCCCAGCAAGACGGTAGGAGGCAAAATTGCGTTTAGAATCATACCCCATACCCGCCAGAGACGCTCAGAGGCTCAAACAAACCTTGTGCGCACCAGGACACGGGCCCCCACAGAGACTGACAGAGCTGTGTTTGAGTGTCTCCTGTGGAGGTGCGGGTCAGCAATGGCCTGCCGCAGGGACAGGGGCTCTGGGTGCAGCAGACCTGGGTATGGCATAAGCCGTCTGGGAGGATGTCGCCATTAACCCAGCACAGAGCCACCAGAACCTACACGGGACTGGGAGATAGATGCTTGGAGGGCACAAACAGAACCTTGTGCTCAGCAGGACCCAGGGGAAAGGAGCAGTGACCCCACAAGAGACTGACCCAGACTCGCCCGGGAGTGTCCGGGGTCTGCGGCGGAGGCGTGGGTCGGCAGTGGCCGGCTGCAGGGCTCAGGGCGCCGAGTATAGCACCGCATGCAGGGACCTTTGGAAGGAGGGCACCATTGTCTTCATTGCCTGCACCTTAGTTTGGCCCCAGGTAAAGAGCTCACTCGGTAAAGCATCTGCCTGCAGGGCAGGAGACCAGGTTCGATTCCTGGGTCGGGAAGACGCCTGGAGAAGGAAATGGCAACCCACTGCAGTATCCTTGCCTGGAAAATGTCAGGGAGAAAGGTGCCTGGTGGGCTGCAGTCCGTGGGGTCACAAAGAGGCGGGCAGGACTGAGTGAGTGACATAACATAACAAAGAGCAGGGGGGGAACACAGCCCCCCATCAACAGAAAACTGGATGAAAGATTTACCGAGCACGGCCCCGCCCATCAGAACCAGACCCAGTTTCCCCCTCGGTCAGTCTCTCCCATCAGGGAGCGTCCGTAAGCCTCTTACTCTGCTCCATCAGAGGGCAGACAGACATAAACCGCAATCACAGGAAACTAGCCAATCTGATCACACGGACCACAGCCTTGTCTAACTCACTGACACTGTGAGCCATGCTGTGCAGAGCCTGTGCTGTAGAGCCCAGCAACCACTGAGGCCTCCTGCCATAACTCCTGAAGTCCGTGTGCCCTAGAGCCTGAGCTCTGCAATAGGAGGAGCCTCCACAATGAGATGCCTGTTCCCTGCGACTCGAGAAAAGCCCGAGCAGCAAGGAAGGCCCAGGACAACCAAAAATAAGTAAGTAAAAATTGTTTAAAAAGTCAGTTAATGTAGTATACTATAATGCTAAAAAGTGAAGAAGAACTAAAGGGTCTCTTGATGAAAGTGAAAGAGGAGAGTGAAAAAGCTGGCTTAAAGCTCAACACTCGAAAACTAAGATCATGGCATCTGGTCCCATCACTTCATGGGAAATAGATGGGGAAACAGTGGCTGACTTTATTTTTCTGGGCTCCAAAATCACTGCAGATGGTGACTGCAGCCACAAAATTAAAAAGATGCTTACTCCTTGGAAGGAAAGTTATGACAAACGTAGACAGTACATTAAAAAGCAGAGACATTACTTTGCCAACAAAGGTTCATCTAGTCAAGGCTATGGTTTTCCCAGTAGTCATGGATGGATGTGAGAGTTGGACTATAAAGAAAGTTGAGCATGAAATAATTGATGCTTTTGAACTGTGATGCTGGAGAAGACTCTTGAGAGTCCCTTGGACTGCAAGGAGATCCAACCAGCCCATCCTAAAGGAGATCAGTCCTGGGTGTTCAATGAAAGGACTAATGTTGAAGCTGAAACTCCAGTACTTTGGCCACCTGATGCGAAGAGCTGACTCATTTGAAAAGACCCTGATGCTGAGAGACCCGTGTTCGATCCCTGGGTTGGGAAGATCCCTGGAGAAGGAAATGGCAACCCACTCCAATACTGTTGCCTGGAGAATGGACAGAGGAGCCTGGTAGGCTACAGTCCACAGGGTCGCAAAGAGTCAGACACGACTGAGCAACTTTCACTTTCACACTGATGCTGGGAAAGATTGAAGGCAGGAGAAGGGGACGACAGCGGATGAGATGGTTAGATGGCATCACTGACTCAATGGACATGGGTTTGGGTGGACTCGGGAGTTGGTGATGGACAGGGGGGCCTGACATGCCACGGTCCATGGGGTTGCAAAGAGTCAGACACGACTGAGTGACTGAATTAATAATGCTAAAATAAAAAATGCAAGAGCAATGATGATTCCAAGATAAACAAAAATTGAATTTGTTGCTAGCAAACCTGCATTCCAAGAAATAACAAAGGGAGTCTTTCAGTCTAAAGTGAAATGATAGTAGTCAGTAACTTGATTCCAAATACAGGTGAAAAGAGCACCAATCAAGATAAATGTAAGCAATAACAATGTACTTTTGTTTGTAGCTTTTTTATTATTCTATTTTGCTTAAAAGACAACTGCAAGGGGAATTCCCTGGCAGTCCAGTGGTTAGGACTCTTGGTGCTTTCACTGCCAGGGTCCAAGTCCGATCCCTGGTTGGGGAACTAGGGTCCCACAAGCCAAGTAGCACAGCTGAAAAAACAAAGACAACTGCACGAAGGACTAACTATTCACATTATGTGGATACAAGTGGAAAGGCCTGAGGTTCCTGTTTGCTTCGGTTAGTGCTGTCCAGTATGAATGTCCAGGACAACATTAGACAATTTCAGTGTTGGACAATCACAGAGAAACAGGATGAGGCTTCCTTACTTCATTTCTCCTGCAACAAGGTCATATCTGTGATGTGCACACCTGGCTTGAAAACCTTGTATATTTCTAAAGGACAGAAACAGCATCTCCACTGGGTCGTGTGATGAGGATGAGGGTGAAAACTGCCTCAGACTTGCCGTTAACCGCTGTACCTCCATTAAGGTGCTAACTCAGCACCCATGTAGGAACTGATACAAAGGTAACTTTCCACTTTAAAGAGACATCTCCTGAAGCCCTGGAACGCATCTAATTTCCAGAAAGAGGAAGCTACCCTGATGGAAATCTGAGGTGGTCTGATTGTTGGTTTGAAGCAGGTAGAGCAGGTCATCTTATCTAAGGAGCCCTTAAATCACTATCTTTGAGCTTCTTACTTAGCATGCAGGTACTGTGCATCTTGATGTGTGAATTCCAAAGACATGTAGTAGTCCTCACGGAAGAGGACAAGCAGGAGCCCTCCAAGGGAAGCCAGGCAGCCAGACTCCTGACAGCCGGAACTGGGCACCTCGGACAGACCCAGTGCCTCTGGGTACCGCCCAACCTGTCAGGCCGCTGCAGGCTGAGAGAGCTGGTAGCCAGGTGGTGCCAGAATACTAGCCCGTGACAAGCCGTCGCCAGCCACAGCAGAGGAACACGGCTGTGTGGCCTGGCTTCTCGGTGCGGCTGGGGCCAGTGCTCCCCACGACCACCGCCGTCTGCTTCACGGCCACCTGGACACCGTCCGATGCGCTGCTGGGCTCGGCAGCTGAGCAGGAACTTTCACACCTTGTCTCCTCCGGGGCCACCCTCTGCGGAAGCGTCCTCAGCTCCGGGCAGCAATGGCCCCACCGCGTGCACCGCGCTGTCCGCTGTGCTGTATCAACTGCCCCTGCCCAGGAGCCTCCTCCAGATGTGAGTCAGGGCGGCCCAGGCGGTCCTGCATAGGCCTGTTCTCACTATCACCGAGGGAGAAGAAGCAAGGCAGCCATTACGAAGCTATACTGTCACCCGAAAACTGAGGCCCCGCGACAACCCCCCAACCAGGTCAGGTTGCCCATCCTTCAGAAAGGGGAGACTCCCAGGCCCTGTTCCCCAGGGTTGGGCAGAGGGGGTAAGGAGGGCGCGTGCAAGCGGTAACGGTATACAGCACGGGCCCCCGGCGGGGGAGGACGAATAGCCCACTAGGACCCTCACTGTCCTACAGGGTCGCTGGGAAAGACCCCGATGCTGAGAAAGGCTGCAGGCGGGAGGAGACGGGGACGACAGGGGTTGAGAGGTTCGGATGGCATCAGCGACTCCACGGGCGTGAGTCCGAGCAAGCTCCGGGAGCTGGTGATGGACAGAGAGGCCTGGCGTGCTGCAGGCCGCGGGGTCTCAAAGAGTCCGAGAGGACTGAGCCACGTCCACCTTCGCCCTCACCTCGCACCCGCAACCCGAGCGGGTCGGGCGCGTCCCGCCCCAACGCCGACGCGCATGCGCCCCGGGCCGCCCCAGCCGCGCCCCTGCCCCGGCGCCGGAGTCACGCCCCGCCCCCTGGGGGACCCGGAAGCAGAGGCCTCGTCGGGTCCAAGCTGTCGGCGTTTTCGTGGCGCCGCCGCCAGAGGGCGCTCGCGCCGCCTTTGTTGGCTCACACCTCGCGAGTCACGTCAGCGGCCGGGCCCGGAAGTGGAGGGCTCTGCGGTACAAGAGGGCGGCTCCCTGTGTGGCGGTACAGAACGCTGAGGGGCCGGTCTGTTTCTGGGACGCCCGGCGGTCTGAGAGCCGGGGTCGCAGCAGGGTCCCCGCGAAGGACAGCTTCCGCGGCGCCCGCCGTCTTCGTCGTCGCTTCGGTGGCGGAGAGCCCAAGATGGCGGCCCCGCTTCGCGGCCGGAAGTGGCCGGCCCTCGGCGGGGCGGGGCGGGGCCTCGCGGGCGGCGGGCGCTGCCCTTCCCGAACTCGGCCGGGGCGGAGGGGGTCTCGCGGGGCTCCCGGCTACTTAGGTTCCCTCAGCGCCAGTTCCCTCAGCCTCCTCGCGAAGGCCCATCGCGCAACCAGGCACAACCAGGGGACACGAGTTCCTCTCCTGGGAGGAGGGACCTGCCGCGGCTGGGAAGCGCAGGACGGCCCCTGCGCTAATGGGGAGCCAGCCCCGCAGACAAGAAGTGAGGGAAAGCGAAGCGCGGAGAAGCGTGCGACGATATGTCGCGGTTGGCGGGCTTTGTTTTCTTTCTGAAAGGTTCACGAGGCTAGGGATGCCCACCTCTTGCCTGGGCGGGGTCCCTCCCCAGGGCCGAAATGGCGACCGGGACAGACTACACGACAAGTTTGAGAATATTTAAGTGTGTCGTCTGAAGACACACAGTTTTTTTCGTAAGGTTGTCATATCATAACGCTGGAAGGCAAAATTTTTAAAAAGTGGACTTTTTTAAAAATCTGAGACCATAATGTTTAGTAAAGATGTACGAGGTTCTGTTTGTGAGGACAGACTTCTCAAGGTCAGTGCCGCAATACTTGCTGCAAAAGTTATTTGATGAGACGGCCTGAGCCCTCTTGAAAGACACATAGATTTTGTGTTTGAGGGGAGCAGAAGGAGCCTGGGTTTGGCCCGGCAGGCAGAAGGTGCTCAAGACCTGTTTGCTGAAAGAACGAATAAATGTTAATAATTAATTTATCTTCCTGCTATGAACACACGTATTTGTAGTGAGTCCTGTTGCTGGAATATCTATCTTCCTATGTTTTTAGGGTTGCATGCATGCATGCTCAGTCATTTCAGTCCTGTTCAACTCTGTGACCTCCTGGACAGCAGCCCACCAGGCTCCTCTGGCTGTGGGATTTCCCAGGCAAGAATACTGGAGTAGGTTGCCATTTCCTCCTCCAAGGGATCTTCCTGACCCAGGGATTGAACAAGATTTTCTCTTTGCATAACAGCTTGAAAGTGAAAGTGTTAAGCTCTTAGTCCTGTCTGACTCTTTGTGACCCCATGGGCCGTAGCCTGCCAGGCTCTGCCCATGGGGATTCTCCAGACAAGAATACTGGAGCGGGTTGCCATGCCCTCCTCCAGGGGTTCTTCCCGACCCAGGGATCAAACCTTCATCTCCTGCACTGCAGGCAGATTTTTTACTGCTGAGCCATGGGGGAGGCCCTATGTTTTTAGGGTTAGTATTGTGGAAAACAACTGAAGCAAGTTCTGCCTTAAAATCGTACCAAAATATCTTCTCAATGCTTAAAAAATAAAGTAGTAACAGTCTTAGAACCGACGTTGATCCTGGGAATCACCAGTTTGAATGAGAGAGAAATGTCCTCCTTCTTGATGCCGCTGACCGTTCCTGAGCTTTGTGCTGGGTGCTGGACAGACTGGCAGCCTTACACCTGCCGCTCCAAGCTATCGTCGTCGTCGTTCCGCCGCTCAGTCGTGTCCGACTCTTTGCGACCCCGTGGACTGTAGCCTACCAGGCTTCTCCGTCCATGGGATTCTCCAGGCAAGAATACTGGAGTGGGGTACCGTTTCCTTCTCCAAGCTACGGCACGTGTTAAATATGGTGCTTGAGCTAGTCAGCCACTTTCCTCACCTGTGCTAACCGCTCGGTAAGCAGCAGCTACGCTGAGGGCGACCTCGAGTTGCTTTCTGGGTCTGGGGCCTTTGTCCTTGTTCCTGTTCAGTAGCTAAGTCGAGTCCGGCTCTTTGCGACCCCATGGAGTACAGCACGCCGGGCTTCCCTGTCCTTCACTGTCTCCTGGAGTTTGCTCAGATTCATGTCCATTGAGTTGGTGAATCTAGCCATTTTATCCTGTGCCGCTGGGGCCTTATAGGAGCTTAAAAATATGTGCTAGTTGCCCTGTGGGCCTTTATCAACTTAGAGGCCACATGGTGTAATGGAAAGAATTGTGCTCCTTCTTGTGTATGTTGAGTAAGTTAGTAAGTTACATAACCTTGCCAGACTTCAGTCTCCTCCTGAGTAAGAGTACAAAACCTCTCTCACAGCCTCACTGTGAAAATGACCATTAGGAACAGCATATGTGGAGCACCTAGCGCAGGGCATGCCACAGGCACTCAGTCCTGGCCTCTAGTTCGGCCTCAGGGCCAAGGGGCTAATACTGCACCCACAAGTGTTCTCCACGGGGCAGGAGCAGGCGGCCGCAGAGTGTCAGTTGACACAGGAAGCCTGTGAGAAGCTGCACGGCTGGCAGGTCTGCTGGCTTCAGGGCCCCAGGCTTCCTGTTTGCATGGGGAGGCTGCAGGTATGGTCTGCAGGCCGTTCGTGGAGGTGTCTCCTTGCCAGCAGCCACCTGCTCTGTTCAGTTCCCAGACACCCCTTTGGAGCATCTTCCAATGCCTTTCACAGGCATCTGCCTCGGTTTCTGAGGCTCGGAAACTTCATTGCTCATTTAATAAGAAGCTCATACCGCATATATTTAAATTTTTTTAAAAAATTTTAATAGTGGTAAGGTACACATAATGTAGAATTTACCATTTTAATATTTTTAAGTGTACATTTTAGTGGCATTAAGTGCATTCACACTGTTGTGTCTTTTCATTTTACAGAAAGATGAGACTCTGTGTAGTAAACAGTACCTTTCCATTCTTCCTTCCCCTGACCCCCTGGCAGTCACCGTTCTACCTGCTGTGTCTGTGAAGTTTACTGCTCCAGGGACCTCATATAAGAGGAGTGAGAGTACTTATTTACCTTTCTGTGACTGGCTCGTTTCACTTAGCATAAGATGTCCTCAAGGTTCACCCACTGTAGCCTGTGTCAGAACTTCCTTCCTCTTAAAGGCGGAGTAATGTTCTCTTGTCTGTGTGTAGCCCCGGACGGGAGCAGAATACACCAGCCGAAACATGCCACTTTGTCATGTGAATTATTTTGAGCTGAAGGAAATCAATACCCAGCAGTTTTAGGAAAAACCTTTTCCTCTTTATCTGCCTAAAAGAATTTAGATAGGGGACCAGCCCCTGAAGACAGCAGTTACCAGAGATAGCCGTTTTACCTTCTGGACTTACCTGTGCGGCAGGACAAACATGTGATCACCAGACATGTGTTCTCGTCGTCCTGTGGGCGGCCCTCCCCTCTGCAGACCCAGCCCCTAACCATTTCCTCAGCCCAGGGAGGCAGATAAGCCTTAACTGCCTGACTGCCTGTGGGTCTCGTGTTTTTATGTGGCTCCATGCATATGAAATGAAATCGATTTGTCTCCAGTGAATCTGTCTTATATCAGTTTAGCCATTAGACCAGCCAGAGAACCTGGAAGGGGAGAAGGGACGTGTTTCTGCCCCAGCACCACACCCTGCTCACCTGTCAGTGGACAGCTGGGTGCGTCCACCTTTTGGCTCTTGTATAATGCTGCTACGAAGCTGAGTGCATACATATTTTAACTTGAAGTAATGTCCAATAGGATTATAATAGAGAGTAGAGTGTGTTTTATCTGCTTACGTTTGATGCAGTAATTCTGAATCATGGAAAATGCAGTAGTAAGCTGTTCACAAGATCATTAGTTTAAGAGACGCAGTCACAGCGCCTCACGGGCCGTGCCGCGGCCGGCGATGGGACACACGGTCAAGGTGCTGTGACTGTTGTAGCTCCCTTCTGCCCCACCGGCGGGTTCGGGGGAGGTAGTGGATACTCTTATTTAAAGGTGGCGTTGAAAACGTAAGAAATCGGTGCACAAAGAGGAATAAAAGACCTTTAACAAATGACTGTGAGGTGAAATGTTGGGAGCACTGGAGGGCTAGTCTGTGAGTCTGGATAATGCGAGTGCTCATCTCGGGGTCGTGGTGAGCACAGCAGGATCACGTGCACACAGGGCTCGCCTGGCCGGGAGTGGATGTTGCCATGACGACCGCGGATGTGGAAACATGTCCGTGGCATTCAAGTAATGTTTTAAAGGACTGCGGTGAATCTAGGTGAAGGGAACATGGGGATTGACAGGGCTTCCTTGTAAGTTTTCTGTATGAGTTTTGCTATAAACTCTTCTGTAAGTTTATGTCAAACTAGGAAATGGCAGCCCACTCCAGCACTCTTGCCTGGAGAATCCCATGGACAGAGGAGCCTGGTAGGCTACAGTCCACGGGGTCACACAGAGTCGGAACCAACTGAGCGACTTCACTTTAAGCTAAAAAAGACACACATCAAGGGACTTCGCTGGCAGTCCACTGCTTAAGACTTCACCTCCCAACGCAAGGAGTTCAGGTTTGCTCCCTGGTCGGGGAGTGAAGATCCCCTATGCCTCAGGATCTGAAAGGCAAGACAGAAAACAGAAGCGCTATTGTAACAAATTCGATACAGACTTTAAAAATGGTCCACGTCAAAAAATCTTCAAAAACAAAACCCACATCAAAACAGCATGCAAAATAGAATACAGCTGTGAGGGAAAATGCAGGCACATGGAAAAGACATGATATTTTCATGTCAAAAATACTCATCATGGTTGTCTCTGGGTGGCAGAATCATATGTCCCGCCCTCGGTGTTCTCGGGTTCACCAAGGCTTTTGTTGTCGCTGTTGTTCTATGCATGTGTCCGTTCACTGATTATGGAGGGCCACACTGGTACTTCATTTAATGAAGCTGCACTCCGGCAGTTATCTCATAGCCATCTAATGGAACCATCCCTCGTAGCTCAGTCAGTAAAGAGTGTGCCTGCCATGCAGGAGACCCAGGTTCCATTCCTGGGTCGGGAAGATCCCCTGGAGAAGGAAACGGCAATCCACTCCAGTATTCTGGCCTGGAGAATCCCCTACATAGAGGAGCCTGGAAGGCTACAGTTTATGGGGTTGTAAGAGTCGGACACGACTAAGCACCCAGCACACACAGCAAACGCACACAGAAACATCTGAGACCTTTCATGAACTCGAGTTCCATCCAAACGGCCCCTGGCTTCTGTGAAGGGCCACGGCCTCCGGGCAAGGACAGGTGCTGAGGCGTGATGGCTTCCCGTCCCGCTTTGGGTGGGTCCTTTATCCAAGGTTGACATTGTCACAGTTGAGAGCCACCTCAGATTCTTGGAACATCAACAGCTCGAGGTTGAAACGTCCTTCACGGTCATGGAGGTCACTTGCTGGTGCTCTGGACGGCTCCCCCTCCAGTGCCTGGTATCAGCTGGTCCTTGCTCGGCACCTGTGTGTTTAGAGGCCTTTCTTCACTTGGTGTCCAGATCTGAGGGCTGCTGTGTTCCTCAGAGACGTGCCCGATCAAGACGGCCGGCGAGGGGCTCCGAAGTGTCTGCCCTGAGCCCCTGTGGCGCGTCCCTCCCCAGCCCAGCTCTCTCCCCCAGGCCCCAGGCCCGCCCCTCTGGCTCTCCTGTCTGTCATCTCACTGAGGCCTCGCACGCAGTGTTTCCTAAGTGTGGCTGTCCTCTCCCCCCGCCCGTGCCGTCACCTGTCCCTGCTACAGTGATGGATAAGTTAGGGAGGGAGCTCTCCGTCACGGCTGTAGGCTCTGTTGCTTGATCTTGTTCACTGCCTCCGAGAGAAGGCTTTCTCCCGGCCGCGGTGCGCTAAGCTCAGAGCTAAGACCTGGGCACCTCTGCTGTGATGGACGCGCAAAATACAGTGACTGTATTCAGATGAAAGAGTGGCTCCACTCTCGGCAGCTCCAGTGACCAAAGCACGCGGGGTCAGGGTCAGAGTGCTGGTCGTGGCCATGTCGGTGCAAAAGGCTGACAGAGGCGCAGAGAAGGAGCGTGAGCCTCCTGTGCTGGCCGGAGCGGGCAAGAGGCCGGGCCTGACGTCCCCAGCGGCCTGTCCCCGGCGCCCCCTCACACCCGGCGCTGTAGCTTGAGGCTGTCGTCTGTGATGGGAGAATCCGATAGAATCGAGGAACAGACGAAGCATTGGAAGAGAAGCCACAGGCCGAGAGAGCAGAGGAGGATGGTCTGAGCGGGACGGCCGTGCTGGGTGCGCGCGTAGAAGGGGTGACCGACAGCCGTCCCGCCACTGGGTCAGGATCCGCAGGCCGAGAGCCCCGCAGCGTCGTCGCCTCCCTCGTGGGCAGGGAGCTTTGGCAGCCGGAATGCTGGGTCCGGCTCACCGAGGCATGCACCATGCTCGGGAGACTGCATTGACGGGGGGTGGGGGGTAGGCTAACCCAAGAGTCTGCCGCGCTCCCTCTCTCCTGAACGTTAGGGGAGGGGGCGTGATGATGTTCTCTGTGGCTCCCTTCGAGGAAATGGCTGGGTGTGTCCCGGACCCCTGCGGGGGAGCTGGGGAGGCTGCCTGGAGGAAGCCCTGTTCCCACTGACGGTTTTTGAGCAGAAGAGCCTGCGTGTCTCCGAGCTTGGTGGGTGGGCGCCCGCTTAGCTGCCTTCGTCTGATGGGCACGCGCAGCGCTTTCCAGAAAGGCGTGCCTGTGCTCACTCAGTCATGTCTGCCTTTTTGTGACCCGTGGTCCCAAAGTCACAGTAACGCTTCAGCCCCCTCAGGAATTATATTTTAAAAACCCCAAATATTGAAATACTTACACACTGCTGGTGGCCCAAGTATTGCAGCTTCAGCATCAGTTCTTCCAATGAATATTCAGAGTTGATTTTCTTTAGGATTGACTGGTTTGATCTCCTGGCAGTCCATGGGACTCTCAAGAGTCTTTTCCAACTCCACAGTTCGAAAGCATCAATTCTTCGGCATTCAGCCTTTTTGATGGTCCAAGTCTCACGTGTACATGACTACTGGAAAAACCATAAGCTTGACTATACAGACCTTTGGCAGCAAAGTGATGTCTCTGCTTTTTAATACGCTGTCATAGCTTTCCTTCCAAGGAGCAAGCGTCTTTTTAATTTCATGGCTGCAGTCACCATCTGCAGTGATTTTGCAGCCCAAGAAAATAAAGTCTGTCACTGCTTCCACTTTTTCCCCGTCTGTTTGCCGTGAAATGATGATCCTGGATACCATGATCTTCGATTATTTCATGTTGAGTTTCAAGCCAGCTTTTCACTTGCCTCTTTTCCCCTCATCAAGAGGCTCTGTAGTTCCTCCTTGATTCTGCCATTATAGTGGTACCATCTTCATATCTGAGGTTGTTGATACTTCTCCCAACAATCTTGATTCCAGCTTGTGAGTCTTCCAGCCCAGCATTTTGCATTATGTGCTCTGCCTATAAGTTAGATAAGCAGGGTTACAGTATGCAGCCTTGTCGTACTCCTTTCCAGATTTTGAACCAGTCAATTTTTCCATGTCCGGTTCTAAATGTTGCTTCTTGACCTACATAAAGGTTTTTCAGGAGACAGGTCAGGTGGTCTGTATCCCCGTCGCTTTAAGAATCTCACACAGTTTGTCGTGATCCACACAGTCAAAGGCTTTGGCACAGTCAGTGAAGCAGAAGTAGATGTTTTCCTGACCTCCCTTGCTTTCTTCATGATCCCGCGGATGTTGGTAATTCGATGTCTAGTTCCTCTGTACCTCTGAGGTGCAGCTTGCACGTCTGGAAGTTCTCAGTCCACACACTGCTAAAGCCTGGCTTGAAGGGTTTTGAGCATAACCTTGCTAGCATGTGAAATGAGCTTGTGTGGTAGTTTGAGCATTCTTTGGCATTGCCCTTCTTTGGGATTGGAATGAAAGCTGACTTTTTCCAGTCCTGTGGCCATTGCAGAGTTCTGATACAAAACCAGAGTACTATTATCAAAATCTAGAAATTGGACATTGATACAATCCTGTTACCTAATGTACAGCCCATGGTCAGGTTCTCCCATGTCACAATAATGTCCTTTCTGGCCTTTTATTTTCCTCCTGGTCCAAGATCCATAGGGCTTCCCTGGTAGCTTAGTTGGTAAAGAATCCACCTGCAATGCAGGAGACCCCGGTTCCATTCCTGGGTCAGGAAGATCTGCTGGAGAAGGGATAGGCTACCCACTCCAGTATTCTTGGGCTTCCCTGGTGGCTCAGCTGGTAAAGAATCTGCCTGCATTGTGGGAGACCTGGGTTTGATCTCTGGGTTGGGAAGATCCCCAGGAGAAGGAAGCAGCTACACACTCCAGTATTCTGGCCTGGAGAATTCCATGGACTATGTTCATGGGGTCGCAAAGAGGCAGACATGACTGAGTGACTTTAACTTCCAAGATCCATTCGAGGACCATGTGTTCCATTTCATTTTCATGTGCCTTCAGTCTCTTGATCGGGAACAGTTTCTTAGCCCTTCTTTGTCTTTCTGACCTTGATATTTGTAAAGAGCACAGGCCAGTTGCTGTTAGACGGTCGCACCTCGAGGGTCTGCCTGACGTTTTCTTCTTGTTACGCGTGGCCTTTGCTTTTTCAGCAGGAGCGCTGTCTGTATCACTGTAACGCTGTAACACTGTAACGCCGTCTGTATCACTGTAGCACTATCTGTAACTGTAACGCTCTCTGTAACACTAGCGCTGTCTGTATCACTGTAACACTGTAGCGCTGTCTGTATCACTGTAACGCTGTCTGTATCACTGTAACACTGTAACGCCGTCTGTATCACTGTAGCGCTGTCTGTAACTGTAACGCTGTCTGTAACACTGTAGCGCTGTCTGTATCACTGTAACGCTGTCTGTATCACTGTAGCGCTGTCTGTATCACTAACACTGTGTCACTGTAACACTGTATCACTGTAACGCTGTCTGTGTCGCTGTAACGCTGTCTGTGTCGCTGTAACGCTGTCTGTAACACTGTAGCGCTGTCTGTAACGCTGTAGCGCTGTCTGTATCGCTGTAGCGCTGTCTGTATCGCTGTAGTGCTGTCTGTATCGCTGTAGCGCTGTCTGTATCACTGTAACGCTGTCTGTGTCGCTGTAATGCTGTCTGTAACACTGTAGCGCTGTCTGTATCACTGTAACGCTGTCAGTAACACTGTAGCGCTGTCTGTATCACTGTAACGCTGTCTGTAACACTGTAGCGCTGTCTGTAACACTGTAACGCTGTCTGTATCACTAACACTGTGTCGCTGTAACACTGTATCACTGTAACGCTGTCTGTATCTCTGTAATGCTGTCTGTGTCGCTGTAACGCTGTCTGTGTCGCTGTAACGTTGTCTGTGTCGCTGTAGCGCTGTCTGTAACGCTGTAGCGCTGTCTGTATCGCTGTAGCGCTGTCTGTGTCGCTGTAGCGCTGTCTGTGTCGCTGTAGCGCTGTCTGTAACGCTGTAGCGCTGTCTGTAACGCTGTAACGCTGTCTGTATCGCTGTAGCGCCGTCTGTAACACTGTAGCGCCGTCTGTATCACTGTAGCGCCGTCTGTATCACTGTAGCGCCGTCTGTAACACTGTAACGCCGTCTGTATCACTGTAACGCCGTCTGTATCACTGTAGCGCCGTCTGTATCACTGTAGCGCTGTCTGTAACGCTGTAACGCTGTCTGTATCTCTGTAGCGCTGTCTGTGTCGCTGTAGCGCTGTCTGTAACGCTGTAGCGCTGTCTGTATCGCTGTAGCGCTGTCTGTATCGCTGTAACGCTGTCTGTATCACTGTAGCGCTGTCTGTAACGCTGTCTGTAGCGCTGTAGCGCTGTCTGTAACGCTGTAGCGCTGTCTGTAACGCTGTAACGCTGTCTGTATCGCTGTAGCACTGTCTGTAACACTGTAACGCCGTCTGTATCACTGTAGCGCCGTCTGTAACACTGTAGCGCCGTCTGTAAATCTGTAGCGCCGTCTGTATCACTGTAGCTCTGTCTGTAACTGTAACGCTGTCTGTAACACTGTAGCGCCGTCTGTATCACTGTAGCGCCGTCTGTAACACTGTAACGCCATCTGTATCACTGTAACGCCGTCTGTATCACTGTAAGGCCGTCTGTATCACTGTAGCGCTGTCTGTAACACTGTAGCGCCGTCTGTAAATCTGTAACGCCGTCTGTATCACTGTAGCTCTGTCTGTAACTGTAACGCCGTCTGTAACACTGTAACGCCATCTGTATCACTGTAACGCCGTCTGTATCACTGTAATGCCGTCTGTATCACTGTAGCGCCGTCTGTATCACTGTAACGCCGTCTGTATCACTGTAGCGCTGTCTGTATCACTGTAGCGCTGTCTGTATCACTGTAACGCTGTCTGTAACGCTGTAGCGCTGTCTGTAACGCTGTAACGCTGTCTGTATCGCTGTAACCTGTCTGTAATGCTGTAGCGCTGTCTGTATCGCTGTAGCGCTGTCTGTAACACTGTAGCACTGTCTGTATCACTGTAACGCTGTCTGTATTGCTGTAGCGCTGTCTGTAACACTGTAGCGCTGTCTGTATCACTGTAACGCTGTAACACTGTAACACCGTCTGTAACACTGTAACGCCGTCTGTATCACTGTAGCGCCGTCTGTAACGCTGTAGCGCTGTCTGTAATGCTGTAGCGCTGTCTGTATCGCTGTAGCGCTGTCTGTAACACTGTAGCGCTGTCTGTATCGCTGTAACGCTGTCTGTATTGCTGTAGCGCTGTCTGTAACACTGTAGCGCTGTCTGTATCACTGTAACGCTGTAACACTGTAACACCGTCTGTAACACTGTAACGCCGTCTGTATCATTGTAGCGCCGTCTGTAACGCTGTAGCGCCGTCTGTATCGCTGTAGCGCTGTCTGTATCACTGTAGCGCTGTCTGTATCGCTGTAACGCTGTCTGTAACGCTGTAGCACTGTCTGTAACGCTGTAACGCCGTCTGTAATGCTGTAACGCTGTCTGTATCGCTGTAACGCTGTCTGTATCGCTGTAGCGCTGTCTGTAACGCTGTAGTGCTGTAATACTGTAGCGCTGTCTGTATCACTGTAGCGCTGTCTGTATCACTGTAACGCTGTCTTTAATGCTGTAACGCTGTCTGTATCGCTGTAGCGCTGTCTGTAACACTAGCACTGTCTGTAACTGTAATGCTGTTTGTAACACTGTAGCGCTGTCTGTATCACTGTAACGCTGTCTTTAATGCTGTAACGCTGTCTGTATCGCTGTAACGCTGTCTGTAACACTGTAGCACTGTCTGTAACTGTAACACTGTCTGTAACACTGTAGCGCTGTCTGTATCACTGTAGCGCTGTCTGTATCACTGTAGCGCTGTCTGTAACACTGTAGTGCTGTCTGTATCGCTGTAACGCTGTCTGTATCACTGTAGCGCTGTCTGTATCGCTGTAACACTGTCTGTATCGCTGTAGCACTGTCTGTATTGCTGTAGCACTGTCTGTATCACTGTGTCAGCCTCGGCTCGCCTTGTCACGAGGTCCTGGTGCCACTTATCCCGCTGTTGCTGATGTTGGGCAGGGTCGCTTGGTTCCGCTGGGAGTCTGCCAGCCCTCTCCACTGTAAAGTGACTGTCCAGTGACGAGTGAGTGAGTGTGGGGCTCAGTTGTTTACGTTGCTTTATTTGCAGCGTGTTAATTTCTGCTGTTCAGCAAAGTGATTGAGTTATACGTACACATACTGTTACTGTTCTTTCCCATTATGGTTTGTCCCAGGATACTCACACACAGTAGGGCTTGTGGTTTATGCAGTCTGTGTACAAAAGCTTACACATCTGCTAACCCCAGTCTCCCACGCCCTCTCCCTCGGCAGCCACACATCTGTGATGCTGTTTCCGTTTGACAGACAGGTTCGTTTGTGTCATGGTTTAGATTCCACGTCTAAGTGATAGCATATGGCATTTGTCTTTCTCTTTCCAACTTACTTGGTATGGTGATCTCCAGGCGCCTCCACGCTGTTGCAGATGGCATGACTTCGCTCTTTTCATGACTAAGGGGCACTCCGTTGTACATGCATATCACATCTTCTGTGTCCACTCCTCCATTGTTGGACATGTAGGTTGTTGTTCAGTTTTGTGTACTTATTTATTTTGGGTGCCTGGACAGTGACTTGAACCCTGGACCCTCAGAGTAAAGCTCTGATGCTTTGCCAACTGAGCTACCCAGTCCTTCTGCCAGCATGTCTTTTTTTAAGCTAGGCAAGAATGAGAAGGAAGCACTTAAGAAGACGGTTTGGTCAAGGCCAGCATCCAGAACCTGCCATCCCTCCTGCTTCCCCGGCCCCCAGGTCCCTTGGTCACTGCTCGCATCCCTTCCATCTCTGCCCTGGGTACTGCAGAGCCAGGGTCAGAAGAAGGCCCTGCACACAGTTCTCAAGCCTGAGGCCTCGGCGATGTGAAGGCAGTGTTCCTCCAACTGTTAACGATAATCTAAGACGGAGGAAACAGAAGTTGTTTGGGTTGGAGGAGAGCAGTGAGCTGCAGCCGAGCCCAGCAGACGTCCTCTTCCTTGCGGGCTGGCCTGTGGGTGCCCAGCCGGCGCCCTGGGTCAGCGCTGAAACCCCCGGTGCGGGAGGCGTACCCATGGCACTGGCTCCTCAGGAGGCTGGCTCTGACAGCTCCTCAGGAGGCTGGCTCGGATGGCTTCTGAGGAGGCTGGCTCAGACAGCTCCGAGCCCGAGTCCTGGGCCATGCGGGTCCCTGGCTTTTGAGAAGGGACTCAGGCTGTGCTCAGGCAGCCTCCCAACCCCCGCACCACCAGCTGAACTTTGTCTCTTGTTTTCCTGGGATCTTGACTGCAGCCCTGAGAGGAGGCCGAGGAGCTCGGACAGGCCCCTGCCTCCTCTCTGCGGCGGAACCTGAAGGCGCCCGCTTCCTTGTGGCCTACACGCTGGACGACCGGCCCGCGTGGCCGTCCAGCCCCCAGACCTGGCACCTCCCCTGGGTGCTCTGCAGCACACCAGCCCCTCCGAGGGGAACCAGGGCCTGGGGGTGCGACAGCCACCAGGGGGAAGTGGCCTGGAAGAGTTTCTCACTTCTCCAAGTCCTCTCCCTGGTGTGTTTCAGGCTCTGCCTATGACAAGTACGGTGGGGGTGGGAGGGGGCAAAGACCGCAGCAGCCAGGGAAGGATCCCAACTGCGTCACCGACCGCCGGCAGCCGTGTGACACCGACAGGTCCCGTCAGTCGTCTGAGCCTCACTCCATCCTAACGCGGGGCAGAGTTAGGCAAGTCCTGCAGCTGTCACAGGGGTCATCTCGCGGTGGGACTGCCAGACCTTAGGAATCGGCATGCCACCTGCGTGATTCTGGCCATCTCTTCACGCCACTTCTGCTATAATTTTCCTAATAATTCTCCGTAGTTGGTTTTCCTTTCTAACATGTTCTAAAGAAATATTGCTCATGAAATTCGGTTTGTTTCACATGTCATATTTTCCTACTCCACTGTAAAATAAGCAGATAATGATTAAATTGGAAAAGTCCTCTGTGGTCCCCAGTGGGGTCCCGGGTGCAGCGTGGGGGCCCCTTCTCTGTGCCCTGCACACCAGCAGTCCTCCCCAACAGTCCCCAGAGGCTCTGATTGAACCTCCAGTGGCTTTGTCGGGAACAGAAAGAGGCCCCCAGTCTCTAGGATGAAAGGCATTTTAATTCACTCCATGCGTTGTTGCAGACACTCATAGGGCCTGAGTCGTGGCCGGGATGGTATGGCCCTTACCCTCTGTATGGACAGAGGTAACCTGGCAGCAGCAGGATTTCCGCAGCGCAGGCTGTGTCTGCTCACCCTGAGCCCCCTCAGAGGTGGCCTGCGCTCCACTGGGGCTGGCCAGGCCAGGAGAGCTGTTGGATGGGCGGTGTCCACATTGCTTATTCGGCATAACAGCATCAGGCTCTCCAGAATGCAGGCAGAGCTCCACCGCAAGAGGGGCCGCCACAAGAGGAGCCACCACAAGAGAAGCGCACGCCACGGCTAGAGAAAACCTGGCGCAACGGAGACCTGGCACAGCCACAAATAAATAAAGTTAATGTTTTTAAAATGAACAATCACAGACAAGTGTCTTAACTGTGTGATTGTTAGAGGCAGCAGATAAGAGTCTGGTCAAACACCATACCTAAAAGAGAGAAAGCTTGAAAGAGCAGGTTAGGGAACAGAGCCCCTAAGGGCTTTGGAGGCCCTGACGTGCTCTGGGGTGCGTGGGTGGCCATGCTCACCTGTGGGTCTGTGTGCCCAGGGATGTGCGCTTGCTCAGGACAGCTGAGAAGGCCCTAAATGCTCACCTCTGGTTGACCTCAAAGCCTTGCACACACAAGGCAACGAAGCCTAAGGTGGAGCCGTAAACTGCCTGCCTTTACCCTGAAAGCCTGTCCTAACACACATTCTGAGCCCCGTGGCAGACTGGGAGAATTATTTTTTCCAGGCATTTAAAGAAGACTCTGTCCCATGAGCCGACCACTAAGCTAACTGATTAGAGATGGTAGTGGCCTTATGTGACGAAGGATGCAGACACTATAGAATTAGTTCAGCATCATTGCTTGACAAACAACTGTGACAACAAGCAATAATGATGACAGACCTTGGGGACGGAGAAGATCTCATTTCTAAAGCTGTATGTTCAGTTTAAAATGTTCAGTTTTCAGCAGCAGCAAAACGAGAACACGTCCCAGCTCATTTTCTGAAGCCAGAATCACCCTGACACTGAAACCAAAGACGCCACAAGAAAACTACAGACCAATATCTTTTGTGATTGTATATTTTGTTGTTGTTTAGTCGCTACGTCATGTCTGACTCTTTGTGACCCCATGGACTGTAGCCAGCCAGGCTCCTCTGTCCATGGGATTCTCCAGGCAAGAACACTGGAGTGGGTTGCCATTTCTCGCAAACTGAATCCAGTAGCATATAAAGAGGATTATACACTATGGCCAACTGGGACTTATCTCAGGATGCAAAGCTGGTTCAACATACGAAAATCCAAATTGATCTACAGATTCAATGCAATTTGTATCAAAATCCAGCTGCCTTTTTTTTTTCAGACATTGACAGACTGATCCTAATATTAATATGGAAATGCAAGGGACCAGTCATCGTCAAGACAGTGTTGAAAAATAAGGACAAAGTTGGAAGACTTCATTCTCCCCAGTTTGGGAGGCACCTGTAGTCCAGGCAGCGTGGTACGGGCATCAGGGTAGACGGGGATCAACGGAACAAGTTGGGGAGTTCAGAAGTAAACCCATACACCTGTAGGCAACTGTTTTCAAGAAGGGTGCCGGGGCATTTACTGGGATCAGAACACGCTTGTCAACAGATGGTGCTGGGGCCACGGCAAGAGAATAACCATACTGTGTACAAATGTGAATTCAAATTGATCAAAGGCCCAAGTGTAACCATTGACACTGTAAAACTTTTAGAAGAAAACCTGAGAATTCCCTGGTGGTCCAATGGTTGGGACTCTGTGCTTTCACTCCCAAGGTCCCAGGTTCAGTCCCTGGTTGGGGAGCTGTGATCCTGTAAGCTGCGTGGTGTGAGCAAAAAAACAAAAAAGAAGAAAACATAGATGGAAATGTTTTCGCCTTTAGAGTACACAGTGTTTTCTTAGGCATGACATCTAAACCACAAGCAGCCAAGAATAAAATTATTGGGACTTCACCAAATTTTAAAAGTTTCATATGTCAAGGAACACTGTCAAGAAAGTGAAAAAGTCCACAGAATGGAAGACAATATTTGCAAATCAGATCTATGCAAAGGATATAATACCCAGAATATATAAAGAACAGTTACAACTCAAGACAACCCAGTTGAAAAATGGGCATAGGATTTGAATGGACATTTCTCCAAAGAAGGTATATAGAAGTTCAGTAAGCACATGAAAATATACACACCTTCATTCATCACTAGGAAAACGCAAACCAAGATGACAGTGAGAAACCATTTCACACCCACTGGGATGAGTTAAGGAAAAGAAAAGTGGACTGCAGCAAGTGTTGTCCAGGGTGTCAAGCAACCAGATCATTCATTGCCGGGAAGGATGTGAAATGATGCGGCAGCCTTGGAAAATACCTTGGCAGTTCCTCAAAAAACTAACACAGAGTTACCACAGGACCAGCCGCGTGTATGCCCGAGAGAGCTGAAGACATATGTTCACAAACGTGTACGTGAGTCTTATTCACAGCAGCGTGATCCCTGATAGTTGGAAGGAGAGCAGATGTCCATGGGCGGATGACTGAATGAACAAAATGTGTCCATCCGTATAGTGGGACTTTTCTCGGTCCTAAAAAGGAATGACACACTACAACACGGATGAACCTTGAAAACATTATTGCTAAGGAGCCAAGAACAAAAGGCCACAAAATGTGTGCAGTTCACATGCATACAGATGTGTAACATCCTGATATTTCACGTGTGCATTGATGTGCAATATTCAGAATAGGCGATGCTTGTAGACGAAGTGGATCAGTGGTCTCCAGGCTGGGAAAGAGGGAACAGGGAGTGGCGGCTCATGGCACAGTTTTTATAGGGTCTTGAAAATGTCGTGGAGTAAGTGGTGGTCTTCCCACAGCCCTGTGAATATACTAGAAACCACTGAGTTGCACGCTTTAAAACTGGTTTTGTGGAATATGAACTATCTCCAATTAACAAAAACAAATAGGCTACAAGACAGTCTTGCCTGTAAGTGGTCGGTAGCCTGTCAAGTGACCCTGAGTGGTTTTCTTCCCCTTGTGTATCCCTCACCCTCTGGTGCGGGCCAGATTTAGCAATTCACTTGTGTTAATAACACACAACGGAGCAGAAGTGGTGGAAGGTCGCCTGTGGCGTTAAGTTGAAAAAAGATGGAACCTCTCCATTGCCCTTCCTGTCAGGCACATCCCTCCCCCTGGGGGGGCAGCTCCACGCCCTGAGTCCTCTGTGGGACTCCCGCATGGGGAGACTGCTGCCTCCAACAGGCCAGCTCAGCCCCGCTGCCCACCAGCAGCCACGTGGGTCAGCACCCAGGGGTCCTTGCCCAGCCAAGCAGCGAGGCGATCACAGCTTCAGCCAACTTGGCAGCTGCAGCCAGGTGACTCGTCAAAACCGTGAGAGCTGAGTGCTCATCTTTCATAGCTGCTGCGTTTTAAGGTGATTTTTATATTTTCTGAAGTTAACTAATACGGTATGTTGTGTCAGACATAGACAAAAGACATGGATGATGAATTCCACTTATTATTTTACCAGTTATCTCTAGGTAGAATGATGGTTGGTGCCTCCTTTTCCTATCCACAGATGCCCGATTTTCCTAAAATGTTCAATAATGGACCTATGCTGTTTACAGAGTCAGGGAGAAAGTGAAAGTGACAGCTAATTTTAGGAGACTTAGGGACTATTTGGTCACATAGACGCATTTGGTACAACATTAGGTAAAATAGGCAGTATAAAAATGGTCTGCACGGAATTCCCTCGTGGCCCAGTGGTTAGGACTCCGCGCACTCATTGGCAAGGACTTGGGTTCCATCCCTGGCTGGGGAACTAAAAGCTCACAAGCTGCTCCGTGCGGGTCTGTATTCTGTTATTATTGCATAAAAATTCCATCTGCGTTTGAATGAGGCCTGGAGAGGAAAAGTCAAAACATTTAGTTCTTTTGGAGTCTCTATTTTAAATAGCAAATGCTATTTAAATAGCTAATTGTTAATTGCGATGTTTAATTATTGAGTTGCATTAGCCATAACATGGAAAGTAAAGAAAGGTCCCTCTGGCAGACACTGGAGGGAGACAGGGTGGACTCCAGCCCCAGGTGGCAGGGGAATGGGAATGTCACAGGGAATGCGAAGGTTGGGGTTTGGAATGGACCGAAGGATGAACCCAGGAGAGGACTAGGTGAGGACAGTTGGGTCCTGGTGCCTGGCTTCACGCGAGGACAGATAACTGCCGCACACTTGAGAACCCAGAAAAGGAGAACGCAGTATTGCTGCAGCTTCCCCCACTGTTTGAAAGTAAAGCGTCCCTCAGAAACCTCTCATGATCCAGCGGCTCAGGGAAAAAGCAGTCACCGTAAGAGACGCCTTGCTCTCAGACGCACCGGCAAGTCAGGATCAGACGCTCGCAGACACAGCTCACAGCTCTGGCGGCTGGCTCCGAGGTGCTGAGTGCGCTTCCTGGGAGAGACCTGGTGGGGCGGGCTGCCGCTCCTGCTCCTCAGAGCTTGCGCTGCCTCTAACAGCTTGCAGCAGAACTCATGGGAAACACTATTTCCACTTTTTGCCTTCTTCTTATAAAAGTGAAAATCCTCTTTGGATTTCTTTTGGTTAGTAAAAACAGGTACTAACGCAGGGCTTTCTTAAAATTGGAGTGGTATACAGCGACCTTTTAAAAAGTGGGGAATACCTGTGTCAGGTCATTTTGAAAGTTTTACATAACCGTCTGTGTTCTATTTGCCTTGTTTCTTCCAAGAATAGATTAGAGACCTGGCCTTTGAGGGTGCTCACCAGTGCATTCAGAGGGGGAGAATCGTCTGTCTGTGAGATGATGGTCATTAATATTCAGTTACTGTCCCAACAGTCAGTGCTGTTCATTAGTGCTCAGATTTCTCTCCTTTCAGGGACGTGGTCAGATCGTTTCCCTGCCTCGTGGAAGTTGCTGTGACCCGGGGTGGGGAGGGGGCAGTGCAGGAGTGGGCCACACCGCACCTGAGACACAGCAGGTAGGTAGCCTGCAGGGGTGGGGGCTGGCCCCATCGGCCCGGATTCCTGACTTAGAATGGTGGTGGTGGGTACAAAGGCCTGCACGGGGGTGCTTTCGTAGCGCGCACGCGCACACCGCGGAAGGAGCACAGGTGAGACTCAGGCGCTCAGCGCAGCAGGGTGGCGGCGTCCTCGCAGGGGCTCCCGTGGGGAGGCCGAGCAGGCTGTGCAGGCCGCCTCTCTGGGCTGTTCCTCACACCTCATGTGGGCCTACAGTTAGCTTCAGAAAACCAAACAGTGAGGGAATTCCTCCTGGTCCAGTAGTTTTCCAGTCTTCCTGATCACCGCAGGGAGAAATTCCTGGTATGCTGGCAATGCGCATGTCGCCTTTCTCTAAAACTTGCAAATACGCATTTTGAGTAGAGAAAGTGTAGGCTTCCTTCTCCAGACTTTCAGCAGACAGCAGCTGGTTGCAAGTCAACAATCATTTCTGTGACGCCCGCCTTGCCAGTTATTTTCTCTGGCAAGAGAGACTCATCCCTTATGATGCGGATACAAAGGTCTATTTACAAAAAGGTTAGATTTTCAAAAATCAACTCCCTTTTAACTAGCAGTATTGATGGCATGGGATATATCAAACAAATCATGAAGATGGTATGCAAATGATAGAATTTGAGGGAACACAGATCCCTTGGGGAAAAAGTGAAGTTTTGAAAGAAGTTTAATGTTAATTGGTTGAAGAATCTCAATGTCTTCTAACATAAATATGAAATATGCCATGAGTTCGATCCCTGGGTTAGGAAGATCCCCTGGATGAGGGCACGGTGACCCACTCCAGTATTCTTGCCTGGAGAATCCCATGGGCAGAAAAGTCTGGCAGAGTATGATCCATAGGGTCGCAAAGAGCTGGACATGTCTGAGCAACTTAACACACACGTGCCATGGGTAGCAGATTTCTTAATGGCATTAAATATTTTGAAGTGTAACAAATATATGAAAAAGCATTCAACTAATACATAAAACTCAGTAAAATTCTCCCCAAGTGGATCATAAATGCCATATGATTCCAGTCTATAGCAGAATTTTTATGTGGAAATTGACAAGCTGAGTCTAAAATTTATATAGAAATGCAAAGGGCCAACGATCGCAAAGGCCTTCCAGAAGGGGAGGAGGAGAAAGTTGGAGAACTTACCCGCCAGATCTTAGGACCTCCCATATAAGTATAGTAATTAATCCAGTGTGGTGTTGGCATAAAGTTGGGCAGACAAATCGATGGAACAGGACAGTCTAGAAATAGACCCGTAAATCTACAGTCATCTGACTTCTGGCAAAGGTGACAGCTGAGCGCCGTGGGGGAAGGGGATCTTTTGAACAGATCCTTCAAGTCGTGGCTGCTTCTCTCTGCTCTGGGAGCCCTGACACCTGTGCAGGGCCTGCACTGCAAACGAGCCGTGGGTGAGCTACCCGCAGAGCTCCATGGGCCTTGCCCTCGCTTGGGTCCACAGTAGCATAGAGCCGGCCAGGCTAGAACTCTTCTGCCCCTCCAGTTCATCCTCCTTGGCTGCCCTGTCCCTGGCCAGCCCTCCCAGCCGCAAAGCCAGCAAGAGAGCCATGGTCTGCAGCCTCCATGACAGCCCATGATTCTCCTGCCAGGGGTGCACGTCCTTCGGTGGGTCCTTGCGCACTGAGTCAGAGCCACCCCATGTGAGGCCACCGAGTTCTGTGGAGGTGATGACGGGGACTTGTGAGGCTCGGTCACGTCAGAGATTGCAATCACCTCGGCCTTTTGGGTGGTTTTCTCAGGCGGAAGCCAGCTGCCTCATTGTGTGGACATGAGCGGCCCCGTGGAAAGGCCATGTGGAGAGAAGCCCACGTGTCAGCACTGGTCACCGTTGTGTGAGCCAGCCCCAGGCGAACCCTCAGCTCATCCCTCAGCCGAGTCCCTCTGCCGCAGCCCAGGCAGCGTGGAGGATACAGGGGTCATGCTCACGACCCACTGTATTACCTGCTGGTCCACGGGAGTCATGGGATAAGAGATGAGCACAGGTTTATGGCACTTAGGCTTGGGGGTATTTTGTTTTGCAGTGACAGATCGCTGATACAGTGACTCAAGCTGCTGCCCTTTGGACTGACCTCTTGACTCCAGGAAAAGCCTACAGGGTGACCTTGCCCAGGCCAGGCGGGTGTGCAGGCAGCCACCCTGCAGCCTCCTCTCCTCTCAGAGTCCTCTCCCGCCCCTGCCAGGGGTGGAGGGCAGGATCCACTTGGAGATTCCCCAGGAAAGGAGAGTCCGTGGGTCCTGTTCCCCCCATCCCAGCTGTGAGTCTCACAGAGCCCCCTCACCTCGGTAACTGGGGTGGGGGGCAGCCCAGTGATCCCCAGCGACCCTGTGGCCCCGTGAGTTCTCTCTCTCCCCTCTCCCCGGTGTGGTGGGGGAGGAGGTGAGCCGGTGGCGGGGCCAGTCCTGCCACTGCCGCCTGCGCTGAGGCCGGGCCGGGTCTCACCCTCTTAGCCAGTGTCCCAGTCCACCCAAGTGTCAGCTTCTCCCCACTCTTTGCCCTCAGTTGTGGATCTGGACTGCCAATAGCAGGAAAACAGGAAAAGGCTCCATCAACCTCGGGATCAAAGGCACTCAGGACACACCACCAGCCGGCCTTTGTACGTGAATTTCCTCTCGGCTCCTGCTTCCTTCCCTCCAACTCTGTTCTCCAGGAACACTAACCGGTTAGCAATTTCTGGAACGAGTTATGACATGCTCTCTTTTCTCTAAACCTTTGCACACAGCCGTCCCTCCAGGGTAGTCACCTTCCTCTTGGCCCAGCAGGTTCTTATTCACCCTTCGTGAATCACCTCGGCACCACCTTCTCTGGGAAGCCCTCCTTGGCTACTCCATCTCCTGGGCAACCGTGGGTGTTTCTCCTGCACTGCCCTCGTTCCTTGGCATCCTGTATCCAGGGTTTTCCACGCTGTCTCTGCGGCAGGGCAGACAGCTCCTGACCAGGTTCATTCTCCCTCTTCCGGAGCGCATAGCTGGCGCCTCACCCACCGCCCTGTTCTGCAGGTCCTCTTGTATCCAGGTGTGCAGTACAACTAGCTCTCTCCAGAGGAATGTGAGCAGAGGTGGTGTGTGTCACTTATGCACCCAAGCGTTTAGGAAGCAGGTGTGCCATCTCTACAGAGCTCCTCCCCTGCTCCCAGCTCTCTACACAGTGACAAGCCCCTTGTGAGCAGTGTGGCCACAGGGTCGCCCACGTCTGCGTGTGCAGGAGAGCCACCTACTTCTGTCTTGTTTGAAATCTGACTCCTCGGAGGCCTATTGTTAAAGCAGGTAGGGTTACCTTCTGAAATACAGCATCATGGCTGCGTGTTTACTAATATAATCTTGCTGGACTAGTCTCAAGGGAGTGGTGGGAGCTCCTTATGTGAAAGGAGAGAATTACGGAGATGGCAGAGGAATGAATTTATCAGTCGCTCAGTGAGTACTCAGAGTACCTGTCACGACTCAGGCACTGTTCCAAGCACTGGAATCTCAGCATCAAACCAGGTAGACAAGGAAGTGGCCTGATTTTGGGAGACAGGGAGGCTGGGGTCACTACCCACTGCCATTGCTGTGTTTCTCCTCGTCACACTTTTTGAAAAAAATATTTATTTGGCTGTGTCAGGCCCAAATTACAGCATGCAGGATCTTTGATCTTTATTGCAGAAATCTTTAGTTGCCACAAAGCCTTAGCTCTGGTATGTGGGATTCTTAGTTCCGTGACCAAGGATCGAACCTAGGCCCTTTGCATTGGGAGTGGGGAGTCCCAACCATTGGACCACCAGAGAAGTCCCAGGATAGGACCTTTTGGTTGTAAAGCCTTTAGTTTTTATTCTGACCTATGGGAATCGTTTGAGCAGGAGAATGACATGTTATTCTGACTGCTGTGTTGAGACTATATAGGGAATGGGGTGGGAGCAGGAAGCCAAGTTGTTGCCATAATCCAGGTGAGAAAGGATGGTGGTTCAGAACAGGTGGTGGTGGCAGAAAGAGTAAGGGGTCACATTCTGGGTATCTTTCAAAGGCTGTGGATGAGGGGTCTGAGAGACAGCGCTTTAGTGTCCTGGCACTGCTGGTGGCTTAGAACAACAGAAATAAATTATCTCAAAAAGAAAAGTCAAACTCAGCACAACCTCCCACCCCTTGCTGCTGGCATCCTTTCGATTGTGGCCACTCCATCTCCACGTGGCCTTTTCCTCTTGGTTTGTCTCTTAGAAGGACGTAAGGAGGGTCTCATCTGCAGATCCTTAATTACACCTTCAAATACACTTTTTTCCAAATCAGATCACACCCACAGGTTCCACGATGCGGACATACCTTTTAGGGCGTCACTATTCAACCCACTACGGTAATCGAGAATGATTCCCTAGTTACTGTAGCCAGCAACCAAAAGAACCAAGTTTGCAGGAACCAACCCAGGAAAAGGCTAGGAGAGGAGCATGTTGTTGAAGACGGAGCCAAAGTTCAGAGCAGCTCCTACGGTGTGCACGTGGAGCTAGAGCTGGGTGGGCTGCCCCACCCTCCGCGGAGCTCTCCGGGTTCAAGTGCTTCGCTCCTTTCGATGAGGAGCTGCTTAGGGGCTGAGGCTTCGGTGGGTGGGTCCAGCATGGCGCCGCCCTGCTCCCGGCGGGGCCGCCAAGATGGCCGCAGCCACTGGGGGCAGACATGTTTGTGCCACGTGACTCGGGCCGGGGCCGGCGCCGGCGGAGAGAGACGCACGGCGGAGGCGGGGCTCCGCCCCCGCAGCCCTGGCGTCGAGCGTCTCGTGACAGGTACTTCCGTTCGGGGCGGCTGCGGTGGCGGAAGTGGGAGCGGAGCCGGAGTCTTGGCCATAAAGCCCGAGGCGGCGGCGGCGGCGGCGTCGGCGGGTTGGACAGGCCCGGGAGCCCGCGAGAGCCGCAGCTTGGACCTCCCCGCGCGCCCGTCACCCCCCGTCTCCTCCCCGGCGGAGCCCTCGCGACGCGCCCGGCCCGGAGCCCAGCGGAGCGGCCGCGGTAAGCGGCGGCCCGCCCCATCCCCCTCCCCGGCCTCGGGCGCCGGCGCGGGCCGGCCTCGTCTCGGGCAGGCCCGGCCCGGCCCCGCGCGGAGCCCCGCGCCGTCGGCCCGGCGGCAGCCCGGCCGCTAGGAGGCCGCGTGTGAGCGCGGCGGCCGGAGCGGCCCGGTCTGCGCGCCCGGGCGGTGGCCCCCGGCCGGCCGCGGGGCCGCCGCCCACCCCGCCGCGCCGCCAGGCCGGGCCGCGTGCCCGCCGTCCCGTCCGCAGAGCGGCCGAGGGTCCCCGACGCCGGGAGTCCGCGGAGAGCCGGTCCCGTGCCCCCAGCTCCCCCGCGCGCCGCGGGCTCCCGGGATGCGGAGCTTTTTCTCTTAAACGCGTCGCGGGGAAGCTTGGAAGAAGTTTGCAAACTTGCTGGGGGCGAACCGCTGCCGGGTGCTGCGCCGTGTTAGGTCTGGGCCGCGGCGGGGCCCACCTGTGCGTTCTGCCCGGGCTTCCCGGCGAGGAATGGTTCGCGAAACTGGGCGATTGAGAATAAAGACGGCGGTCACTGGGGCGCTTACTGTCTGCCGGGCGGCGTAGCGAGACCTCTGCACCGATTGTTATGTTTGATCGTTAGCACAGCCTTCTCAGGTCCGTTGCTCTATCCACTGGTGGATGGCGAAGTCGAAGACCGGAGAGGTTAAGTCTCTGGCCCAAGGTCGCGGAGCGGAGATCGGAGTGCCGGTCTCTGAAGCTTGCGATCTGGCTCTTGCCACCCGGTGTCTGCCTCTCTCCGCGTCTTTTCTTTGTGGTGATGTGACTTTGGAAGCCTTCTCTGGTAGCGTTAGTGCTGCCTTAAAACCACAACATATTCCGTTTTCAGTTGTGAGTTATAACGCTTTTTTCTTTTTTTGTAGTGTTGCGCCAGTCTATTGGTAACTCTAAAATTCTAGTAGAGTTGTTAGTTGAGGTTTCAAAGTTTTTGTCACATTGGTCTCCTGTCAAATGAGTTGGGCTGGCAATCTTGCGTGTGGACCTTTCCTGAAGCCTTAGTGCGTGGCTGTCCGGCCAGTTGGTTCTTTACTGTTGGAAATACTGTATCTTCTCTTTGGATTCCAAAAGAACAGGCTCTTGTCTCTTCCTTGTGACTGAAGCAGCTGATTACCCGCATGACTTCGCATCCATGGATTAATAAAGTCTCCTGTTAGTGTGCTTCTCTCTTCAGACTTACGGGAGTTTGTTCAGTTTTGGGTCTTAAGAGCTGGAAAGTGAGTCCTGAGTACTTCTCCTGAAAGTCCTGTCCGAGCTGGAAGTTGGTGCCTACCACCTTGTTGTAGTCTGATTTCTTTCTTTTTTTTTTTTTTTTTGTTACCCTGTCTGATATATTGAAGTGAGTAATCTGCGTGGTAGCCATAACCATTGTTTGTGTTTGGAGCAGAGTAATGGTGATGAGTGGCTTTTCATCCATTCATCAGATGTTCTCAGTATCTACCGAGTTTCAGGCGTGGCTGAGTATTGACTCAGGGAGATAGGCCTGGTTCCTGTCCTCAAGGACTTTAAAAATGGTGAGTGATCATGGCCAGAAATTCTCTTGTGGAATGGCGTGGTGGTACTGTAGATGCTGAGATTTTTCATAAGGGAGAGTTATTTTTCATCTCAGCAAGTGCATCTGTGGTAATCTGGACAGCATGGTGTTCTGCCCTAACTTGAAGGCTTTGTTAATTTTCACAGCAGCATTTGGTTTGGTTTGCTTTTGAAGAGGGTGTGTAGAAGATATTATCAGTTTCTAACTGATTGTCTTTTTTGAAGAGTAATTTTCAGCTCTAAACTTGTTCTTCTTTTGCTCTGGGGCATTTGTTGTTCACTCCACATGGAGTTTGTGTCACCAGAATCTTCCAAGAAGGGTGTTTGCTGTTGGGGGCTCTCTGAGCAGAGATACTTTTGTGGGGCTGAGGCGGCTGCTTCAGCTGACAGCACAGGTTTAATGTACCAGGGTCACCCTAGGTAACTCCCGCCACCCCTTCCCCACCAGCCCTCTGGCTCCCCTTGGTTCACAGGGGAGTTTTACATTTGCTGTAAGATTGCATGAGTAAACAAGCAGAAGAGGGGAGTGGAATGTAGAGGACACTCTAAAAATAGCTTTATTGGTACGTTTTTCCAGGTAATTGTAAGCAATCTCCTGAGGCAAAAATATTTTTTGGTGCCAAACAAGTCTAAGCCACCCCGCCAAACCCCATAATCAAAGACCATTGCTTTATAGTAAAGTGTGGCTTTGAATCCAATTCCTTGCTCTACCACGAGAGAAAGCAAAAAAAAAAAAAAAGGGTTTGGTTGGTTGATTAGCTACTAGCAGACCTCCCAAGGGGCCCACACTGAATATGCACTTGTCCCTTCATTTGGCATTGCTGTTTCCATGTGAGGGCGTAGCAAACCCAGATCCCACACGTGGCACTGTCGTTTTATGAGCTGTTTCTCCGAAACTGGACCTAAATGTTTGTCATGACTCCTGTCCTGAGTTGTCTGGTTCTCCAGCTAGTAGATCACATAGGACTGAGGAAAACTGGACCAGTCACTGGACTGGGAGCTGTACAGGCGGGGTGCTCTGGGGAAGTCCGGAGGAGTCCTGAGCCAGGCCCAGGCGGGGGCTCCCCCGGCACTGACGGCATCTGGAAATCAGTTCCCTGCTCCCCACCCCGCTTTGCAGCTCCTGGCTTTGTGTGGCCTGGCGTCTCCCCTGTAGGGTCGCGGTTGTGTGCCAGCATCCGGTCTCGTGTGTGATCAGACACGCATCCGGGGATGCTGTCGGAGCTCTGTGCTTCTGTCTGCAGTGAGTTGATCTCTTCAGTTATTGGCTCTCGTCTCTTCCCTCTGTTTTCTGGTTTTTCCTTCCCAAGTACGGCATTAAAGACAAAAATGGTTTGCGTTTATGTTTTAAAGCTTCTTAATGGTGGTTGTGGTCAGTGTGACTTGTGAGCCGAAGGTGACAGCGATGCAGTGGGGAAACCGGAGCAGGCTCCTCAGCGCTGTCTCCACTAGTTTCAATTTCAGGACTCCAGGCCGTGATTTCAGAAACAAATTTAAGAATAGCTACTTGCAGAATGCCTCTGTGGGGGAGGAAGCGAGCTCAGCAGTTGGTTCCAGGGGTGACACGCAGTCCTGGCGGAGTTCTCCTGCCTGGAGATGCAGCACTTAATGCAGGGGATCGCAGGCCCCGCCCGGCTGCTCTGTTTTGGTGATGTCATCAGTGCTGAGGAGAGCAGTCTGAGTCCCTTGTCCATTTCCTGGCTGCGCTGGACTGCTCGCTGTCCGGCAGAGCAGCTCCGAGGAGGCCTGTGAGAGGGAGCTGGGGGCCTGGTGAGGCTTGCATGTGAACCTGCCGCCAGGTGCCATGAGCCGCCTTCCCTGGTCTCCCCGCCCTGTCAGGTGTGAGCAGCTTGCTGCTTGCTACTGGCCTTCCTGGCCTGACCCAGCTCCGCTGGGGAGTCTTTGAAGCATTACCCTGCGGACACCATTGGTTTCCCATTCTCGTATTCAATTTTAATTTTTAAAAATTGATTTCCATTTGAGTTGTTTGCGAGTACACAACAAAGCTACTATGAATTAACCTTTTAAAAACCCTATCATAACAGCACAGAACTTTGGGAAAAACGGTGCCCTTTACGTGTGGCTTTCAGTCAGGCTACCGACAGTTCTCTGGGCACTTACCGGTCCGGGGGCCCCAGAAATAACTTAGGGTTGCCCGGGCAGCCCGCAGGTTAAGAGACTCGCCAGAATCCCTTGACCTGTGCCTTGCTGTGGGTGGTTGTGGAGGAGCGCTCTCGTCGAAACTTCGCTACGTGGTACTCACCTTGTTATTTTGTTAGTATTTGGGGGGTGCTTACAGTTCCGCGGGGTCTTGGCTGGTGTTCACAGCTGTCCTGCGGGCTCAGGGTGGCTGAGCCTGGGTGCTCAGGAGGCCTGGCTACTTGAGTGCTGGTCAGGGTCTCTTGGAACACACTGAGGCTCTGACACCCCAGCCTGGCTTTTGGATTTTTCACGATTGCTCTAAAGCCCTCAGCTTTCAACTCTTTATAAAAATGTTATCTTCCCTCCCCTGAAAAGTGCTTGTTGCTCAGTCATGTCTGGCTCTTGGCAATCCCATGGACTGTAGCCCGCCAGCGTCCTCTGTCTATGGGATTTCTAGGCAAGAACACTGGAGTGGGTTGCCATTCCCTTTTCCAGGGAATCTTTGGGACCCAGGGATCAAACCCGGGTCTCCTTCATTGCAGGTAGATTCTTTACTATCTGAGCCACCAGGGAAGCCCTACTTTTTATTTAAAGTGACATTTCTCTTTTGCTGATTATTAAACTAGTCGCTTCTTAAAAAAGCTAGGAAAATGCAGAAGTGAAAAAGAAGAAAAATGTAATTCACTATCCAGAGGAAGACCAGAGTTTTAATTGGTAGTTTTATTTTTATGAATGCATGTTTTAATGCCTTCCTTTACCGAGATTGAGTGTTAAAGAGATGGTGTGAGAAAGTAGCTGTGGGTGTTGGTTGGCTCTTCTGACAGATGGGAGGGGAGCTGGGGTCAGGAGACAAGCCGTGCGTTCTGTGTAGTGGCAGCCAGGGAAGAACCTGGTGAGTCCAGTTCAGTGGCTGAGGTTGACTTGCTGTGGTGACAGTGGATCGGTAAGGTATTGCAGTTTGCCGTTTCTGTGTTTTACTAAACTCCGAGTTTGCGGTGGGACGTACGGAGCGTGTGCGAGTGAGTGAGGAGCTTGGAGCGTCCTCACGGCCCGGAAGGCCCCTGTGCCTCCTTGCGGTCGCTGTCGCCCTCGCCTGCCGGTCTCTCTGTGCTCTCCCAGCACTGGTCCCACGGTGCCGTGTCTCTGTGTCGGTCCGACACTGTGTGCCCTGCGTCTCTGTCTGAGTCAGTGTTGCTGGTGAAACCTTCTGTTGGGCGTGGTCCCGAATCCGTTTTCATTGCTCCCTAGTGCTTCTTCCCATGATGTACCGTAATGTTTTTATTAACTTCCTGCTGGGCATTTGGGTAGCTTGTAGTGCGTGGCTGTTAGAAGTAATGCTGTACTGGGAGCTCCCTGGCGCTCCAGTGGTTAAGACCCCACATGCCAGACCAGGGGGCTAAGGCCCCACAAGGCGAGAGGAGTGGCCAAAAAACCCTGTGTGTCAATAGTCCTGGGTCTGTCTTCTGATGGACACGTGTGCACATTTCCATTATGTCAATACTGAGGAGTGGAAAGGCTGGGTTCTAGCCTGTGTGTCTGTAGATTGTTAGACCACTGTTCCAAAACAGCACATTTGTTGTTTCTTAATTTCGGAGCCTGGAAGTCCAAGCTTGAGGTGCTGGCAGAGTTGGTTTCCACGGAGGCCTCTTCCTTGGCTTGTGGGGACCGTCTTCTCCGTCTGCTCCCCTGTCTTTCCTCTGTAGGGGTCTGCATCCTCATCCCCTCTTCTCGGGACCCCAGTTAGATCCATTAGGGCCCCCAGGACCTCGTCTAACCTCCCTCATCCTGTAAGGGCTCTGTCTGCAGCTGCAGTCACGGTTTGACATTCTGAGGTGGCGGGGTTAGAACTGGAGTCGGGGGGGGGCACAGTTCAGCCATAGCCATGTGTGCAGTGCCGTGGTGGACCCAGCTAGGTTCCCACAGTCCTACCACTTCTGCGCCCACCAGCCCTGTGTCAGGGCTCCAGATGCTCCGCATCTTTGTTGACTTACCTTCGTTTTTGCCCCGGGGTGCTAGCGTTGCACCCCCATCCAGTACTAGCATGGGCAGTCCTTGAGCGGGTGGGGAGCTTGTTTTCCAAGCAAAACGCGTCAGAATTTGACACTGCCTCTTGTGAATGCTTCTTGAATCCATCCGGGCTGGAAGAGCAGAGTGGCTTCGGCGGGGGAGCAGGTAGCCCTCCATACCACCCTGTGAGAACTCCTGCAGTTATCACCTGACTTACTTCTGGGGGTGGAGCTGCCTTCAGAGTGCCTCCTGTAGGGTACAGAGGTAGCCCCAGCAGAGTTCTTCTTTGGCCTGACGCTGGGTCCTTCAAACACTGGGTTTCTTCGTATGTATGCTCGGTATTGGCCCGTATCGCGTGTTCTGAATGAGTGTTTAGACGGTAGCTGGTGTTTGACCAGCAGCTTTCAGGCTGAGTGATGGCTGTAGACCTGGGGTCGCTGGGGTAGTGCTGCCCCGCCCCTCCCCACACTCCCCTTGAGGGCAGCGGTGAGTCATGGCTCCAGGATGAGCCTTGAAGTACTGATCAGCAGGTTGATGATATTTCTCCAGTTTTAACTTTGCACTCTGGGTTGCTGTTCGTAGCATTTAGGTTTTGCTTCTGGGCCGGTGATGAACATGGATAGCCTCCCGAATGATAAGTCACGTGTTCTGTGTTCATTCGATGAAGTTTTATCGTCTCCTGTAACAAAGTACGGCTGACAGCCGCGGGGACAATCAGATAAAAAGCGTTGGAGGTTTCCAAGTCGTTGTAGAAACAAGACAGATGCCAGTCCCAGAAACGTTAGAAGAGGTCAGTGGCTGGGCAGGGGGTGCTGCGGAGACGTCTGGGAGAGTGCGTCAGAGGGGGACCTGGGAGACCTGCTGGAGGCACTGGAGGGAGTAGGGGAGGCCTGGGGCAGGTGAGGGGCTGTGGCCCTGGGACTCGGGAGTGGCCGTCTGGTTGGGGCAGAACCAGGTGGGGAGTGTTCGAGCCCCTGGGCATGGTGAAGGGCTGTGTTGAATGTGCTAGGCTTGGCCATGGTCCTTTCCCCTGACGCGCCCGGCCCTGGTGGGCAAGGAGGACGGCGTCTCAGTCATCCAGGAGGGGTGACTTTGATGGTACAGTTCACCTGAAGACACACACACCAAGGTGAGTGAGGCTAGGACTGAAGTGTAGAGGGCATGCTTCAGCCTTCAGGGACACGCTGCCTCAGACGTGCCTGCAACGCAGGCTAAAGTCAGGGGCTGGTTTGGGGGGATTGAAAGAGAGCAGGTAGCTTGGTTTTCTTCTTCAGCCAGCTCGCCCGTGTGGGCTCTTCTGAATAGTTAATGGGTGGTGTTTTATCAGGTAAGTACCTGAGATAGTCTAAAGCTGATGTCAGATGTTCAGAGTATTGAAAAATAACGTGTGTAGCTTTCTCTGGTTTTCCAGTCTGCCTTACCCAAAAAGAAAAAAAAGGGCACTGTCATTCTGGTCTCTTAATAAGGACTCTTAGCTCTTGGCACCTGCCTTTAGAACAGTGGGAGCATCCCTTAAAAGAGTCTGTTGATTGGGGCTGCAAAGTCCTTGTGACAAGAATTGCTTTCCAGGGAGCTTGAGTCTCTGTGAAAAGTGGCTCCACGTGAATGTGACACCTCGGAGAAAAGTGTGTGTGTGTCTGTCGGTACACAGCCTTTTTACATTTTAGAGAGCTGAGCGCTCACCTCGAAGCCACATCTGAGTCGTCAGCGCCTGTTGCCAGAGACCCGCCTGAAAGAACACGCTCGGTATCACGGGCCGGCGCTGTGTGTTCCAGGTCGGCACACGTGTCTTGAACCCCAGCAGCGCTGAGATGAGAACGCCTCCTATGGAAGCACAGCCTCTGTGAATTTTAGTGATACGGTGTGTTTATTTAAAAGTGTTTTGGAAAGAGGGATACTTTGACAGTGCTGTTTCTTCCGAAATAAAGTTTCCGAGTAGTGAATTTTGCGCAGCGTCTGACCGGACTGGCTGTATTACTCAGTAGTAACACACCGCCTCCGAGTGGCCGCAGACTACCGTGCATTCGCTGTCTGCGGGTGCGGGCGCTCGATGGGGCTCTAGCGGGGGTCTGCGTCACCCTCCCACCACTGTGAGGGGCGCTGCTGGAGGGTCCCGGCCGTCACTTGGGGCTGGCTGGAGCGCAGCAGGGCTCCTGCTGGGAGCAGGAGGCCTGGGCCGTGCCAGGCCGCGGGGGAGGTCGACCCGCTGGCCTCGCTCGCAGTCGCTCTGTCCCCTCAGCAGTGCGCTGAGCCTGGTGTCGGTGGGAAGGGAGTGGTGGGCCGGGTCCTCCCAGTGCCCGTGCTTTCAGGGCCCGCTCCTCCATGTCACGTGACCCCATGGTCCTGGCCCTGCACGGCGGTCTCCAGCGGCTTCCCGCTGTGTCCTGGTGCCGACCGCGTCCGGCCTGCCGAACCTGCCTGCCCTAAGCGCGCTTTGCTCCGGCTGCCTTGGGTCCGGGCCCGCCGCGTCCCTCGTCCACGCTCATCTGTGCCTCCCGCCTGGCTGGCCCCGCAGCCTCGCCCCTGATGCCCTCCTCTCCTGGCTGCGTCCCCCTTAGCCTCACCTCTCGCTGAGTCCTCGAGTGGGTCTTAGGCGTGTGTCTTTTACAGGTTTTGTGGGTGCTGCACCTGCTCTCAGAGGCTCTTAGGGGAGACCCTCGACTGCTTGTTTAAACCAGTAAGCCTTTTGGGAGGGGAGCGCCGTGCAGCTTGTGGGACCGAGTTCCCTGACCGGGGATTGACCGAGGGCCACAGCAGGGAAAGCCTGGATCCTAACACGAGGTTGCCGGAAGCTCCAGATCCTAGACCAACCTGTGGTTTCCTGCAGAAGGCAGCCACGTGAAAGAAAGAACTAAAATACACTCCCCCAGTGGCTGTTGATCCACAACCCCCACCCCCGCCCTGCCTGGTGCTCCCTGGCTGAAAAGTAGCACATGTCTGTGAGTCCGTCACCTTGCTTGGAGTCAGTGGCCCGGAAGCGAAGGGGATTGTAGAGGCTTCCTCAAGCAGGGCCACAGGGCGGCTCTGAAGAGTGAGTGGTGTGATGGACCTCACGCCGTCCTGCCCCTCCCCACCTGGCGTCTCAGCCGCCCAGGCCTGGATCCACTGCGCGCAGCAGTCCTCCTGCTGTGGGGTCCGAGCGTGGGTCGGGGCGCAGGGCCCGTGTCAGGCAGGCAGCTCACCTCTCACGGCACATGAGGAGGCGGGGGGCAGGGTGCGGCCAGATGTCTTGAGAGAGACCGCTTTCAGCGCGGTCTGTTGTTAGCGTTCTGTGCCTGACTTAAACATGATCACAGGCTGGAGGCCCAGGAAGGGCCCGCTGTGTGGGCTCCGGGCTTCTCCGTGGTTCCGGGCACCGCCTGGGTCTCGGAGCGCGTCTCCCACGGATGGGCCCCGACTCTGCCCAGGCTGCTTCGCATCGTGCCTCTCACGCTCCGGCTCATCTGCCGTGGCTTTTGCGAGGTGACGTTGCTGAAGAGCCAAAGACCCTTCCAGCCATTTGAAAAGCTGGGGCCCCTGTGGCGCCCTGCGCGTTCACGTCCTGCTGGGTGGGGAGGTCTTCCTAAGTGGCTTGTTTCTAAATCACAGACACAGGGTAGGAGTCTCGGGGAGGGTTCTCTGTCACCTTTCTGGACTACTGGGGGCCCGTGCTTCCCGCTCTCCTCCAGAAGGGCTCGCTCAGCACACACGCTCCGCAGCTGCTTGTGGAGACCGCCCCCTGCGCACGCAGCACCTCTCCTTGTTGGCGCCCTCTGTTCACCGTGCCACACTGCCCACACCAGGGCCTGACCAGCCTCCATGGACGTCTGAGCTACTTCCGCCTCTTCTCCGAAACAGCATCGTTTGGTCTCTGTCCGCGTCCGAGATCGTGTCCCTAAGACCCATGATTGTGCATCCTTAGAGTGTGGTGCTTGCTGTCAACCTGCCCCCAGCGCGGTTGTGTCCTTGGCTGTTTGTAGTTGTAAGATGCTGTTTATGTAGTTGTCAGTCTTCTTGGTGGCCGCCGGTGTAGCTACTGGGGAAAATTTTAAAGGTGCCTCATTGTTTAACATTTACACTTCGTTGATTAATGGATTAAATTTTGTAAAAAGGGGATTAGCTATTTTTCTTTTGTTATCTGGCTTTTGTTCTTGAAAGCCCAGGTGAGGGTTTTTTTTTAATATACAGCAAGAATGCTTTTTGTATAATAGTTTATAAGAATATTTCTGGTATAGGAAGAATACGGTCCGTTTTTTATGTTGCAGTGTTCCTGGCTTGTTTCTCTTGGCTTGGTTTGGTTGATGCTGCATTTTTGTAGTATAAAGAAAATGAAAGTGAAGTCGCTCAGTCGTGTCCGACTCTTTGTGACCCCATGGACTGTGGTCCACCAGGCTCTTCCGTCCGTGGGATTCTCCAGGCAAGAGTATTGGAGTGGGTTGCCATTTCATTCTCTATTTGTAGTATAGAAGTTTAAATAGTCACAGCTGGTAACTTGTTTCATAGTCTGGATTCTGTGTTATACTTCAGCCTTCTCCTTCCCTGTGCTGGTTTTTTCCCCTGGTACTTCTGTTCTGTTCCGTCGCTCAGTCGTGTCCGTCACGTCGGACACGACTGAGCGACGGAGTCGCTACCAGGCTTCTCCGTCCATGGGATTCTCCAGGCAAGAATACTGGAGTGGGTTACCGTTTCCTTCTCCAGGGGATCTTCCCGACCCAGGGATCGAACCCGGGTTTCCCGCATTGGAGGCAGACGCTTTAACCTCTGAGCCACCAGGGAAGCCCCCTGGTACTTAGCACGTTTGAAAGTTGTGTGTAATACGATGTCAGACAGCTCTTTGCACGCGCACACTCGCTGCAGCATCTCACTGCGTTGTCATCCTTTCTTCTCCAGCTAGACCTTTTTTCATGGAACACACGTGTCTTTTCTAGACACTCTGCTCCACTCTTTGTTTCCAGGGCATCGCCACTGTCTTGCTGGCTCCTCCGCTCCGTGACATCTCTTGATAAGCTTGCAGTTCCCCGTCTTCACAGAGCTCTGTTGAAGCTGTGCTCAGAGACGCGTCTGCTTCTGATTAAGTCGGTGCTCCTCCTACCAGTGTCCTGTGTCCTTGATTAGCGTGTCTGACAGATTCATCCTCAGATTCCTGAGATGGCCTGGTGGAAGGAGGGAAGGCCCGCCCCCACACCCCGTCCCCTGTGTCCTGTGCCCGCTGTGCAGACAGGAGACCACCTGGCTCCTGAGCCCCCGAGCACGAGCCTCCATCCCAGCGTGTGTCCCTCTCGCCCCGTGAGGTGGCCTGGAAGGCAGGCGCCGGGCTTCAGTGTGTGTGTGAAGCTCCACGTCTCTCGTTCTGCCGCCTCTGGCTCTTGCAGCGTCTGAGCGGACAGTTACTTCACAGTCTGCACTCCGGGTGGTTTCTAGAATGCTTTATTCATTTATTGTTTGTCCAGGGGCGGCAGGTAGGATCTTAGTGTGTTAAAAAATGCTTCTTTTTATGAATTAGTGTTCACAGATAAAGAGTGGACCACTGGGCCAGTCTTTATTTCCATGACTTTTAAGGAAATGTTAGCAGTCTGAGCTGAGAAAGACAGTTACTTTTTTGACAGGAAAAAGTACACCAGTCAACCAGTTCTTCCCGTTCTCTTGCTTGTTGACAAGTCTGTGCACGTGAACTCCTGACTGCTCCCCAGACTCGCAGGTGCCTGCAGACTCTCGGGAGGGGGAGAGGGAAGCCTGGTGGCCAACGTTAGCCCAGTGGAGAGGCCTGGCGAGGGGTCCTCTGGGGTTGTGGTCAGGTCTGGAGAAGGTGTGGCCATGCTGGGGAGGTGCCCAGGAGTCACGGAGGGATGTCCTGTATCAACCCAGAAGGAAGCCCTGGAAACAAGTCTATATGTCCCTCAGTCTCTCCACCTGGAGACCATGCTGCACCCTCTGATGGCTTGGTTTTCACTCCCAAAAGGACGGTTTTTAGGCTTCAGCTCAACAGAGTGAGAGCCGAATTTGTACCTTTAAAAAAAACCCTAACTACATTTTAGAATGTTAATTAATAGTCCGTGTGACTCAGCCTGGCATTATTTATGTGTTTTGAGTATGTGTCTTGGAGTGAAGGCAGAGTATCTTCTCTCCGTGGGCTCTTTTTTGGCTGAGAGAGATGCGTGGCGGGGAGGAGGGAAGGGGACCTGAGACCCTCCGTATGTGTTGTTGTGGTCGAACCTGGAAGCAGGCTGCCTGGGTTCTGGACCTCACTGAGTGTGGGGTGGTGGTTGGCCTGGAAGAGGGTGGTCTGGCAAGTTGGGGCTGAGTGCCGTTCGCAGGCAGCATGGGGCGGGGTTGGGGGCTGCGCGTTCAGCTGTGTGGTTATTCGAGCGCCCGGGTAGAAATGCCGTGATGGGGCTGAGAGCAGTTTTGTGGTGGTCTCATTTTCGCCCTAACCACAGTTAGGCACCACAGCTGATCCACATCTACATGTTGAAATATGCGGCGATCCCTGCGGTGGAAAGGCTCTGCAGCTGGAACAGCGGGGGTGTGATGCGACCCAGCCTGGTCAGGTCAAAGCTCTGAAAGCAGCGAAGCCTGTTTGACCTGCTTGGCTTGGGAGGGGGGAGCGGTGGGCAGGGCCTGGCAGCAGTTCTGAGAGGAAGCGGGCTCACTGCTCCACAGCAAACGAGGAAGCGGCGGTGCTGGTGCTGGCGTGCGGTGGCCCTGGCCATCCCTGCCTCTGGTGATGGAGGAGCTCTCACTTCTCCCGTTGCTTGGCGGTGCTCACACCACACTCAGGGCGACCGATGGTCAGTTGTTGATGCCCCTTGGCTGCTGTTACTGGAGGAGGGACTTGTTGGATGGGATTGGCTGTGTTTCCACATCAGTTTTTCAAACATTGTGGCGTGTGGGTTGCTCACTGATACAAAGTAACTGCTGGAGAGAAAGCGTGCTTTAGAGAGGGAGGGTTTCTGGTGGGAGAGCTAAATGCTCCCTTGTAGAGACTGTTTGTTGTGTTTTCTTCTGTGTATTTCCAGAAAGATGTTCAGGACAAAGGAAGCGGAATACTGTAGCAAATATTCGGATTCCTAATGTGGAAGGAACGTTAGGACCAACCCAGACAGTGTATTAAAAAGCAGAGATGTTACTTTGCCAACCAAGGTCCGTCTAGTCAAGGCCATGGTTTTTCCCGTGGTCATGTATGGAAGTGAGAGTTGGACTGTGAAGAAAGCTGAGCACCGAAGAATTGATGCTTTTGAACTGTGGTGCTGGAGAAGACTCTTGAGAGTCCCTTGGACTGCAAGGAGATCCAACCAGTCCACTCTAAAGAAGATCAATCCTGGGTGTTCATTGGAAGGACTGATGCTGAAGCTGAAACTCCAATACTTTGGCCGCCTCATGCGACGAGTTGACTCACTGGAAAAGACTCTGATGCTGGGAAAGGTTGGGGGCGGGAGGAGAACGGGACGACAGAGAATGAGATGGCTGGATGGCATCACCAACTCGATGGACATGAGTTTGAGTCAACTCCGGGGGTTGGTGATGGACAGGGAGGCCTGGCGTGCTGTGATTCATGGGGTCGCGGAGAGTTGGACGCGACTGAACTGAAGTGAACTGACTGAATGTGGTTGGGGTTAGAATACAGAGTTGGAAGTGTTGATTTCAGCTGCAGCCTCGGGCCCTAGAAAGTTGTCCCGGAATAAGGACTCTAGAGGTAGACTCTGTGCTAACACTAGGTCCGCCTCCAGTGTTCTGGACAGCGCGTAAAGCAGGAGCCGCAATTTCCATGTTGGGGTCTGTGCTGTTAGAGGAGAGAATCTCTGCCTTCATCCTCTCCTGTGGTCACCAGAGGTTTACGGAAGGAGTACACTGAAGGAAGGATACCTCACCTGGTGGCCTACCAACACCAGAAACCACGTCATACCTGATGCTGGAAGGACATGCATTTTCCTGGCATTTTCTGCTGAGAGAATTAGCAGTGATTCAAGGGCTTGGATGAATCTGATCAAGGTCTGGAAATGGGACAGAATCACTGATGTTTCAAGACCGTAGACCACAGTGACGTTATGCAAAATGATGGGACAGGAGACTTGAGCGGCAGTCCCTTTACCGGGTCAGCATTGAGCCGGAAAGAATGGTTGGAATTGGCTGTTCTGTAGCCCTGGGGTCTGGCTTAATGAAGCCTTGTGAGGAGACAGCTGCTGGTTTGGCGAGTGGTGTGCTCAGGGTGAATGCTGCTAGCTCCCAGCAGGCAGCAGCCCTTGAGGGAGGGAGGCAGATCTTCAGAACAACACAGTGAAACTCTCAACAGCAGAACATTAAGGCCCATACAGAGAACCACAGGGAGAAATGCAGGGAGATCCAGCCAGTCCATCCTGAAGGAGATCAGCCCTGAATATCCGTTGGAAGGACTGACGCTGAAGCTGAAACTCCAGTTACTTTGGCTGCCTGATGCAAAGAACTGACTCTTTGGAAAAGACCCTGGTGCAGGAAAAGATTGAAGTGGGAGGAGAAGGAGACAACAGAGGATGAAATGGTTGGATGGCATCACCGACTCGATGGACATGAGTTTGAGTGAACTCCGGGAGTTGGTGATGGACAGGGAGGCCTGGCGTGCTGTGATTCATGGGGTCGCAAAGAGTCGGACACGACTGAGCGACTGAACTGAACTGACAGAGAACCGACAATGTGTGGCCATTGACAAGAAAAATGAGTTTGACGGAAACCCTCCCAGAGGAGGTGGTGACGTGAGGGTACTAGTGAAAGACATTGGGTTATGCGTGTAAATGTGTGCGAGGAGCCAAGGAGAGCACAGGCAAAGAAGGAAAGGAATTCAGGGATAGAAACAGCAACTCCAGAGAGGCAGGCAGCTCCGAGACACAGAGCGCAGCAGCTGGAAGGGGACGCTTCCAGAAGGGTTAGGAGCCGTGTGGGCAGGCAGAAGGGTGGACCGGGAAGCTGAAGGTTGAGAGCTGAAGTGACTCCATGTGAGGAGCAGAGGAGCCTGAAGGGACGGAGCACAGCCTGAGTGTGAGTGGGTTAAGCTCTCCCGGTCCAGCTGGGACTGCTGAGGCGGCCCGAGGCTCGCAGGATGGAGGAGACGGTGTCATCAGAGCAGAACAGAAGAAACTACGGAAGAGAAACAGGCTCGCAGAGTTATGGTCGCCACAGGGGGGAGCTGTGGGCCTGGGGGCGGACTCAGACCGTGGTCCAGAGGGTGGGGAAGGGGCAGGGCCCTCTGTGCCGCCCAGAGGACTGTACTCAGCGTCCTGCGCGCTGGGCCGTCGGGGAGAGGAGCACGAGGAGGAGTATGCGTGTGTCTGACTGAGCCACTGCGCTCTGCAGCAGAGATTGACGACTCGGTGAGTCAACTGTGCTCCAATTACAAAATAAAGTAGCGCTTCCCTGGTGGCTCAGTGGTGAAGAATCTGCCTGCCAGTGCAGGAGACTTGGGTGTGATCCCTGATCCGGGAAAATCCCACATGCCACAGAGCAGCTACACCCGTGTGCGAAAATAAATAAATATAAAAATTTTTAAATCCCCCAAAGCTGCATGCCATGGCCTTCATGGAAAAGTGCCTTGGAGGTGGAGGAGCTCTGCTGCTGTTCCTTAATGACCTTGACGGCCTGCTGGGCCAGTGTCACCTTGGTGAAGCTACATGGGCCATTGATCTTGGGGTGCTTGGAATAGTCCACGGGAGCCTCCTTGTCAGCAGGAAGGCCTCAGCGAGGCCCTGTGCCTGGTCACCTGCCAAGTGTGCTTACTGTTAATGACTGCTGACGGTGCTAACTGCCTACCTCATTTTAACACACTTTGCTTTATTGCACGTAGCAAGTAGTGCGTTTTTACAGATGGTAGGTTTGTGGCAATCCTCTGTTGAGCGAGTGTGCCAGTACCGTGTTTTCCCACAGCATTTGCTCAGGTCAGGTCTCTGTCACATGTTGGTAATTCTCAGAATATTTCAGACTTAGTTATTGTATTTGTTACGGTGATCTGTGATCTGTGATGTTGCTGTTGCAAACAGATTCCAGCCCCCTGGAGGCCCGCGGGTGCTCGGGAACGTCGTGACTGTTTGCGTAAAGGCGCGTCCACTTTCCTAGACATAACACTATTGCACACTCAGTAGAATGCAGCATAGTGTAAACGTAACTCACATGCCCCAGAAAGTCCGTGGGCTTAGTTGGTGTAGCCTTGCTGTTTTGCAGTGGTCGGAACCAGACCCGCAGTGTCTGAGGTATTCTCCTTATGCCAGCTACTACCCTGACAGGACTGACTCTACTAACAAAGCTAACTCTTCTGATGGTTCCAGTGAAATGAAAAGTATTTTGAGAAAACAATGAGCTGAAAATCAAAGATCATTGGTGAATCTTTCATCAGAAACCTTGGAGGCTGTGTTGCTGTATTCAAAATATAGAGGGGGAAAGCTGTCAACCAAGAAACCTGTCACTGGCGAAAGTGTCCTTCAAAACTGAGAGAGAAGTTGAGAGCTTTCCAGAGAAGCCAGAGCTGAGCAAGCTGTTTACCACAGACCTGCCTGCAGTGAGGCGCTTCCCTCAGATTGGAGGACGCAGGGCAGCGACCCAGAGCCCCGTGAAGAAATACAGATCTGGTGAAAGGAGACACAGGGACAGTTAGAAAAGCTGCCGCTGTTGTAACTCACCTTTCTGTTTCCCCTCGATTTCAGGGACTAAGCCAGTTGCTCATCTTCTGGGAGGACGCGGTGCAGAGAGATGTGATTTGGTGACGTCCGCGAGTGAGAGGGCGTGGGGTCTGAGTTGTACGGGAGCAGGTTTGTGTGTTACTGAAGTTAAGCTGTCATGAATTGGCCCGTTAATGGCTGCAGCTTTAGGATGTTAAATGAAATTCCGTGACTACAAGGAAAAAGTTAGCTATGGGATATACTCAAAAGGAAATGAGCCGGGAATTAGAAGTGTTTTGCTATAAAGAATCAATTAATAACAAAAGAAGATGGCCATGCAGGAAATGAGGGACAAAGAAGCAGTAAGGGGTATGAAAACCAAACAGGAAAAGGACTGAAATGAGTACTTCCCTGTTAGTAATTCCTTTAACTGTGAATGCATTAAACTCGCCAGTCAAAAGACAGATTGGCAGTTTGGAGAGAAAAGCATGAACCATTTACTTGCTGTCCACAAGAGACTTAGTTCGGAGTCAAAGACAGGAAAATGTTCAGTGTGAAAGGGTGTGGAAGGGACTCATGCAGATAGTAGCCAGAAGAGAGGGCGGCTACACTCACCTGAGGCGAAGCACACAGCAAGTCAGAAAAGCTCACAGGGCAGGGCGTACTGCTGGAAGGCGGAGCAGGGACGGACAGTGACACACTGTCCCCAGCCGTCAGAATACGCAGGGCACAAGCGAGCAGAGCTGAGGGGACAGCAGTTGGACAGCAGTGCCGAGTGGCTGGGCCCAGACAGCAGGTGTGTGAGAGCGGAGGGCGTGAGTGGCTCAGGGAACCACCATGTGCTGCAGGCCCGCGTCTCTGCCCCCTGCCCCCAGGACACACGTTCTCAAGTGGGCACGGTCGTTCATGACAGAGTACGCGTTGAGCCATAGTAAGTTTCAGGAGGGTTTAAAAAGTAGGTAGTCGTACAAAGTACCTTTCCTTTTTTCTTCTTGTGATGTCGACTATTTTTGAATGTTTTACAGTTATTGTTTCTGTTTTATGTTTGATTTTTTGGCCTTGAGGCATGTGGGATATTCGCTTCCCAACCAGGGGTGGAACCTGTACCCCCTGTTCTGGAAAGCAAGGTCTTAACCACTGAATCGCCAGGGAAGTCCCCACAGTACCTCTCGGACCACAATGAGAGAAAGTTGGAAGTCAGTAACAAGAGGGAAACCTGGAAAGCCACAGATGCCGTAGGTGGTAAGCAGCACGTTCTTACAGAGCTGCTGGGCCAGAGGCGGGATCACAAGAGAAAGCTTAAAGCGCCCAGGGGTGGGGAACTCACTGGCAGCGGTTAGGACTTGGCACTTCCGCTGCTGGAAGCCTAGCTCAGTCCCTGGTCTGGGAGCGGTGACCCTGCAAACACAGCATCGTAAAGCTTACAGGGCCCAGCGAAGAAGTCCTGAGGGGAGACCAGAGCCATAAATGCCAACTTTAGACAGGTCTCAGGTCAGCAAGCTAACTGCGCTTCCTGAGGGACTAGAGATAGAACAGTTTAAACCTAGAGCTTCAAAGGGAAGGAGGTAATCCAGTTAGAGCAGAAAACCCTTTAGAGTAACTGATAATTTTTTAAAGGCTCATATCACTAAAATCAGAAAAGAAAGTGGAGATATAGCTACCCATTTTTATGAATAAAAAGGATTCAGACTAGGAACACTTCTACGAGAATGAATTGCATAGCCTGGATGAAACAGATTCCTAGAAATACACAAACTGGGAATAGGAGGGAATTACATCAACATGAGGGAAGTCGTGTATGCAGACGCACAGTGAGCACCGTGCACAGCGGTGAAGGACACACTGCATCTTCTGAGATCACGAACAAGGCACGGATGCCCCTTTACCACTTCTCTCCGAGACAGCACTGGAGGCTCCAGCAGAGCAGCTCAGCAAGAAAAAGAAAAGGCATCCGGACCAGACAGGAAGGAGATGCGGGGTCATACGTGGAGCACCTCGCAGTACTCACACCCCGAAACTAAAAATCTAAAATCTCTTAGATCATACGTGGAGTACCTCGCAATACTCACACCCCGAAATTAAAAATCTAAAATCTCTTAGATCATACGTGGAGCATCTCGCAGTACTCACACCCCGAAATTAAAAATCTAAAATCTCTTAGAGCTATTACACTGATCAGCAAATTTCAGGAGACAGTCTGAAAGAGAAATTAAGGAAACAGTTCCATATACAGGAGCATCAAAAGGAATAAAATATCTAGGAATATATTTTAACTTGGTACATGGAAAAGACTTCTAAATGAAAGACTATAAACATTGCTGCGAGAAGTTAAAGATGTAAGTAAGTGGAAAGACATCTCATTAATGGATTATAAAAATTAATATTGTTGGGAAACCATCTACAGATTCAGTGCAATCCTTGTCAAAATTCCCAATGACTTTTTTTTCCCCCCAGAAATAGAAAAAATCTGTCCTGAAAGCCATGGGACTCTGAATAGTCGAAGTAATTTTGAAAGCTCAAAAATTGGAGGTGTCCCACTTTGAGATGTTGAATCTACAAAATTGTGGTAATTAGACCAGTGTGATACTGGAATAGGATACACGTGTAAACCAGCGGAGCCCAGACGTTCATCTTCACATTCAAGGTGAACTGACCTTTGGCGAAGATGCCAGGTGCAGTCAGTGGTGAAAGCAGTGCCTTCTGTGACTGATGATGGCGCCAGGAAGATGTCTGCCTGCGGACGGATTTGGACCTGGGCCTGTCGTCATACACAGACTTACCTCGGAGACCGCAGGCTTCTTTTTATAGGAGAGTAGTTGACTTACTGTGTCGTTTGACTTCTGCTGTAGACAGGTGCCTCAGTTACGCATGGTCTTCTTCTCATGTTCTTTCCCAGTGTGGTTTGTCGTGGGCCATTGAACGTGTAGCTCCGTGCTGTGCAGTCGGACCTTGATGTCGTCCATCCTGTATGTGATAGTCTGCCTCTGCTCATTCTAACCTCCCAGTCCACCCCCCGCCTGCCTTCCTCTCGGCAACCACAGAGAAGCCTGTGTTCTCTGTCTGTGAGTCTCTTTCGTAACCGGGTTGTCTGCGTCGTGTCTTAGGTTCTCTGTCCGAGTCTCTTTCGTAACCGGGTTGTCTGCGTCGTGTCTTAGGCTCCCGTGTGAGTGACGCTCCGGGGCATCTCCTTGTGGCGCGTCTCACTTGGGTGTAGGCTCGAGTTGCACCGTGTTGCCGCACGTGGTGGTTTTTACGCCTGTGCCGTACTCCACTGTCTGTGTGAACCACGCCTGCTTTGTCCGTTCATCCGCCACTGTGCATCCGAGTTGTTTTCAGGTCCTTACTGTTGTAAAGAGTGCTGCTGTGAGCCTTGGGGTGCATGTATCTTTTGAGTTAGAGTGCTATCTGGATATTTGCCCAGGAGTGGGATTGCTGGATCATATGACAGCTCTATTTTTAGTTTTTGAGGAACTTCCCTGGTGGCTGCACCAGCTTATTGGTAAATTTCTACCACGAATGTAGGAGGGTTCCCTTTTCTCCACACCCTCTCCAGCATTTATTATTTGCAGCCTTTTTAATGATGGCCATTCTGACCAGTGTGAGGTGGTGCCTCACTGCAGTTGTGAGTTGCGTTTCTTGAATAATTAGCGACATTGAGGGTATTTTTACGTGCCTATTGGCTGCCTGTTTCTTTGGAGAAATGTCTGTTTAGGCCTTTTGCCTGTTTTTTTTTTTTTAAATTTATTTGGCTGTGTCAGATCTTATTTCTGGCATGGGGGTGTTCTTTTGTCGTGCCGGACCTTTTCATCACGACGCACACACTCTGGTCAGGGTGCGGGGGCTTGGTTGCTCTGTGGCCATTTGTCTGTTGTGTTTTGCTGTTGATGTTACTGAGTTGTGTGAGCTGTTTGTATATTTTGGGAGTTAGACTCTTGTCAGTCGTATTGTTTGCAGACACTTTTCCCTTTTGTTTATGGTTTCCTTTTCTGTGCAAAAGCTTGTAAGTTTGATTGTTTATTTCAGTTTTTATTTCTGTCACTGTGGGAGACTGACTTAAGATAAAGCATTGGAATGACTTACGTCAGAGAATGTTTTCTCTGCATTCTCCCCTAGGAGTTGTATGGTGTCATGTCTTGTGTTTCAGTCTCAAAGATGTCAATCTTAAGAGGTAAAAGTAAAAAAGTAAGAGACTTCCTTGGTGGTCCAGTGGTTTAAGACTCTGCGCTTCCACTGCAGGAGATGAGGATTTGATCCCCGGTAAGGAAACCGATATCCCACTTGCTGCTCAGTGCTGCAAAAAAACAAACAAACAAAAAAGCTGTGAGACTCTGAGAAGTAACCAGGGTGAGACCCCTGGTGTCGGCTCTGGCGGGGCTGCAGTGGCTGTGACGCCAAGGGCATCTGCAGCAACAGAAAAAATAGATAAATTCAGCCTCATCAAAGGAAAATTTCTGTGTTTCTAAGCACAGTGCTAGGGGAGTCAAAAGACAACCTACAGAATGGGGAAGATACTTATAAATTTACCTCTGATAAGGCTAATATTCAGAATACATATTTAAAGTTTGAACAACTCAACAGCAAACAAGCAATCTGATTATCGATGGTTCAGGATCAGAGTAGACATTTCTCCAAAACAGATACGGAAATGGCTGATCCACACAAAAAATAAATACACAGCACCACTAGTCATTAGGGGAACTCCGAATGGTGGTGTGCGCTTCACTTGGATTATGGTGGCTCTTTATCCCCTGCCCGAGTTAGCTTGCTTTGTTTGTTTGTTTATGGCCGTGCTGGGTCTTCGTTGCTGCTCAGGCACTCTCTAGCTGCAGCGAGCAGGGGCTCCTCTGGTCGCCACGTGTGGGCGTACTGCAGGGGCTTCTCTTGTTGCGGAGCCCGGGCTCTGGGGTGCTCAAGCTGCAGTGGTTGTGGTTTGCCTGCTCTAAAGCACAGGCTCAGTCGCTGTGGCGCGTGCACTTAGTTGCCCCAAAGCGTGTGGGCTCGCCCTGGACCAGGAACCTGTGTCTCTTGCATTGGCAGGTAGATTTTTTACCACCGAGCCCCCACGGAAGCCTGGCTCTTTATTTTTAAAATAAATATGTGTTGCTGAGAATTAGGGAAATTGGGACCCTCGCATATTACTGGTAGGAATGTAAACTGCTCAAGTTGTGGAGAGCAGTGTGCAGATTACAGAAAATTACCGTATGTCCTGGCACTTAGATGCATCTACCCACCAGATTTGAAGTCAGGATCTACAGCAGATACTCATACACTATGGTTTATGGCAGAATTATTCACAGCAGTCAGCAGGTAGAAAGGCTCTGAGTGCTCATCTGTTGGTAAATAGATCAGCGAAACACGGTATCTAGATACAGGGGTGTATTATTCACCATGTACAGGAGTGAAGTTCCAGTGTGGGCTGCAAGGTGGACAGCCCTTGAAAACATGCCGAGTGAGATAAGCCAGACAGGAAAGGACAGATATTGTAGGACCCGGTGTACGAGCGCTGTTTGGAGAAGGCCAATTCCAAGACAGAAACCAGGGCCGGGGGCAGGCGAGGAGTGGCCGCTGCATACGTAATCCGCACAGGGTTTCTGTTGACTCTGACGGAAAGGTCCTGGTAACAGTCGTGATGGCTGCTCCACGGGTGAGGCTCATACAGATGAGCACACTGAGATGAGTGTCCTTGCTTCAGACACGGCCTTTCTCCCAAGTAAGAGCCAGACAGCATCTCAGCTGGCAGATCTCTGACCTCGAGATGTGATTTCTTGTTTCCATCCCGGGTGGTCACAGCGCTGGCCGGGGAAGCTGCGAGCTCTGCTTTGCAGTGGCTGTCTGTCCCCTGAGGAGAAGGACCGTGGTCTGCACACGGCGTGTGCCTTGCAGTGCTGCGTGGGCCTGCACAGAAGCCCCCACAGCCGACCTGGTGACAGGACGTTCGGTTCTCCTCCTTTCTAGTGGGCTACTGGCATGTTTCCACCCTGATTTTCCTAAATGTTACCTGAAGCAAGCTGGCCGTCAGTGATCTTGTGAGGCAGGTGGATCTGTGTTTTGCCAAATCTTGCACGCACTGCTTTTGAATCCCTGTAAAACTACACTTGAGTAATAACCTTCGGATAGTAACCTTTGTAATGGAGGCGGGGTGTTTGGACACTTTGGACTTCCTCCTCAGCCAGAGGAGCTGAACTCTTCTTGCCTGAGCCCTGAACTCTGAGGGGCTTTCACACCTGCGTGGTGTGCTGGTGAATTTTGTGTGTCAGCCTGATTGGCAGGAGCCCCCAAGGGTTAGTGTAAAGAATGCTTCCAGGGTGTCGGTGCTGTGTTTCTGGGTGAGGTGCACAGCTGGGCATGTGGGCTGAGCAGGGCAGGCTGCTCTCGTCCAGGCCTGGGAGGCTCGCTGAGGGGGAGACTCTCCCGGTTGGAGGTTTTCCCAGCCCCCCGCTCAGCCGAGATATGACACCAGCTTGCCTGGATCCCAGGCCTTCAGGCTGCCAATCACGGGGCCTCTCAGCCTCCGCAGTCTTGTGAGAACTTCCTCAGTGGTCTGAATGCTGCACCTCACGTGCGCATTCCATGATCTTATACGTCCTCACAGAGACGTGAATCGCGTGTGTGTGATTATCTTTACAGCACTTTAACTGGTAAAACATAGGCTCTGACATGGTGCCAGCAGAAGCATTAGGTTCTGTTCCTTCTTCCTGGGCTCTGTGGTTCTGTTTTTCTGGAGACTCTTAACTGGTACATTCTTAACTGAATTCAAAGTTCCAGAGAATAGCAAGGAGATCCTTCTTCAGTGAACAGTGCAAAGAAGTAGAGGCTAACAACAGACTAGGAAAGACTCGACGCCTCTTCAGGAAGATTGGAGACACCAAGGGAACTTTTCATGGAAGAATCAGCGTGATAAAGGACAGAAACGGTATGGACCTAACAGAGGCAGAAGAGATAAAGAAGAGGTGGCAAGAATACACAGAAGCAACTCTACAAAAAATGTCTTAATGACTGGGATAACTGCAATGGTGTGGTCACTCACCTAGAGCCAGACATCCTGGAGTGTAAAGTCAAGTGGGCCTTAGTGAGCACCACTACCGGCAGAACTAGTGGAGGTGATGGAATTCCAGCTGAACTATTTAAAATCCTTAAGATGATGCTGTTGAAGTGTTGCACTCAATATAAAAATGTTAAAATTTGGAAAACTCAGCAGTAGCCTTAGAACTGGAAAACGTCAGTTTTCATTCCAATCCCAAAGAATGACAGTGCTGAAGAATGTTCAGACTATTGTACAATTGCACTCATTTCACATGCTCAAAATCCTTCAAGCTAGGCTTCAGCAGTAGGTGTACCAGGAACTTCCAGATGTACAAGCAGGATTTGGAAAAGGCAGAGGAACCAGAGATCAAATTGCAAACATGTGTTGGATCATAGAGAAAGCCTACGGTAAAGCCTTTGACTGTGCCGATCACAACAAACTGTGGACAGTTCTTAAAGAGATGGGAAAAACAGACCACCCGACCTGCCTCCTGAGACTCCTGCATGTGGGTCAAGAAGCAGCTGTTACAACCAGACATGAAACAACGGTCTGGTTCCAAATGGAAAAAGAAATATGTCAAGACTGTACATTGTCACCCTTGCAGAGTACATCATGTGAAATGCCTGGCTGGATATTTCACATGGTGGAATCAAGACTGCCAGGAGAAATATCAACCTCAGATATGCAGGTAATACCACTCTAATAGCAGAAAGTGAAGAGGAACTAAAGAGCCTCTTGATGAGAGCGAAAGACTGGCTTGAAACTCAGCATTCAAAATACTAAGATCATGGCATCGAGTCCCATCACTTCATAGCAAATAGAAGGCAAGAAAGTGAGAGCAGTGACAGATTTTCTTTTTGGGGGCTCCATTATCACTGCAAACGGTGATTGCAATCATGAAATTAAAAGATGCTTACTCCTTGGAAGGAAAGCTATGACAAGTCTAAATAGCATATTAGACAGTAGAGACATCACTTTGTCAAAAGGTCCGTATAGTCAAAGCTATGGTTTTTCCATTAGTCATGTATGGATGTGAGAGTTGGACCATAAAGAAGGCTGAGTGCTGAAGAATAGATGCCTTTGAATTCTGGTGCTGGAGAAGACTCTTGAGAGTCCCTTGGACAACAAGGAGATCAAACCAGTCAATCCCAAAGGAAATCAACCCTGAATATTCATTAGAAGGACTGATGCTGACGCTGAAGCTCCAGTACTTTGGCCACTTGATGCAAAGAGCCAACTCACTGGAAAAGAGGCTGATGCTGGGGAAGATTGGAGGCAAAAGGAGACGAGGACGACAGAGGATGAGGAGGATGGATGGCATCAGCGTCTCGATGGACACGAGTGAGTGAACTTCTGGAGATGGTGAAGCACAGGGAAGCCTGGCGTGCTGCAGTCCATGGGCTCGCAGAGAGGGAGATATGGCTTAGCAATTAAAGAACAACTGCAATCAGTACTTCAGTAGAATTACTCTTCAGAGACAGACATCAGGGTAGCCTTGTTTGGGGTGGATATTGGGGGGGGGGTGTTGTTTGTTTTTGATTGTGTGGCTTGTGGGAGATTTTAGTTCTCTGACCAGTGATTGAACCTGTGCCCCTTGCAGTGGAAGCTTGGAGTCTTAACCACTGGACCACCAGGGAAGTCCCTAGGTGATGGGCATTGTTAAAAGCCAATTTTCAAGAAAAGATAGTATCATGACTCATTTATGAAATGAACAAAGAGCAGATAGACATGGAGGTCAGCAGTGTTGTCAGGAACCTGCAGCTGGTCACAAAACTGGCTTTTCCACGTGAGAAGCTTGTCCTGATAGAATCCATTTGTGTGTCTAAGAATCATTTGTTCTGCCATCGTTTCTACACGTTCAGCTGGTCAGGGACAGTGAAGGCCTGGAGTGAGAGCCCAAGGGTGCTCCAGAATCTGGGCTCCGAGTCATGCACTGTTTCCCACAGGAGGCATCCCATGCCCTTTTAGCTGTAAGACTCCTTACAGAATATGAGTTCATAATGTTAAATCAGGCTACTTTTCCGTTTAATACTGAAATTTTTGAACACTTGTTTAAAAGTGTTTTGGTGAGGAGACTTTGTGAATTAATGCCCCAGTGGTTACGTGTTTGGTTTAATGTACTTTGATGACTTGATAGGAAATGTGGTCTTTGCTCCAGGGGTCTGTTCAGAGAACAGTGGCCCTGAGACCAAGCGTGGGGCTCCTGGGACTCCTGTATTCCTGGTATCTGACTTGGAAGCAGGCAGTGCTTGAGGTTCGGAGCCTGTGACCCCAAACGTTGGGCAAGAGTTGCTGCTCTAACTTGTTTTTCCCTGGGGGGGGTAGCGCCCCATTTCACGCCAAAGCGGTAAGTGCCATGTACCCACAGGCGTGTAGTCCTGTGATCTTGTTCCCTGAAGCCGCGGCGGGATCAGGGTGGTGTGACAGTGGGAACTGAAGTTCACGGTGTGGGAGAGACAAGCCAGTCCTGAGCTCGAGCATCTTCAGAACCTAAGGGCCCTCGGATCCGTCCAGGGTCCCAGCGGCCACCGAGAGCCCTCCACTGAGGAGGGGGCGCCGCCGGCAGGGCGAGTCCTGCTGGGGCCTGTGGGCCAGAGGAGACCGAGCGCTGACGGGGGCTTGGCCTTGGCTCGGGGGGGACACTGCCGGCCTAGGGACGCTCTCCGCTGGCTCGGCTCCCCACTGTGGGTGCTGGTGGGGTCTGTCTTCCCTGGTCCCCACCCTTCCTCTGTTGGGAGGGAAGGACACGTGTGTGCTCTCTGCTGATGGAATGTGCCTGCCTCTCTGACTGCTGTCCTGGTGGTGGTGTACCGCGTGGCCTGGGCCTCCCTGTCTGAACTCCAGGTTGTAGGTCCATGGCCGTTGGCGTTGTCCGCATCTGACCTGACCACACGTGTGATATTCTGCGTTCTGTGCTTTGGGTGACGTGGAGCCTTAAAAATCGCCAAGTGTGGAGACAGACTGTCACTTAGCTGACTGTATTTTTTTAATTCTGGCGTCTTGACTCGGACGTGGTCGGGAAGGAGTTGTTTAGGAGTCACTTCATGCATTGGAGAAGGAAATGGCAACCCACGCCAGTGTTCTTGTCTGGAGAGTCCCAGGGATGGCGGAGCCTGGTGGTCTGCCATCTGTGGGGTCGCACAGAGTCGGACACGACTGAAGCACCTTAGCACCTGCAGCAGCAGCAGCTAGCCTGTGGCACACCTTGGTCACCATGGTTCCTGCAAGCATCCTTGAGAAAACCATACATGTCACCGCCTTCCACAGGCCCATGCAGGCAGAGGATCTGCTGGGACGCTCGGCACTGTCAGGAGCGGCCGTCCACCACTGGTCCTGAGAGGGTCTGAGATCTTGGTGGCGTTTCCCGGTCTGGCCTCCACAGGCCGCCAGCTCCGGGTCAGCGCGGTCTGTCTGGCCCTTCTGCTCCTGGTGTCACCACAGTGCTGCTGGCTTTCAGACAGGCAGCTCGGGGGCACAGAGGGCCTAGGGCACCGTGTGGACACTCCTGGTCGGCCAGGATCAGTGGCTCCAAGTATTTTGAAGTGGTTAGGGTGCAGCCAGTATACTCCTGTGGTATTCTGATGAAAAGCCCACAAATGCCCTGGTGCCTAAAGTTGCTGTTGAAGAGCTAGTACTTACTGTGTTTTCAAGAGGGAAAAAAGATGGGCTAGATAGTAATGAATGGCCATCCGCTGAGATTGGAGGTGTGTGAGGACCCCCGACCAGTGCTGGTGAGATCCTCCAGGGCTGCTGAGACCAGCAGCACACTGCAACTACCACAGAACTCACCCGCTGTGGAGACGCAAGTGTTCTCTGTCCGCACAGGCCAGCGGGACAGGCGCGGGCCTGCGGGGCAGAGGTGCGGGCCTGCGGGGCAGATGTGCGGGCCTGCGGCCGCTGTAGCTAAGCAGCTGGATATGATTTCATTTCAGTGGCTGCTGGCTGCTGTAAAGGGCCGCCCCGTTTAGCCCAGCCTCCCCCACCACTTTTCCTGATCACATCTCCCTTCTGCCCTCAGGCCTTTGCAGATCCTATCACCCCCCCAACTGTTTCCCTGCCCCAGTGAAAGTTTAATACCGTGGGTTTACTGTGTTGTTATGCTTAGCTTCTGGAGGGCCACAGGCCAGGTTAGTAACGCCCTCACGGGGAAGGCATGGCCTGGACCAACAGGGTTGGCATGGTCTTGAAACTTAGTCCAGCGGCAGTACTTCCTGGACATTTGGGATGACTGCTGAGGCTGGTGGTACCTTCCTGTGCAGTTAAGGACTTCCAAGCTGAGGGAGCTCATAGACATTTGTAAAATTCTCTGCGTTCTTACAGCATCACCGTGTTTCAGTAATGGTCGATGCAGGTACGAGGCAGGTGTGGTAGGAGACGCAGTGAGTCTGAGCCAGGCAGAGGGCGGCAGCCGGGAAGCTGAGCATCCACGAGGCAGCCTGCAAGGGCAGGAGTTGAGGAGAAGTGTTGAGACTGGTGCTGGAGGGTGTGGGTGTGTTTAGTCCTGCTGCAGCCTGAGAACAGTTCCCTGCACAGGAGGGAGTTTGTGGTCTCTGGGTGTGCAGGCGGGAGCTGGGCGGGTTATGGGTGAACCGGGGGTGTCTCTCCCAGCACAGGGTGGGGTAAAGTGACTCCTAAGGGCCGATTATGGGTGTCAGGTGCTTGGGCTCACTCTGCACGTGGCCTCCCCGTGTATAGAGTCATGCCAAAGCCCTTGTCCAATGAGGAGGTATGAAATAGCCAGCTGCATCTGGCCACTGGAGCTTCCAGTTGACCACTCGAAAGCTACAAAACAGAGTGCTTTGTCCAGCTTACAAGGAGTCATGGTGGCCTCCTGCTTATTTGGCTGTACCAGGCGTTAGTTGCAGCATGTGTGATCTACTTCCCTGACCAGAGATGGAACCTGGACCCACTGCGTTGAAAGCATGAAGTCTTAACCGCTGGACCACCAGGGAATAGGTCAGCCCCAACGTCCAGCCCAGTGACTGACACTTTCCTGGACCCTCAGCAGGTGTCTGAGCCAAAGTGGGTGTGCTTGCTGCCCTAGGTCACAGTTAGTGACCAGTGTTCTGGAAAAAGCCAGGGACTCGTGAGTGGACGTGGTTCAGTACAAGGCATGGAGGAGGGTGTCAGGACTCAGAGTGCCGAATCCGAGGTCATCTGATCAGCCTGGGTTAGGGTCTCGAGAGCGGGGAGCCACGCTTCTCGCGCGCACGGGCCCACACTGTCACCGCGAAACGGCAGGCGCAGAGGCGAAAACCCGAGTGAATAGTCGCTGCCTGCCCCGTTGTCAGCTGTGCCTTTTCTCCCCTGGCACTGGGCATGAGTCTTCCTCCAGTGACCCCCTCCACCACAGCGTTTGCTGGCGTTGACACAGCCCCAGTGGGCACAGTGTGACTGACTTCAGGATGCATGTAAATGAAGCTGTGGTTTGCCTTAGATGTTTAACTGGGACCTCAGACACACTTGTGTGAGTTAACACGTGCAGCGGAGGTCAGCGGGGTAGTGTGAGAGGCTGGGGTGATGAGGTTTGGAAGGTGAAGTAATCGTACTAGGAATACTGGTTGACTAGGTGCGATTTTCACAGTTAGAAAAGCCCTCGTAAGGACTTCGCCAGTGGTCCAGTGGCTAAGAATCGGCCTTTCAGGGCAGTGGGTACAGGAGCTGAGATCCCATGTGGTGAACCTACACCGCAGCTGGAGGCCCCGCCCACACCAGAGAGGCCCCGCCCCCACACCAGAGAGGCCCCGCCCGTAACCATAGCTCCCCCGTGATGTAAGTTGATGCTGTGGTGGCTCCAGAGAATGTGCCCTGGTGAGAGTGCCAGCCAGGCCTTTCCTGGTGGGCGGTGGGCGGGGGGTTAGAAGTCCTCATCTCAGAGAGTGCTGACCTTGTGCTCTTGTTGGGGGGCTTGCCACGTCGCTGTGGGCCAAGCCTAGGAGGCGCTCAGGGCCGCCCCTGGACCTGCACTCTCAGGTCCGTCTCCGGGACTGTCCCCCGTCCTCGTGTGCGGAGGGCACCTGGGGGTCGGTGAGGAGTGGCAGGCATACCCTCGAAGGAGCACTGGGGGAGACGGGCGTGCTGGGGGCAGTGTTGGCGGGTCCGGCCCAGCCCAGTCATCTCCTCCGCAGCAGAGCGTGTCTCACTCCCCAGCTGAGGTCACAGTCCTTGAAGTGCCCGCGCAGCTAGGCAGTGTGCTGCTCTCACTGGTGTGTCTCCTGCGTCTTCTTGGACCCTCCCAGCGTCCTCTTGAAGTCTTCTGGTAGGTCTTTTCCGCTGCGTTTCCCCCGGGGGTGCTGGCTGTAAACGGGCCGTCAGATCAGCAGGCTGTTGGCTGACACCATCACAGCGGACAGCTTGCTTGGAGCACACAGGCTGCATGATCAGTGGACCCCAGGTTTCAAGTTGCATAAACCCTGGGGACTCAGCGCAGGCTGCGCCCCCACGTGGCCGGCACAGGGGCAGCGCACTGGTTGAGGGGCCGCCCTCGGGCTGGCGGCAGAGGTGGAGGTGGCCCTGCTTCCTGCTCCTCTCCTCCCCGGCCCTGTGTCCCCAGGTCCCCGCCCACCTTCTCAGGCAGCCCCTCGCTGTCCTTGCTGGCCGTGCCCAGCCCAGAGCGTGGGCGGGTCCCGGTGTTTTCCTGATGGCTCTGCCTGCTTGCCGCTTCTTCATTGGCTCTGCTCTTAGGGCCAGTTGGCTGCTCAGCTTCAGGATGAGGAGAGCACTGACTCCAGGTGGATGTGGGAGCAGAGTCTGGCTTTTGATTTCCCACCTGAGAAACAGTGTCCTTGGGGGAAGGAATCCATGCAGCGCGTGGAACAGGGGTGTGCACTGATCATGCTGGGTTTGAGGATGTGCTGTGAGTACCCCTTCTTCTAGAAAGGCTCTGGGAGAGATTCCTGGGCTGGTGGGGGTTCTCTCAGCGCCCGTTCCCAGGTCCCGGGGTTCCACTTAGACATTTTAACTGTAGGGTTTTTCAGAGCAGTTTGTGTCTCCAGAAGTCTGTGGAGACGGTGCTGGGAGAGGGTAACAGAAAGCAGGTGCTGCCGGTGAGGGTTCTGGAGGCACTGCCCCCCATGGCAGAGCTGTGTTCCAGGTTTGCTTTGGTTTTGTTCTTCCTTCGCTCTTTTCTAGAAACAAGTGTCCCGCGCTCTGATCCCAGAGAACATTATGTACAAAAGCACAGCTCTTAGCGGTCGCCGCTGTGAAGGTGGTGGCATCCTCTGTGCCGGCCCTGGGCACGACCCCCCCCCCGCCCGGTGACAGGCGCCACATGGGGGTGCACGTCCTGCAGGACAGGAGTGCTCTTGCAAGCAGAACCAACCGGAGAGTCAGCAGTGGGCATTTCCTCCAGCATGGAAAGAGCCGTTTCGAGTTTGAAGGTCATTTGCCCCTGGAAAGGTGACAGTAAGTGAACATGAAGCAAAGGAAGTCATTTGTGGCCCACTCTCCGGGAGAGGCCTTCTGATTTGTGTGTTCCTTGCGTTTGCACCTCTGCTCTGTTTGGGAGTCTGGGAAGACGAGCTGTAGGGGTTTTAACCCGGCTCTCACCACTGAGTGGGGGTCAGCCTTGTACTGCTGAGTTCTGTAACGCTGGAATTCCAGCCTGTCACGTTAATACTGTATTTTTATAACATACTTTCCAAGACGGTTAGGCCAGTTCCCTGTCACTACTCTTTTTTGAAAGGATTGGGAGGGACTCTTGTTCATTTTTTACTAAGAAAGATAGAATGACTTCATCACATTCCCCCAAAATCCTTGGAAATATTTAAATAGGGACAAACTTTTATCTTTACATTAAGGCTTCCTATGGAGATACCTCTTCGTTTATTCTGATTATCTTTGTCTCAGTAAAATTGTCACTTTTCTCATTTAGATTCTATATCTGTTAACTGCTGCAACAGTGGCTGCAGTTAAGTTTGGAAAGTCCTTCAGGAAAGTGAATTAGCAAAAGTCATGAAAGTGCTTTTATAATTTTGACTCTGATCCCATTCTTAAACAGCTAATCCCATTCTTAATCTCAGTAATCCCATTCTTAAACATCTTGGGTTAAGATGGACAGAAACCTTTCCCCTGAGTGAGAATTCAACCTTTCGTTGACTTCCTACCCCTTTGCCTGGGAACCCTGTTGAAGGCAGATGGGCACCTCTATTGTGGGAAGCTTTACTTGTGGTCACGTGTCTGGCTTGGTGATTGCATCTGATGGGTGGGGAGGGGCTGGGCGTACCCGATGGGCCCCCAGCCTTGGGCTTAATGGAGCACAGTGGCTCCTGTGCTGGATGTGTCTGTCGTGGGGAGCCCCCAGGAATGAGGGCTCAGAGTCGGGGTGTTGAGGCCAGGCCACCTCCTTGTGCCTGGGCTGCCTGCTGTGTGGACTGGCCAGTGGTCCTCAGCCCCGTGTGGCCAGCGAGGGTCTCAGGAGTCTGAGCCTATAAGACCTCCACCCAGTGGGCATTGTGGTGTCCCAGAAAAGGACCTCACGGGTGGAAGCTCAGAGGTGTTCTCTAGAGCAGTATTTTCCCCAGAGTTTTGGTATGACAAACAGAAGGTAGGAATGACTGTTTAAATGCCTAGTGCAGTCACAGAAATATCAGACACCGAGACAGCGGCTGACCGGCACGGTGGGAGAGGTGGTTCCCACGCCATCTCTCGTCTTGTCTCAGGGCCACACGAGCTTGGAGGGGCCTCCCGGACGCGCCTCGGGTGGGTCCCCGGGCCTGTGACGGGGTGTGTGAAGAGGAAGGGCACTCGGGGCCCGCCTGCCGCTCTGTGCAGAACCGTGAGCTCTGGCACGGGGCGGGGGGCGGGCAGTGAGGGTGGGCGTGCTGCTTATTTCTTCTTTCTGATGTTAGGAAAGAGCGCTTGGTGCGAAGTGAAACTTACTGAACTCTGAGAATCGGTGAATTTCTTTGCAAAGTCATCTTCTTTTCACACCTTTCCTTGTCGTGCCCTTTGGATTTGAAGCGTGTCCCAGACGTCACACGCTGATCTCGGCCCCTTTTCAGCCCCAGACCTCGGGGTGAGATGCTTTGACTTTGGTCAAGGTAGTCCCTCGGGAGGCCGGCGGGGCTGGGGATCTCATGGGTGATTGGAGATGCTGGGGCTGAACCTCTCGCTGCAGGTAGGAAAAGACAACGCCAGCCCTGGGTGTGGTGGGGAAAACGCTACAGGGAGCAGGCCTGGTATGACGCGTCTAGCCCCCTCCTGACCAGCGTGGGTGGGCACTGCGTAGAAGGAACTGGGGGGTTGAGACAGCCTGCCCCGGGCTCGGCTATGGGGCCTGCTCACCGCCTTGGGGTTGCCTCCCATCCCCACTCTCGGCGAAGCTGCGGAGAAGCCCGCTGTCAGGGGCACAGGGCGCTGTTGCTCTAACGCTGCCCTGCGGGCACTGGCCGGTCGAGTCCTTGCCATCCCCTTTCCTCAGCGCCAGCGCCTGGACCCAGGGTGTGCAGGGGCGGGCTTGGGCCCCGCCGTGCTCGCTGCTCTGCGCCCCGCTGCGCCCTTGGCGCTGCACTTGCTGCACGTGGGCGCCAGCGCGCCGGTGTTCACTGGCCGCTGCCTGGGCTCCCGGCCCTGTCCTGAGCGTGTTTCTTACCCTTCCTCTGACCTAAGAGCTGTTCTCCTTCTCCCAGCAGAGAGGTTGACCGGCACTTCCGAGGTCACAGCACTGGGGAGTCTGGGGCCAGGAATCCCCTTCTTGAGTCATGGCCCTGTGGCCGGCAGTGCCGTCAGCCTCAGCCTTCAGGAAGCCAGGCAGGTGAAGAAAAGACCAAAGGCAGCTTTGCTCAGGCCCCGTCTGGAGCGTCTTGTCTGCCCAGACAGGGAGGGCCCCAGGCTTTGTTGAGCCCATGCCCTCCCCGCTCGGTCCCGTGTAAGCCCTGAGGTCCCCTGAGGTCCCCACTCTGCTGACAGTGGGAGGCGGGTGCCGCCCTGCTGGTTCCTGGTCGTCTCCGCCCGGCCTTTCCGGTGTCTCCAGAGGAGGGACTGGGGCTCGGGGTCCCTGGAAGGCGTGGGGTCCTTTCTGAGGACGCTCCTGCCCCTGGAGGCGGCGGCAGCCCCAGCCCTCTCGTGGGGGTCAGCGCCAAGGGGTGCCCCTTGCGGTCCTCACGTGCGGCCCTGACACCGGTCTGGGGGGACTGCTGCCCTCCTGCTGCCGCTCTTCCCCTGAAGGCCTCGGAGGCACTCGTGAGGACCACGAGGCCCATGCCCGTAAGGAAAGTGATCCGGGGTCAGGCTGAGGCAGGGGGTCGAGCACCAGCGGGGCCTCTTCCATGCTGTCTGGTCCAGACTCCAGAAGACTTCCTGAAGGGCTTTCTGGGGAACAGTGGTCTCGAGCTGCAAGGTCAAACACTGTTGCTGCCGGTATTTGATAACTCTGCTGTGCACTGGGGAGAGAATCAAACGGTCTAGACGGAAATCTGAGGAAAAGGAGAAGAGAGGTGATTACAGTGACACGTTAAAATGTCGATTCCAGGTGACCCATGCTCAGCGAAGCCCTCAGCCGCGCACGTCCGCTTGCTGGAGGGTTTCTGGCTGTGCTGGGCCTCATCGCTGCACGGGATCTACCCCAGGGCAGAGCTCGGCTCTGGGCACAGTGGTTGCGGCTCCCAGGTTGTGGCTCAGGGCTTAGTTGCTCCGCTGCACGTGGGATCTTCTTGGGTCAGAAGTGGAAACTGTGTCCCCTCCATGGCTGGTGGACTCCTCACTCCTGACCCGCCTGGGACGCCTGTGCGGGTTTTAAAGAGTGCAGACTGCACGGCGCAGAGGCAAGACCGCAGGTGCCGAGGGCCGGCGGTGAGGTCGCCCCTGGTCTCCAGCTGCACGCAGCGTCCATGCTCTGAAGACAGGCGGTGGCGGGTAGACAGAGGTGGGGAGAGGCGGGCTGCTCCACGCTGGACGAAGGGCTCGCCCTGAGGAGACCTGTGTGAGCAGCGCTCAGGCTCACCCGTGCCGTCCTGGCGGCTGCGCACTCCTGCAGGCTCCTCCGGGTGCTCATGGCGTGCTCCTGGCCCGTGTCCCGTGCTGAGCCTGAGTTCCGTCCAGTCTCTGGGCGGCAGTGGGGAGCCGGGTGTCAGGCTCGGGCGCCGAGCTCCCAGGCCGCATCAGTGCATGTGCCAAGTGAGGGGCTCCCCTCGGTAGTCCTCCTCATGTACCTTCTCCTTTCTTCCAGCTTGAAAGATGACCTCGAGGAAGAAAGTGCTGTTGAAGGTGATCATCCTGGGAGACTCTGGGTAAGCGTCCCTCCTGCACTTGAGCTGACACCCTGGTGGAGCTCTCACGCTGGTCTCCGTAGGGCCTGCTCTCCCTGCCGTGGGGCACAGCAGAGCCTGCCTGACCCTGGCCGTGGGGCCCTTGGTCCCCAGTTTGGAGAAAATGGTGGCTGTTTGAACTCAGTGATGATTTCACGCAGTTCCTTTTTCCTGCTGGTCAGAGGAGGGAGGAGAGTTTTCGTGGCAGCATGCCGTGCCCACGCTGGAGGTTTGGGGCACCCTGTGCGGACAGGCAGAGCCCCGAGACACTGCAGGCGCTTACAGACCCCCTCCGCGCGTCAGTATCGCAGTACAGTGAACCGCACGAACTTTCCAGTTTCCCAGGGCATGGAAAAGTCACGTTTGCGCTGTACTGTCGCCACTGACGTGCGCAGCAACCGTGTGTCTAAAGCGCATCGCACATACTGTCATTTAAAAATAAGTTACTGCTGGAAAATGCGAACCATCCGCTGACCCTTCCATGAGTCTTCATATTTTTTGCAGTAGTAACATCAAAGATCACTGATCACAGATCATAACAGAGTAATGATGCAAGAGTTAGAACTACTGCAAGAATTATCAAAATATGACACAGACTTGAAGGAAGCAGACGTCATTGGAAAGGTGGTGCCAGCTGACTGGCTTGACACAGGGCTGCCCCAGACGTGCAGTCTGCAAGAAAGAAAGCGCAAGCAGAAGGCAGTTTCTGCAGAGCGCCTGAGAGCAGGTTGGGCCTGCTTCCGCCCCGGCTGGGCCTGGGCCTCCACGGGCCGAGTAGCCGACCAGTTCTGTGATGACTGGGGCGATTCGGGGGGTGCGAGTGAGGTTTCCAGACTCGGCCTCTGAAGTGACCCTCGAACACTTAGGCTGGAGGCATCATATAATAAATGCAAGCGTGCCTCCTATTCCAGAGTTCTTTTTAAAAGGCAGTGATTTTCCTACCCTGGCTGGTGTCCTTAGTCACCTGAGAAGCCTTTTAAAAGTGAGCGTCTGCCCCGAGCCCCGGGTCCGCGCTGGCCGGCGTTCGTAAGCCCGCACACTCCGTCGCCTCTGCTCTCCGTCCCTCCCCCCGTGCTCGCCGCCGCCGCCGGTTCCTCTGCTGCACTGTCAGGACTGAAAGTGCTGCTTTTTGGCCCGTTACCCAGACTTGCCTGCAGACAGACTTCCTGTCGTCTTCTGTGGGAGATCCGGGCGGGGAGCATTGCCCTGGGCTGTCCTCCCAGGTCCTCTGCAGGTGAAGCTAGTGTTTTCCTTGGTGGAAAGGAAGGTGTTACTGGCTTGTCCTGCTGCCTTGTCACCCAAAGAGTCACCCCAGTCTCTTGCTGAGTCCTCTTACTGAAACACCTCTGGGGAGCCTGCTTCGGTGGATTCCGATTTGGCGGAATATTGCCGCTTCTTCTGCCTCAGATTTTACCCTCGGCTTGGGCTTCCTTCATAGCTCATTCGGTAAAGAATCTGTCTGCAATGCAGGAGACTCGGGTTCGGTTCCTGGGTCGGGAAGATCCCCGGGAGAAGGAAATGGCTATCCACTCTAGTATTCTTGCCTGGAACATCCCACAGACAGAGGAGCCTGGCGGGCTACAGTCCGTGGGGTCGCAAGAGTCGGACACGACTTAGCGACTAAACCAACAGCAGTAGACTGGTTGGCTGCTGTGAATGTCTGCTGGGGGCCAGTGGCTTCCTCTGGCCATTACTCTATTGGACTGAATTACCACCACTAAACCGAGAGACCCAAGACGGCAGAAAGAGGGCGCTCGTGGCGTGAGGGAAGTGGAAACACCAGGCTCTCCCAGCTGCACCAGAGCTTAGAAGCAGCTTCCCCGGGCCTGACCCCCACCGGTAGCCCGTGTCTGTTCCTGGGGAGCGCAAATCGTCACTGGGTGAACAGGAAGCTTCCCCCCATTGGGAGGCGCAGGCCTTGTTCTCCTGCGACACAGATGTTCCTTCCAGACTGCACGCGTCAGAGTCGGTGTGCAGTGCCACCCTGCCTGACTTACACTTGTGGTTTTTCTCCAATTTCAGAGTTGGGAAGACCTCACTCATGAACCAGTATGTGAACAAGAAGTTCAGTAACCAGTACAAAGCCACAATAGGGGCAGACTTCCTGACGAAGGAGGTGATGGTGGATGACAGACTAGTGACCATGCAGGTAAGCGCCTCCCCTCTGCCGGCCCAGCCTGGGTGTCCGGTCTGAGCGCCTGCCTCTGCCTCGGCGCCGCCCTCCCTTTCAGATCTCACGGTTATGTTCATGGGCAGCTCGCTTCCAGCGGCCTGCCAGATACAGCATGGGACGCCGAGGGCATCCTCGATACCACAAGACACGCCAGCAATTTTCCTTTTTTCCTCAAAGTTTGAATTCAGCTGGACTCCCTGGGTTTTGCTGTTTTGGTTTAGTTCCTTTGCTATAAAATTGGCAGCTTACAGGTTCCCCATCTTGGTCTCCAAAATGTCTGAGCCATCCCTCTCGGCACCCTGCCTAGTGCTTTAGGCTAAAACATCCTTGAGTCTCTCCTGGGTTCTCAGAGCAGCCATTATAGTGGTTTCCCGGCTTCTAATCTGTGCTCTCCATGGCTCTTTACGTTGTGTTTTGTTCAGCCGATCTGGCTTCTTCATGTAGCAGCTTAATCTGATTTCAGAGGCTTCCTTTTCAACACTTGGGATAAAACAATTCCTTCACTTGGCTCCTTAAGAGGCTTCACGTTCTGGGGCTTCCCTGATGGTCTGGTGGTTCTGACCACGCGTCCACTACGGGGCCTGGGCTCGATCCCTGGGGAGGAGCTAAGCTCCTGCCAGCCTTGCGTGCGCTCACTTGGGGCTCTGCTGGCCAGGCCCTCCCGCCCCAGCGTCTGGCATCCTGAAGTGCCAGCTTTCAGCCCAGGCGTTGTGTTCGGAAGCCCCTACCTCCACCGCAGTTGAGCCGTGTGTCTGCCCTGAACGCTGTCCTGGGGAGACCACGCCATGTGTACCTGGCCGACACCTGGCTCGGTGCGACGTCTGGACGGGCACGGGCTGCGAGGAGCGTTGACCTGAGTTCACCTCGAGGTGCGTCCCGGGGCACGCGCTCCTCCAGGCAGGGCCGATGCGGCTCCCACCCCACCTGTCAGACACACAGCGGTGTGCGGGGGTGGGCAGACAGGTCCGGGGTCAAGAGGTGCAGCCCTCCAGTTGGACGGTAAACGGGTGGTGGGTGTGGGGTGCTCTCCAGGGGGCAGAGTTGTAAGCGCTGGATGTTGTGGCGGATGTTTTGTGACATAAAAATATAAAACCCCAAGGGGATACACCTGAAACAAACGTGACGCTGTAGTCAGTAAAGCCTCAGTCTGTGTGTGAAACTAAAGTTTGAGTAAAGCCAAGCTTGAGAGAGAAGATTTCCAGATAACAGGAGAGAGAACCGGACTCGGGCTCCTGCTGCGGTGGTTTATGGATTTACAGGACTGGCATTCTGTCCGTGATCAGGACAAAAGGTGGCCTGCACAGGGTGGGCTCCGGAACTGACACCCCGTTGGACACACAGACACGCAGGGCTCCTGGGGCCTTGGAAGGTTGTGGAAAGAGGACCCCAGGCCTCAGCCCCCGGAAGGGGTAAAGCTGGCCTGTGGGGTGCAGGCTGGTGCTCTGCTGCCCTGCCCCTGGTGGGGGACACCCCGTCTCGCTGTACACGTCTCTGCTCTGCAGGGCACAGAGAGCTTTGTCTGCAGGATCTGATATAACCCTCTGTCACTCCTGGAGAAAACAAAGATAAGACCACCCTGTCGGGAGATGCACGACTTCCGGACAGAAGATGAGCCCTTGAGGAGTTAGTGTGCCACAGAAAGTGCCCCCAGAGACCAGAGGCTTCTGAATGAAGCATGCAGGCTGTGACGGGGAGGGCCCTGAGAGACGGGGTGTGGGGGCTGAGGAAACGGGGACAGGACAGGCACACCTCAGGGTAGACTCAGCGGGGGCAGCGGTGCAGGCGCAGGAATAGCAGGCGGACAGGGGAGTTCTTGGCTTCGCGGCCGAAGGCTGCATCCAGGTCCTGGGCTCAGGCGCTGCCTGAAGACCCCCGCGTCCCAGAGCAGGAGCAGACAGACAGCGGTGGTTCTCGTAGTCACGAGGGCTTGCAGAAGGGAGGCCCAGCCCCTCGTGGTTCGGCGCCAGTCTGATGAAGCCCCACACGCTCAGATCTTCAGGGTTTCCTGAAGTCAGTGCACCCGCCAAGAACCCGGGGCACCGAGCAGAGTCTGGCAAGAGCGTGAAAGAAGGTGTGGTCCCCGGGCTGGAACAGAGCTGGCGCTCAGGCTCCTGCAACCAGCTTAAAAGACGGGAAGCAAATGAAAACACCATCTCCAGACAAAGGCATCCTCATTCCAGGTCTTGAGGAGTCCTCCCCTGTTTTTATGGGCCTTCAGCAGCGTCCTGAAAAAAGATGATTCAGAGACGGCAACACGGCAAGGACAAGTGGAAACCTCCTTGGCAGTTCAGAGTGGTTTTTGTATTGAAAGAAATCAAGCCATCTCGTGTATGTGCAGAGAAGCAGCTAAGCAGGTGGCCTGGGTCAGTAGGGTTGCTGAAGATGAAACACGGTGCCCCAGAATTAGAAATCAGCGTGTGGAGCAGCCGGGACACAGCAGACCAGGCGGAAAGGGAGGGGAGTGAGGTAGGGAAAGAGGCAGAAACGGGGCCCGGTGAGCAGCGCAGACTCTTCCTCGTCTCGGAAGAGCAGGAGGTCACAGATGCATGTTTGCCAGGGCGTTTCCGCCACAGATGTGGTTGCCAGTCCACGGATTCAGGGAAGCCTACATTCCAAGACAGGGAGATTAAGAAGACCGGGAAAACCACACTGAGAGGAAAAGCTTCGCGAGACAGACTTGAAAGCAGCGAGACGAACAGGAACGACCAGGGAGCGCAGCGGCGAGGCTGCAGTGGGCCCGGCGGCTGCGGCTCGTTCTCCGGGCGGGCTGCGAGGAGGAGGCACCTCTCCCCCGACTCCGGTGCAGAGAGCCTTGGAGGCGTCCTCCAGGTCCGTGATGTGACTGCAGCTTGCTGCTGTGACAGAAACGTGAGTCCCCTAGCACAGCCTGCCGCTGGGCTGTCCTCGTGTGGGCTCGCTCCCTCTGGGCAGACATCGGTGCAGCTTTGTGCAGGAGGCCTACCTCCCTGACCCAAGAATCTGTGTGGCCCCACAGGTTGGCGTGTTCCGCAAGTGCTGCGGGTCTCAGGAGGCCAGGCCGGCTGCACGGAGTCTGGGGCGCCTCCTGCAGAGGCTTGTTGATTAGATGAGACAGGTGGCTCAGTCCACACTCCATGTTGACCTAAAACCCAGCCCTTGAGTCCCAGCCGGTGCTGTGGACTTAGTTTTTACTTGGGTTGTGACGATGGTTCAGATTCTCGTGCTGTTCTGAAGCTAAGTGCTTTCCTGCGGACAGACAGACAGACAGAGGGTCCAGCAGGTGGTGACTGATGTCAGCTGGAGGTAACTGCGTGCCCTCTGCCCCGGCACTGGGGCCTGTCCTGGGAACACTGGCTGTCCCTCCCGGCGGCCTGGGGCCCTGCTGGGGTCTGGGGCATCCAGGAGGTGATCCTGCGCCCCGGCCCGGCGGGGCAGTGCATGGTGGGAAGCTCCGGGGGCTGAGTGCCGCTGCGCCCTCCCGGCACCTGCCGTCCGTGCCGAGTCCTCACGCCTCTCCCTCCCTTCCCCTCCCTGCCCTGCCCTCCTCACACAGTGCTTTTGTTCTCTGTGTCTCTTGAGATACGATAAAAATGTTTGTTTTTTTTAAGGTGAATGTTACATACAGTAAAACATGTAACTGTAAACAAATGTGCAGTTTGGTAGTTCCCTGCTGGCCTAGTAGAGATTTGTGGTTTCACTGCTGAGGGCCCAGGTTCAGTCCCTGGCTGGGGAACTGAAATCCTGCCAGCCTCACAGTGTGACCAAACCAACAAAAGTAAACGCACACCGAACAGATGCTCCCCCGCGGGAAGTTCCCCGAGTACGGAGCTCCTAGGTTTTCGGTGCAGCTTTTCTGTACGTACTTCCCGGGTGACCTCCACGTGGATCGGGACCCACAGTCTCGAGCATCTCCGGGCTTCAGGTGTGTGCGCTCAGCTGCTATCGTTCAGGGTGCTGCGTGCACTCCCCGAGTCTCGAGGTGCTCATCTCAGGGTGGCCTTGGAGTCCCCCACGCGCCCCATCCTGGGCCGTGCCCCCCGGAGTGACGGTGTGTCTTGGGCAGATCTGGGACACGGCTGGACAGGAGCGGTTCCAGTCCCTGGGCGTGGCCTTCTACAGAGGCGCCGACTGCTGTGTCCTGGTGTTCGACGTGACCGCCCCCAACACGTTCAAGACCCTTGACAGCTGGAGAGACGAGTTTCTCATCCAGGCCAGTCCCCGGGACCCCGAGAACTTCCCCTTCGTCGTGCTGGGAAATAAGATTGACCTCGAAAACAGACAGGTGCGTGCTGGTGATGGCGGGGTCCTTGGTGGGGGCCGCCTTTAAAGGGGCGGCGCCAGTGTTCATATTTGATTGGTAAAGACCCGCGGGCCCCGAGGATCAGCCCATCTCTCTGTCTGCGTGTTTCCCATGCAAGGGAAGGGCACAACTAACAAGGGGCACCTCGCCGCCCTTAGGTGGGGCCCGGCTCCCTGGGAGCAGAGCGGGGAGGGTGTGCGGGGTCGGAGCGCCCCGTGGAGCGGCCCCCTGCCAGCCCTCCTGGCTCCGGTCCAGATTGACCTCTGGGCCCCTTGGGACCTCGGTCTCCTGGCTACAGGGCAGACTTGGCGCTTGGTCTGGCTCACGCGCTGTGGAGCTGAGGACAGCCTGGGGCGGACGTCTGGGCCGCGGGGCCCCAGAGGGCCTGCCCGGCACCCTGCTCTCTCTCGCCTGGTCACCTGCTCCGAGGTGCCCTGTGCATGTGGAGTGTCTGTGCTGAGTGCCTCGCGGCTCTGGGGGCGCACAGGGGGCACCATCTCCAGGCCGGCTGCCCTTGGGGGTGGGGTTCCAGCAGGCCCGTTGAGACACCCACACCACCCGCACGGCCATGGCTCGGGCTTGTTGGCGCCTCTGCCTCTGACCCGGGAGGAGGGTTCGGTTGCCCTCAGCTGTCATCCTCGCGCTGCGGGCCCCCCCAGATCCCACGGGTTGGGAGGTGCTTTGGGCTTTGAGTAAAACTGCTCTGGCTTCCTTTCCGGTAACACCTCTCTGGGGAGTGTAGACAACGCTTTCTTAAGTGTAGCCGAGTTTGTGTTTGACCAGTCAGCTCTTTCCTAAGTGAACTGGTTCTTCTTTCTTGCCTCAAGACAGGCTCAGGTGGGGGGTGGGGGGGAGTCAGGGAACAGGACGTGGCTGGGTTGGGGGCTATGGGGCCTGGATATGTGATCAGGCTAGGGGCTCAGGTGGGTGCACTGAGCAGTCACAGGAGGGGCTGTAGACCAGGAGACCAAGCCCCCAGGCCTGTCCTGCGCCGGAGGCCCCTGCCGCCCCAGGAGAGGTGGGCACTTCCTCCGGGGTTGGCGTCCTTCTCCCTTCACAAGCTGCTTCCAAGTGCAGCTCAGGGTCGGGGGCTGAGGGGGGAAAGCCCAGCCGTACTGTGTTTAGCTGGCGTGGGGCTGGCGGGCAGTGTCCGGGGGGTGGTCCCGGGGGTCCTCCGGTGGGATTCCTGCTCTTCCTGGCACCTGCGCCATGCCTCTCCTTCAGGTGGCCACCAAGCGGGCACAGGCCTGGTGCTACAGCAAAAACAACATTCCTTACTTCGAGACCAGCGCCAAGGAGGCCATCAACGTGGAGCAGGCCTTCCAGACGATCGCCCGGAACGCGCTCAAGCAGGTGGGTGTCTGCAGCCATCGGCACCTCCGGGGATGGAGCCCCAGCCTGGCCGCCTCGGCCTGCACCTTCTCTCCCCACGGGCTCTCTGTGCAGCCAGATGTGGTGGCGGGGCCTTTGAGCGGCCCCGTCCCCAAAGTCAGCTCCACGGGGGCACCAAGGCCCCTCGTGTGGGGCTGCCCTGCTCGGCATCTCCTCCTGTTTGAGGGTACACTTGAGTGCAAAGCCCAGCTCTGATGCCTGTCTTGGGATCTGGTCTAGTTTTTAAACCCTATCTGAGCTGTACAGTGAGATTGCCGCTTCCAGGGCATTTGTGAAGATTCAGTGAGGCACACCGCCGTTTGGAATTCTCCTAAATGATCCTCGTAAAGGCTAACCTGAAAGGCTCTGGGAATCATCCTCCCTGGATACGGTTTCCCTGCATTGTCTGTGTTGTTTATTCAGATGTCCCCCTCACCCCCAAATACCAGCGGCGCCTTGCTGGCATGTGCCGGGTAAAGGCCCCTCTGATCCCACAGCAGTGGGCGGTGCTTTCCTCCCTGAGCACCCTTACGCCAGAGCTGGAGTCACGGGGGCAGGACTGTCCGACTGGTAAGGTGGCCCCTGGCTGTCCCTGGTGACCCTCGGTTCTGGCACCGCGGTGGCGCCCCCGGAGCAGCGCCCATGCTCTGCAGAGGGGCCCTCGCAGCCCTTGGCCGTGCGCAGAACGGGGGGAGTGTGTGTGGCGGCCTTTCTCTCAGCCCCTCTGGCCACAGTGGGGAGCTCGCTGGTGGGCGTGCGTCCCCTCTGCTGGGGCCAGTTCTCCCTGCGCGGACTGTCCCACCTCACTGCCTCTGCCTTCCCTAGTCATGTCTTCCTGCTCGGCTGTGTTTGGCTCATTATCCATTTAAACTGAGACTTCTACTCCAGGTGCAACTGTTTCCTCCTCCGTCCTCTCCCCACCCCAAAAAAACCAAAGAAACCTTTCCGAGGTTCTAACTGAACCACACGACAACTGTGTCAGCCAGCACCGGGCCCCTGACAGACGCCACAGACCACGTGGCTCAAGGACACACTTTTATTTCCTGTCGGTTTCGGGGCCACAAGTCCGCAGTCGAGGGGCCAGCAAGTCCGGTCTCCGTTGAGGCCTCTGTTAACACAGAAAGCAGATGAGCGCTAGTCAGGGCTGGGAGCAGCGGGTGGGACGGGCCACTGCTCCTGGAGCCGGCTCACCTCCGGGGCCGGGAAAGTCCTGATGGCGCTGACCTGTGAGCAGACCTGCCTGCGCACACACTCACCCCTCAGGGAGAGAGACCACCTTAGTTACAGGTAGTCCTGGGTGGGGTCACTTGTCCAGCACTTGTGAACGGAGTGGTTTCCCCAGAGGACCTCGACCTGTGGGTGCTCCGTGTGTAAGGGACAGGTGATTTTCTTCTCTAGGAAGTAGGAGGCTGCCCTCGCTGGAAACACAGTAATTCAGCCCGAGTCCCCGTGAAGTGACCCCAGTCCCTGGCCTGTAGGCCCCATGGTGAGGGAGTTGTCCCGGGCAGGCCCAGCATGTGCAGCCTTGGGGGCGAGGTCCCCTGAAGGCCTGGAAGAGACAGCAGACAGACCTGGGTCCAGAGAGGCGCGCAGGGCGAGCTCTCAGCGGGTGTGAGGGCCGGGCCCCAGACCCTGCCTTTGTCGGGCGCTGGCGGAAGCTCCCAGAGCAGGCGTGTACATGTGGAGGGCGTCAGCCTGGCCCTCCTGCCCCTGCCCCTCAGCGTCCCTTGTCGCCCACCCAGCCCCTCTACCACGTGGCACGCACCCGCCCCGGGCCTGCGGTCACCGCCTCTCTCCCTGCCCAGGAAACGGAAGTGGAGCTGTACAACGAGTTCCCCGAGCCCATCAAACTGGACAAGAACGACCGCACCAAGGCCTCGGCCGAGAGCTGCAGCTGCTGAGGAGGCGGAGGGAGCAGAGCACAGAGCCCTTCACGACCGAGAACACACGCAGGCCTTCTTCCACGAGCCCTCCTCTCCACACAGACAGTCATCGCCCAGCCCGCTGCCCAGAGAGCCCAGCACCCCGCCCACCCCGCACACGCCCACAGACCCCGCCGCCCACCCTGCGGGCTCCACGGCAGCAGCGCGGGCGGCACACCCGCCTGGGGCGGAGTCTGCGTGGGAAGCTTCTTCCCTTTGTCCACTGGAGAGAGAACTGTTTACAGTTAATCTGTGTCTGATTAGTTCTGATTTTTTTAACCGTCTTGTGGTCTTTTTCCCCGCCCCCTCCTGTGAAGGCCACCGCGTGGGAAGGCTGGTGCCCTGCGCTCCGTCACAGGCTCACACCCAGTCTGATCAGGCTGAGTTTTGTATGTATCTGTTAATGCTTGTTACTTTTAACTAATCAGATCTTTTTACAGTATCCATTTATTATGTAATGCTTCGTAGAAAAGAATCTTATAGTACATGTTAATATATGCAACCAATTAAAATGTATAAATCAGTGTAAGAAATTCTTGGGTTATGTGTTTAAGTCCTGTGATGCAGGCGTAGACAGAGGGCTGAACCTAGTCTGGATCGCAGCGTGTTGAGCATCTCGAGTCGAGAAGTCCAGCAGGAGGCAGTATTCTGTACAGCAGACATGAGAGTCATGTACGCCTTTTATCAAAGACTTCAGAGCCAAAAAGCTTTGCGTCTCTCCAGGGGAAACTGTCCAGTTCCCTCTGTATCTAAATTTTCCAAGAGGCGATTGACATAATACTTCGGTGTGTGCAGTGGAGACACAGCTGTTTCACAAATTAAAACTCTCCTTTTCCCTTTTTTTCTTTCTTGCCTCACACTTTAAAACTCCCGTTAGATTTGCATCCACATCCAGGAGGGAGAGGAGGCCCTCCCAGGCCTGTCATAGTGACGGTACCTTTGTTCTAGAAGGCGCTCCTCTCGGAGTGTGGCGTCCTCGGTGAGAACACCTTCCCCCGCCCCCCCAGTGTAGCCCCCGAGCCCCGCTTCCTGGCGGGGCCACCCCACACACACTGTCGCCTGCTTCACGGAGCTCCCCTCCAAGGGCCTGTGCCCCAGGGTGTGGGCCAAGTTCTTCTGTAAAGAGACGAACGTGATGCCAATAAAATGTACCAAGAACAAAGACCGTCTGTCTTCGCCCTGTCTTTTTCTCCAGGCCTCGGCACAGGGGAGGTCCTGCAGTGGTTGCCCTCACGGCGCTTGCTCTCAAGTGGCAGCCCCTGGCACAGTCCGCGGGCCTCCTCCCATCCAGCCTCTCAGCACCGGCCCCCGGTGTGTGCTGTCTGTGTTTCTGATCGGGGAGGGGGTGGTGGTGCGGACCCTGGCTGAAGAGCGCGCTGTCCCTACAGAGGCAGGGCTGTGAGCGGCCTTTGGGTTTGCGGTGGTTTAACCTGCATGGTCGCTGACACGTGGCCCTTGCGTGGTTCTGGGTTTCTGACTCTCGACAGGAGGGGAAGGTTGGGCAGCAGGGCCCGCGTTCCAGCACAGATAAGCCACGCTGGGACAGATGCCGCGAGGATCAGTGTTACAAAACGGCCATGTGTCGGTTGGTGGGAGGGTGGAGGCTGGCAGACTGTGCCTTGCGCTGTACCCGTCCCACTTCTCAGGTCCCCGGCGGTTTGCTTCCTCCAGCCGCTCTGGGCTCACACCCTGGACGCTCACGACCATGACAACACCCCTGTCAGGGGCACACGGCTCCCCATGCTCTGGCCCCACCTCCCGGGCTGGGTGTGGGGGGCCCGGTGCCGGGCTGCGGTGAGTGGACCCCAAGTGGTGCTCACTTCACAAACCAGGCTGTAGCCCTCTGGTCCTGACCATGAACAAGTAGGGGAAATGGACTTTGCCCTCTGTCCTCAACCACCTCCTGAAACCAAAGATTATCCTTACAGTGAGCCGCCTTGTTTTTTAAATGGATGTTTAATAGTGCCATAACCACGCATGTATTAAAGTCACTTTTAGACAGAATGAAAAGGTAAGGCAAAAGTAGGAGAAACTATTTGCAAATCATGTATCTTATGGAGACCTTTAATAACTATTATGACTCAACAATAAGAAAACAAACTTAAAATGGGCAAAAGACTAGAATTAACATAAACATTTTATCAAACAAGACATTCAAACTGTTACTAAGAAAATGCCAATTAAAACCATAATGGAGGGACTTGACTTCCCTGGTTGTCCGGTGGTGAGGAGTCTGCCATCCGGTGTGGGGGGCTCGGGTTCAGTGCCCCTCTGGGAACTGAGACCCTACATGCCGCGGCTGCTGAGCCCGCACGCCACAACTCAGACCCGAGGGAGCCCAATAAACATTCAATAAAACGTAAACACACGCAAAGGAATTTCACTACACACAGACCAGAGTCACTATAATACAAAACAGAATAGCAAGCCTTATGAGGACCTGAAGAAAACTCGAGCCTCCCCACAGTGCTGCTGGGAATGAACACAGTACAATCCCCGCTGGGAAAATCCTCCAGCTTCTCAAGAAGCTAAGCATAAGCTTACATGTGACCCAACAACTTCACTCCTGTGAATCTGAGAGAAATAAAATCATAGCCGCTCAAACCCTCCTATCAGCGTTGTTCATAACATGAAATATGGAAGCAAAGAGTTGGCGCAACTGAGCATCTGAGCTGAGCTGACGGGAGCAGACCCGCTAGCGAACGGGCACACCGGTGTGGAGGGTCCGCAGTGGGAGCAGACACGAGAGGAACGACGAGCGACGCCGTCGGACCTCAACCCCAGCAGCGGAGGAGGACGCAGTGTCACACGCAGCGTGATTTCATGCGCAGTGTTCAGAGCAGAAGTGTTTAAACAGAAGTCAGACCTGCGCTGACCTGGGGCTGAGTGGGGTGGGCGGGGGCCTGGCTTCACACGGGCTCAGTGGGGTTGTCTGGTGAAGACGTTGGAGCAGACCATCACATTACACAGTGGTGATGGCATAGCTCTATAAACTCACCAACTTATTTTAAATAACAAAATGTATTGGATCAAAAGTCTCTTCAATTAAGTTATTAAAATTATCTTTGGAAAATAAGTTGAAGAACCATAGAGAAAGTCCCTTTACTCAGATAATGTTTGACGGTAGACTGCACTTACGCCTCACTGCACGCTCCTGCACAGGCCTGCCATACTCTGGAATGAGCTCGAACATAGCTTCGTGGCCGTGAACCCAAGCACAGCCAGCTGATTTTCAGTCAAATTTGACTTGAACTGACCTTGACTCAGATCTCAGTTTCACCTCCTCACTGACAATCTTCCTAAGCATGGTCCCCTTGAAATGACCTTGAATCTGACCCTCCTCCTGACCCTGTTATATTCCAACTTTCAGGTTAGCACTGAGCCCTACCCACTGTGACAGCTTCCTCTCCAGCCTGGGACTAGTCCATCTTACCGTCCCGTCAGCCCAGCGTTACCTTCCTTGCGTCCTGCACACACACGGCTGCCGTTCCCTAGATTTGGTTTATCCACAGTAAGAGGCAGGCGGAGACCGAGCTCCGCTCGTGCAGTGTCTTCCCGTGTTCCTGCCAAGACTGCACGTGCTCTTGAGAGAAGCTAGTTTGCTCCAACAGGAGGAAGATGTGTTTTTGAAGAGAATGGGACTTGAAGTGTTTCAGTTCAGTTCAGTCACTTAGTCGTGTCCGACTCTTTGTGACCCCATGAACCACAGCACGCCAAGGCTCCCTGTCCATCATCAACTCCCGGAGTTCACTCAAGCTCACATCCATCGAGTCGGTGATGCCATCCAGCCATCTCATTCTCTGTCGTCCCCTTCTCCTCCCACCCCCAATCCCTCCCAGCATCAGGGTCTTTTCCAGTGAGTCAGCTCTTTGCATGAGGTGACCGAAGTATTGGAGTTTCAGCTTTAGCATCAGTCCTTCCAATGAACACCCAGGGCTGATCTCCTTTAGAATGGACTGAGAGTCCAAAGGAGTCTCAAGAGTCTTCTCCAGCACCACAGTTCAAAAGCATCAATTCTTCGGCGATCAGCTTTCTTCACAGTCCGACTCTCACATCCATACATGACCACGGGAAAAACCATAGCCTTGACTAGACGGACCTTTGCTGGCAAAGTAATGTCTCTGCTTTTTAATATGCTATCTAGGCTGGTCATAACTTTCCTTCCAAGGAGCAAGCATCTTTTAATTTCATGGCTGCAATCAGCATCCGCAGTGATTTTGGGGCCCAAAAAAATAAAGTCTGACACTGTTTCCACTGTTTCCCCATCTATTTCCTATGAAGTAACGGGACCAGATGCCATGATCTTCGTTTTCTGAATGTTGAGCTTCAAGCCAACCTTTTCACTCTCCTCTTTCACTTTCATCAAGAGGCCTTTGAGTTCCTCTTCACTTTCTGCCATAAGGGTAGTGTCATCTGCATATCTGAGGTTATGGAGTGTTTGCACTAATGCAAAATCTCGTCTGTCATACCCCTTAGATCCTTTGAATTTGCTCTGCCTCCCATAAGACTGTGAATTGAGGCGCGTGTGTGGTGGCGTGTCTACATTCATCTCAGTTCCAGCAAACAAAGAGGAAGCTCCTTTTGAGAAGCAGCAATGCTTTGTCGCACTGGTACTGACCCTGGCGCCTCTTGCCTTGGGATGACTGTCACTCACTCACTGTGGCCACATCTTGTCCTGACTGTAGGTTGACTTCATTCATCAGTTCAGTTCAGTTCAGTTCAGTTCAGTTGCTCAGTCGTGTCCGACTCTTTGCGACCCCATGAATCACAGCACGCCAGGCCTCCATGTCCATCACCAACTCCCAGAGTTCACTCAAACTCCCGTCCATTGAGTCGGTGATGCCATCCAGCCATCTCATTCTCTGTCGTCCCCTTCTCCTCCAACCCCCAATCCCTCCCAGCATCAGACTTTTCCAGTGAGTCAACTCGTCGCATGAGGTGGCCAAAGTATTGGAGTTTCAGCTTTAGCGTAAGCCCTTCCAATGAACACCCAGGATTGATCTCCTTTAGAATGGACTGGTTGGATCTCCTTGCAGTCCAAGGGACTCTCAAGAGTCTTCTCCAGCACCACAGTTCAAAAGCATCAATTCTTCGGCGATCAGCTTTCTTCACAGTCCAACTCTCACATCCATACATGACCACGGGAAAAACCATAGCCTTGATTAGACGGACCTTGGTTGGCAAAGTAATGTCTCTGCTTTTTAATATGCTATCTAGGCTGGTCATAACTTTCCTTCCAAGGAGTAAGCGTCTTTTAATTTCATGGCTGCAATCAGCATCCGCAGTGATTTTGGAGCCCCAAAAAATAAAGTCTGACACTGTTTCCACTGTTTCGCCATCTATTTCCCATGAAGTGATGGGACCAGATGCCATGATCTTCGTTTTCTGAATGTTGAGCTTCAAGCCAACCTTTTCACTCTCCTCTTTCACTTTCATCAAGAGGCCTTTGAGTTCCTCTTCACTTTCTGCCATAAGGGTGGTGTCATCTGAGGTGGCATATCTGAGGTTATTGATATTTCTCCCAGCAATCTTGACTCCAGCTTGTGGTTCTTACAGTCCAGCGTTCCTCATGATGTACTCTGCATATAAGTTAAATAAGCAGGGTGACAATATACAACCTTGACGTACTCCTTTTCCTATTTGGAACCAGTCTGTTGTTCCATGTCCAGTTCTAACTGTTGCTTCCTGACCTGCATACAGATTTCTCAGGAGGCAGATAAGGTGGTCTGGGATTCCCATCTCTTTCAGGATTGTCCACAGTTTATTGTGATCCACACAGTCAAAGGCTTTGGCATAGTCAATGAAGCAGAAATAGATGTTTTTCTGGAACTCTCTTGCTTTCTCCATGATCCAACGGATGTTGGCAATTTGATGTCTGGTGCCTCTGCCTTTTCTAAAACCTGCTTGAACATCTGGAAGTTCACGACTCACATATTGCTGAAGCCTAGCTTGGAGAATTTTGAGCATGACTTTACTAGCGTGTGAGATGAGTGCAATTGTGCGGTAGTTTGAGCATTCTTTGGCATTCCCTTTCTTTGGGATTGAAATGAAGACTCACCTTTTCCAGTCCTGTGGCCACTGCTGAGTTTTCCAAATTTGCTGGCATATTGAGTGTAGCACTTTCACAGCGTCATCTTTCAGGATTTGAAATAGCTCAATTGGAATTCCATCACCTCCACTAGCTTTGTTTGTCGTGATGCTCTCTAAGGCCCACTTGACTTCACATTCCAGGATGTCTGGTTCCAGGTGAGTGATCACGCCATCGTGATTATCTTCGTTGTGATCTTTTTTGTACAGTTCTTCTGTACAGTATTCTTGCCACCTCTTCTTAATATCTTCTGCTTCTGTTAGGTCCATACCATTTCTGTCCTTTATCGAGCCCATCTTTGCATGAAATGTTCCCTTGATATCTCTAATTTTCTTGAAAAGATCTCTTGTTTTTCATATTCTGTTGTTTTCCTCTATTTCTTTGCATTGATTGCTGAGCATTCATACTTAACCTCAAACCAGGTCTTTACCTTGAAGCTGACCTTGAGCCTGACCCTGATCCAGTCTTTCACCCTGTGAAGGAGTGTGTGTTCCAAGTGAATTGCCCTAATTTCGCCCATGACCGAACGTGTGGAACCTAGAGAACAAAACGTTAAAAACCCAAAGTCCGCAGACGCAGACGCTCACCGGGAACCAGGTCCACAGACGCAGAGGCCACACCGGGAACCAGGTCCGCAGACGCAGAGGCCACACCGGGAACCAGGGTCAGTGTGCGTGGTGAGCGACGTGGGTGAAGGGGTCAGAAGGTCAGGGAGGCCTTTACAAAGTCAGGCCTGGGGAGGTCACGCACGGCCCGGTGACTCGTTCATAAATCTGCGTGTGTAAAGTCACCAGGAGAGCAGACCGTAACATTCTCATCAGAGAAGCGTCGTGCCCGTGACGATGGGTGGCGGTGACTTCACAGTATAGACAGTATCAAGTCATGATGGCCCAAGGCTCACAACATGTCACCTGAGGGGAAAACTCCACCTAAACCTTGCGCATTATGCACAAGTTAACTCCAGATGTCATAACCAGTAACTATGAAACTGTGAACCTTTACGAAAAAACACAGAAAAAATACTCAAGACCTAAGGCTTGGTGAAGAACTCTTAATCGTGGCTCCAACAGCATATTCTATAAAAGGAAAAAAAATCAATAAATTGGACTCTGCCAAAATCCAAAGCTTTTTCTCTGGAAAAGCTGTGTTTAAGGGGATGAAAGGACCAACCACACAGGGTAGCTGCCAGTAGCCCCGGTGCCCAGAGTGTTTACTGGGGCTCCGTTAATGACTGATGACCTCCGTGTCCGGATGGGGCCTGGGCTGATGAGCTGATGGCCGAGCGCCTGGGGCGGGGGCCAGGGGAGGCCCCCTCCCGCCTGGCCGTCCACCCAGGAGAGCTGACGGTGTGCACCCTCAGAAAACCGCCACCTGGCCGCAGCTCACACGGCCGGACCTTCCCCGCCAGCCTCCAGCGCGCCCAGGCGGGGCTCCAGCCTCAGGCCAGTGTGGCCAGCCCCAGCCTAACCAGAGACGCGCCCGCCGCGGACGACGTGCGCCTCCCAGAGACTGTGGGCGAAACCAGGCCTCCCCTGGGCAGGGCCATGTTCTTTCCCACAGACCAGGGGGTTCACCCGTTTGGAGGGGGGGAACGTGATTTGCGTTTGAGAAGAGCGTCCCGGGAACTTGTCTGGGAACTGGGGGGGCGGGGCATCAGCAGAAAGCGCTCAGTGTTCCATCTCCAGACTGGACGATCTTGTGACCACAGACCCCCGCCTGGAGTTGCACACGCCCCACCTCCAGCCAGCTGCGCTCGCTGCAGACCCACCCCCGGTCCTAACCGGCCAGAGCCAAGCTCGCAATATCTATGCTGAGCTCCCGTCTGCCCTGAGTCCGGGGCTTTTGTGCATGGACAGACGCCGTGGTTTGTGCAAGTCTGAAGGTCTGACAGTGGATTCTGACAGCAGCCATGGGCCTCTATTCAGTCCTGAGCAGGCTCTTCCTCCAGGGGCCGGGCTTGTCCCACACTCACCGCCAGCAGATGTATAAGGCAGGCAGTTATTCCAGCGCTGGTTTGGCTCTGTTTAGTATACTGAGCACAGTTTGATACATTGCACCCTTGAAGCTGCCTGTCCATCTTTATTTCAAAAATCTGAACATATGGTCAACATGTATTTAAGTTCAGTGTGTCTGATGGTGCAATTTAAAAGTGAATAGAATAGTACACACACCCCTGAAAAGTGCACAGCTCAGCAGCTTCAGGGCCCTGCCAGTGCTGTGCTGCCACAAACACTAATTCTAGGCCACCCTCATCACTCCCTCACTCCCCACTTCACCGTGCTTCAGCAGAAAGCCGCCTGCAGAAATGTGGCCAAAAAGGTTTGTTTGTTTTTTCTCGCTTAACTTATGTGAAACCCAAACATCAAAGCGATGAACATAACCAAGCTGGTGCAGATGATTTTCAAGGCTTGATTAGGATCAGTTCAGTTCAGTCGCTCAGTCGTGTTTGACTCTTTGTGACCCCATGGACTGCAGCACGCCAGGCCTCCCTGTCCATCACCAACTCCCGGAGTTTACTCAAATTCATATCCATTGAGTCAATGATGCCATCCAGCCATCTCATCCTCTGTCGTCCCCTTCTTCTCCTGCCCTCAATCTTTCCCAGCATCAGGGTCTTTCCCAATGAGTCAGTTCTTCGCATCAGGAGGCCAAAGTATTGGCGTTTCAGCTTCACCATCAGTCCTTCCAGTGAATATTCAAGACACTTGATGAGGATACTTTGAGTATATCTGCTATCCCCCACATGGTATAAACATTGATTGTTCTCAATGTCTCGATTTGATTGCTTTCGACTTCAACTGATCTACCCAAACCTGGAGCATCGTGCAGTGAGAAATCTCCAGCAGGAAGCTTCACAAACCACCTCTGACACGTTCCGTCAGTCACAGCACTTTGTCCGTACACCACACAAAGCTCTCCGTGCGCCGCAGTTGTATTTTTACCTTCACTTTCACTTCACTTCCAGTATGCTGAAAACGTTGCTTATTTCCCCTCCCATCTTCAATACTAAAATGGCTACACAAAAATTCACCAATTTTTTTGATTTTTTAAAAGTGCATACTGATGAGACAGTTGTCACCATACAACGTAACAAAATTGTTTCAAATGAAGTTGAAGACAATTGAGTGCTACCAGAGCCATCTTACAGAAACAAAGGGAACATTCTGGCCAACCCAACACAATGCTGGAGTAATCAAAACAGTAGTGGTCCTGGCACAAAACAGAAATATACAAAGATGGGACAGAGCAGAAAGCGCAGAAATAAACCCGCACCCCTGTGGTCAATCACTCTAGACAAAGGGAGGGAAGACTATACAGTGGGGGAAAAGCCGCTTCAAGAAACGGAACTCGGAAAACTGGGCAGCTGCATGTAAAAAAGAAATTGGAACCTTCCCTGACAACATGTACAAAAATATACTCAAAATGGATTCAAGACCTAAATGTAAATCGGTGCAGCCCCTGTGGAAAACAGTATGGGAGTTCCCGAGAAAACTAAAACTACAACTGCTATTAATACACGATCCGGCAACCCCACTCCTGGGCATGTATGTCCAAACAGAAGCATGAATAAAAAGACAGGCGCACCCCTACGATCAACGCAGCAGCATTAGCAGTGGCCAAGACAAGGACACGGCCTGAACGACCGTCGGCAGACGGGCAGAGGTGTGGTGGGGCTTCCCTGGTGCTGCAGTGGTGGAGCATCCACCCGCCGGTGCAGGGGACACGGTTTCTATCCCCAGTCCAGGAACGAAGATCCCACATGCCGTGGAGTAACCGGGCTCACGCGCCACCATTCCTGAATCCCGAGTGCCTATAGTGTCTGCTCTGGCACAAGAGAAGTCGCCACTCGCAGCAAGTACAGAGCAGCCTGCACAGCAGCAAATACCCAGCACACCCAAAGTAAAGACAATTTTAAAAACCGAAGGATCTCAGCTACGCACCAGCTCTCCCAATCACCACCACTAGCTGGTACCCCTACTCATATTTCGTGGGTCCACTGCCCCTACACGCATCCCACCAGAATTTTCAAATGTGCAAAGTCCAATTCTCCAGTGCCTCCTAATTGCTGCCCCAGCGCCCGGGCCTGCCTTCTCCACGCGTGCGCTGGCTCGCGCAGGCCGAGAAGCGTGTGGCTGGAAGCCGGTGCTTCCAGAGCCCTGGCGTGCCTGGAGCTGATGTGGCTGCCGTGCCCGGGCTCCCTCCGACCCCCGGGTTTCTTGGCATCTGGAAGAGACCTGAGCGTCAGCCCGGCCCACTGCCCTCCTTCCTCTGGCGGAGGCCTGCCTCGGTTCGCGTGGCGCGGCTGGAGGGGTCCCATCGCTGTGTACTTGTCAGGTACTCGTCGCTTTGCTGGAGCTCCAGGGGAAGGAGCTGGCGCTGGAATGCCATCCCCTACTCAGGGTCTAGTCTAGTCTGTGGGTTAACGGCGAGTCCAGGGAGGAGGAGTGAGGGGGGTCATAAACCCCCAGCTTTAGGGGAGCAAAGGCCCACCGACCACGGTGGGGTCTGCATGGGAAGCCAGCACGGCTGTCAGCCCAGAAAGGTGCCCTCCCTCTCCCCCCAGTCACACCTCCACCCCTGGAAGGGCTGTTTGGGGGTTGACTTGTCCCAGGGCTGCAGAGGAGCACGGAGCTGGCTTCACCCCCCACTCCAGCTCCCTTTTGGGAGGAGAGGACCCTCCAGCTCTGACATCCGCTCAGGTTACCCTGGGCATTGCCTGAATCCTATCAGAGGATCGCTTCTCTGCCTCTTTTCCCTGAAAAAGGAAACTGCTAGAGCATACTGAAAGGACTATACACTGTGGCCAAGTGGAACTTACTCCTAGGATGCAGGGCCTGAAAGCAGCTTGTGCTGGAGGAGTCGCAGCGTGTGACCTGCTGATGGGGTATGGTTGTCTTTTCCGGTCTTAAATCCTGGGATGTGTTCTTCTGCCTTTGAAAGTCTACCAATACACAACATTTATAGGGTGGAGATGAAAACCCAACATGATCATCTCAAATGATGCAGAAAAAGCATTCCAAAAAATTCAACTATGAAGTTTCCGCTGGGGACTTCCCTGGAGGCCCAGTGGTTAGGACTCGCGGGCTTCCATCGCAGGGGCCACCTGGTTGGGGAACCAAGTTTCCATCCCCGGTTGGGGAACTAAGATCCCTCCTGCCGACTGGGGCAGTGAAAAATATAATGAAAATTTTAAAAATAAGCCAAACTCACAGACACACAGAACAGACTGGATGTCGCCACAGGTGGAGGATGGGGGTGGGTGACTCGGGTGAGGGTCGGAAGGCACAGGCTTCCAGGTCCTGGGACTGCAGCACTTGTGATGGTGACTGGTGTTACTCAAGATCAACTAACTAACTGCATATTGCAAAGCTGCTAACGCCGCTGAACCAAGCTGTCTTACCTGACGCGGAGCAAGCCACGCTCCACTGGGATGCCTGAGATGCCGAGGTTTGAGGGTTTATTCACAAGGCAGCCAAGCATGGAGACAGGAGAACGAACCTCCTGGCAGGCAAGGGGCTGAGGCATGATGGAATCAGGAATGAGAACCTGGGAGAGGTGGTGGGGAAAGGTGGGCGCATCGCGTCCCATCGTGGGTCTACACAGGCGGAGGCAGGCTCCCGCGCCTGCAGCTTCAAAAGGTCACCCTGTGGACACCCGTGCCAAACAGTTAGAGGGGCCATGGTCCCATGGCTCAGCTCACACCAGGTGCAGCTGAAGCCGAGTTCCTGGAGGACACCTAGTGCAGACGTGTTGTTTATGCTCCGAGCTGCGTGGAGGATATGTGACTCTTTATGCAGCAATGATTAAAATGAGCTTGAGGCGTCAAGGCAGGTTACAGGTGAAATGGATTTAACTACAGACTCCATACAGTTTCACAATGAGGGTAGCTCTTAAAAAGTCCTCATCAGGACAAAAAAAAAAATCCTGGAACTGTGTACGGTGATGGACTGTGCTGTTTCACAGTACATACAAACATTCAAGTACCTGGTTAACACTTCAGGGCTTCCCAGGCAGCTCAGCCAGCGGTCAAGAACCCGCCTGCCACTGCAGGAGACGCAGGTTTGATCCCTGGGTTGGGAAGATCCCCTGGAGGAGGGCATGGCAACCCACTCCAGTGTTCTGGCCTGGAGAATCCCATGCCAGAGGAGCCTGGCAGGCTGCAGTCCCTGGAGTCACAAAGAGTCAGACACGTCTTAGTGACTAAACAACAAACGTTTAAATCACAAGAGATTGCATACTAAACAAGATCGTTTTCCTACTTGTCTTCAGAGTATTTTGCAGCCCTGAGCCTGCTTTCTGCCTGGCGCAGCAGCAGGGGCTGCTCTCAGTTGCCCCCTTATGGGACCACCAGGCCTTGCAAACCACCTCATTCACTGCTATTTTCTACCGGTCAAGTAGGCCTGTAAGTTTGTGGGCCCTGGGATAGATATAATTGGTGCTTTTGTCTGTGGTTTTCTTGTGGGGTTTTTCGGTTTCCTGGGACAAAATGTGAATAGACAAGTGTCCAGACAGAGGAATGGGAGCAGGGACAAGGAAGCACGGAGGTAGGGGGGACCCAGTGAGGACGCAGCTCAGCATCAGGTGAGTCTGTGACGACCTGGTCCCCAGGGTCCACAGCCCCACAGGAGCTGGGGGCACGGATTCCCGACCGGCCAAGGCTGGCAGGTGCCGACTGTACATCCTTGAAGGCAGCACCAGGGAAGGCCGGTGAGGGCAGACGAGAGGTCACTCTGGAGGCCAGCTCTGCCGGTTGGAGTGGCAGCAGGCCAGGTGCGCCAGGTCACCTAGCCAGATGCCCGGAGAAGCCAGAGAAGCCAGTCTCCACTGGGGCTGTGGACAGTGTGTGTGTGTGTGTGTGTGTAGGGGTGTCCTGTGTGTGTGTGTGTGTGTAGGGGTGTCCTGTGTGTGTGTGTGTGTGTGTAGGGGTGTCCTGTGAGGACACCAGCGGCTGTGGACATCTACACGTGTGTGTGTGTGTGTTTGGTGCGTGTGCGTCTGCGTGTGTGGAGGCAGGGATGTCCTGTGAGGACCCCGTGGCTGGTCTCCTGGCCGGGGGAGAGGGGCCCAGGCTGCTCTCTGAGACCCCAGGGCCTGGAGACCGCGGTGGGGGCCCCAGGGCGGGGTGTCCGCACGGACCCTCACCGCCTCCAGAGCAGCCCTGCACAAGCGACCGCCACCCAGGGTCCAGGTCGCCGGCTCTAGGTCAGAGCCTGTCCCAAAGCTGCTCCCTCGGAGGCCGAACGAGCCCGCGTCGCCCGGGAGGCCCCCAGACCCCTCCCCGGGCCGGCAGCGCCCAGGGCGCGCCCCCGCGCCGCTCCGCCGGAGGCCGGCTGGGAGGCGCGCGCGGTCTCCATGGAGACGGCCGCGGGGATGCGCGCCCAACGCCCGCCGGCGGCACGGTTGGGAGGCGCGCGCGGTCTCCATGGAGACGGCCGCGGGGGCACGCGCCCAACGCCCGCGGGAGGCCGGCTGGGAGGCGCGCGCGGTCTCCATGGAGCCGGCCGCGGGGACGCGCGCCCAACGCCGGCCGGCGGCCCGCTGCCCAGACCTCCGGCGGGGCTGCAGGCGGGCGGGCGGGCGCGAAGGGCCGGGGGCACTTGGGGAAAAGGCGGGGGCTGGGCGCCCGCTCCCGCGTCCCTGGGGCAGAGACGAGCGTCCCCACCCCGGGGACCCGTCCCCTTCTGTCCCCAGAGGCCTTCGCCGACCGACCCCGGCCGCGGCCGCCACCCTCTCCGGGGGCGAAGACGGTGCTTGCCGAGAGCCTCCCCGCTGCCCGCACGGACGGCTGCCCCCGAGTCCTCGGAGCCCCCGCCCGGGGCTCCGGGCCACGAGCGTCCCGGAGGACATGCTCCTTCCTCCGCTTGAGCCCGCTGCCTGCCTCGCGGGCCTAGGGTGTGTGTGCAGGGGGAGATGCCGTCCAGCTGCCCGCACGCGCTCCAGGCAACCAGTCAGTGGTGGGGCCGAGAGGAGAGGCCACATCTCCGAACTCCTCCTCGTCAGGGCCCTTTCTCCTCATTGGTTGACACAAACTTTTACTGAGCATCTACTGTGTGCCGCCTGCAGAGGGTCCGGTGACCCACAGGCCAGACAAGCAGAAGCTGGGTGGGGAAGAGAGACTTAGGCTATAAATGCAGAAGCTACAGCAGTGACAAGTGCTTTGAAGAAAAAACCTGGAAAAGTGACAGACGGTGGGGGGTGGATGGGGTGCCCAGCGAGGGCTTCCCGGGGGAGGCGGTGTTCACCTGATTGGCAGGAAGGGAAGGCGAAGGACGGCTCAGCAGCACAGAAGCCCCAAGTGGAGGGGCGGGTGGGGGACACGGCGCAGGGCCGGATAGCAAGGCAGCACGCTTGGATTTTATTCTAAGTGCGATGGGAAACAGCCCAAGGGTTTAAGGAGGGATGGGCAGGATCTGATGGGGTCCAGTGGGGGCTTTGAGAAAACAGTGGCTTCTGTGAAGATCTGGCCACAGGGAGCCCCACTCGGAGGCTTTCTCGGTCTTCTGGGGCTGGTAGTGCCTGGCGGACAGGTCCAGGGTGAGCTCAGAGGCCAGGAGACAGCTTGGGCTCTCCCCCAGGTCCCCTCCCGATGTTCCCAGGCTCTGGAGCCTGGCCCCAAAGGACAGCCTTCTCACCCAGACAAGGCGGGCACTTGTGGCCTGACCTCCCCATCCCTTCCCCATCCCCAGCTAACTGGCCACATGAGAGGTCAGGAAGGGCAAGAGCACTGGGATTGGGAATCAGACTTGGGGCACAACCCAGAAACCCTGGGTGGGCTTGGCCCCTTCCCTGCGCCTTGTACCTAGGCTTCCTCAGGTCCCAGGGGGCTCCTTCCCCTGAACCCATCGAGGACAGTCCCAAAGCATTCAGGGGGCCACGTTCAAGAAGCAGTGGCTGATGAGAGGGAGGGAGCGAGGGGAGCTCAGTTTTGGAGAGCTGCGTGTGTCAGGCTCTCGAGTTAGGAGGTGGTGGTGTCTGGTGGGCTTTGCTGGCCTCTTCATTTTCACAAGTAGGTCCCCGTGCTCCCATCTTCTGAAATAGCAGTTAGAGCCCCTTCTAGAGTCTCATATTCGAGGCTACACAAGTCAGAGGGGTCTTGGGGGCAGATGTTAAAGCAGAAGATAATTTAGCTGGAGAAAACTTAATGGGAGAAGGAATTGGGATGACCAGGGTTGAAGGAGCTGGGGTGGGAAGCAGGCTGTGGAAGGGAGGGCAGGTGGGCCAGGGCTATAAAGTCGAAGAGGTCAGCATGGCCCGGATGCTGTGGCCAGTGGGGGTGCCCCGAGTGGGAGAGCAACAAGCTCCCACTCTCCTCTTCAAAGGCCTCTGGTGGGGAGGAAGTGGGGGGTGGGGGGGCAGGAGGAGGGGCACCCCAAAAAAGTGGCAATTAAGGAGCTTTCAGGGCAGCTGGCGTTGGTTCTAGATCAGGAAAGAAAGTCCGGACCCCCAGGACTGGGCGAGCCCAATCGCTTGGAGATGAGCTTCTATGAGCCTTGCAGGCCCTCATGCTAACCCTAAGCCAGTCCGGCCTTGACTCCCATTTCATTCATTCAACAAATATTTATTGAGGGCCTACTATGTGTCAGGCCATGTACAGCGTGGCTTGAGTGCATCCCTGCTCTCATGGGGGTGACAGGCACAGGACAGGACAATCTCAGTGATTAATGACACAAAACCAAGCGCTCGTGCTAGAACGGAGTGGTGCTGGTGCCACTCCTTGAAATGAGGCAAACAACAAATGTTTTGCTATCTTCCCTGGCCCGGGGGACCTTGCCAGTAGGGCGACACTAGAAGATGGTTTGTTTCTCTGCTTGTCAGGCTCTGCCCTGGCCCCAGCGCCCCTCCCAGAACAGTGTCTGGATGCTACCTTGCCCCAGCCCCTCGGCCTCGATCCCCGGGGCCCCATGGAGAAGAGGTGTCAAGCTCTACTATGGCCTAGGCTGGACAATGGTTCCGGCCTTGACCTCGCTGGCATGTGGGCCAGCTCGCCCCCCAGGAGACCCTGCCAGAGGAGGGAGGCAAACGGGCGAGGGGCCAGCCTCTCCTGGGCCTCCGTGTCCATGGAACATGGCTCGAAGGTAACTCAGTGCCACTGTCCCCCGAGTCTGCCGAGCCTGCCCCCCTCTGCCGGGCAGCGATCTCCCCTGCAGGGGAGGCCCCTCAGGGAGGCGGGGGCCAGTCTCTCCTGGGCCGTCGTGCCCACAGATCACGGCTTGAAGGCCACTCAGTGCCACTGTCCTCCCAGAGCCTGCCCCCTTCCCTGACCCCGGCTGGGCAGAGATCCCCGCAGGGGAGGGCCCTTGGGCAGGTGGGGCTGTGGCTGCTTCAGAAGGAAGAAGGGGTGGGGGGAGCAGAGCCAGGCTGTGAGGGGGCAGGATGCCAGGCCATCCAAGCCCCCAAAAGGCTGAATTCGATGGGGGCACCAGGAAGCCCTGAGGCGGCAGCCAGATCACCAGGGGTGGTCCGATGGCTGTGCCTGAAATGTGTGGCGGAGATTGGGTGGGGAGACACACGCAGGCCAAGCCGCGTGGACTCACAGGGCCCGGGATGGGCGCTCACGGGGCATGTGTGTTGGGGGCACGCACTTGGAAGCCTGCCGGGTCACGGGGCATCAACACTTAAATGGATTTGTAAGAGTGACTCTGGCGGCTTGTTCTGGGCTGGTGAACAAAGGACAGTCAGGGAAACACGGCAGTAATGCCCGGCCTGCCCCGAGGGCACGACAGGACGGGGTAGGGGGCCCCCGAGGCTGCTGAGCACAGGCCCCCCAGACATGGACCCGGTGTCCAGAGCCCGAGACACGCCGCCTTGGTTTTCACCTCACAGCCTTGTTCCCCCAGTCGGGTTTTAGACCACAAATAACTTCACTAAGAGAAAGGGACCCGGCTCTTAAAGGAAAAAAGGTAAAAGGCCTGGAGAAGGCGGTGTGACCTAGCGGGTCCCCAGCTCGGGCAGAACTGGCCGCCGGAGGCTGGGGGACGCCTCCGGCCTCTGTTCACATCCAAGGGAACGGCGCCACCTGCCAGGCCCCGCGTCAGCTGTCGGCTTGGGGTGCTGTCACTTCGCGCCCCCCCACCCCCGGGGGAGCCGCCCTCACTGCGACCCCGACACACAGCGCCCGGCAGTGGCAGGTCCCTGCACGCTGAGCTGCGCCCGCCCTTCTCTGCACGCTGTCTTCTAAGCACAGCTGCACTCTGGGGGCGTCTGCAGCGGGGGGAGCCCCCCAAGGGGAAGCGGAGGCGGGTGGGCAGCCGGGGCTCCAGGCTCACTCCACCACCCCTGGGGACAGGGCGTGCTGGCCTCCCAGCCCCTCGTCCTGCCTTAGCAAGAGCTGGCCGCCCTCCACAGGCGCCCGCCCACTGCTGTGGGGAGCGGGGAGACCGGAGACCCCCAGAGCACCCCCATTCAGGGCTTCACAATACACGTTTGCATCTTAAAGGCGACCTCTCCCCCCAACACCTGGTGAATACCCCCATCTCCCCTTAGATACTAAGAAGCACCTAAGGCCCCCTACTTCCATTTTAAACCCCAGACCAGGCCCAGGCTGGAGCCAGCCTTGCTGTCTAAAACACCGTGTGGGGAGACAGACCCTCCTGTTACCCCCGGAGCCCACTGGGCCCTTCCCACAGGGGCTGTGACCCCTCAGACCTCATGCCTGGGGCCCCATCCTAGGCTGTCAGAAACTGTGTGCTGGGGGCGCTCTGTTGGTCCTTCTGTGTGTGGACCCCTACAGAGGTGGTGACGGCAGGGTCAGGGCCCAGGCAGGTGGGCCGCACAGGGGATGTGCGGGGAAGCAGGGGTCCAGGCCAAACCACTTTCTGCTACAGGGCGTGCCCCATGGAAGCTGGGCCCGAAGGGAACAGGGCCAGTCCAGCTGGCGCTCAGAGGGTCCTCCCGCCCCTACAAATAGGCAGCTTAGGGTCAGATAAGGAGAAGTGCTATGAGAAAATAAAGCAGGGCGGTGGGCCTGGACGCAGCTCTGAATGGATTCTAGAGGAAAAGGGCCAGCCACGTGGCAAGTGCCAAGGCCCCAAGTGGGAGCCCCCGGGTGTGGTGGGAGCCCCTGGCAAGGAACAAAAAGGCCAGAGCCAGAGGGTGGGGCGGCTGAGCAGGAGCAGCCCCTGCTCTCTGCAAGTGTGGGGGAGAGCAGGATTGCAGGAGAAAATGGGAGATGCAGAAGAGACACTTCAGAAGCCCTGGAGGGAAGGGTGGGCGGCTGCTGTCTGCTGCTCAGGAGAGAGAGGTGGGTGTCGCCAGTGTATGGATAGTGTCTGGAGCGCTGGGACCCCAGGACCCAGGGAAGGGGCGGCCCTCTGCCCTGGACAACTGCAGAGGCCTGTTTCCCCTCGTTTCGTCACGCTTCCACCGGCCACGGGCGGCCTTCGCCACCTGTCCTGTCCTGTCCTTACAGGGGTGGCAGGCAGCTCTCCTGGATGGTGGGGTTCACGGGCCATGCGCTCCTGAAGGCGTGGGCCCAGTCCTCTGGCTCCTCATCTGTATGTTGAGGTCAGTGGGAAGAAGCCACTCCATCCCACCAGCTCCCGGAGCCCAGAGTCAGTGTCCCTGAGCCCCGGGGCCCACTGGGCTGGAGAGGCCTCTGAAGCGTGTCCGCCACATCCTCCTAGTGGTCTGGGCTATGGGGCCCAGACTGCCTGTGTCCACTCTCTCTCTGCTCTGTGTCCTTCGCTCCTCCTGGTATGGCCAGGCCTCCCCCCAGGCCACAGAGCCTTCCCCCTACTCCCGCTGACCCCTCCTCACCGATCAGGTGCTGGACATCAGCCCCACCCTGATGTTACTCAGCCCCCACCCTGCTTCTGCCCTGACCCAGGTCCAATCTGCAGATTTTTTTAAAAAGGGAAATCTGAAATCTGGACTGCATTTTTGTGTGAAATGGCCTGATTTTTAAATTTTACCTTTTTAAATACACTGGGCTGAACAGGCAAAGTCCAGGCAGGGTTTCTGAGAAGTCAGAAGCTGGCCAGTCAGCTCAAGTTCATCCAGTTTCCTGAGGGGCTGCCCTGGGTAGACAGGTCCTCAGTTCTAGAAAGTCTCTCAATCTCCAGGACCCGGGCCATGCCTGGTCCCCTCCTCTCTGATGGTTCTTCCTGTCTCCAGTGGACAGCCACTGTCCCCTGCCAGCCCACACCCTCCCCTTATGACCAATGTCAGGCCGGCGGGGAGAGGGCCCTCGCCCAGCTGCAAGTGGCTCCAGACTCACATTTTCAGCCCATCCCCCGCCCCCACAGGAGGAGCAGGTTTCAGTCTGGGGTCCCCTCGGGGGCCTCACCCTCCGTTCTCCCTTTGACCTGAGTCCCTCTCGCCAGTCACCTGGTTGCCCTGGGCGCCCCTGCTCCCACTCCACCTCTCTGCATCCTGAGGGGGACAAGGGGTCTCCATCCTGCAGCTTCTCGCCCTGCACGCACCTTGCATCTCTGGAAGCTGGGGTCTTCGCTCAAGCCCTGTGTGTCTGCAGGCCCCTGACCACTGCTCCCCATTCCCCCCTGGACTCAGGGCTCCCGCCGCTGGGCGGCTTCTCTGCAGGAGCCCACTCTGAGACGCATCTTTCTCTCCTGCTGGGTATGCTCACTGCCCCCTTTCGTGGCTCCCAGGCCCTGACCGCCCCCGTCCCCCTGCAAATCCCACCAGCCTCACATTTTCCTGGCTCCAAGTCCTCCTTCCCTGGGGCTTACAATAACCGCAGTTTGTCGGAGAGCACGCAGGGGCCGGGCAAACGCTGTGGCAGGGGTGCGCACAGACCTCTGAGGGGCCCGCGGTTCTGCTCTACGCCCCCACTCCGTCCCGCCAGCCCCTCCTCCACGCTTGGGCCTCAGGAGACTGCAGGGCGCAGGATCGGGCCTAAATCACTCACCCTAAAAGGGATCCACCCTCCTCCTGGAGCGTCTCCCCGTGTCTCAGCTTTTCCCAAGTGGGGGGCTCCTTTGGCTTGGAGAAAGATGGTCCGACGCCTCCTGCTCACCCCCAGTACTGGACCCAGTGACAGGGCCACCAACTTGCACAAGCTTCCGCCTGATACCCAGAGAGAGTGTCCCCGCTCTCAGCTGGGCTCCCCACACGGAGTGGGGGGGTGCCCAGAACAAGGAGCCGCTCCCCCCACCATTCTCCTTCGGAAATCCCCCCGGGGCCAGCGCCTCCCCTCACCCGCGCCGGAGCCGCCTTGTGGCTTTGGGGTAAGGGTAGAAGCTACTTCGCACCATAAAATGCGGGCACTTGTAGCATCCGCGGCGGCGGTGAGGGGGGAGGGGGACGCCTAGGGAATGTCCCCAGAGAAGCACCTGCAGTCCTGTCCGCCGCCTCCCGCGTGGTGCGCAAAGGAAGGCGCCTGCATCCGCCCTCCCCTTGCGCTCAGGCGGAGACCCCCCTCGAAGCGTCCCGGCTCCTTCCACATTGCCCCAGCCGACCGCGCGAGGGCGTGCCCTGTGTTAGTTCGGACAAATTAAAGCTCGTCCAACGGGCAGACCCGGGGTCCCCGGGACGCGGTCTGGGCTGGGCGGCCCGTGGAGCACTCTTGGCTGTCGGCTGCGGCGCTCCGGGCTGCGGGGCCTCCCTGGGGGCCCGCGCTATTCGGCCCCAAACGGGCTGCCCCCCTCCGCTCGCGCTCCCTCCGCCTAGGGTGCGCCCCTCCGCTCCCCTCCAGCGAGCCCTCCGTGGGCGCGGGCCGCCTCTCCATCGCGCCGCGGGCTCGGGCCCTGTCCCGGGCGCACAGCGGCGCGCACAGCGGCGCCGGGGAGGCCGGGTCTGGGAAACCAGCGGCCGGGGAAGGGGCTCCAAGAAGCACAAGTTGGCGCGGGCCCCGGACCAGGCTGTTGTTGTTCTCAACGTGGTCCGCCGTGGAGCCATAAAAGGGGAGCGCGGCGCCCGCCCCGCCAGAGCGCGGCGCGCACGCCCAGCGAGCTCGGGGATAGGCAGCGGTGGCGGCAGCTCGCTAGGCCGACTTCTCCGCTTCCGGACGGTTCCTCCTCCGGCCACTTCGCGCCGGACTCCTGCGCTCCAATCGCTCCCGCACTGACCCCGCTTCCGGTCCCGATTCGGGACCCCCGCTCCGGCCGGCCCGGCCCCCACCCCAGCCCTGCCGCCCGGCCCCAGGCCCGGCCGCGGCCGCTCCCGCCTGGAGCCGCCGCGCGCCCCAAGCCCCCCGGCGCCCCCGCGGCCCCTCGCCTTTCTCTTCCCGGCGCGGCCCCCGGGTTTCCGCGCCCCGCCCGCCACCAACCCGCTCGCCACTATGTCTGTGGAGCTCGAAGAGGCCCTGCCGCTGACGACTGCGGAGGGGGCGGCCAAGAAGGCGGTGAAGGCCGGAGGCTCGGCCGCATTGTCCCCGTCCAAGAAGAGAAAGAATAGCAAAAAGAAAAATCAGCCGGGCAAGTATAGCCAGCTGGTGGTGGAGACCATCCGCCGGCTGGGCGAGCGCAACGGCTCATCGCTGGCCAAGATCTACGCGGAGGCCAAGAAGGTGGCGTGGTTCGATCAGCAAAACGGGCGCACCTACCTCAAGTACTCCATCAAGGCGCTGGTGCAGAACGACACCCTGCTGCAGGTGAAGGGCACCGGCGCCAACGGCTCCTTCAAGCTCAACCGCAAGAAGCTGGAGGGTGGCGGCGGCGAGCGGCGCGGAGCCCCGGCGCCCGCCTCTGCCCCGGCGCCCGCTGCGCACAAGGCCAAGAAGGCGGCCCCGGGCGCGGCCGCCCCGCGACGCGCGGACAAGAAGCCGGCCAAGGGCCCACAGCCCGAGAAGCGCTCGCACAAGAAGGGCGCCGCTTCCAAGAAGGACAAAGGCAGCAAGGCCAAGAAGGCGGCGGCCGCGGGGGGCAAGAAGGTGAAGAAGGCGGCCAAGCCCAGCGTCCCCAAAGTGCCCAAGGGCCGCAAGTGAGCGCGGGGCCCCGGCGCCCACTTTGCCACCCCCGAGTGCACGTAGGTTTCGCGCGGAGCCCGAACCGCCGTGCGCGCTCCGACATCAGTGGGCCCGGGCCGCGCCGGCCTGCCCATCCCCCACCGTGGGAGCGTTTTTTTTTTTTTTTTGGTTATTGTTTGCTTTAGATTTTTGAAATGGCTCTGGCGACGCCCTTATTGGCTCTCGCCCTTGGCCAGGGCTGTTGCCTTGGTTACCGGCTCCGGGGCGCCAATGACCGGGCTGCGCCTGCCCGCCCCGGCCCTCCGCGCGGGGACGCCACGGCGGCGCAGCCCTTCCCGCCTCCGGGTGCGCGCGTGGCTTTCCCCCCTCCGGTCTCCATTTTTGGGGCAAAATAAATTGTTTAAACCTTTCAATCGCTCTTGTCGTCTTCGAGTGGAGTAAGGCTGGGCGCGGCCGCCGCGGGGCTTGAGCTTGGGCTGGATGGGTAGCGGAGGGTCCCCTTGGCGCCAAGTCCATTAGAGACGCATGCGGGTGGAGCTGGGCCGTTGGTCTCACAAGAGGGCATGGGTTTACTTGGGAAGAATGGCAGTTCCGTCCACCGCCCAGGGGCTGGGGGAGCAGAGGTTTTGCCGGGGTCTGCCCTCAGTCACTGCAGGGTGGGCCTTCGCAGAGCTTAGTGAACTCGAGTTCAGTGAGGCTCCCTGTTGATGTGACAGGCAGTGGACCCAGGCTCACCCAGCGTGATGCAAGAAGTGGTCTGAGCAAAGCTGACCCTCCTGGAATCTGTAAATCAGGAGCCTACCTGGGATCCAGAGCTAAGGGTAAATTGGAGGAATGAGATGGCCCTGGGAGGCCCCCACCCCTTTGTGTTGAGCATAAGGAATAGTTCGTCCAGTCGGGCACTAAACTGAGATCTATTTTAAAATGTTCCTATGAGGGGACAACCCTGCAAAACGGGAGAACTCGAGTGATGGGGAAGCCAGCGAACATTCCAGAATAGTACATATGTACAGACCAGGCTGAGCAAGCCTGGGCTGGGGCTAGATGAGAGCCGCAGAGAATCCTGGGCCAGCAAGTTCCTTGATCGCTGCTTGGCAGTCACTGCCCTTCTCTGGAACAGAGGGAGGGGTGACAGCACAAACCCTCCACGGTGGGCAAGCGGTCGCCTGGACCCACTTGACCTTTCTCCTCCCTGCTAAGAGGTCCGCACTGCCTCCTGCTGCAGGGCCAGCTGCCAGTGTTACCGCCGGGCTCTGTCCTGGGCCAAGCCAGCTCAGGTGCCGGCCCTGCCCACGCTTTTGCTGGGGGTGGGAGGGAACCGTCGGGGCGGAGGAGGAATGCTGGACTTGGCAGTGGCTGTCTGGATTCTTGGGAAAAACACCCACCCTGCCAGCCCAGGTTTTGGCTACAGCTTCATCTACTTTGCAGCTCTGATTGGGTGGGCAGTGTGCCCAGTACCCTGCTGCAGAGCCACTGTGCCAGACCGGGCCAGTCCCAAGCTGTCTGCAGAGCCAGCCGATAGGCCACCAGCAGCTAGCAGCCCTGAGAGACCCCAGCCGCCCCAGGGTCCAGGGGATGGTGCTCCTGACCCACTAAACGTGAGCCCTCAGATTCCACTCTCTCCCCCTGAACCAGCTGCCGCCTGGGCTCACCCCAGCTGTCCAGGTCAGCCTCGGTCTGGGGCCTGGCTCTGGCCCTCTCCTAGGTGGCCCTGAGGTTGGGGGAAGGTGGGGGGCTGCAGGGACGGGGCTGTGAACTTTGCCTCTTCTGGCCAAGCTCTTCACACCGAGCAGCTTCCTCTTGCAGAGCTCCCCCTGACCCAAGCTCCTCCCCTTGCTAACTCCACCCATTGACGACCTCCCTCCAGCTCCACACCCCCAAGTGGCCCTGCAGGCCAGCCATTCTGCAGGGTCTTTTCAGACTTCCCTCCTAAATCGGCCCTGCGCTGCTCACCACCCAGTCCTCCCAGTGGCCTCCAGCTCTGATGCCGCCCCCACCGCTCCTGTCACCCCCTCCCCTCCACGCTTTGAAGGCTTGGCCCCTAGCTTGTTGCTTTTTCCACGCTAAGGCCTGTTTCTCCAGGAGCATTGGCACCCCTCTTCTGATGATAAAAAGCACTTTCATTTTCTCCCAGGGATAAAGTCTTCTGCCCTGTTCTCCAGCCACAATGCTCTGGGGTCTGACCCTTCTAGTCCCAAGGATGGTCACGTGACCAGAGACCTGGCTGATGATTAACCTGTTGCCTGGCCACAACGATCGGTGCACTGAGTTCTTGCCCTCAATGAGTCAATCTGGAAGTCGTGGGAAAGGTGCTCTTCTGCCCAGGACCACTAAGGGTAGGGACTTTGGGCCAGAGCTGCCGGTGGCCACCCTTGTCAACACACAGAGAACGCCCACCGGAAAAAGGAGCCAAGACAGAGGAAGCTGGAGCCAATACACAAACACATACCTAAGGCTACTAATGCAAGGTCGACTCAGTTGTGTCTGAAGCCACTTAGACCTGGCTGTTCCAGGAGCCAATGCTTTAACTTGCGTTTCTGTTGCCTGCAATCCGGTCTCACTCCTTCAGCTCATTTTATCCTCCCATGCCCACATCCTGGACCTTGTCATCCATTCAAACTGCTCTTCCTCAAAACCACTCACCCAGGACTTCCCTGGTGGTCCAGTGGTTAAGGATCCACCTGCCAGTGCAGGAGACACAGGTTCTAGCGCTGGTCCAGGAAGATCCCATGTGCCATGGAGGAAATAGGCTTGTGGGCTACAGCTGCTGAGCCTGTGCTGTGTAGCCCGTGCTCTGCAACGAGAGACGCCACCGCAGTGAGAACCTGCGCTCTGCACTGCAAAGCGGCTCCCGTGGCTGGAGGAAGCCTGCGCAGCCTGCAGCACACCCGTGAGAATTGAACACACGCTCTCCCAGGGGCCTTCACTCCACCCACAGGCCCCTTCTCAACTCTGCCCAGGTTGCCTTCAGCCGAGCGTGGGTCCCACGCCCTGAAGTTGAAGAAACATCCCTTGTGCGCCCGGCACCCCGAGGGAGGCTGCAGAGACCTCAGCCTCAAGAGAGCCCGTGAGGGAGGTGCTCCAACACCCACCTTAGTGGTGTGGGAGGTCTGCTTTCTGCTCCGACACCACACTCAGCTCCTGACTTCATTCATCAGTTCAGTTCAGTTCAGTTCAGTTGCTCAGTCATGTCCGACTCTCCAAGACCCCATGAATCACAGCACGCCAGGCCTCCCTGTCCATCACCAACTCCCGGAGTTCACCCAAACCCATGTCCACAGAGTCGGTGATGCCATCCAGCCACCTCATTCTCTGTCATCCCCTTCTCCTCCCGCCCCCAACCTTTCCCAGCATCAGAGTCTTTTCCAGTGAGTCAATTCGTCGCATGAGGTGGCCAAAGTATTGCAGTTTCAGCTTTAGCATCAGTCCTTCCAATGAACACCCAGGACTGATCTCCTTTAGAATGGACTGGTTGGATCTCCTTGAAGTCCAAGGGACTCTCAAGAGTCTTCTCCAGCACCACAGTTCAAAAGCATCAATTCTTCAGCGCTCAGCTTTCTTCACAGTTCAACTCTCACATCCATACATGACCACGGGAAAAACCATAGCCTTGACTAGACTTGGCTTCAAGGGGCCTCAGTTCCAGGTAAACATTGCAGGCACGTGACACCGCGGGGCCCTGGAGGAGGGCTTCCTGGATGAGGTGACTGAACTACAGCAAGGAGGCAAGCGACCAGGGGCATGGCCATGGCCCAGGCCTGCATCAGCCAGGCAGGAGGGGCTGGGGAGGGGGGGTGGGGGGGCCCACAGTGGCAGGGCAGGGCTCTGGACCTGGCTCCACCGCAGTCTGATGTCTGGGGCAAGACTGCTCTCTCCAAGCCTCAGTGTCCTCATCTATAAAGAGCCCAAAGAGATTTCTTTTGCTCACTCACCTGCTGAGCAGGGCTGTCTGACCCTCTGGCCAGGGTCTCAGTTTTTCCACCACCTCTGGCTGTGCAGCCCTCTCTCCTCCTGCGAGCCTGCCTCCTTCCTCTCCCTGGGCTGGGACCTGCCTCTCTGGGAACCTCCTCAGATCTCAGGTCTGCCTCTGTGTTCTGGATCCTGCCTCTCCCTGGGACCCGGATGGCTCCACAGACGCTGCAAAGGCCCTTTTCGAGGCCAAACTGCCTGAGCAACCCGTAGAATGGGGTCTTGACCAGTCAACTCCAGTTCATGCTGTCCTCCGCCAGGACAGGGCCTGGTGCTGAGCATAGGACTGAAACCCAAGTCCACGTCGCCTCTGACCCTGGCAACGGGGGTGTCCTTGTCCTGCAGAAACTGAGACTCTTGGTCCAGAAGTGAACACGTCCACCTCTGGCCCTGGAATCAGGAACCCTGAGAATCCAGAGAAAGTAGTCTGCCAGCTCCACTGCTGCTGTCCACCGAGGAGGTAAGTGGGCAGCTTGGCAACCATGGGGGCGGCTTCCTCCCGAATCCGGCAAGAATCTGCCCGTGGCTGCCCCACAGGGAAGCATACAGGTGAGGGCGGCCCCGTGCAGCCCAGCCACAGCCGCGCAAAGAGATTGCGACTCCCCACCATCAGGTGGGTGCGTGCCAGCCGGGACCAGAGTCTCAAACAGAGGTGCACAGACCCCAGAGCCCTTCTGAAGGTCTCCAGGCAAGGGGCAGAATGTAGCCAGAGCTTTCTTAGACACGGCAGAAGCACCTGCAAGTTTCTGAGCTGCCCTCTGGAGGCAGGGAGGGGAGTGGGTCATCCAGGGAGCCTGGCAGGAGGGTCCCCCAGCTGCCTGTGGTCATCAGAGGCACCTCCTGAGAAGTTTTTATGTGGAGACTATGCATTTTCTGTGTGTGCGTGTGAAACCTCCCACTTTTAAAATGTGGACTTGAAATTGGAACTTTGTGCATTGACGGTAGGAATGTAAAGTAATGCAGCTATTGAAAAACAGTATGGAGGTTCCTCAAAAAATCAAACATAGAGTTGAGCCATCAATTTTACTTCTGGGGACACACCCAAAAGAATTGAAAATAGTGACTCAGAGATCCGCGCAGCCGTGCTCATAGCAGCACTAACCACAACAGCCAAGGGGTGGAAGCAACCCAGAGGTCCATCAGTGGCTGATGGATGAACAAAGTGGTCTCGACACACCATGCAATGTTATTCAGTCTTAAAAGGAAGTTCTGACACTTGTGACAACATGGATTAACCTGAAAAACACTGCGCCCAGTGAAACAAGCCAGCCACAGAGGACAAGTATTGCATGATCCCACTTGCGAGAGGGCCAACAGGAGTCACGTTCACAAAGACAGGAAGTAGGATGGGCGGGTGTCAGAGGCTGGGACAGGGACGGGGTCAGAATCTCAGGTTTGCAAGATGTAAAGTCTCCTGGGAACGGATGCTGGCGGTGGCCACACAACAGTGTGAGCGTACTCCATACCGCTGGACTGTGCGCTGAAAAGTGGGTGCAACGGTACCCTTACATCGTGTGGATTTTACCAAAACAAAACAAATGCTGTAACAAAATTCATAGCAAACAAAATAAACTCCTAAGCCAAACAAAATCACACGTGACATGGTGTGGCCTGCGGTCCCTACCTGTGTGATCACTCAGTTTGATCTTCTTTGCGGGTTGTTCTGGCTGTTTCACGAGACAAACGGCTTTGGATGGTGGTCTCCTGATGGAGCAGGAGACAGAGGAAAGCCCCGCGGTGGTGATGAGCTCAGCGTGCCGCTGCTGAGGGCCTGCACCCCAGGTGACCACCTCCCCCCAGAGCCCTGCACTGTGCACCTCTGGGTATGTGCTTCCCTGTTCTCGCCCAAATCCTCTTGCCTCTCCCAAGTGTTCTCTTTCTCCTGGCTGCCTCCATCGAGGGCTAAAACTGGGGCAGTGGGGCCCTGTCCCAGCATCCCCCTCCCCGCACCTCCACTGGGAGTGTCACGCATGGAGTCTGCAGCATGTGTGTCTTCCCTGGAGTCCCAGGACCCTTCTCCACATGAGCAACACCGTTGACAGCGGTAGGTGTTGGCTCTCCAACAACCAGCACCTGTTGCTGTGGGCTCCTGGGAGTTCAACTGTGAGCACCCACTCTCCTGATTCAGAGATGGACAGACCACGTCTCAGGGCAGCTTTGTATGTATACCGGGGACCTCCCATGCAGCCCAAGCCAGAGCCCCTTCCCCAAGGACTGAGGCTCTACCCTCCTTCTGGCTGAGGTCAGCCATCACCCTCTCTGGTTCCCATCACCAACCTACCCCCGGCCTTTCTCGGTGGAAAACAGGGTCCTGTCCTCACCCTGCAAGCTGAGACACAGGCCAGGAGCCCCTCCGATCTCCCCTATGGGCCGAGTCCCTCCCTTGCCTGGGTCTGTTCCCCTTGGGTGCACAGCTTTACAGGAAGCGATGGAGCCAGGTGGACTGCAGACAGGAGTCGGGGAGACATCTGTCCATTGCAACAGAATATGGAGTCTAGGGGACCTCTGCTTCCTCTGAGGCCTGGAGCCAAGCCTTGTGCCCGCAGGGAGAGTGGGCTGGGGAGAGCTTGCCGGCTGGGAGCCCACTGAGGGGTCAGAGAGCCTCATGCGGGACTGTCCCTCCTGCTGGGAGAATGGCTGGGGCCTGGTCTCTGTGGCCACAGGAGACAGGCAGGAGCAGGCTGCCCTTCTCCTGAGACTTGACTCTTACAAGCAGGAGCAAAGGCTGGCAGAGGGGAGAAAAAGGCAGTCCAGCGAAAACCTGGAGAGCGACCTGACAGTGCCTGGAGACACTGAGCATTCAGACAAGGGGAAAACCGCAGAAGGAAATGCCCATGGCGCCGTTCACGTGGACCTGAAAATCACAAAACCATATTTTGCTATGAGAATGCGCCTTTAAAGGTCACATTTATGTCGCGGTTGTAAGAACCGGAATGAAAGGCGCACACACTCTGGGAACATTCTACACTGTCTGGTAAAAGCCCCCATCAAACTGACAACTCTGAAAAACAAGAGCGCGGAAAACCAAGGAAATGTCCCTTTTGCTGCTCTACTAAACGAAGTAAATGTGACAAAAAAGTCTCAATGGTCGCCATTCCTGTACGTTCAGTGTATCCGTAAAATCTCTTACTCAAAGCAGAAGAGCCCAGCGCAGACGGAAGCTGCAGGAAGGCGCCCGCCCCTCCGCGGGGCCGGAAGAGGAGCCGCGGCGCCCGGGCCCCGTCCCCCGGCCCCGCCATTGGCAGGAGCAGCGCCGGGCCCCGCTCTGATTGGCGGCGCTGCGATCCCTGATTTGCATAGACCGGGCCCGGCTCGGACGCGGAGGCGCCCGTCTGCAGCCGCCGCCGGGACGCCCGCGGGGTGGGGGCGGCTCTGGCCGGGCGGACGTCCTGGAGGCTCTCGCTGGAGCCGGCGGGCCCCTCAGCCTCGGCGCACCCGCGTCCAGACGCGGCGCCCGGGCGAGCCTGCAGGGCTGCGCGCATCCTGCCTTCGCAGGCCCAGGCCTCTGGGCGGGGCCAGACGGCCACAGCCACGCAGACGGACACCTGCCTGCAGAGCAAACGCGGGGGCGCCGACCAGGCTGGGCGGGTGGCCGCCTCCGACGCGTGTCCCTGTCCGTGCGCTCCTGCCCCCGGGCGCTGCGCACCTGAGCGGGGGCAGGAATCGCGCCCAGCCTGCGCGCCCGCCCCCGCAGCCCCTCCTGCCCGGCAGGCTCTCTGGTTGCTTTAAGCTAGTGGGTTCAGACAACTTCCAGGCATTAAGAGTGAAGAGAGACTCAATAAAGAGCCCCCTGCCAAGTCTTTCGGGGAAGGCAATAGCAAGCCACTCCAGTACTCTTGTCTAGAAAATCCCATTGACGGAGGAGCCTGGTAGGCTGCGTGCAGTCCGTGGGGCCGCTAAGGGTCCGACACGACTGAGTGACTTCACTTTTACTTTTCACTTTCACACATTGGAGAAGGAAATGCAACCCACTCCAGTGTTCTTGCCTGGAGAATCCCAGGGACGGGGGAGCCTGGTGGGCTTCCGTCTACAGGGTCACACAGAGTCGGACACGACTGACGTGACTTAGCAGCAGCAGCCAAGTCTTTATTGTTTACAAAACGTCAGTTTTGCCAGCAAAACCCCAGTGCCCCCCTGCTTGTGACAAAGTCATTCCCTGGGACCGTGGCCAGGAGGAAACGGATCAGAGTTCCTCCCACCGGCAGCATTTTCTAGACAGGTTATCAAATACAGTTTACTCAGAAAAAAAGACAATGTTTTAAGAACCTAACTCCCAAACACTGAAAGAACCCACAGGTTGAGCAGAATACAGCCTCTGCTGAGAACCGCCAGCAGGGACAGGCTCCGAGGGAGGGGCCACCTGGCCACCTGGAGAGGGCTTTGGGCCAGGGCTCCCTCCCCTCCCTCGGAGCTGATGGGGGTGGCTCGCCCCTTTTCCCAGGCTGCTGGCCCACCCCGCTGGGCAGTCCTGGTCATAGCCTGCACGCACTGCCCCAGAAGCCTGAAACCCTGAACTAACACTGAGCTATGACAGGAGCCACTCAGCCAACCCCCCACCCCCGCAAGTGCAACCTGTGATCACAGTAGGATTCGACACAGCACCTCTCAGCCTTGGAACTCCCCAACACACACACACACACACACACACACACACGACCTGTGATCACGTGGTATTTAGCGCTGTGCCCCTTGGCTGTGGTCTCCGGAAGGCCTGTGCTACTGCGTGTGAGGCCGCTTGGCCACAGGCTCTTCCTCCTGCCCCCGCTTCAGCCATCGCTCTAGGAGGCCGGCGCTGCCTCTCTTGGGGGTTCCTGGGCTCTTCTGCAGGAACTGGCTGGACCACTGGGGCACATCTGACTCTGCCTTTTGGGGTGTTTTGGGCTCTTCCTTTTTGGGTGACTTCGTGGCCAGCCACTGCAGCATCTTCTGGCTGCTGGCACTCGCCTTGAGCTCCTAGAAGAAAGCAGCGGCAGCTCAGACCCCCAGCTCGAGTTCCTGGGAACCCGGGGAAGAGGCGCTGTGCGAGGACCGGCGTGGGCACGGAGATGTGACGGGCACAAGGAGGGGAGCAGGGTGGGTTCCCAGGGCCAGAAGGGAGAGGGGCCAGCTCGTGGTGGGCGAGACTGGCCACAGAAGTCAGCGGGCAGGTTCTCCAAGCCCGGGCAGAGAATGAAGCAGGCTCAGGAAAAGAAGCGTCACTCAGCCTGAGCAGGCCATGCAGGGAGCGAGCTGGAGATGCAGCCCTCAGATAGAGGCTGGGCGAGAGGGGCCGGCTGCACCCGAGCCCAGCACAGGGTGCCAGCTCTCCAGTGCATGAGTTCTTCTGCGGAGAAGACTGTGGCGGACATGGGGCCGTGTCCAGTGCAAAATGGATATCCACAGTTGCATTTTTTAGAGAGAGGTAATGAAAAGCGCTACCAGGGATGCAAGGCTTTGAGAGAACCGAAAGGAAAAGGCTGATGCTGACTGAGTGTGAAAACGTAAGAGGCTCTGAGGGAAACGGGGCGGAGGCCGTGGTGCCAGCTGTCCTGGTCCTCCGGCCACCAAGGAGCAGCTGCTGCCCTGCGCCTCATCCCCGGGCGTCAGCGGGGCCAGCTTCTGCTCTGGGGCTTCTCATCACCCAGGCCTCCTGTCTGTCCACCTTCCTTTCAAAATACACCCCGGCGATCCCCGCCAACTCTAAAACTTGTGCTCCTCGCAGGACCGTTCTCCAGTCCCCTGGAGAATGAGGACTGGCTTCCCTCCATCTTGTAGCTGGGAAAGCAGAGAAAACAGACAGAAACACGTCTCCCGTTTGGTTGGCGAGAGAGGCGGTCTGGTCAGGGGCCCTCCGTCCTTTGCACAGTCACCTCCAGATGCGGAGTGCTCAAAAGTGGCTTCTTATCAGACCCACCCGAGCAGCTTCGTAAAGACACAGAAGGCCCAGCCCAGCCTGAACACCGACAGGCGCACCCCAGGCCGACCCGCAGCCTGCTTTGAGAGCCACGGCCCTGGGGCGCCTTCTGCGCACGAGGAAGACAAATTGTGGGTGCCCTGGACTCATTCTCTGGCTGCAAAGGTCCCAGCATGCACGGAAAGGCCCTTCGGAGCAGACAGTGCTCGGCAGGGATGGCAGGCATCCGGGCCCTACCTTTCCGACCAGCAGGTGTGCCGGGAGCAGACACTCGGGAGCGTTGTTCCGGGAGCTGTTCACCATGGACGACACCGCGTGGAAGGCTATGTTCTCTGTGGGGTGGATCAGCTTCAGCGCTTCCTGAGCCGAGACCTCACCAAAGTCCAGCCACTTAGAGATCGCCTCCTCGCCATCCAGGATGGCGGGCATCCTGGGGGGTGAGCGCAAGAAAGGGGTTGGGGGCACCAGGGGGGGGTCTAGTCAGCTGAGGCACAGGCCGCCCCCCTCCACGTCTGCAGCCTGCACGCTGTCCCGTGCCCCCGGGAACAACAGCTTAGGACAGGAGAGCCAGCTCAAAGCGTGGTGGCAAAGACCATGCCCGGCGCCACAAGTGGGTGCCCTCCCGCGCACACGCTAGCAGACCGGTGGCCTTTACGGCACCCTGGCCTAGACTTCAAGGGGAAACAAAGCCTGGGAAACCTGTCTGTCATTAAGACCCCAGCCTTCCCACCCACGGCAGGGTTATGTAGGAAGAGCTGTTTATAAAACTGTGACCGAAAGGCAACCATGGCTCAGAAAATGAAGAGGCCGCCCCAGACAACTCCTGGTACCCAGGAGATGTTAGGAAAAGAGCCCTTGTTTAGCTTCCAATTTTATGTTCTAGGCCAGTGCAAAGCATGTACACACTTCACTGGGGGGTGGTCTGGTTGAATTTAGGAGATAAACGCATGAATGTTACTTTCAATAATTATTGTTACTTCAACAAATAAACACATATTTGCTTTACTATTTTTTGGCTGCACCACACAGCTTGCAGGATCTTAGTTTCCCAGGGATCAAATTCAGGCCCTCAGCAGTGGAGGCATGGAGTCCTAACCACTGGACTGCCAGGGAATCTTCCCAAGATATACTTTTAAACAGTATTTTTAAATCTCTGAAATCTACATTTACAATGAATGGCATCTTTGCACTGTATCACTTTATTGGCAGTAATTGGCAGCAGTTTACTTTTCTTAACTGTATAAAGTAGTGGAACAAAATCATAGATTTGACGAAATAGGACTTTATTTAAAGGTGAATTAGCAAAACTAGAACTATTATATATCCCAGGAAAGCATCATTTCAGACAGAATGCTTAGGACAAAGGGGTTAAAATACATAACCCAATATGTGCCATACTGGATTCTTTTCCGCAAAACATCATAAAATTACCCCCGAGGGCACTGAGACCTGGCAAAAATTGTGAAATCATTACACAAGTATGTCAGTTCTGCTAATGCTTGTTTTTAAAATGAGAGTTTATTCCAGTGTGATTGACTATTAGAGAGCAATTTAAGCATAATGCAAATTTTGCATTTGCTTATACACAGTTTTATCTGTGAGAAAACACAGTGTGAACACAGAAAACTTCACCTCACTGAGCTGAACCTTGTAAGAGCACAAAACATGCGCCTCAGGCGCTGACAGCTACCTCTGCTGCTGAGTCAATTCAGTCGCGTGCAACCCCACAGATGGCAGCCCCCCCAGGCTCCGCCGTCCCTGGGATTCTCCAGGCAAGAACACTGGCTGCTGCTGCTGCTAAGTCGCTTCAGTCATGTCCGACTCTATGCGACCCCATAGACGGCAGTGCACCAGGATCCCCCGTCCCTGGGAGTCTCCAGACAAGAACACTGGAGTGGGTTGCCATTTCCTTCTCCAATCCAGGAAAGTGAAAAGTGAAAGTGAATTCGCTCAGTCGTGTCTGACTCTTCGCGATCCCATGGACTGCAGCCCACCAGGCTCCTCCGTCCATGGGAGTTTCCAGGCAAGAGCCCTGGAGCGGGCGCTGTCGCCATCTCCGGACGGCTGCCTAGAGCCCTGGAGTGGGGCACTGCTGCCTTCTCCAGAGCTGCCTCGGCTCATGGCCACTGTCCTCCAAAGTGGTGTTTTGCTCTGACTTTGCGCTTGTAAACTCTTCTGCTCAAAAAACTGCTCATTCAACACCCCAAACATGTCTAAGCTTCCTGGTTCAGACATTCTAAGCAGTGTACGAAAACGGAAGACTTTTAATTCTTGGGGAGAAGGGTGAAATAATAATAAACCATCTTGAAAGCCAGACTTCCCAGGTGGCTCAGTGGTAAAGAATCCACCTGTCAATGCAGGAAACGTAGGTTCGATCCCTGGGTTCGGAAGATCCCCTGGAGAAGGAAATGGCAGCCCACTCCGGTATTCTTGGCTGGGAAATCCCATGGACAGAGGAGCCTGGTGGGCTACAGTCCATGGGGTCGCGAAGAGCTGGACACGACTGGGAGACTAAATGACAATCTTGAAAACAGGAACAGAACATGCGGCATCCCCTGGGAAACAGACGTGAAGGACCCACAACAGGGAGGGGCTGGAAGAAAGGACGATCTACGGCCAGAGCAGCCGCGAGCGACGAGAAGAGGCCGCGCCCCCCGGGCCTGAAGGAGCAGACGCAGCGGGGAGATGCCTCAGTATGTGACTGGGAGACAACAGTGGAAAGGGGGAGCTTTCTCACAAAGAGAACGCGCTGTTCTGTCACAAACCACAGGACAGCACGGAGGGGGCTCTTCGCAGGGCTCTGATGGCTGGCTGCGTGGCTCCAGGCACGCCGCTGAGGCATTTCCAGGAGTGACGCTGCAGTTAACTGGGGGAGGAGGTCCAGCGCATCAGAACGCTCGGTTCTGACTAAATATGTATCTATTATGAAGGCCAGCCTCGGAGGAACATCTCAAAGGCAGAAGAACACATCCCAGGATTTAAGACCGGAAAAGACAACCATTCCGCACCTCCGTCTTCCCACCACGTCACAGAAGGTCACAAGCTGCGACTCCTCCAGCACAAGCTGCTTCCAGGCCTTTTTAAGGTGCGGAGCTATATTTACCACAACTTCTTTCTACTTTTTTAACCACGCAACGCGTGAAACGGTAGTACAAGCTTTATTGCTACTGCTACTGCTGCTGCTAAGTCACTTCAGTCGTGTCCGACTCTGTGTGACCCCATAGACAGAAGCCCACCAGGCTCCCCCGTCCCTGGGATTCTCCAGGCAAGAACACTGGAGTGGGTTGCCATTTCCTTCTCCAATGTGTGAAAGTGAAAAGTGAAAGTGAAGTCACTCAGTCGTGTCCGACCCTTAGTGACCCCACGGACTGCAGCCTACCAGGCTCCTCCATCCATGGGATTTTCTAGGCAAGAGTACTGGAGTGGCTTGCCATTGCCTTCTCCGACAAGCTTTATTAGATCCCTATTATTTTTGTAACCGGGTCACTGACAGATGTTCCCATGCTGCCCCCTTATTACCACTTTTCCGTAGGCTCTCTGGGTTTCACTGCGGTTTTGCACGGCGTGGTAACTTCTAGGAACGCACATCATGTTACAGCCGTGCAGACTGCACCTGTATCCTGGGAAGCAACTGGCTTAGTTTCCGACTCTCTAAACCTGTGCATACGGAAACTCTGAGTTCCGAAAGCTGCTTGTTTAAACCCAAAGACGGCAAGCCCTGCCCTGCACCCCTCTGAACGCAGGCGTGGCGGGGTGTGTGACTTGCCTGTTGTGGATGTCGTTCATGACTTTGCAGGAGTCCACTGTGATGATGCTGTAGGAATAGAGGCAGTCTCCTCCCTCCGGGGGCTCCCAGCAGTCAAAGATCCCGGCCATGGTCAGCGGCCTCCAGTTGTCCCAGACTTTCTCCCAGTCCTCGGGGCTGGCCACAGCACCCACCTGCTCGGACTGGAAGCAAACCCGCGGCAGATTAGGCACTCCGCGGCCGCCCTCCCCTGCAGGCGACAGCACACGGCCATCATCTTGGGCCATTCAGGCCACGCCTTCAGCACAGAGGCCCTGGACCCACCGTCAGGGAAGGACAGAGGCTCGATGGCAGACCCTCCCTGAGGTAGTAGATTTATGGCCCCGGAATGCTTTCATGATACAGTCTAACACCTCCCATGGGCATTCAGGCCTTCTGGGATCTGGAGCCTCATTCCAGCTTTCACGTGCAAGGGGAACTTGCATCCCGCCCAGCTGTCTGTAAACAAAGCCCTTGGGTCTTGCGGAGGTAACTTTCCTCTTCCTGCCCGAAAGGTCTTTTCTGCCTGTGCTCAACGTGCCAACTCCTACTTGCCTTCAAGATTCAGTTCCCAGCTTCCAAAGGCTGGAGAGTTGCCTCCCCCCTCCCTCTCGACAAGATCAGGTAGAGACTCCATAATTGTAACTTTCCTTAAACTCATCAGAGAACTTGGTCATAGGGCAGCCACTAAGCCTGAACTGTAAAGAAAGACAGGGTCATCCAAAGGGAGAGGAGACCCTACCATGGGCTTCCCAGTGGTGACAGGAGACAAACAAGGCCTCCTTTATACAGCAGCTAAGAATTCAGATAAGATGATCATCCAACTGCTCTCTGCAGAGCATGGGCTCGCCCGAGAGGGCTGCAGGCGGATGGACCAGCCTCCGCGGGTGCTCACAAGAGAGATAGGGCCGGGGACAGAGGAAGACTCCCTGCCCAGCGTGTTCAGGTGCCCGGGGACGGCGAGAAGCCCCACCCCGCCGTTCTCCTCCAAGGAGCACGAAGCTTAAGGAGCCAGGGGAGAAGGGATAAAGCCCGTCACCCCGAAGAGTCAAGGGAAGCCCGCTGAGGCTGCAAAAGGGTGACAGGAACAGCTCTCTGCTTCCCGGGGAGAAGCAGGCTCACCGAGAAAGCCCGAGAGTGGGGCCATGGTTCTGCTTGTGATGAGGCTGAACGCGGGCAGCACAGAGAGCTCTGCAGCCTCTGTGGATGAGCAGGCCCCGGGTGACGGGCGGCAGCAGGAGCCTGGGGAGAGCATCCCGAGGGCTGCAGAGCGCGGGGAGCAGGGCTCTTGAGGAAAACCAACCCTCACCCTGAACACGGGGCGACAGTGAACAGTCAAAGTGTCTGGTGCACGACAAAACGCAAGTCCAGCCCAGCTCCTGACAAGATCAACTTGTGTCCACGTCCAGACACAAATACGATTGGCCTCAGTCTCTCTCCTACCTCCTATGTCTGGCAACCAGTAAAAAAATCTAAGGTATACAAAACAGCCAGATAACCAAGGGACTGCCAAGATACGCAGAAATCAACAGGACCAGACTCCAGAGTAAAGAAAGAGCGAACTTAAAAACGGCCCGGACTGAAAGGCAGAGAGAAAGAACGCAGTATATGAGACATCTGGACGCTACAGGACATCTCACTGTCTGACACACGTACAATGAGAATCCCAGAAAGAAGAGATAATGGGACGGAAAGAAAATCTGAATAATTTATGGCTGAGAAATAAAAAAAAAACTAGGAAAGACACCCAACCGAGCACCCAAGGAGCCTGGAGAGCTGAGCAGAGAGGGACACGCTGCTGCTCCTACCTTCTCGGTCTTGGCCTGGGGGAAGTAGATGAAGTAGGGCTGCCGATGGTTTGTGGCCTGGCGCCGCTGCCACTCGAAGAATCCGTCCGCTAAGACGACACAGCGTCTCCCCTTAAGCAGAGGCACCTGGGGGAGCACGGGCGACCTCAGAGCGGCAGTGCCTCTGCACGTCGCGTTTCACAGCTATGAAATCGCACACACACAGCTGCTGGAAAGATTAAATGACGTGCCTAAGAGGAAACAGGCGCCGTGGAGCCGGTCTCCAAAGCTGGCCGCCCCCACGAGCCCCACCCAGCAGGATTCACACGCAATGAGGTCCCCTCCCTCAGTGACCTCGGGCCGGCTTGGCCACAGCAGAAGCGATGCTTGGGACTTCCGAGGCGGGGCCATAAAGCCCCGTGGCTGTGCCCTGGAGGGTGAGCAGGGTGCTGAGTGAGATGCCTGACTGCCCACCCCCACGAGACATGTGGGCGGGCCTCCTGGCTGAGGGCGGGACACGTGGGCTAGGAGCCCCCTGGACGTCCACTGTCCTGAGACGCAAGCGCCACAGGAGAACCTCCGGTTGGGACCACGTGTCCAGCTGGGCCGGCAGCCCGCGGCTGAGTGGGAGAAACAGACCCGCTCTGCCTCCCCGGGGCACAGAGCACAGCACGCTCAGTCTGGAGCCGTCAGGCGGTGTCCGCAGCTCCAGCCGTTCGGACCGAGAACCCGCCGGCACGCGCACCCCCTCCCACCTTGAAGGACCGCTTCTCCATCACGGTGTCACTGCGGCAGTTGCTGGTGTTGATCTGCAGCTTGGAAGGATCCGCTTCTCTGAACCAGTAGGGGACCAAGCCCCACCGCATGGGCGCGATGATCCGCTCGGACGAGTCTGCATCCTGCCACGAGAAAGGTAAGGTGCAGTGAGGAGACGGGAAGGAACCTGTGAAACCTTCTGGAGGGAATGCAGCACGTTACTTGGAGGAGGAAATGGCAACCCCCTCCAGTGTTCTTGCCTGGAGAATCCCATGGACAGAGGAGCCTGGCGGGCTACAGTCCACAGGGTCGCAAGAGTCGGACACGACTGAGCGGCTAAACCACCACCAGCAGTGTCAACACGCAGAGCGGATGACTGTGAACAGGCGGAGCTCCTGCGTGCAGACAGCACTAGTGACCGCTCACGATGTGCGCGGCCAGCGTTCTCAGGCAGTGTGTCAGGATGGAGGACATTCTGCCGGGGAGTGGCGGGGCAAGGAGGTTTAGCTCCTGCAAGCTGTGTGTCAGGGCCGGCCACAGGAGAGGCAGGCTCCGGGGCCCTGCGCCTCACGTGGCCCAGCTCTGACAAAGCACACGCGGCAGTCATCCCGCGGAAGGTCCGTGCTGTGACTGGCGGCACACGGAAGGACGTGCACCGTGCCTCGTGAGCCCTGAGCAACAGGGAATGATACGAGACTACAGGCGTGGCCCTGTACGTGGCACGGACAGGCCTGCTGGGGAAGTTCGGCGGACAGTGATCTGTGAGAGCGGGCCTGCGGGAGTGATCAGCGCCTTGGGATGGGCAGAAGCAGGGGATCGGGTGAGGGGGTTCTCGGATTGGACCCCACAAGAGGAACAGGCCTGGGACAGAGAAGAGATGGGAGGAGGGACCAGAGGTGAAATCAGAGGCCGTGCCAAGACTGGGCAGGAAGTGGTTTCGTGCAGCAAGCGTACAGCAAGCCTGAGGATGCTATTTTTAGGAGGGCCCATTCATAGGGTTGGCCCTCAGGCAGCATGTGAGGACTTGGCTTTTGAAAGCGTCCCCCTTCCCTAACTGATTGGGATGGTATCCTATGCCTGCTTCAGGCAGGAAACAAGGTTCTTGCTGAGCACCGGCTTTCCTTCTGGGCATCTGGGGGGCTGCTGCTTGCTAGGCAGAGCGCCTACGTGACCAGCCCCCAACACACCTTGGGCCTGTGTCTAACGGGTCCCTCTGGGCAGAAATGCTGCGCACGAGTTACTGCCTCTGTTGCTGCTAGAGAAGGAACTCGTGTGTCCCCTCCCAGGGAGGGAGGAGAGGCTGTAAGGAGGCCTGGGCACAGGTTTCTCCAGATCTCTACTAGCTTCTGTTCACCTTGCTGATTCCACTGTGTGCCTTCCCTGTAATAAACCGTGGCCACGGCACATGCTGCCTTCTGACCAACCTCCACATGTGAGGGTAGTCTTGGGGCCCCCGCCCTGAACATACGGTTGCTAAACTTTTTTTGGGTACCTGGCCCCTTGAGAATTTGATGAGCCCTACAGATGAAAACACACACACTGTTCTCTCGGCACAGACACTGGGCTGGTTCAGACTGAGCAGAGTGCATGCTGGGCTCTGCTGCAGTGGGGTGGCGGGTCTGGTGAGAGCAAAAGACACCCAAAGGCAGGAAACCAGCACGCTGGACGAAGAAGACAGGGATGACGGGGTCTTGAGGGCCGGAGGACTGAAGTAACGGTGGCACTATTGAGAAAAGAGAAAACTCCCCAGAGGGCTGTGATCTGGGGAGAGGTCACAGGCCGGTCACAGGTTACAGTGAGAAGTCTGGGGCAGCTTAGCGGGAGGGGTCCCAAGTGTCTGAGGGTTCTCCCGTGTGGCGGGGGTTGAGGGGCGTGCGCCGTCCCCGTGACTCTGACGGGCTGTGACTTGACTGCACCCAACAGAATGTGGCAGCAGAGACGCTGCAAGATCTCTCGCCAGGTCACAGGGGTTTTCGGCCTCCCCCACGTTGGCTGAGACCCTGCCGTCGCTGCCCCGAACCGCCGTGGATGAGATCCAGCGAGGCGGAGACCACCACGCCTGAGAAAGCCCACATTTTGGGGACCGGCCACGAGCCGGCACTTTGCTCAAAGGCCCAGGCAAGAGCCAACCACAGCGGGCAGGTGAGACAGGGGAGGGGCCTCTACACCAGATGCTCGCAGACTTTTCTCCGGAAGGCTAAATATTAAGTATTGCAGATTTTGTAGATCCTACAGTCTCTGTTAGTCATTTGTCAATAAACACTGTTACAGGGACAGAGCAGCCAAAGGCAACAGATGAATGGATGCTGCTGTCCCAGAAAATTTCATGTAGGGAAATCATCAGAGGACCCTGGCTTTCTGCCTCCTGAGACCCCAGACTCCAGGGACAAGACAAACCGTACCTGCAAGGTCTCGCCCTAATTCCTCACTGGTGAACAAAACAGAAAGCTTTTCTGAGTCCCCAGAATGAAATCCACAGAGATGCTTCCTGTGTCCCACAAGCAGGTGGAATTAAAACTGAGGAGACAGGCGGCATGGTGGAGAAGGGAAGAGCAGACTTCTGTAATGGACCAGACGGCGGATATTTGTGGCTTTCTGAGCCCATACAGTCTCTGCTGCCGCTCAGCTCAACTCTGACACCCTTGGCATGTCAGAGCAGCCAAAGAGCAAGTGAGCATGGCTGTGTTCTAATGAAACTGTTTTATAAACACAGGCAGTGCACAGGGCTTGATCAGAAGACCATGGTTTGCCAATCTCTGGAATAAAGGCAAGAATAAGGTCTTCGTAAGGAGACCCTGGTTAGATGTGTGGCATGGAGAAGGTAGACACAGTATTTTTCGAGGTTATGACTAATAATAAACCGCAAAATCTACATAAAGGTGACTGGTGAAGCCATGAGGACACAATTTCTTGGAGAGTAAATCAACCACAGGATGAAACCTGCGGGAGCTGGGTGGGGAGAAAAAAGGAAAAAGGAGAAATGAGGGAAAGTGCAGTCCACGAAGAAGTATCTAGAGAGGTAAAAGCAGCATGAAAAGAGCTGAGAGCAAGGGGTTCTGAGAGCACGGGAAACCGTCTAATAGGATCTTAGAAGAGTTTCCCTTTTTGTTCCAAGCTAATGCATCACCGACTCCATGGACATGTGTTTTAGCAAACTCTGGGAGTTGGTGATGGACAGGGAGGCCTGGCGTGCTGCAGTCCATGGGGTCGCAAAGAGTCGGACACGACTGAGCAACTGAACTGTTCTCTTCACAAGATCCTGTCTCATTTCTTTTAAAACCTTGCCTGCTATTAATGAGCTAACCCCTCCCCCACACACCACAGGGTCCATGCTTGTTCCACGTGCAGTCACTGCAAACAGTGAGTGAGGGAACCGAGGAGCAGCTCTGGGGGAAAACACAGTGAGGCTGCCAGGAGCCTGTGATGATATTTTCATTAAGTGGTCCTCATACAACCGTGCTGTCTCTGTATTTCTGTGCAGCATATTTACTATTATGTGTTAGACTTTAACTCACATGTATTGTTGGTTCATTAATTTTGAATTCATGACCGACAGCCACAGTAACTCATGCCTGAGTTAAGCGTCTCTGACACATGCAAGTTCTCTGTAAGGCATGTTACCTCATTCTTGCTTTTAGGAATCCTAGCCTGCGCTTTACCACTATGCCTGGAGACAATTTTAAACAGTGAGATTGCCGGCAAAAAGCACAGAAATGCAAAAAAAAAACCCAGCAATAAACAGACCTCAAGAAAGACACTTGTTTATAGTATAACAGCCAAAACAAGAAAGTGGAGATTTGATCGCAGCTGGGAATGTGTATTTGGGACTCATAGTTCACCAGTCTGTATGTCCACAAGGGACTCGAAAGCAACATGCGTATTATTTTTTGGGGTTCCAAAGTAGGCCAATGATGCTGCTAAACATTCTACGATGCACAGGCAGGCCAGCTTCCCACAACAAACATCTCACTCAAGGTGTCAGCACTGCCGAGGCTGGGAAAGCGTCGTCTTACAAATTCCACACAGCGCCTTTAACTTGAGTGCGTTCACTCGACAACTGTAAACCAAACCCAGGTAAGGGGCTGCCCCATAGGGGGCGTGATGAATAGAAAGTACTTCTAAGCCAAAATACTGAGAATGCTGCTCAGTATTACTCATCTCCTCCTCTGCCCTCTTGGACTTGTGATCAGAACAGCTGGCAGCACTGGGGTTGGATAACCAGAAGGGGAAGCAGGGTGCAAATCGGCGGTTTCAAATGCAAATATTACAGTCTGCACACAGGCACCGGTCTTTGATGATGTGGATTAACGAGCTGAGATGGTTCTATTTTGGCTTGACAATTCCACAATGTTTCATTTTCAGATAAATAAAAACACAACTATTTATCAAAATCAGGAAATCCTAGTGATCTTTATAAAATTCATGAGATGTGGAGTCAAAATGTTACATCCGCAAGCGTGCAGCACTGACGGGGGGGCTCTGCGTGTTCAGGGGCCCGCCTTCCCGCTCCGAGTTCCAGGAAGCATGGCCAGAGTGCAGGGGCGGCCTGGACCTTGGTACCGGCCATCCCTCACTAACTGGGTAACCTGGGACCACTCACAGTCTTCACACCTGTTTTCTTCCTGCTAACATTCATTCTACAATGAGGTGGTACAAAGAGAACCAGGGCTAAACACTAAGAAACCGCACACCGTCAATCCTTGTCTCCAGATTATGCTTTCTTCTGAAACGTTTTATTTTTTCCTTCCCCAGTCAAGGTTTCCCATAGTATTTATTTTATTTTGATTTTCTGCTCATTAAGAAGTTTTTTTTTTTTAGTTTTAACAGGGAAGTATGCACCAACTAAAAATGGCTCGAGTAAACTATTTCATGTAAATGGCTTCACTCAACCAAAAAAATCAGTTATCTCATATGTTGATTTCAAAATATGATCTTCCTAACGTAAAGATGAATCTTTTGACTACCATACAAATACAACACTTCTGAAGAGCACACAACAGGGACGTCCCTGGGGGTCCAGTGGTTAGGACTCTGCTTCCACTACCAGGGGCACAGGTTCAATCCCTGGTGACCAAATACGATCCCTATATCCTGCATGGTGGGGCCTAAAACTTGAAAAAAGTATGCAACAGGGGTTCAAGCAACTTCATAAAGTCACTCATGCATTACGGGCCAAATAGAATAAAAATCCAAGATGGAAACAATCAGGATTTTAAAAGACATGGAGAAACTATTATTCTCCGGAATGAAGCATTTTTACCACACAGCATATATTCATACATCCCCCCTCTCTCTCTTTCAGGAGATAAAGCAAGGAAGCAAAACATTATAAATTACTGACCACTCCAACACTACAGAGGTAGAATCTGTAAACACAAAGAAAGCAATTAAACTTTGGAATACCAGACCAAACACCTCTGTTCCTAGCTTCAGTTAAAGATAAAACAAGCAGAAAGGGTAGAAGCTTCAGCGTTCAAGAAACATCAGAGGTGTTGTAGACTAGTTTTAACCCTGCCCTAAGCCTAGAGAGTCTGATAAGCTGGACTCCTAAAGGGCACAGCGATCCCCCGCTCCTTCTTTTAAGATACCTAAATGACCCAGATCAGGTCGGCGCTCACCTTCTCCAGGTGCAGCCGGGACAGGAGCACCGGGCTGCTGGACCGCGGGCTCTTGTTGTACGAGGGGCAGTACCGGTCGGGGTCCCTCCACTCCGGGAGCCGCTGGCGGCCCTGCCGGTCCCGGTAGGCGCAGGCCCGGGCCAGGACCTCCTTGGGCAGGTGGCAGGACGTCCGGCCGCACATCCTCGGCGCCCACACCGCGGGCCCTGCGCGCGGGGACGGGGGGAGTCGGACTCGGGCCTCGCCCCACGCGGCCCGCCTCTCCCCAGCCCTGGCCCCGGCCCGCGCGCCCGGCTCCCGGGGACGCCGCCCGCCTCGCGGCCCGGCCCGGCCCGGCGACAGGAGGGAGCCCCCGCGCTGGGCCGCCTCCCGCCCCGCCGCCCCGAGCCCCGCTCCGCCCGCTCCAGGACCGCTGACCCCGAGGGCCGAGCCCCGCCGCAGCCCGCGCCCGCCGCGTCTCACCCGCAGCTCACCCGCCGCTCTCTGCGCGCCCGCGGGCCCGCGCCGGGCCCCGCCCCTGACAGGCTCCGCCCCCGGAGGTCGTCGGGCCCCGCCCCGCCCCTGACAGGCCCCGCCCCCGGAGGTCGTCGGGCCCCGCCCCACCCCTGACAGGCCCCGCCCCCGCGCGCCGGCGCTTCCGCCCGGCCCGGAGCTGCACCCACTCCCGCACGCTGCCTGGGACTACCCGGGAACGTGGCTCTCCTGAAAGCGCCAGACAAGGAGACGGATAGACTCGGGGTCCACGTCCTCCGTGTTGGCCGTGCCCCTGCGGGGTGAACCGCCCCCATGGCTAACCTCGGGCAGCGGCTGGGAAGGGCCCGAGGGTCCAAGCTGTCCTGAGAGGCCCACGATGCGACCCAGGGGCCTGCGGACCCTGCTCCGCACAGCAGAAACCAGGGCTCCAGGTCGTTGTGGGGGTGAAATCAGAAAACATTGTCTTTACCTGGCAGTCATACTAACTGCCCATGGTTTGGGGCAAAACTTGAAAATCCATCAGGAAAATTACACGAATCACAGGTCACTCAAACTTCAGTGGGCACCAGAACGCTTTCCAAGGCCTCCACCTTTACCCCCACCCCAAATACGAATCTTTAACGGTTGACGCCAATGTTTTTAAAAATAGGCGAAACAGATGTAATAGCATAACCACCACGCCTGGGTTTAAAAGCCCAGCTGCATAAACCACGGCCTTCCGCTGTGGGGCTGTTCCTCTAGCAGCAGGAGTGCACCCCCACCTCAGACCTGGCACTAGGCCTGGTGACCCACCCAGACCCCCAGACCTCACTGATCTACAGGAGGGTGGTTCTTCCCGCCCACTGCTGTCATCCTCAGCAAACCCGTGCTGCTCCTGCTCCTGGGTGTGGGGCACGGGCTGAGGCCAGTGAGAGGGTCCTGTCTCCTGCAGGTACAGTGGCAAAGGGCTATGGGCAGCAGGAAGCCAGACCCCTAAGCACGAGTCTGCAGAAGTAGCAGTCATTCAATAAATACATGCTGATTTATTTGTAGGAATAAGATGATGGTTCCGAAGGGGATAAACTCAGGTGGTGCAAGCACTTTATTCATTTGCAATGCCCCTTCCCTGGCAGGCAAGGCAGCAACTTCTAGGACGAGCTAAAATCATGCCCCGTTTAAAGAGTCACTGTCAGCAGAGGGGTTTGGGGCAGGGGGTCAATTTAACAAAACAAAACACAACAAAAAAGCCTCAGTGATTCCTAATTGCTTTTCAATACACAGGCTTGGAAAGGAGCTTCCACTGGGTTCAGGAGGAAGGCGTGACTCCTGCGCAGTGTTCGGGAGAAGGGGAGGGCGTGGTCCGATGCACGCTGGCCTCTTAGCCCACAGACGCCAAGACAATGTCCACGGGCAGCCCCTCCGAACTTCGGGCTGTCACCTGCATAGTGACCGTGTCCAACAGCAGCAGCCGGGAGCGCACGAGGATGTCATGGCCGCCCCGGAACACGCCTGCAAGGGAGGAGAGAAGGCAGGCGCGTAGGCCGAGGCGGCTGCGGGGCTGGGCTGAGCGGGCCGTGCCACAGCCGGCAGAGGCAGCTCTGGGGAGACGGCAGCTGCGCGAGGCACTGGGCACGTCACTGCACCGCTGAGCTGCAGCATCGTGAGTGACCCCGGCAGAGACCAGTATGCACGTCACGCTGCTGCCAAGCCCACATGAACTACCGGACACGTATGGCTCTGTGTGACATCACCGAGGCTCCCACACGTCCCAACCGCACCGAAGCTCACAGACCAAGGGACAGCCCCACCGTGGCACAATCGCAGTGCAGGTGTCTGCAAAACCCAGGGGACAGGGCTGCCTCGCTGTGGGCTTGGGGGCGGTCAGCTGTGAGCAGAGCACTGAAGCAGAGCCACTCCTAACCCTGTTTATAAACACTCAGAAAAATAATTTCCCTTCGTTCATTGTTTCAGGTGCAGTAAGCGAATTGGATCATTAGCTTTTGGAGAACCAATGGATCAGAAACATTTACATATGAAATGTCTGCGTATGGAGTTTGCTCTAAGATAATCTGTGGGTGGAGAATGCGGCTGGCTAGAGATGCTCGTTGCTACAGCTGGAGGAGGAGTGAATGGGGGTTCCATGTGTGTAAGTTTGAAAATTTCCAGAAGTGCCTAAAAATCCCATTCCTATTAGAAAACAATAACCAACTCAGTGGAAAAATATATAAATAAAACACATATGATGTGTCATATCAAAGGATATGAAAACAACTATGGCACTTTGCATTTGAGGAGATGCTGAGCTCATTCAGTATACAAGAGACGCAAAGTGAAACCACACCAGGCACCATTAAGACGCCCGGCTAAGCCCACACAGGTGGGGAACACACTGGTCGGAAGTGTGGGAGAGAAGGCATACGATTCCCAGGGAAGGCAGCTGGAAACATTTACCGAGATGAAAAAGGCACTCTGACCTGCTAAAGCCTTGAGAAACTTACCCTACAAATACCCAAAGGGCACACATCCAAAATAAAGTGCCTAAGTATACACGTGCGTACAGGATTATTCTCTACAGCACGGTCTGTAATAGCGGAACATGAGAACAATCTAGGTGTTCATCGGTACATGTACTGGTTCTCTGAAAAAAACAGCTGCAAGAACCAATGACAGCTCAGTCTGGGATGACGGGAAAGTTCTGGAGGTGGGCGATGGTGACAGATGCAGAACAGCGGGGATGTACTTAATGCCACTGAGCTGATGTAGAAATCATTATATTGGTAAATTCCATGTTATTAAACAAAGAAAAAAAAAAGAGGAAGCTCTTCAAGATGCACCGTCAAGTGAAAACCCAAATGCAGAGCAACGCATCCGCCATCTGTACATAACTGTTTGACTCTGCAAAGGGCAACGTGTATACTTGCTCTCACACCCTTGTGATCACAGGGAGGTGCGTGGCGTCCTGTGCAGCAGCTGACCGGCTGCCTGTGGGCAGGGACACTGAGTGGCCAGCAGCAAGCGATGGGGGAAGACGGCGCGAGCTGGTCTTCCTATAGCGTGTGATGTGCAGCGCTGTGAGCTCTGAATCCCCGGGCTCCCGGGCTGCCCAGGCCGTTGCCTCGAGAAATGTCACTTACCGGCCAGGAGCAGCGTGTGCGTGTTCTTGTTGTCCGGCACTTTGTCAGACCGCTCACAAGGATGCATTCCTAAGAACTTGACGATATTGCCCACAGCCTCTACAGGGAGAAGCCCCAGAGTTATTAACCCACTTACCTCATCTCCACCTTGTGCCATCACCACTCCCCCAGCCCCAAATCCCACTGTGCACAGCTTTTAATGAAGCAGCATCTGAACTGTCCCTTGTGGTTCAGCTGGTAAAGAATCCACCTGTAGTGTGGGAGACCTGGGTTCGATCCCTGGGTTGGGAAGATCCCCTGGAGAAGGGAAAGGCTACCCACTCCAGTGTTCTGGTCTGGAGAATTCCGTGGACTGTATCATTCATGGGGTCACAAAGCATCAGACACGACTGAGCGACTTTTTTATTATTTTATGTATCTTAACTATGTGCTCTAGACTTGGCCCTGGATCTTCAGGGGATGGGGGTGGAGATGGGGGAGGAGGAACACTTCAACAGTGGCCAAGGGTCTTGAAAGGCAGGCACACCAGAACCGGCACCCCCAGCATTTACCTTCGAGTGTCTTGATGGTGGACAAGGTGAACGTTTCCTCCTTCTCGAACTCATCCCCCACCTCGTCCCAGGCTGCCTCGAAGTTCAGCTTCATGACCTTCTGGATGTGATCCGCTATCGTGACTTCCAGATCCTCCAGCTGGGGGGTGATAGGGGGGGCCTGAGGCACACTGCTCCAGGGCGAGACGGCTGAGAGCCTCCGCTCCGCTCTGCCCACCCACCCCTCCCACCGCGCAGGCTCCAAGTGCCGCGCTCCGGGGCCGGGCCCCACCAGACCGCCGGCCTGTCCTCAGCTGCTCACGGCCGGGTGGTGGCCCCCCAGCAGGACGCACCCTCAGATGCCGAGCTCCTGGAGGCTCCAGCCCTTTATATAGAGCAGTGTCGTATTTGCGTTTAACTACACACATTTTCCTTACGCTCTGTGTCACCTCGCGATTATTTATGATACTTGATGTGATGTAAATGTTGCGGAAACAGCTGTAAATGCAGCGCAAATGCCATGTGAAAAGTTGCCTTGTGTGATAAGCTCAAGTTTTGCTTTTGCCAATTTTCTGGAACCCACTCTGTTTTCCATCTGTTGGTTGGATCCATGGAGGCAGAACCCACAGATGTGGGGGGCCCATCATCCTCCTCTTGGGGTGTCGGCTGTGAGAGCGCACCCTCTGCAGCCCCCAGTGCCTGATTGGATGGGGCGGGGGGCAAGGAGTGCTCAGAGGCCACCCCCTGTGAGTTAGCCGGGCCTGCTCTGACGCCCACCCTGGACTGATTGTGTGGAAAGGCTCCCGCTCATTCGCCAGCAGCTCTCCGCTGAGCCCCTGCTCCCATGCATGGGGAGGGAGTTCACAGGTAGGACACAGCCCCTGTGGCAGAAGCTGGGCCTCGTACCCAGCACTCCTGGCCTTGGATTAGGTCACTGCTGGCTCAGGCCTGGACCCGGGAGGACACAAGTGCCCATCGGGTGTGTTCCAGCAACTGCCCCTCTGGCCACGAGGGCTATGGCAGTCTCCATCCCAGGCTGCCTATCAGGCTCTGCACTCAGATGGCACGGAGCCACAGCACCCTGGGCAAATCGAGAAAGACCCTGCCCTTGGTTCCTTGCTAGCCCCGTGAGCTGGAGCCGGAAGGGCCATCTCACTGCATCAGAGGGTTGCCAGCAGATACAAACTGACCCCATTTCTCTAGAAAGCAACTGACAGCATGAACCAAAAAGCCTTAAAATCGTGCTGAGTCTTTGACCCAATTATCCTACTTCTAGAAAAAAATTGTTAAAAATTTTTTTTTTTAAATTACTCTACTTTTAGTCCCAAGAAGGCAGATCTGAAACACAGATACAAATTTATACCGAAAGGGGTGTTTAATGTAGCACTTAAAAAGAGTGAGAATTTGGAATCACAAATGCCCAATGTTAACGGAATACAAAGTGAGGTGAATTAGGATAGATCAATAGAAGCGAGTATTTTAAAGTCACTAAAAATTGTGCTTATGAAGCATTTGTACTGACGGGAAATTACAGCCCGGTTCTACGTGAACCCAACAAGAGAGGTAACCTGTGTAGTGGCCTCACAGAGGCAGCCCCTCTCCCCGAGCCGTTCCCAGGGCTGCGGCTACCTTTTTCCTGCCTGTGTGTGCTTGTGCTTCCCAGGTTTTCCCGTGACGCGTGAGCACGGACGTCCCCGCGCCACCCACACGGGCACGCACGCGCAGGCTGGCCGGAGCCCCGCAGCCGCGCCGCCCTTACCACATACTCGTCCGCGTACCCCTCGCTGTCCGCCTCCCCGGTGGTGGGGTCACAGTCCTTGACCGTGAACTTCATCGTGCAGCTGAACGTGCAGGCCACTGCGGGAGGCAAGGCACGCCGTCGGGGGCCTGCCCTCCAGTGCCAGCCTGCCCAGAGTCTGGACCGAGGGCACCCGGGTGGGGAGGCAGGAGCGCCCTGTCGCAGCCTGGGGAGCTGCCCTCGTGAGGAGAGAGAAGCAGGGGCAGAGGTGCTTCCGTGTCCCTGTGCCGTCCAGGCAGCGTCCCAGGCCTGGAAAAGCCCGCTCCTTTGGCAGGACTGCACTGGGACAGTCCTGTGTGTGCCTCTCTGGCTCCTTCACGGCTGAGACAGAGTCCTGCCTGAGGACCTGGGCTCGGCCTCTCAGCCTCGTGAACTCAGGCAAGCTGTTTACCCAGATCCCAGTCACCCTTTGGGAGAGAGACAGCAATGCTGCCCCAAACGGTGTGTGAGGAGGAGATGAACTGCTGTGCGCACAGCCGCAGGGCAGGCTGGTCGTCCCCTCTGGACCAACCTCGAGGAGCTGAAGCTCTGACCGGAGACGGACAGCTGGTGCACAGGCCACCCTTCCCCCCTGACCCAGGGGCCCCCAGGAGGCTGGGGGGCTCACCCGCTGTGGGGTCTTCCTTGGGCAGGGCCACCAGCGTGTAGCAGGTCCCTGGCTGGTTGTAGGGCAGGCTCCGAGCGGGCACATAACACAGCACCTCATAGGCCTCCGTGGGCTCCATCTGCACTGTGACATTCTCCAGGGTCTGGTCGTTGAGTGTGTTTGTGCAGTCAAACTGGACCAGGAGCAGAGGGGCTGAGAGGCTGGGCCGGGGGGCCCCTGAGCTGCAGAGGAGGCTTCAGGAGCCCTGCCTCTCAACCCAGGGCCACCCCGACTGCCGACCCAGGCCCCCCATCTCCATGTGGACACGCAGGAGCCACGCAGGCCCTGAGTCAAGGACTCGACGCACAGCAGCTAGAGGCAGACCCGGCGTCGAGCCGGGCTCCAGCCACTCAGCGTGGGGGTGCCTGACCCCACAGGGGGCCCCCGGCTCACCTGGAAGACCATGTGGTCAGGGAAGGTGTGCTTGGTGCAGCGGACGACGTACTCTGTCTCCGACTCAGTTAGGGCCACGGGTTCAGGCGAGGACTTGAAGAGGGGCCCTAGCCCCTGGAACTCGGGCACAGCCGCCAGCTGCTCTGAAAACCACAGGCGGCACGTTCACCCGGCGGCTCGGCGGGGTCTCTGATCAGTCCTCGGGCTGCGGGTCCTCAGGGCTGTGCCTGAATGAAGGGCTCACTCCCGGTTCCCCGACACACCTGAGCACGCCCTCCCCGCCTTCACGCTGCTCAGCTGGTACCACTCCGTGAAGCACCCTTCCCGCCGTCCCACATGGGACGCCAGACCAACCGATGGATGTCAGGCCCACAGCCCGGCCTCGTCCATCCAGAGACCCCCTCAAGCTTAGAAGCTCAGCAAGGGTGCTCAGAAGAGGGAGACAGGGAAAGACAAAGAGGAAGCAAAGGCGCTGCTGGCCACAAAACCAGGCAGAAGGACAGACTGCTCTCAGACACGTGGCTGTTGGGACAAGTGGCCCCTAAGGCGAGGGAGCAGATTCAGAGTGTTACAGAACGCCCAGCTCAGAGTGGCCAGTGGGCGTCTGGTGTAGGCCAGCTTCCCACCCCCGCGTGCCCGGGTGAACGAGGCACTGGGCTGCTGGCCCTGTTCCCCGAGCTGTGCTCAGGAGTCACCGCGCCAGAAGCACCCAGGGGTGCGGGCATGGCAACAGTGCAGATCCTCAGGCCTCCCCAGACCTGCCCGTCAGAGACTCCGTGGCAAGATCCCCCATCCTGCATCTCGAACAAGCTTCCCCTCGTGACTCTGACGCACACGGATGTCTGAGGACCACTAGGCAAGGCCCATCACTCGTCTTCCCGGTTACACTGACCTCTACATGAGAAAGAACTCTACCCGAGGCAGTATGATCCTCTGCCTGAGACTTGGGATTCTGGGGACAGAGAGAAGGCAGGCAGTATCATTATCATTCTGCTCTGTCCCCCCAGAAAGAGGCTGAACTCAGACCTCAGGACAAGGGGTGACCCAGCGTTGAGTGAAACCACTAAGTTCGTGCCGATTTCTGCCAGCAGCAAGAGGGAAGGAACACACACGGAAAGCCTGCAGTGAGAGCGACGCCAGCCAGCTCAGGGTCCTGGTTTGGCCACATCTGAGAGACGGCGGGTTGGTGGGAGACAGGTTTGGGGGTGGAAAGGAAAAGGTGGACTTGAAATGAATCCAGTGGTTATCGGGAGCCTGCTATGAGGAAGGCAGGCACTAGTGCAGTGACGGACAGAAAACAAAGACAGAGGCCGCGGACGACAGGAGAGGAGACGAGTCAGAAAGTTGGGCTGGGGTCACCCAGGACGGGAGGCTGCTGCTGGGCCTCGAAGGCAGGAATCTAGTGGACAACGTGGTCTGCCAACTAGACACACAGCCTCGCCCCTCAGAAATGCAGGAGCAGAGGGACAGACGGAGTCCTCACCAAACCCTGCCAGACAAGGTGGACGGAGCACATCCGGAGCCCGAGACACACGACTGTGTCACGGCCTCAGCTCCAATGAGCGGTGTCAGACACCCCGAGCCGGCCGGGCCCAGGGGCTCTAGCACTCAGAACAAGGCCCAGGCGGCTCTGAGCCAGTTGGAGCTGGACTTTAATTCTTGCCGCCCTCCCCTTGATGCTGTGCAAACTGGGGTAAATCACCATGTCTCTCTGAACATCCAAATCCTCAGATACCAAATGGATGCAACAATCTCCACCTGAGGGTCAAGCATGCTGTCTAAACACTCTCAGAGCCAGCACACAGGGGAGACCTGATCTCAGCTCCTGGGGGAAAAGCCGCCGTCCCAGCCGCAGCCTGCTAACCCTACGAGTCCCCTCACTCACCCTGGAAGATCTCCTGCCGGGTGGCGGCCACCTTCTCGGGCTGCTTGGTGGCGGTGACCGGGGTGCTCTCTGCAGGAACAAGCACGCCGGGTGACCCACAGCTCAGAGACCGCCAGGGCATGTCGACCACAGCGCTGTTACTCGGGGACTGTAATTTCCACCCCCCAGTGTGAAGTACGGAGCACGGGAGACAGCGTGCCAGTGTCTGTGTGCAGGTGGCTTCCTCCCTCAGGGCCAGAGGCAGGCAGGGCAATGCCCTCCGCCCAGCACGGCCCCTTCCACCCTGGGCAGCTGCGGTGGCCTTGCGGGCAAGGCAGACCCTCCAGAGGAGGCCTGGACCCAAGGGCCTCTGAAGGACACAGGTGTACCTCACCTGTCCTCTGCTCTGCCATGGGCGCGGTGGCCAAGGGCACAGACTTGAGGTCAAAGGGCTTCTCCGACGGCTCCAGAGTGTACTGCTGCAGCGCCCTCTCCAGACCCGGGATGGACACGGTCAGACCTAGAGGCCAGAGCAAGACGGGGGCCCGGGGGTCAAGGCTGTAGGACCCTGAGAAACCCAGCGAGGCCACCAAGCCCCCACTTCTCAGGACAGCCTCCTCTGCAGGACTGCCTTGAGGAGCAAACGGAGCCAGGAAGGGGTCTGGATAAGGGGGGGCGCTCGGAGGTTTGTGCGACGGATGAGCAGTTCACCCCTTGGGCTGTTCCCACCCTTGGGGCCTGGGCCTCCAGAGGTGACAGGGATGCCCTGCAGCTGCAGGGGCACCAGCGGAGGGCACCCCACCCGGGGAGGCCGCAGCCCGGGGAGGGGCGGGCGGGGGGACTCACCGTTCAGGATGTAGCCGGCGTTGAGGGCCTTCTGCTTCTGCTCCAGGACATTGAGGTAGAAGGTGGCCCGGTCCCGGACCTCATTGTCGTCATCCATCACACACCTACGGCCAGAACACGGGGAGCTCCTGACGGGGGCCCGCGGGGGCAGGGGGCGCTGCAGGCCTCCAGCAGAGGGCAGGGAGAGGTGGCAGGGCGCCTGCACCCCGATCACCATACGCGATTCCCGGCTATCAGAGGCACAGGGTGGCGGTATTCACTTCCCCGGGACCCTCCCAGAGCCCACCCAGGGAGGGCGCCATGTGCCTGTACCCAGCAGCACACGTCAGAAAAGACTTAAACACGACCCCTGAATTCCACTCCTGGTGCACGCCCAAGAGAACAGGAAGCAAGTCACATAGAGACGCGTGCATGCGTGTTCACAGCAGCGCGGGCCACGCCAGCCATGACCCGGAACCGGCCCACATGCCTACTGGCTCATGAAGGAACTATCAAACGAGGGCTCTTCATGCCACACAGGGGTGTCTGCCCATAGAAAGGCATGAAGTACGGGCATGGGCGACAACACGGGTGAGCCCTGGAAACCCCGTGAAGGAGCCAGACACGTGAGGGGCGACCGCTGAACGCCTGCGGCCACATGCCAGGCCCGGCAGGCAAATCCAGAGCCGGAGGGCGAGCGAGGGGCTGGGCAGGGCTTGAGTACTCGCTGCTACATGGTTCTGGGGTGGTAAAATTGTTGTCGAGAATTCCCTGGTGGTCCCATGGCTGGGACTCTGCGTTTCTACCGCAGAGGGCCCAGGTTTGATCCCTGGTCAGGGATCTAAGATCCCAGAAGCCGCACAGCGCGATCAAAAGAAAAGTTCTCAACTTAGACGGCAGTGGTGGTTAAACAACTCAGAATGTGGCAAACCCACTGTATTATGCATTTAAGATGGGGACACTGTGTGGACTGCGAGTTAAATCTCAGTAAAGCGGTTTTTTAAAACAGGAAGCACCTCAAGTTAACACCTAGGTGGAGGGGTTTTGTAGGCCCTGTGTTTCACGCTTTTCTGTTTGCACTGTTTTCTACAATCAGTAGCTGCGCAACTTTTCTCCCCCTTTCCAGCGACAGAGAGTAGCCGCCGGCCGAGGGGACGCCGCACACACCTCTTCAGCAGCACCAGGATACTGGGCAGCATCTCTTCGTTCTGCGCCCCGAACTTGGCCAGAGCACTCACAGCGCCTGCGTGCACGAGGCAAACACGGCTCAGGTCAGGGCACGGAGTGGGCCAGCCAGCCCCGAGCCGCAGGCCCAGCCCAACACCCACGACAAGCAGCCCCCTGGCCTCACTTCTCCCGGGGGAGGTGGCCTGGTCCTCGGGCCCAGCAGCCCTTCTCAGCTCTAACTACCAAGGGGCCACGAGAGCTGCCCTCAATTTCTGTATCCTAACGGCCTCAGGCACAGCGAAGCCTTGCTGCTGCTGCTGCTAAGTCACTTCAGTCGTGTCCGACTCTGTGCGACCCCACAGACGGCAGCCCACCAGGCTCCCCCGTCCCTGGGATTCTCCAGGCAGGAACACTGGAGTGGGTTGCCGTTTCCTTCTCCAATGTGTGCAAGTGAAAAGTGAAAGTGAAGTCGCTCAGTCATGTCTGACTCGTAGTGACCCCATGGACTGCCGCCCACCAGGCTCCCCTGTCCCTGGGATCCTCCAGGCGAGAACACTGGAGTGGGCTGCCATTGCCTTCGCTGCAGTGAAGCCTTCGCGACCGTAAATCAGAGGCAGAACGGTCTACAACTGACAAAGGAGGAACTGCTTGGGGACCGTCTGCCCGGAGACGAGAGGGAGACAGCAGCCAGTCACAGCCAAAGGGCGGGCAGGGTGGCCGCACGCGGAAGTGCACACTCATTTAGGAGCGTGTGCTACATGAATTACATCTCAAGAAAGCTACCACTGAAAAGTCTAAATGCCAAGAAGAAAGGGAGCAGAAAGGGGAAAAAAGGAGAGGTAAGCGACTACGTACGGAGAAGGCAATGGCAAGCCACTCCAGTGCTCTTGCCTAGAAAATCCCATGGATGGAGGAGCCTGGTAGGCTGTAGTCTGTGGGGTCGCTAAGGGTCAGACGCGACTGACTGACCTCACTTTCACTTTTCACTTTCACACATTGGAGAAGGAAATGGCAACCCACTCCAGTGTTCTTGCCTGGAGAATCCCAGGGACGGGGGAGCCTGGTGGGCTTCCGTCTGTGGGGTCGCACAGAGTCGGACACGAATGACGTGACTCAGCAGCAGCAGCAGCAGCAGGCGACTACGTACAGTGAAGCGGAAACAGCTGAGGTGAGCCAGCGCTCAGGGGCCTTCAGTGGGTGCCGCCCAGGCCCCTGGGCCGCCCTCAGGCCTGCAGGAGCCCAGTGCCCGCGCCCCGGGCGCAGCCTGCTCCCACGCACCTGCGCGGACCTCCGCGTGCTCCAGCACCACGCGGTTGTAGATGAAGCGGATGTACTTGGAGGGGCTGCTGGCCCGGGGCCCCTCCTGGCCCAGCAGGTGCAGGATGCGCGTGGCCAGCACGGCGAACTCGCAGTCCTCGATGAACTCGCACAGGTGGGCCAGCCCCGCCTCCCTGCTCTCCGCGCTCTCCTCGACGACGCTGACGATGCAGTCCACGATGGCCCGCTTGTACTCGAAGCCGCCCTGCAGCCCAGGGCGCCGGGAAGCTGAGCACCAGAGGCTCTCCGGAGCCCAGCTGCAACCTGGCACAGCGGCCCAGCCGGAGCCTGGAGGCGAGGGCCTGGCTCCCCCACCGCTACCTCCCTTTCGCGTAAAATCTAAAGGCTCAGGCTGAATGCTCGCTGGGGCCATTCTGGACCAACTGCAGCTGCTTTAATAGAAACCTCTGGGACTTGATTTTCTTCCCACCTTTGAGACAAAGGCAGAATGGGTAGTACAGAGGCTGGAGAGTAGGGGTTGTCCTTAAATGGGAGCAGAGTTCAGTTTTGCAGGATGAGAAAGTTCTGGAAATTAACTACACTCCTGTGTCAAAGTATTTAACAATATTGAACAATATATACTTACGAGCAGTTAAGGTGACGAACTCTAGTGTGAAAGTCGCTTGGTCTGTGCGACCCCAGGGACTATACAGTCCATGGGATTCTCCAGGCCAGAATACTGGAGTGGGTAGCCCTTCCCTTCTCCAGGGGCTCTTCCCAACCCAGGGGTCAAACCCAGGTCTCCCGCATTACAGGCAGATTCTTAACCAGCTGAGCCACCAGGGAAGCCCAAGAATCCTGGAGTGGGTAGCCTATCTCTTCTCCAGAAGATCTTCCCGACACAGGAATCGAACCAGGGTCTCTTGCATAGCAGGCGGATTCTTTACCAGCTGAGTTACACGGCAAGCCCTCAATGAATTCTATGTCGTGTGTATTTTATGATAGCGGTCTCCAACATTTTCGGCACCAAGGACCGATGTTTGTGGGAGAAAGTTTTTCTATGGAGAATTGCAATGGCTAGAGATGACAGCAGAAAGACCGTTAGCCATCTTCTGCTTCAGTATCGCCTCGGGGCATCTGCTGAGTCTGTACGGCACATCATCAGTTACGACTGCAACCACAGTGCCTGGGGCATGTTTGCACTGCCTGCGCACGAGGAGCCAGCCAGCTAACAGGTGGGTCCAGGCCCGCCCGCCCGGGAGCCAGCAGCCAGGCCACCCGCTCTTACCTCTTCCCGCAGCATGGAGAACAGGAAGCTCATGAGCACGGCGTGCTTGCGGGGGTACTTCTGACACAGTGCGCTGATGGCCTGCACGACCACGACCTGTGCCAGAGACAGGCGTGAGCCACGGCCAGGCCCCGTGGGCGGCTCCTTCAGTCCCTGGGGGCGGTAGAGCCCCTCCTCCCGTGGGGCCGGGCCGAGGCGCGGCAGGCCAGGGGAAGGGGGACCTCCAAGCCCCCCGGGCAGGGCAGCGAGCACAGTGGTCCAAGGCCCCAGTCCACACTGTGGTCCCCCGAGCCTGTTCTCCTACTCAGACCTCAGGGCAAGTACACATGCACTTCGGTGGGGCCTTCCCAGGGCCTCCTGGACGGCTCCCCCGAGGGCTGCTACCCTGAGGGTTTCCTCGCTGCAACAGCGTGTGGAGCGATCCCGTCCACACCGGTGTCGGCTTCCACGTTCCCACCCCAGAAAGTGAGCTCCGAGGGCAGGCAGCGTGTGCACTGCTCCTCTCCCCCCTCCAGACTCTGCCAGCACAGGACACAGCACACGGGACAGTAAAGGGATTAACAGGCTGGGAGCTCCCAGCCTCGCTGACAAACCAGATGCAGCGCCTGACACTTCTCCACCAGCGAGGGCCCCGTCAGCACCCCGGCCCACCCCACTCTGGGCGCAGACTATGGACCTTGAACTCATCCGAGATCTCGGACATGAAGGAGGAGATCTGCTTCATGAGGCGGTCGATGCTGCCCTCACTGCCCGTCTTGAGCAGGGTGGTGATGGCCAGCGTGGCGATGCTGCGGTTCGAGTCTGTCACCAGGTTCTCCAGGTCCAGGTTACAGGCTGTCACCGCAGACGGGTGCTTCATGGCCACCTGTACGGGAGCAAAGAGATGAGGACACGAACGGGCCACAGAAGGCCTCCTGCCGTTCTGCTGCCCTTCAGGTGGGCTCACACCAGCACCTGGTGGGCAGAGACCAGCCAGGGCTGCGCCTCCTGCCGTGGGACCAGGAGGCGGGTCTCCTGCGCCCAGGCCCCCTCGCCCAGCCCTGCTGGAAGGCCGGCCCCACTCTGTCCACCACGTGCTCACCTTGTTGAGGGTGCGGACGGCGGCGTAACGGAGGGCAGCCTTGGGGGAGCTGCAGAAAAGCTGGAGCACTGTGGGGGACAGACACGGTGAAGGGCTGCCCCCTGTGTGGCAGCCAGGAAACCCAGGGGCCCCGGGAGGGGCAGGGATAGGTCACGGGGCACAGCTGGGGGGCCAGGGCTCGGAGACTGTTAAGACCCAAATCCCCCGCTCAGCTATTCCCCAACTGGTACGGCCACCCCAACCGAGGAGAGCACACCTGCCCACCCCCAGGCAGGGCCTCACCCCCGGGAGACCCAGCTGCATGGGGCAGGTGGGGGACGCCTGGGCACCAGATACTGTGGGGGGGCGGGGCCTGGGCACCTGAGACAGCGGGGGCCAGCTCCTTGGCGCTGCACCCAGGCAGGTTGACAATGGCCGAGGCAGCCTCGTACACCACCATCTCATGCTTGTTGCGCAGGCAGCTTTCGATGAAGTCGAACAGCGGGCTGTCACGGCTGCAATGACAGACGGCAAGAGGACGCTGGGGGGCCCCCCGGGGGTCAGGCGAGGGCTCGGGGGGCGTGCAGTGGGGCGCGGTGCTGCTACCTGCCGTCCTCCTCCTCCAGCTGCCGGCTGGCCACGCGGATCATCATGCAGTAGGCGAAGGGGGACTTGAGGCCGTGCCGCGTGAACTTGCTGATCATCTTGCTGACGGCCAGGCGGTCGTTCTTCCGCACGTGGTACAGGAGCCCCAGCGCGTGGTACTGGGGGGTTGCAGAGCAGGGTGAGTGAGGCCTGAGGCCAAGCGGCCTGCTCCTCGCCTCTGGGGTGAGCACCGTGGGCGCTTCCAGAGGTGGGCCACGCCCACCAAGCCACCTGGGACTGTGCAGGCTTCCTTTCCTCCACCCCGCCAGGTGCCATGCAGATGGAGGAACTGGAGACCAGGTGTCTCCAACCAGAAAGAGCAAGCGGGAGCCGGCCTGGGCTGAGGACATGTGTCGTCAGGGGCTGCGCAGACGGGCGCCCTCACAGCAGGCCTTTGGCCTCCGGCCCTGCCCCAGGACATGTGGCTGCTGCTGCAAAGCCAGCAGGGGTAGGGGAGGGACACAGGCTATCCCCTCTACCCTCCAGAATCCTTAATAGGGCAGCGCTCAGAGCCTTCTATGTGGGAAGAAGCCTCTGTGATCCCGGAGGGTTTGAGGGGCCAGAGCGGGCCCTGGAAACGAGACCCAGTACTAAGACATGGGGAGAGGGAACAGATGCCCACACAGGGGGCCTGCAGGTCTGGGCAGAAGGGCAGAGGCTCCCACTGAACCCTCACCAGGCACCAGGCAGATGGTATCACACACCCAAAACAATACTCGCTGGTTATCAAAACGTGAATATTTTAGCATGAGCCCATCAGGTCTGTAAGCCAACTCCCCCTCCAAGAGGTGCCCTAGATCCTTTTCCTCAAACCCCCAAGTCTCCCCACCATGAGAAAAGGATTGAGGCCTGCTCCGGCCAGGGGCCGCCAGGATTTCAGCGGTGAAGTCCATCATCCTGCTGGCCAGCTCCTGAGTATTTTCAGCATCCCTGCCCCGTTTGCGGCTCACCTGGACCATGATGTTGTCACTGGACGCGGCCTCCTGGGCCTCATTCACCCAGCGCTTGACCACATCGAAGCTGCACTTGAGCAGGTGCTGCGGGGCACAGGGCACGCTGAGTGGGGCAGGCAGGACGCCCTGCCGTTGGGGTCCTCCGAGAGGGCTCAGACTCCCACCCTCACTCCCCCTGCCCTGGCAGACTTCCTGCCAGGCTCAAATCCCCAAAGCCTGTCACGGCCACCAACTGGGCCCTCGATCCCCCCCGAGTCCCCTGGCTGCTCTTTGCCGAGCAGGGGGTGGGACTCTCACAACTGGACCACACAGCTTTGGTTTTCCTTTGGAAAGCGATCTCTGATGTTTCCTCAGTCTCCCGAGCAGCCCCAGCCCCAGCCCTGGCCGAGGCTACACACCAGCGAAGACACGAGGGCGGAGCTGGAGACGCTGGGCACCTTGTCCACGATGGCCTGCTTCATGTAGCGCTCAATAGCCTGCAGCATGGTGCTCTGCGGGGCGCAGGTGACAGGGCGTGGAGCCGTGAGGGCCAGAGGAGGGGAGTAGGCATGCGCCCCGGGGCCCCGCACCCCTCCCGGAGCGGGGCACTCACGTCGGTGATCTGGCAGAGGGCGCGCACGGCCGGGCCCCGGTAGCTGTCCTCCTTGCCGGTCATGTCCTTGGTCAGGCTGCGGGGACATGGTGCGGGCCTCACGTGGGGGCCGGGCCTGCTCCCACGCCCCACCCACCCCAGCCAGGTCAGCAGGCTGGTCTCCATTATTAACGGGTGCCGCTCTGGGCTCTCAACCCTTCATCAAGGGGTCTCCATGAAAATCCACAGTGCCTGGGTCACTGCCCTGTGGCGACGTCTTCCCGGGCAGGGCTTCCTGCTGCTGTCCCTGTCGAGTGGTCGCGGAGAAGTCCCCGGACGCCGCCAGGTCCTGGCAGCTGCGCTCCACCCACCCCACCCTGGCACTGCTCCGCCTGCCTTGCCCTGCAGGACTCCACTCCCCCAGTTCCAGGAGGCTTTCCTGACCCAGACTCAAGCTGGCGGTCCTCCTGGCATGCTCTCACAGCCGTCACAGACCCCTAATGCCGGTCTGCGGGGTGACCTCCCTGGAAGCTCTGGGGCTGCGGAAGCCATGTCTGCCGCATTCTCTAAGTGAACCTACACACGCGTGTGTAGCACACCCCCAAACAGTGTCGAGGGGGAGTAGGAGAACGGAGCCCGGGGATGACCCCCGAGCCGAATGCTTCCTGAGCACAGCAGGCCTTCCTGGGCGAGTCTCCTGGGAGGAGCTGGAGTCGCTGTGGAAGCTGCCTCGGCGGACCCAGAGGAAGCAGGGAAGGGACGGTGTGTGCCTAAGTCTAGGCCAGAGAATTGCAAGGGGAACCACCCGCCGTGGAGGCAGAGTGACTGAGTGACTGAAGCGGGGGAGAGGGGGGAGGGAAGGTGGAGAGGGCGCTGGTGGCACGGCTGCGGGCAGCCGGGCGGTGGGGGCTCGGTGCTGCGGCCGCGGACAGCCGGGCGGTGGGGGCTCGGCCATCAGAAGAGGGAGAGAGGGGAGAGGGCAGGCGGCGGGGGCTCGGCACGCGGCCGCGGACAGCCGGGCGGTGGGGGTTCAGGAGAAGACGGGCTCGTGTGCTGCGGCCGCGGACAGCCGGGCGGTGGGGGCTCGGCCGTCAGGGGCCCGAGACTCGCCTGCTGGTCACGATGATGACGTCCTCTGCGATGCAGGACATCTCCTTGATGGTCAAGTAGCACATCCGACGGAGGGTGGGCTGGGCAGGAGAGGCGAAAAGCCCTGGGACCCCTGGCTCAGCCTGACGCAGGGGCAGTCCCTGACGGGGGCCCTCCCGCCACCCTGAGAGCTGCCCCCCGGAGGAGGGCTGGGGTGGCGGCACTTACGTCATTGGACTGAAAGAGTTTGGTCATGGCGAAGAAGGCCTCGGTCGCTTCCGTGGTCCCCAGGTGCTCCCCCTGTTTCAATTCAGAAAGAAGCCTCAGCTTGGGACAGAAAGGCCGGGAGGCTCCTCCTGCTAAGTCAGCCCAGGTGGGAGCCTTAGACCCAGCAGAGGCTGCGTCAAGGACAACACCTCAGAGTGGGACCCTGAGGGCACCAGAGATGGACGCTGGCTGCAACCACACAGGGGCTGTGCCCCGCCCCCAACACACCCCAGAACCGTTTTCCCCACCCCCAAGCCTCACCCTGTTACCTGGTTTATGAGATAAAGGATCTTGGTGAGGATGTGGGCACATTTCCGAGGGTTGATAGGCGTTTCATTAAACACACGGGCCTGAGAAGAAACGACCAAGGATATTTACCTTCTGGCTGAGTTTATTTCCCTTCCATGACTGTCCTCAAGTACATCAGAGATCTGACAAGGCCCAGGGTAAAGAAATACACTTGTCCTACCTTATTTTCACATGGAAGGAGCTTTGTTTTCCCTTTCTTAAAAAAATCCATTTATTAACTACTGAAATCCTCCCTAGATATTACCTGGAGATGTGCTGACTTAGAGACTAATGAACACTTAGTAAAGGCATTTTTTTTGTTGGGGGGGGGGCACACTGTGTGGCCTGCACGCAGGATCTTAGTTCCGCAAACAGGGCTGGAGCCAGTGTCCCCTGCAATGCAAGCACAGAGCCCTACCCACTGGACCACCAGAGAAACCCTCAAAGCTTATTAATTAACTGGAGGGAGAAACAAAGACGAAGAAAAGGATCAGCATAATGAATTCCCCATCTTTCCACAAACAGATTTCTCCCCTAATGTTCTACAAACCAGCACTTTCAATGTGCTAGCGTTTTGATCACACCGACTGTGAACATTCTCGATGGAAGACCCAGGGGAGCAAATGACACTTGCCTCCTGCAGCACCGCACTCTTCTCGAGGTGCTGGAACGGGTTGGAGCCTCCACCTTCCATGAGAGAAGAGACGGGACTGAGCACAGGTTGTGACCCTGAATTTCAAAACTCTCCCAGATGCAGACAATGGAGTCCCGACGGCTCGGAGACTCAAGCTCCAACCGCTCTGAACAGCAGTCAAAGCTCTACAGGCTGCTGACAGATCGTGCCAGCCTCCTCCAGGGAGCCCCCCGCCGCCAAACTACTAACTCACAGGCACCCAGCATCCCTGGCACAGCCTCGTGTGCCTCTCAGAGGGTCATGTCTTTCACTCCTTTGTGCAGCTGGTACCTAACTGCGCCCCTACTGCGTCAGGGACCATCGTTGCCAGTGACTAGGGTTTCTGCACCTAGCAGAAGGCACACTTGTAATTAATGACACACTTAAGTATCTGACTGACGTCTGCTGCCTCCACTCCGCGGCGACCATTCTCATATTCCTAGCTTGCTCACAAGCGCGTCTCACTGGCTCTGCTGCAGAGTCAGGGCGCAGTGCAACCTGGCATGCACCGGGCGCTCAATACGTCTGCTGGATAAATGAATCGGAGTCAGGGTTCTCAACCACCGATCCGGGCACCACCGACTAGGACGCCCCAGCACGGGCGCGGCCCCAGGGAATCCCCAGAGGACCACCCGGTCTGGCGCCGTGCCCTGCCAGGCGGGGAAGCGGAGGCCCAGAGGCGCAGAGCCGCGCAGGGTCAGCCAGCGAATCGCGGCCCGAGCTGCCGGGTGAGGGGCAGCGGGGCCCGCTCGGGCTCTCTGGGGCCGGCCGTGGATGGCGCTGCACCTTCGTTCAAGTCCCCGGGCCCTCGCGTCCGGTAGGAGGCCTCCCCGGGAGGGAGCGGCGGGCCTGCGCGGGTGTCCGGCCTCCCCCGCGGCTTGGCCCTCTCACCCGATTCCTCGTCCTTCTTGTCGAATTTCTTCAGCATGGCGATGTAGCTTCGGGAGCCCAGCGGCAGCCAAGGAAGGACGCGGCGGCCGGCGGTTCCGCACTGGCCACTTCCGGCCGGCCACGTCGCCCGGCGCTGTGCGCAGGCGCACTTCCGGGCCGCGCCGCCGCTCGAGGCGTGCCCCGCGCCCGGATGCGGGCGGCGGACGTCGGCCTGCGAGCGCCACGCCCTCCGGCGGTGCGTGCGTCCCCGCCTCACTGCTCGGGGCGGGAGTCTCGGCGGGCGTGTCGGCGGCGGGGCCGAGCGTGGCGCGCTGCCCGGCCAGCCCCCGCGGCGGCGCGGCGCCTCGCCTCCGTCGGCCGCGCCCGCCCGCCTTCCCCGCGCGCTGGCGGCGCCCCTGCCGCCGTCACGCGCGCTGCCGCGGCGGCCGCCCCTCACCGCCCGGACGGCGTCGGCCCTCGGCAGGCGCTCTGCGAGCGGCCGCCCGCCCGGCGCGCGAGCCATGTCGGCGGCGCGGGGCACAGGCGGGGCCCTGACTGCGGGGGCTGCAGGCCGGCGCGGCCGCGGCGGCGCGCTCTGCAAACGCGCGGGCACCGGCCGGGCGCCCGCCGCCCGCCACGCGAGGGGGACGCGGGCGCCGCCCAGGGCCGCCCCCGCGGCGCCGGGAGGACACCCCGCGGCCGAGGTGAGGACGCGCGCCGGCCCGAGCGCGGGACCCAGGTGAGTCCGGGCGCAGGCAGGGCCCCGGGGCGGCGGGGGCGTGGCGCGCGGGCACCCGACGGCTGGCTCTGCGGAGGCCGCGGCCGCGGTCGGGGGCCGCAGGGGGCCGGGGCCGCGGGACCCGTCTTAGCCGTCGGGAAATCAGTCAGGAGTCAGAAAGATGCGCCCAGTCTTGAACCAGTGACTCCGCCCCTTGCCCGGAGGAATTCATCCAGAAGAAGAAAGTAAGTTGCTCGCTGCAGCACTTTGCCGCAAGAAAATTGGAAACATGGAAACATCCTAAACGTCCAGCAATAAGGGGATGGTTAACGGAATTATGGTGCATCCATCGGATGAAAGATTTCACATCCCTATGTAAAGGCATATTTCTGATGGCTTGGGAGGCAGTCATCCAAACTTGTTAAACAAAATGAAACATTAACAGTGAAAAACAGACTATAAAAGTATCCTTAATTCAGTTGAAATAACGTCTCTTGGTTAAAAACCAGGAACGAACCCCACAAATTTGGGTTGTTGGGTTAAGACCATGAAATACAGACAAGTTGCTGCTGCTGAGTCACTTCAGTCGTGTCCGACTGTGTGCGACCCCATAGACGGAAGCCCACCAGGCTCCCCCTTTCCTGGGATTCTCCAGGCAAGAACACTGGAGTGGGTTGCCATTTCCTTCTCCAGTGTGTGAAAGTGAAAAGTGAAAGTGAAGTCGCTCAGTCGTGTCCGACCCTTAGCGACCCCCCCACGGACTGCAGGCTACCCGGCTCCTCCATCCATGGGATTTTCTAGGCAAGAGTACTGGAGTGGCTTGCTATTGCCTTCTCCGACAGACAAGTTACGTTGAGTAAAATACAAATAAATATAAAATACCCTTTTATGTTATGATATTCTATAGAATTATATACCAAGGGAAATTTTTATAACACCTCATTTTTACAATGAGAATCGTGGGTTGTAACTCCAGTTCTGAGTATGAGGTCGTATGTCATTGTGTCTGTTTCAGTTCAGTTCAGTTGCTCAGTCGTGTCCGACTCTCCGCGACCCCATGAATCACAGCACGCCACTCCTCCCTGTCCATCACCAAGTCCTGGAGTTCACTCAAACTCATGTCCACAGAGTCGGTGATGCCATCCAGCCATCTCACTCTCTGTCGTCCCTGTCTCCTCCCGCCCCCAACCTTTCCCAGCATCAGAGTCTCTTCCAGTGAGTCAACTTGTCGCATGAGGTGGCCAAAGTATTGCAGCTTCAGCTTTAGCATCAGTCCTTCCAATGAACACCCAGGATTGATCTCCCTTAGAATGGACTGGTTGGATCTCCTGGCGGTACAAGGGACTCTCAAAGAGTCTTCTCCAACACCACGGTTCAAAAGCATCAATTCTTCGGCGATCAGCTTTCTTCACAGTCCAACTCTCACATCCATACATGACCACAGGAGTGGGGGTTTTACTGCTCTTAAATACAGTACAGTAATGTACATTCTTTCAGTTCAGTTCAGTTGCTCAGTCGTGACCGACTCTTTGCGACCCCATGAATCACAGCACACCAGGCCTCCCTGTCCATCACCAACTCCCAGAGTTCACTCAAACTCACGTCCATTGAGTTGGTGATGCAATCCAGCTATCTCATTCTCTGTCGTCCCGTCTCTTCCCACCCCCAATCCTTCCCAGCATCAGAGTCTTTTCCAGTGAGTCAGCTTGTAGCATGAGGTGGCCAAAGTATTGGAGCTTCAGCTTTAGCATCAGTCCTTCCAATGAACACCCAGGACTGATCTCCTTTAGGATGGACTCGTTGGATTTCCTTGCAGTCCAAGGGACTCTCAAGAGTCTTCTCCAGCACCACAGTTCAAAAGCATCAATTCTTCGGCGATCAGCTTTCTTCACAGTCCAACTGTCACATCCATACATGACCACTGGAAAAACCATAGCCTTGACTAGATGGACCTTGGTTGGCAAAGTAATGTCTCTGCTTTTTAATATACTATCAAGGTTGGTCATAACTTTCCTTCCAAGGAGTAAGCATCTTTTAATTTCATGGCTGCAATAAGCATCCACAGTGATTTTGGAGACCCAGAAAATAAAGTCTGACACTGTTTCCACTGTTTCCCTATGTATTTCCCATGAAGTGATGGGGCCAGATGCCATGATCTTCGTTTTCTGAATGTTGAGCTTCAAGCCAACCTTTTCACTCTCCTCTTTCACTTTCATCAAGAGGCTTTTGAGTTCCTCTTCACTTTCTGCCATAAGGGTGGTGTCATCTGCATATCTGAGGTTATTGATATTTCTCCCGGCAATCTTGATTCCAGCTTGTGCTTCTTCCAGCCCAGCGTTCTTCAGGATGTACTCTGCATGTAACTTGAATAAGCAGGGTGATTGCTAAATCCTTTGTAGAAACGAAGGGTATGGGAAAGTACCGGGGAAATTAGGGAAATCTGAGTAAGATGTGTAGATTGAACCAATATCATTGTTATCCTGGTTGTGGTATTCTCTTTTTTTTTTAATTAATTTTGCTAGTTTTAAAAAATTGAGATATAATCCACATGCCTTAAAATTTATTCTTTTGGGACTTCCGTGGTGGTCCAGTGGCCAAGATTCCCAGCTCCCAATACAGGTGGCCCAGATGTGATCCCTGATCAGGGATCTAGATCCCATGTGCTGAAGCTGGGAATTCACAGGCTGCAACTGAAAGATCCTGCATGGTGCAGTGAAGATGGAAGATCCCGCGTGCTGCAGCCAAGAGCCGTGCAGCCAAGTAAACAAACATAAACATTTTTTAAAAACAATTCCCTCTTCTGTAAGTGTACAATTTGGTGATTTGTAATATATTTTAAAAAATTGTGCCTCATTACCACTAATTCCAAAACGTTCTCGTCGTCCCTAAAAGAAATGTTCTCCATTCGCAGTCTCCGTTTCTCATTCCCCTCCCCCAACCGTTACCCTCCTTTCTGTCTCTGTGGATTTGCATGTCTGGATATTTCATGTAAAAGAATCATACGACGTGGCCTTTTGTGTGTCTGGCTTCTTAGTGTAATGTTTTCAAGGTTCATGTCAGCATGAATCAATATTTCATTCTTTTTTATTGCTGAACAATATTCCATTTAGGGATATACACACACACACACATTTTGTTTATTTAACTTTTACTAGTGTGGACATGAGTTTGAGTGAACTCCGGGAGTTGGTGATGGACAGGGAGGCCTGGCGTGCTGATTCATGGGGTCGCGGAGAGTCGGACACGACTGAGCGACTGAACTGAACGGAACTGAACTGAACCAGTTAGTGAACAGTTGGGTTTTTTGGCTCCTCAATAATGCTGCTGTGAAGGTTTGTGTACAAGTCTTTGTGTGACATATGTTGCCATTTCTCTTGAGTACAAATGCTGTGGAACAGTAACTGTAACATTTTCCCTAACTGCCTGATTTCCAAAGCATCTGCTCCCCTGTATTTTCCCACCAGCAATGTATTAAAGGTTTCAATTTCTCCAGGTCCTCACTGACACTATCTTTTTTTATTAATAGCCACCTTAGTGAATGTGAAGTGGTATCTCATTGTGGTTTTTATTTGCATTTCCCTGATGGTTAATGATGTTAGGCATCATTTCAGGTACTTTAGGCTATTTGTACATCTTCTTTGAAAAAATGTCTATTCAAATACCTTGTCCATTTTTAAGTTGAGTTATTTATCTTTTTTTCATAGACTTATGAGTTCTTTATAACCGTGCTGCTGCTGCTACTGCTCAGTCACTTCAGTCATGTCCGACTCTGTGCGACCCCACACAGGGCAGCCCACCAGGCTCCCCCGTCCCTGGGGTTCTTCAGGCAAGAACACTGGAGTGGGTTGCCATTTCCTTCTCCAGTGCATGAAAGTGAAAAGTGAAAGTGAAGTTGCTCAGTCGTGTCCAACTCTTTGCGACCCCATGGACTGCAGCCCCCCAGGCTCCTCCGTTCACGGGATTTTCCAGGCGAGAGCACTGGAGCGGGGTGCCCCTGCCTTCTCCCTTTATAGCGCTAGCCAGGCCCTTATGAGGTATATGACTGACAAATGCTTTCTTTGATTCCGTGGTTGTCTTTTCACTGTCTTTGCAGTGTCCTTGGAAGCACAGACAGTTTTTACTGTGATGAGATGCAATTTATTCATTTGTTGGTGTTGCTCACGTTTTTACTGTCTTTTTTTTATATATGAGAAATCATTGCTTGATCCATGGTCGTGAAGATTTACCCATATGTTGTCTTTTAAGAATTTTATAGTTTTACGTCTCACGATTAGGTCTTTGGCCCATTTGAGTTAGTTCGTGTATATGGTATAACGTTGGGGTCCGACCTCATTCTTTTTCGTGTGGCCATCCAGTTGTCCCAACACCATTTGTTGAAGATTGTTCTTTCTCCCATTGACTTGTGTTGGCACTTTTGTCACAATACAATTGACCACAAATGTATGGATTTATTTCTGGACTCTCATTTCTATTCCATTGATCTTAGTTTTGCAAGATCTCACCATTGGGGGAAATTGGGCAAAAGGTATGAAAGATCTTTCTGTATTATTTCTTATAACTGCTAGTGAGCATACAATTATATTAATAAAAATTTACTTTAAAAAGGCAGATATTATTTTAATGATACCTTCTCATCACCACCACCCTGACACCACACCCCGCCCCAAATAAAGGAACTGTTTTGTGTGAAGAATTTCCCCAGCCTTCCGCTGTGGTTCCTGTTCTTTACCGCTAGGTGGCACCAACTCTCCCTTTTTCCAGAAGCTACCGCAGGAAGAGACTGTGCCAGGACTTCTTGCCAAGAGCAGGGCCTCTTGCCAGGCCCTGGCTGCCGCCATCATGATTCAGGGCAGAGTCCTGGCCGCCCTAACTGTGCCGAGATCACAGGGGGACTCCAGGCTGCCTTTGCTTTCGGGACTGCTTGTTGCCGTGTGCGATGCGTCCTCCGCACGCCTCTGCTCAGGCGTTGAGGGCACTCCTTCACTCATTCTTGGCTCTTCAGTCAGCCCCTCACGTCCGACTCTGCAACCCCATGCACTGCCCACGCCAGGCCTCCCTGTCCTTGACCGCATCCCGGAGTTTGCTCAGACTCGTGTCCACCCACGGTTACATAATGCTCATAAACACAGCCAGTACTCTATCCAGGTAAGTCATTGTTAGGAATAAAAATTGGACCTTTGGGAACTTTCCTGACAGTCCATTGGTTAAGACTTGGCAAAATCACTGCTGAGGGCCCAGGTTCAATTCCCGGTCAGGAAACTAAGGTCCCAGAAGCGTCGTGGTGTGGGGGAAAAGAAAGGCAAAATAACTTTAAAATGTTCGACTTTTAAAGGATGTGATAAAGACTGTAACTACTCCACACACCTTTGCAAACTATAAAGGACTACTCTTTAATCAGCTATGATCATTACTGGGGCTGGGAGATCACAAAGAAAGTTCAAAGTAAATATCATTGTGCCTTTATAGTCATAAAAACAAATCTCAGAGAGACTTGTGTAAAGGGCTGAAGTACACGGTAAAGAATCTGCCTGCAACGCAGGAGACCCTGGTTTGATCCCTGGGTTGGGAAGATCCCCTGGAGGAGGGCATGGGAACCCACTCCAGTATTCTTGCTTGGAGAATCTCATGGACAGAGGAGTGTGGCGGGCTACCGTCCGTGGGGTCTCAAAGAGTCGGACACGACTGAGCAACTAACACATAGGAACGTGGGCGTTACGTGGCTGTAGTTCCTTGTGTCCACTGCTGTATAATAGCCCATTGTGAATAAACCACAACATATCTCTCTTCTTATTGCTGGGCATTTACATTGTTTCCAGCTTTTTTTAATCATACAGAATAAATGCTCCAGTGAACATTCCTGTGCCTGTCTTCTGATGCATGTGTTTACAGGAGTGCCTCTTGCACAGACACATCCAGGAGCGGAATAGCCTCATAGGGACGTTCAACCTCATGAAGTAGTGCCAGTTGCTGCCCAGGGTCCTTGTACCGATCTACACTTCCCACCGTGGAGCCACACCTTCTCCAGCTCAGTGTTATTAAATCCACTTTCTGCCAACCCAGCGGGCATAGATGGACTCTCACTGAGATCTAATCTGCTTTTCCCTGAAGTTCCAAGCCTTCTACTTGCGTACTGAGCAGCCATGACCTTCTGGTAACCAGAACGCAGGCGTTCTCTGCACCATGCGGGTGCTGGTCTGTGTCGACTGCGTTTATTGCAGCTCTCCTCCCAGCTTCTGACTTGTCTTTTCTTTTTCTTTATGGTGCGTTTTGATCAAGGTAAGCTTAAGAATTTGATGTTGTTGAACGATCCGTGTTTTCTTTTGTGTAAAGTATATCGTGTGTCTATTTTGAATGGCGTGTAATTGATTACCAATGTTAATTTCAGGTATCAGCACAGTGATTCAGTTATACACGACGTGTATCTATTCTGGTACGAATTCTTTTCCAATTTAGGTTGTTACAGACTATTCAGTAGAGTTCCCTGTGCTTGGCAGTAGGCTCTTGCTGATTACTTTATGTAGTGTGTGTGTCTGTGTCAGCCCCAGACTCCCACTTTACCCCTCTCCCCCACCTTTCTCCGTTGGTAACCTTTAGTCAGACATGACTGAAACGACTTAGCAGCAGCAGCAGTCTGTTTCTGAAGTCTGTGAATCTGTTTCTGTTTTATAAATAAATTCATTTGTGTAATTTTTATATTCTATATAAATGATACCATATGATATTTGTCTTTATTTGACTTAGTTCCCTTAGTGTGATAATCTCTAGGTCAGTCATGTTGCTGCAAATGGCATGATTTTGTTCTTTTAATGACTAATACTCCATGGTATTTATGGACCACACCTTTTCTATCCATTCACCTGTTGATGGACACTTAAGTTGCTTCCATGTCTTGGCTGTTGTAAACAGTGCTGCTGTGAACATTGGTGCATGTATCTTTTGAAGAAGAGTTTTCATCTTTTCCTGATGTATACCCAGGAGTGGGATTGCTGGATCGTGTAGTAGTTCTGTTTTTAGTTTGTGTTTTTTCTCAGGAACCTGCATACTGTTCTCTGTAATGGCTCTATCAGTCTCCATCCCCCCAGCAGCATAGGAGGGTTCCTTTTGCCCCACACCCTCCCCAGCATTCATTGTTTGTAAACTTTTTGATGATGGGCATTCTGACTGGTGTGGAGCGACACCTCGCTGCGGTTTTAACCCGTGTCTCTCTAAGGATTAGTGCTTTTGAGCATCTTCTCAGGTGCCTGTTGGCCATGCAGGCCATTTGGAGAAACGCCTGTTTAGACCTTCTGCCCGTATTTTGATCAAGGGTTTTGTTGTTGTTGTTACACTATATTGAACAACACAGTTTTATGTTTTCTTCCAAAGATTTTAAATTTTGCTTTTCACATTTACGTTCTGACTTCATCATAAGTTCTTTTTATGGCGTGAGGTAAGAGTTGGACACGACTGAGCAACTGAACTGAACTGAAGGAGTTGATTTCATTTTTTTCCACTTGGATAATCAGTTGACCAGCACAGTTCATTGAATAATCCTTTCCTTCCACACTGACTTGCAATGCCATTTCTACCCCATGTCAGACTCCCAGCTATAGTCTGTGCGGCCCATGGGTCTGTTTCTGAGCTCCTATGCCGTATCATTGTCAGTCCGTCTATCCGTCTGTCGGTTTTGCACTATCTTAATCATCACAGTCTTAGGGTAAGTGTTCACATTAGTATCTCGGAGGGTGAGTCCTTCCATCTTATTTTTGGAGCATGGCTTGCCTTTTTTTTTTGCCTTTATTCCTCCATAGAAATCGTCCAAGTAAAGCTTGTTTCATAGACAGTCCTGTGGGATTTTAATTAGAGTTGAATTAAATCTGTAGATCAGCTTAGACAGTCTTTAGCATAACCTTGGCTACATGCACATGTATGTAACTTTCTACTTTTTTCAAGTTACCTCTGGCACTTGAGCGCCCCCCGGTGGCTCTGACGGGTGCCAGGTAGTTACGGTCTGCACAAGCTGTCTAATTTAATCCTCACAGTCACCATTTCCCGAGTTCACCAAGCCTTGCAGGATTTGATGATTTGCCACAACTCGCCTGGGGGAGGCACAGAAGAGCCAGTGTTTGAGCCCAAGTCCATCTGACCCCGCCACAGCTCTGGCGTTACTGCTCAGGATTTAACTGGCTCCAGTCTCTCCACGTGTAAACGACTCATGATGAGTGTCTCTGGTATACATTTTGCCCCTGTTCCCAGAAAGTTCCTGTCAGTTTACTTGCCCAGCTGGCTCCAGTCTCAGCATTTACAGTTGGAACCCACGGTGAACCGCAAGCCAGCGAAACTGACATTCCCTCAGCTGGTTCTTGACACCAGACACAGAGCTGAGTCATTCTCTTATGCTGTCTCATTTAATCCTCACAGCGCCACCAGGAAACCGAAGCTCAGAGAGGCACATTCATTTGCTCAAGATCACACAGCAGACTAGGGCCACAGAGGAGCCCAGGGGTTAACATCTTAAGAGCTTCCAGAGGATGCCCCTCACCTGGGAATAAAATGCGGACTCCTCCCTGTAGCCTGTGAGGCCCTAACACCCTGCATCCTGCCTCCCTCCTGCCTCACTGGGATTCCTCCTGTTTCTCCAACTCTCTGTGACCCTGCCCTGCGGGCAAGGCCTCTGCCCAGCGTGCAAGCGGCTGTGCTCTCCTGTTGTGGCCAGTTGAAAGGCCACCTCCTCAGAGAGGTGCTCCAAACCTCATAGCTGAAGTCCCATGCCCTCTCTTTTCCATGGTCTTGTTCTGCTTTCTTCATGGCAACTTAGCACTGTCTGGGTTGATCATTTGTAGTGAAAGTTCTCCTAAAAGGTAAAAATAATAGGATGTGTTAGTGTGTGTGTATAGACAGAGCAGGAGGTTGAGTTTTATTGTAAGGAATTGGCTCATGCAGTTATGGGAGTGGGAGGTCCCAAGACCTGCCAGGTGCTCAGCAGTCTGGAGCCCCAGGGGAGCCAGTGACTTAGTTCCAGCCCAAGTCCAAAGGTCTGAGGAGCAGGGGAGCTGATGGTGTGGTTTCTGTCTGAACACTGGCAGCCTCAAGACTCAGGAAGAGCTGACATTTCAGTTTGAGTACAAAGGCAGAAAAAAAGCCAATATTGTAGTTTGAAAGGCCGTCAGGCAGGTGTAGCTCCCTCTTATTCAGTGAGGTGGTTTTTTTAAACACAAGCCTTCAACTGATTGGGTGAGGCCCACCCACATTGAGGAGAGCAATCTGCGTTACCCAGTCTGGTGTTTTAAACGTAGTCTCATCCAAAGCACCATCACAGACACGCCCAGGATGATGAGTAAGCAGATGCCCAGGCGCCCGTGGCCAGTCAGAATGACGCAAAGTGAGCCGCAGCACTTGTTGACTGTATCCCTCTACCTTCAGCCGCTGAGGCAGGTCTGGCACGTTCCTGGCACACAGTGGGGGCTCAGTAAATAGCAGTGAAATCAGTGAATGATAAAGCCCAGATTCCAGCTCGCTCTGAGCAACTCTGTGTTGATTCTTTCTCTGCAATAAGACTCTCCTTCAGATTGATCGTTTGGTTGACTGGAAGGAAAAAAAAATAACATCTGAAGTCAAATGAATGTCCATGTGCAAATGCTTGGTATTCATTTTGTGTGATGAAAGCGCCCAGGACTGGGAGTGTCAGGCAGTTCAGCTTCTCCTGGACTCCCTTGGTGCCCAGGAAAACAGAGTTCACAGCCACCCTGCTCGTCTCTGGACGCGTGGCTGCAAGCCTGAGAGGCCTACAGCATGGCTTCAGGCTTCCCGAGAGAAGTTTTCCTGTCGCTGCAAGGTAGGAGGAGAAGCAGCCCTCCGCAGGCTCCTGGCCCGGAGGGGTGGCAGGGCTGGGCTGTTCTGTGACTTACCAGGAGCTGGTGACAGTGAACAGAAAGGGCTGAGAACATCTCCACCTGCCCGCAGACTGGAGGACAGCAACAGAGTAGTGGCAGTTCAGTAAACTGACAGGGAGCATCTGTCAGAAACTCTCCGAGGCCCACGCCCACCTCACGGGGCCCACTGACCTCTGGCTGTGCCTGACTTTGCAGATTTTGTGGTCAGAAAGGCGCCAGAACAAATCTACCTTTGCGTGAACTGCTGAAACACTCACGCGTGCTATCATGGAGTGTACACGAGTCACATTCATGCACAGGGATTCAGTGCAGGCACCTCTTTGGAGGGGGACCCTGCTGTGGCTTGTGAAGGGCCTGGGACTTGGAATCCCCAGGAAGTTCAGCCACTGGGGCTGCTGTGTCTTCCTAACCATCGTTAGGGACCTCCTAGACATTGTGCTCTGCTCAGATGTGACCAAAGGCTGGTGTCCGAGGAGGAAGGGCATGGCTGGTTTGCCTGAGACACAGATGACTGCCCCAGGCCTGCCGCAGAGCCACCGTGATTTCCGCGTGACCGATGCTTTCCCACGCTAAACGTGCGAAGAGAGGGAGCCCTTCCTGGACCGCTCTTCCCTACATGTCTCTCTGCTCCAGGGAAGAGTGTAGACAACCTACAGAAAGCCCGGGGTGACTCCTTACCGACTTGCCCTCGTTCCAGTCTCCACCTCTTTGCCGCCAGCCTTGCCACTGCCCCACGCACGGGTCTGGCTCTGCGCAAGGCCCTGGCTTTGGCCCTCCGATGACTCTGGGACCCGTGGGTTTCAGTACTCCTCGGCTCAGTCCTCCAGCACCGTGAACGAAAGAAGGTGAGAGTGGAGTCGCTTAGTCGTGTCCGACCCTCAGCGACCCCACAGACTGTAGCCCACCAGGCTCCTCCATCCGTGGCATTTTCCAGATGCTGGAGTGGGGTGCCATTGCCTTCTCCAGGAGAGCTTCCCAACCCAGGGATGGAACCCAGGTCTCCTGCATTATAGGGAGACGCTGCACCATCTGAGACACCAGGGTGTATCACTTACCACTATACAGATCACCCCAAAACTTAGCTGCCTGACATAAGATGCCAGCTCATGCCCTTAGGGTGACCGGTATCGAAAGAGCAAAACATCTAGCATCGGGAGGATGTGGAGAAACGGAACCCTTGTGCTCCTTTGCTGGAAATACGAGGAGGAAGACATACAGAGGTTCCCCCAGAATCCAGCATAGAATCACCATGTGATCCGGCAGTTCCATCTCTAGTGTACGCCCAGAAGAATGGAAAGCAGGTCTCAAAGAGATGTTTGGAGATCGGTCAAATTCTTGTCCATTGCGTCGGTGATGCAATCCAGCCAGCTCATCCTTTGTTGCCCCCTTCTCCTGCCCTCAGTCTTTCCCAGCGTCAGGCAATATTACTCAGCCTTAAAACGGAGGAAATTCTGATATACCCTGCCACTTGGATGAGCCTGGAGGCCCTCACACTCACTGAAATGAAGCAGTCACAAAGGACGTCTGATTCCATGTTCTGAGGCACCTAAGGCTGTCAGAGCCACCCAGACACAAAGTGGGATGGCGGTTTCCGAGTCTGGGGGAGAGGCAGGAGGGAGTCGCTGTTGCGTGTTTGCAGGCTCTGGTTGCAAACAGAGGACGTCCCGGCAGCTGTCATACAGCACCGTGCGGGTGGCTACCAGTGCTCAGCAGGGCGCTGCAGACAGCTGTGGTGGTCCATTTCATGCTACGTACTTTTTACCACAGTAAATTAAAAAATCCCTTTCTTTTCTCACAGTTTCCGTGGCTAGGAATCTGGACCTCGCTCTGCTGGGTCCTCTGCCTCAGGGTCTCTGACGAGGCTGCACAGGGGCAGGGATCTCATCTGAAGGCTGAGGAAAGGTCTTTATTGCCAGGATTCAGTCCATTGTCGGCCTTTGGCTCGAGGGTGTCCGTCATTTGTAGGCTTTGGCCAGAGGCTGCCCTCAGGCCCTTGCCCCGCGGGCCTCTCCATGCGTCGGCACACTTCTTCAGAGTGTGCACACCAGGAGGGCATATAGCAAGACAGCTAGTGAGGAGGAAGTCAGAATGTTCGTAACCCAACTACAGGTGTGATGTGCCCTCACCTTTGTCATATCCCACTAGGGGGGATCAAGAGATCAGGTCCAGCCCACATGCAGAGGGTCTGCACAGCGGCTGGCCCGGCTGGCCTCCGCGCCTCTGTTCATCTCTCGTGCGTTCACGCTACGTTGCTTCAGTCCTGTCAGACTCTGCGACCCTATGGACTTGTAGCCCACCAGGCTCCTCTGTCCAGGGGGTTCTCCAGGCAAGAATACTGGAGTGGTTGCCTTGCCCTCCTCCAGGGGATCTTCCCGACCCAGGGATCCTACCCGCATCTCCTATGTCGCCTGCACTGGCTGGCGGGTTCTTTACCACTGGGGCCACCCTGGAAGCCCTACCTCCGTCCATGGTACCACCCAGTTGCATCACCTGGAGACCGAGATCCAGCCTCGATTCCTTCCTTCCTCTCCTCCACATCCAGGCCCTCTGCAGGCTTCTTGTTCTCTCCAGCAGATACACCCAGAGCTCCTGTTTATGGGCCGGAATGCATGCCTGGCTTCCGGCTCAGCAGTAACCCAGACAGGCTCGCTGCCCTCCCCATGCCCCAGGCTTGTCAAGGGAGTAGTTTTAAACTTGTTTCCTTAGTTGTAAAGTCAGAATTGTGTAAATGATCACCAAGTGAGCTCATGTGAAGTCACACGCTTTGCGCAGCGTCTTAGCACACAGTAAATGCCCAATAAGTCTTAGCTGTGATTGTTGGAGAAAGCGGGGAAACCTGCAAATGAGAACAGAGGAGGATGCCATGGCAGGGGACAACGAGGGCGGTGACCTTCTCTCCCTCGGTGGCGGGGAAGGCTTCTCCAAGGAGCACGTCTTACGTGAAACTGGAGGGACCAGAGGCGACCGGCAGGCGAGCACGAGCGGTGCAGGGGCAAAGGTGGCACTGGGGTGGGCTCGGGTGGGCCAGGTGGACAGAGGAAAGAGGGCCCTTGCAGATAGATTTTGGAAGCAGACTTGGGTTAAGAATCCACCTGCCAGTGCAGGAGACACAAGAGACTCGGGTTCAACCCCTGGGGAGGGAAGATCCCCTGGAGGAGGAAATGGCAGCCCACTCCAGTATTGCTGCCTGGAGAATCCCACGGACAGAGCAGCCTGGCGGGCTGCAAACCATGGGGTCGCACAGAACTGGACACGACTGAGCGACTGGGCACACACACTTGGGCATGGGGGGGCAAGGGGAAGGAAGGGACCAGAGGACGCTATGTTTCTGGCTCTAGTTGGCTCAGTTGGCAAAGAATCCGCCTGTAGTGCGGGAGACCTGGTTTGATGCCTGGGTCGGGAAGATCCCCTGGGGAAGGGATAGAGTACGTGCTCCAGAATTCTTGGACTCTCCTGTGGCTCAGCTGGTAAATAATCCACCTACAATGCGGGAGACCTGGGTTTGATTCCTGGGTTGGGAAGATCCCCTGGAGAAGGGAACAGCTACCCACTCCAGTATTCTGCTCTGGAGAATTCCATGGACTGTACAGTCCATGAGGTCGCAAAGAGCTGGACACGACTGAGCGACTTTCACTTTTCACCACTGCCATGTGGAAGCCAGGACACCCCCGATTTGGGGAAGAGGAGCAGAGCGAGATGCCCAGTGAAGATACCACCAGCTCCTTGCCGTGTGGTTAGGGAATCACCTCTGTCCCTCCTCCCCACTAGCGCCCTGTCTCCCTGGGCTCCTGCGGTCGCCTCTGCCTTGGTATGCTCCTGGTCTCCCCCTCTCTGCAGGAGAGTGGCCTCACCCACAGCAGCCTTCTCCAGCCCCTCCCTGGCATGCACGCAGTTGCCTAGTCTAAGAGATCAGAGATCAGTAGATGCCTATTGACGCAGGGAGCCAGGAGGGGCCCCAGCAGGCCCTACCCCGGCTCCTCGTCAACAGTCTAACTGCGTCCACACCTCTCACCCAGCTCCGTCCTTACAAGAGGCAGTCCATGGTGCGTGGTGACGGGGGCCAGGCCTTTGGAGTCAAGTGGAACCTGCATCCAGTTCAGATACATTACTTAAGTTCTGGGACCCTACATATTTCGTCTCTGGGAAAAACATTTCCTGTTTAATTGGTGTGTGGGAGGTCTCCAGGACTACCCTCAGCCTCAGTGACTTGGTAGAAGGACTCATAATTCAGGAAGGCCGTTCAACTCATGGTTACAGTTCAGCCTAGTAGAAGCATAGAGATGAAGGTCAGGAAAGGGAAGCGTGTGCAGAGCAGAGCACGGGAGCTCCCAGCTGTGGCGGTGCGGCCGTCCTGGCCACGGGAGGCCTGCCGACGGCGCTCAGCTCCCCCAGTGGCCGTGTGATGGCGCGCAGAGGTGTTCAGTCTGTGGAAGGGCAGTCCCGCGAGCAGAGCACCCCCCGTGTCTGACGACAAATACGTGCTCTGCATTGCGCGCATGCGTGCTCAGTCGCTTCAGTCACGTACGACCCTGCGACCTATGCACTGTGGCCCGGCAGGCCCCTCTGTCCGTGGAATTCTCCCGGCAAGAATGCTGGAGTGGGTTGCTGTGCCTCCTCCAGGGGATCTTCTCGAACCAGGGACTGAACCCAGGTCTCCCGCATCTCCTGCATTGCAGGTGGATTCTTTGCCACTGAGCCCCCACGGTCTCCATTACCATCCCCCAACCACGGCCCCAGGCAAGTGAAAATAGGCATTTACTATCCATCACATGGTTGACATCAGCTGTTTGGGGTGGTCCTGGGCCCCAGGTATACAAAGGCACTCCTACCATATGGGACATTGCAAGGGTCTGCATGTTACCTCCCAGGAGCCAGTCAAGGGCCAGTCCTTGCAGTGGAATGTGCAGGGTTTGGACCTCCCAAGCGTGCTGAGTTCTCCGTTTACTGCACACTTGATCTGAACGTTTAACACGTGTACCAGCCAGGGTCCAGCCAGGAAAGCTGAAACCACTGTAGGTATTTAGAACAGACAGAATTTAATACAAGGAGGTTGTCTCACAGGTGACTAAAGAACTGGGAAGTGACGCAGGAGGCAGGGAGCCCAGGAACCAGCAGCGGCAACCGCAGGCCTCTCCAGAGACTGACGCAGGCCTGGGGCTGCCTGGTGGGCCCTGGGGCATGCAGGGAGAGCTGTCGGCTGGCACTGCCCCCCAGCAGAGGGTGGGGGGAAGAACCCGGGTTCTCCCCCCTCCCGCCTGCCCCGCTCCCACTGGCACCTCCCAGGGCGGGGGCTCCCCAGGAAATGACTCAGACTCCATTTACTCAGGGCCTCTTTCCAAGGTGCCTGACAGCACGCCAGCCACGGTCACCCACCCCACCCCGTGTGGCCCTGCCCGAGAGCTGCCCTGCCCGCAGATACCGTGTCTGCTTTAGGGGATGATGGTGATGAGGGGCAGATAAAGGAACACAGTCTGTCAGGGGAGACGGAGCCAGGGGGTGGAGGAAAGGAGGCAGGGCTGCAGGGATGGCAGAGAGATTATGCAGAAGCCTTCCTGGCCAGCAGAGGTGGGGACTGCGAGGCGCTCCTTCAGCACACTCTGGATCCAGCCAGGAATCCCCTGCCTGAGCCCCATTTCCTGTCTCAGTCCAGCTGTCCCCACCCACATCGCCCCCTGGGAGGGCCTGGGCTCCTTCACAGCAGAAATTGTTTGCACTGAATCTTGTTTCCCCTTCATGCTTGACTCGTGGCTACAGTTTGTTTCATCTCTCAAAGACCTGATCGATTCGGTTTTTCATGCCATTTCCACGCTGCTGAGGGGCATGTCGGCCTGGGGCTTGCTCATGCACAGGCAGTTCAACACTGGCGCTCAGAATCCAGGAACCAGGGCGCTCCCATAAATGGTTTTAAACCAGGTGCTGAAGCCCAGCAGCTCCACGCCTTTGCCTGGCCTCAGGGATCAGAAAGCCCTCCTGTTGCTTCCTCCACATTTGGCCTCACACCCTGGCCAACTAGCCTGTGCTCCCAGATAAGAAGTGCAGAGAAAGACGTACTCTCTTTCCCCCAAGCCCCGTGTTCAAAGACTGTGTCTCACGATGGTTGGTTATTTTAGGTGTGACAGTGCTGTGGTGGTTGGGTAGGAGAACTGAAACTACCTCCAAATCTTTGAGGGAAACACACACACACACACACACGTGAAGTGAATGTGGCAACGTAATAATTATTAGATCTTTTTAGTCTGTGTATTTGACTTCTTTAATAATAAAAAGAATTCCCCTTCCTTCCTTAAAAAATTTTAATGTATTCATTTTTAACTATAAAATTAATTGACTCTTTTTTTTGCTTTCAAACCACCAATCATAACTTCTGATCTGAGATAAACTGTGTCATCACTTTGGATTTACTTAATTCCATCCAAGAGGGAAAAATAAGAGGAAAATTAAGGCTTTCTACTTAAATATAGGTTTTAAGGCAGTATAGAGTAGGGTTTTGCCTCTTGTCTTTTAAGACATGAATGAAGGTCAGGGTTAGGCAGACCTACCCTGTTCTCTTGCTCGCTCTCCCGGAGAGCAGCTGGTACCGAGGGAAGGGTCCAGGAGGGAAGGCCCAGGGAGAGGGTGGTGACCTGGCTGCAGCGTCTGCAGGAGGCTCACCCCTGCAGGCCCAGCTGCCACAGCCCTACACAAGCTGTGTGGTCGGGAGCAAGGCGTGAGACCCACTGACACCTCTGGCGTGACCTTACAGATTGAGGAGAAAACGACCAGCACCCTCTGCATCACACACATAAGTGGCACAGAGATTAGCATGGAGAGCTCAGTAAGCTGCTCGACCAGCCATTGACTAACCTGTGTGGGATGCGGGGCAGAGTGCAAAAGCAGAGCTACCCGCGTCGCAGCCCTTTGCCACCTTGGTTTCTGAGCTGTGGACTCACACAGCCATTCACAACAGAAAGTAAACTGGTGTTCCAGCTACTTATTGCTGAAGTCAGCACGTCAGGCTTATTTAAAACGTGACTGCGTCTTTCCCCTGGCTCTGCACTCTGGGCTGGGCTCAGCTGGGTGGTTCTTCTACCCTGCCAGGTGTCTCCTGGGGTGGAAGGTTCCAAAGAGCATCTTCACTCAGGCTTCTGGGGCTTCAGCTGAGGTGGCTGGAACAGGGGGATGGCTGGAACACTTGTGCCTCCATGTCATCACAGTAGCTGGACCTCTTTACAGAGTAACTCAGGACTTCAAGAGACAGTATCCCAAGAAGACAGACCCCAGCATTCAAATGTTTCTCAAGGCTCTGCCCAGCACACCTGCTACCATCCCATTGGCCAAAGCAAGTTAGTTACGTGTCCAATCCTGGAATGTACATGTGACGAAGAGGGTTGACAGTCAGTGGACACCACCAATGCATGGACCCATGACAACCAGGAAAAGCCCTGCATACAGCAGTCAATAAACTGCCATGGATCACCCAGGATGAAGCTCTCCTTTCAGTTAGGAAGACGCCGTGAAGGAGCTCAATCATTCATTCACTTAACAAGTATGTCTCGGGAGTGCAGATGCTGGGGATTTGGTATGGAGGAGACAGGTGAGCTCCTGCTTCTGAGGGCTATCAAACAGTCCATGTGCAGATAAGACAGTTTCCGATGATGACTAGCACTGTAAAGAAAACAGCATAACAGGGCAGAGAGTCAGTAGGGGTTGAGGGTGGGTACTTTAGATACAGGGATCAGGAGAGGTGTTCCTTGAAGCAGGAAGCTTAGCTGAGACTTAAACAACGAGAGGGCTCCGACCTCGTGGAGATCCAGTTGCAGATGTTCTAGGAGGAGGGAACCAAGGGCGGAGGAAGGGGGTAGGAATGCTCCTTGACCAAGTCTCAGCTCGACGTGTTTCAGGGACAGCAGACTGCATCTGTCTAGACTAGGGCATCTGGAATATCGGAAAAGGGAGGGAAGGTCTGAGGGAGCAGGCTGGGCCTCGCTGCTTCTCTGAATGCACCCAGAAGTATGACGCACATCAGGAGCCTGACCTGAAGTTCCTTGCCCATCGTCCTGCCCCTTCCTGGCCCTCCTCTGCATTTCCAGAGCCATTCTGAGAAGCTCTCAAGCTCTGGTGGCTGTCAAAAGGTCAGGGGGGCGGTGATCAGAAGGAAGTTAAAAAATATCCTCGTGTTGGAGGCTAACTCCCCTGCGCCGGACATTGCGAGGCAGTGTGCAAACGTCCCACCGCCACCATCTTACAGACAAGCCATCTTCTTGACACAGAATCCAGGGCGCTGTTGCCCATTTCTAATTATAACCAACATTTGTTTTCACATACATCATCCCACGTAATCCCCTCGTCCAGCCGGGGAGAGTCCGTCCAAGGAAGCAAACATTTGAGCAACCTTCGTGCTAAATCTTGTGCTGATCGGCCCTGTACATCTGGTTAACCTTCCCCCAAGCCTGTGCAGGTTTTACTTCTTATCTCCATCTCTCTGTGGAGGATATAGACTCAGAGTCACTCAGGAAACAGCAGCACTGCAATTCCAGCCTGCGTCCTTTGATCCCAAGTCACAGGCTCCACCCCCTGCAGCTCCTGCCGGCTGTGTAGCAGGGCCTGCCCTGGGCAGGTGGCCAGGTTGCACATTCTCCCAGAGCTCCATCTCCATACAAGGGCCTCCATGAGCTGGAGATGAGAAGAAGGATGGAAAGAAAATGCTTATCATATTACTTTGAATTTCGTCTTCCTTAGTCAAACCAGTACACCTGGAGTACACCCTGAGCAGATAGGTATATGTAGAGGGAATATTATACAATGTGTATAAAAATTTCCCTGTGTATTTACCGTACTTTTTCAAATGAACAATTGGATCTATTATTTTCAGTTTAGATGTTGTTTACTGGAAACAGTTGCTAGAGATTAAAGAAAAAATATTCAATGTCATATTTGAAAATGTAACTACTATATTATTTTAAAATAAACTTTTCCAAAATATCCTGGCAGTGCAGTGGTTAGGACACAGTTAACCCTTTCACTGCCAGGCCCCGGGTCAGTCCCTGGATGGGGAACTAAGATCCCACAAGCTGTGTGGCACGGTCAAAAAACAAACAAACTCATCCATTTTCCTGACTTTAAAATACATCCATACTTTCCGAAAAGGAAACACATGTATCTCCATCCATATATATACACACATGGTTACTTTTTATGTATATGTAATTCTGTAGTCACCTTTAGAATAGCACTATTAAAAATGCAATGTGTGTATTTTTTTTAAAGTGTTAATTATCTGAACATTTAAAATATATCACAATTTGGAACCTGACTTGATATTCCTTCCTATTAGAAGATCAGAAGTGGCTCGAGCCTCTTGCAACCTGAGAGTCCCCTGGTCCAGCTGATTTGAACCATATCAAGTCTAGGATTGTGTTTGTTTTTTGGAATTGCAGGGCAAGTGACCTGCTTGGGTCATGTTCAATCTGCCGTCTGTGTTTAGACATGGCACAAACATCCTCTGAGAACTCGGAGGAGACTGCCAGGGAAGGCCTGGGCCTCCTTCCCGGAACAGCCTGCTTCGGACCAGTTTGGTGTCTCCTCCACGTGTCCCAGCGACCCCCTGCCTTAGGCGGGGCTGGAGCCCAAGCAGGATTGATCCTCACTGAGAGGGAGTACGGATCACAGCCTCCCCGCCACCCCATTTGCTTTCCAAAGGTTAGCAGCTTGAGATAATGTGTTTTAGAGATTTCCCAATCAGCTAGTATTTAAAAGATGTTTATAACTGGAAAAAGAAGATAGAGCCTCTGGCAACTAGGAAAACATAGAATAAAAGTTTTCCCTGGACTCTTTTTTTTTTTTTTAATTAAAGAACAATTGATTTTGAAACTAACAATGTTGTGTTAGTTTTAGGTGTATGACAAAGTGATTGAGGTGTGCATACATCAGTCTGGTTTTTTCAGATTCTTTTCTCATAGATTATTACAGGATGTTGGATAGAGCTCCCTGTGCTGCACAGTAGGTCCTTGTTGGTTTTCTGTTTATATATAGTGTGGGTGTGTTCATCCCAAACTCCCTCCACCTTCCCTTTTGGCAGCCACACGTTGGTTTTCTGTGTCTGCAGGTCTCTTTCTGTTCTGCGTATAAATGCATTTGTACTGTTGTGTGGAGAGGGTGGTCACACAAACCCATGGCATCATAGGCTGTCCTCGTCTGAGTGACGTCACTCGGTGTGGCCCTCTCTAAGTCCGTCCATGTCGCCACAGATGGCTTTCCCCTACTCTTCATGTGCAGTCTCTGCAATAATAGTAAAGGAAATAGAAATTAGAAACCTCAGACCTCTCGGCCTTCTTCCCTCTAGTCCTTGTCCACACAGGGCTTTATGCTGACAAAGCTGGTAACATTTGTGTTGCCTTTTCACCTAATGTCAACAATTCCATAACAGAGGAAAGGCTACTCTTTATTCTAAGGAGTTGTAATATTAAATACAGTTTGGGGAAAGAGAAAAAAATTATTCGTAAACCTGCCATCCTTACTGAACCACTTTAATTTTTGCATTTTCTATCTATGCTTTGTTCACTGCTTCTATATTTTGCATATTTTACATAATAGAACTATTCTGGTTATTGCCCACAAGCATTCACAGGTTTATAAAAAAAAGAATATATACTCCTACACTCTACAAAACTCTTAAAAACCTGTTTTGAGTTCTCCTTACAGATCCTTATCCACACGCATATTTCATTTTTTCCACTAGTAATAAAAACAAATTCAATTTATTATTTTTATATTACATAACACTTTTATATTATAAAACACTTTTTTATATTCAGAGAACATTTGTAAAACTTTTATATTATAAAACACTTAGTGATTCCTTATACTCATTACTTTTTTTCTTAAACTTTAAGACTTGAAAGAATTACAAAAGTAATTCATGCTGATTTGTTACAACTGAAATAACTCAACATTTTGTGAAAGGAGAATCATATGTGCCCTATGTCTTACTCCAGTCCCATCCCGTGAAGTAATTAATGCTAACGGCCTAGTGTGACCAACGCATATTTTCCCTCTGTCTTTCAGATATATGTCTTTCAGATATATTTAAAAATAACCTTTTTTTAAAAAAAGGTAACCTTTTAAAAAAATAACCTTTTTTTTTTAAAAGGAATATTATGCACGTATCTTGACAACTTGCCTTTTTTTCTTCAGCCATAGCATGCATATCCCTTAAGACCAAAAGATACTAATTTAACTTACTCTTTTAGATGGGTTTATTTTACGTTAAGGATGTGCTGTAATTTATTCATTTATTTTCCTGATGATAAATATTTCTATCATCCATAGTTTTTTAATCTCTGAAAAATGTTGCGATAAAACATCCATCGGCATATATTTTTCTATACGGGTTCTTTTATATCTGTAGGCCTGTTTATCCAAAATGGGATTTGCAGGATCAGAAAAATCATATATATTTGTATTTTAAAAATTTTAAATCCTCTTTTTGCAGCCATCATGGTCATGCACTAAAATGCTCGCATTTAACTGTAAGAGTCAGTGAGGTTTGATGAGTATAGTCACCACCAACACAACTCAGGTACAAAACTTTCCATCCCCTAAAAAGGTCCCTCTCGCACCTCTGCAGGAGCGCCTCCCCGCTCCCCGCACTGCCCAGGAGGATTTCTCCTTTCTGGGACTTCACTACCTGGGATCCCCCTGCGTGTCTTGCCCAGTTCTGGCTTGTCCACTTGGCCCAACATCCTGGACATTCATCCACCTCACAGCTCATGTCAGAAGTTTCTTCCTTTTTGCTGTCAAGTGTGGTTTTCAGAGAACCAAGCTCCTTTCCAGAAAAGTCACAGCTGGCCGGGTTCCTCCCAGCAATGAACAGGAATGTCTTTTTCTCCGAATCTCTGCAGGCACTGGGTGGTATTCTTTTCAGTTTTTGCCAGTTCCTCAGATGGAAATGAGGCTCCTGTTGCTGCCCGAGTTCGCATCTCCTCGCTCTCCTTTCTCGTTGACTTGTTTGTTCATGGCTGTGCTGGGTCCCCGCGGCCGTGAGGAGGGCTCTCTCCTGCTTGCAGTGCGTGAGCCTCTCGTTGCGGCGCCCGGGCTCTGGGGCGCCCCCTGCGGCAGTGGCGAGACGCGGACTCAGTGGCGGCGGCGGCTCTCGGGCTCCAGCGCGCAGGGCCTCAGTTGGTGCCCAGCGTGTGGGGTCTTCCCACAGCAGGGGCAGGACCCTGTCTCCTGCATTGGCAGGAGGTTTCTTTACCACTGAGCCACCAGGGAAGCTCTGGGGTTGTGCTCCTTGCATTTTCTCTTTGATGGATTGCCTGTCAGACCACTGACTCATTTTTCTACTGGATTTTAATTTGTAGCAACTCTTTCTTTGCTCACGATCTTAGCCTTTGTTGTAGATAGTTTCATTTTTCTCCTGCTCTGTCCTTTGTCTTCCAACTTTGAAAGTGTTTTTTGTTTTAAAACTATGTCAAGTAGTCAAATATGCATATCTTTGTTTTTATAGTTTCTGGATTCCCTATTAAGCATAATATCGTGTTCTATTCCTTCACTTAAGATGTAAGCACTTCTTGTGTGAGTGCTTAGTCACTTCAGTCGTTCCAACTCTTTGCGACCCCGTGGACTGTAGCCCACCAGGCTCCTCTGTCCGTGGGATTTCCCAGGCGAGAATACTGGTGTGGGTTGTCATGCCCTCCTGCGGGGGACTTTCCTAACTCAGGGACTGAGCCCGCATCTCCTGCGGCTCTTGTGTTACAGGCAGTCTTTACTGCTGAGCCACCCGGAAAGCCCTTCTTTTGTATTACCACCTTCACAACTGTAATTGTCAAGGTGGCACTGTGTCACACCCAGAGATAGCCCGTAAAGTAATTAAAATTATTCTTCTCTTGGATACTTGATTTAATTATTAATTAATAATTATTAATTTAATTACTTTCGATAATTTCCCAGGAGTAATGTCCCAGGTTTTGAAGGTATTTTGTAATTTTTATTTTTTGCTGCAACGTACAGCTTTTGTGATCCTACTTCCCTGATCAGGGATCGAACGCACGCCCTTGACAGTGAAAACGCAGAATCCTAACCACCGGATTGCCAGGGAATTCTCTGTTATGTGATTTTAAAAATATGTCAGTAATCTAGAGAAATACTCCAGACCAGAATACTAGAGCCGGTAGCCTTTTCCTTCTCCAGCAGATCTTCCCGACCCAGGAATCAAACCGGGGTCTCCTGTATTGCAGGCGAGTTCCTTACCAACTGAGATATCAGGGAAGCCCTAGAGAAATACCGGCACAGCATCTTGAATGGTTTCATTATCTGAGTGTGAATCGTGTCCAGTGATAGACATAGAGGTTCACGGTATGACACATCAGCCCCGTGTGTGCCTAGAAGCCCTGCTTCCTGGTTTGTGTCAGAACAAAACCCCAAACAGTGTTACCTGCTCTGTGCACCTCCACACCTCATCTGGGGGTCCCATCTCTCCCCTCTCCCTACTCCCATGCCTGAAGAAGCTGGGGGCTGAGCGGTGGAGCCCTGACCGGGTCCGAGCTCTGCTGACCGGAAGCCTGGTCCTCCAGCCACATCCGTGAATGACGTTTGTGCAGCACAGATCCCTTCCCAGTTTACAAAGGCCTTTCTCAGTCTTTGATGTGGGAATCCCTCCCTGCTTTTCTCAGCCCAGTGAATGCCTTCTCATTCCTCACGACTCAGGAAAGCATCTCCTCCGCCAAGCAGCGTCCCTCCCTCTCTTGGGACGGTCCTAGCGCTCACACTGTGTTTTAGTCCCTCCTTCACATCAGTCTCCCTGACTGCACCCAGCCTCTGCCCACCGCTGTGGGTTTCCCTGGAGGAGGGCAGAAGTGCCTTTGCAGGTGGAGCCTGGGGGTGGGTCTGTGGCAAGGTGAGATTAATGTGGGGGCAGAGTGGAGATGTGTGATGGAGCCGGGAAGGCTGGCGGGGGCTGGGCCGCTGATACCCTTGCTTGCCAGGCAACAGGCTGGGCATTGTCTCCTGGTCAGTGTGGAGCCAGTGGAGGGCTAGAATGTTACTCAACTTGGGTGAGTGGTGGCCATCTACAGGCTGGTGACAGTGAGGGCCTAGCAGAGGCAGCTGAGATGAAAGAAAAGGAAGGGGCTGGATTCCAGAGAAAACCTGGATTTTGAAACAGGAAGTCTTGGCCACTTGATGTCCCAGTGGCTGCACCCGCTCAGCCCCCAGCTTGTTTAGGCAGCTGTAGAGAGGCCGTGGGAGTGGGGAGGGGAGAGACGGGACCCCAGATGAGGGGGTTGCACAGAGGGGGCCCCATTGTTTGGGTTGTTTCCTGCCACAAACCAGGAACCAGGGGTTCCAGGCACACCCGGGACTGATGTGTCATACCTTGGACCGCTGCTCTTCAGGAATGCCTGGACTGACGTCTCCCCTGAGGACTTCCCCAGCCAGCCCACGTGGGGTGTATCTGCAGTTTGGGGGTGGACGTGGCCGGGGGATCAGCGGTTGAGAGGAGAGGCAGGCTCTGGGGCTGGTCTGCCTGGGCTGATGAGTGACCCACAGCTCAATGTCTGAGTGCTTTTCAGCTTCAAAGTGAGAGGAGCGTTGTGTTGTGCCGTGTGAAGGAGTAAGGGCTGCGGAAGGCAGAGTGCTGGGCCCAGAAGGAGCTCCCAATAAGTATAAACTATTGTGGGTATCAGAATACTGCAGTTTAGCCCAGAGAAGGGAGTGCTCGCGTTGGCCTGGAGCAGCGCTAAGAGTCAGAGAAGGGCAGGGGAGGCCGGGCACCGGCCCCCAGAAGCACCGATGCAGAGAACCCAGGGGCTTGCTTGTAGGTGGAGGAGAGGACGCTGTAAACTCACAACCTATGGACCTTGTCTCTTCTCCTTTGTGGCCAGCTCCCAGATATTCGTTAAATGAATGAATGCTTCCAAAATATTTTTAAAATATTTGGAAAATTTCTTTGATTCTTTAAAAACTTTAAAAATTTACAGTTATTACAAAATATTGGCTATATCCTTTGTGTTTATAGTACATCCTTGAGCCTATCTTACACCCAAAAGTTTGTTGCTGCCCACTCCCCCAAATTATTTTTTTGTTTAAAAATGCATGTTGCAAAATTCCTACATTCATTAAAGAAACTTCAGACAATAGACATTATCAAAGCTATTTAGTGAACTGAGTTATAGTCATACCACTTGCTATGACAGCATTGATACAGAAACTTAGGCAGCCTTTTCAAATTCCTTATGTTTATCATAAAATTATTCAACCTAACACATGATTGTCTGATAGGCAAGTATCTAATCTTCCCAAGCTTCCTGTTACAGAGAGCTCTGTGGGGTGGGCACAGAGGCCCTCCCTGGTCCTGTAACTTCTAGTGTCATCACGCTAGGGGGGCCCTCCCCCAGCTGCCCAGGCCTTTGACCACTGCGGGGTGGCCCCAGGCCAAGGCCTCCCCCACCTCCAGAGCTGGAGCCTGGAGGACAGCCTGCCGCTCTGGGCACAGATGCCACCACCCAGGGCCCCCACGCTGCATGCAGCTGTGATGTGAGGGCTCTGAGAACATGAGCAGGCCCTGCTGTGTTGGTCCTGGGGCCAGTGGCTCTCACCGGGCTCTGTGGAGGGCCTGAGGAACATGCAAACAGCAGCCTCCTGTGCTGTGTTGAGCGGATTCACCCTCGGATAAGGCAGCACCTGATGGGCTAGTCATTGCTAAGATCCCGTGCCCTGTGAGACTTCCCTGGGGGTCCAGTGGCTGACTCTGGGCTTCCGATTCAGGGGTGCCCAGGTTCGATCTCTGGTCAGGGACCGAGATCCCACATGCCACAAGTCAAGATAGCACATGCTGCGAGTAAGCGCTGGTGCAGCCAGTAAATGCGTGTGAGGAGAGAGCCTGTGCCCGGCTCACGCGCAGACCCACGCGGCACGTGGGAGCCAAAAGGAAGGGAAGCGCAGGCTCGCAGTCCCTCCACTGCATCCTGTAGAGGGTATGTGTTACGTCTCGCAGGTGCGTGCAAAGACATGTCTCGAAAAAAGTTAAAATTATAGCAATACAAATGAGATGAAGCTACACATGTTGTTATATACCTTATTTTTTACTTAAACATAAATTAACGGATATATTTCTGGGCTTGTCATTTATTAACTAGGTGGTTTTGAGCAAGTTACTTCACTTCCTGTGCTTCGCTGTTCTCACCTATAAACAACGTGCATTTTATCGCGGTTATAATGTGGGGGTTAAATGAGGTCGTACTCATGGAGTGAGTAACCAGGCTGGAGTACATGCTAGTTACTGCTCAGCCGTCAGTTGCGTCCGACTCTCTGTGGCCCCAGGAATTGCAGCGCGCCAGGCCTCCCTGTCCATCACCAGCTCCCGGAGCACACTCAAGCTCATGTCCATTGACTCAGTGATGCCATCCAGCCATCGCATCCTCTGCCGTCCCCTTCTCCTCCCGCCTTCAACCTTTCCCAGCATCAGGGTCTTTTCCAGTGAGTCAGTTCTTTGCATCGGTGGCCAAAGTATTGGAGTTTCAGCTTCAGCTGGAACTATTACTAGTTACTATTATTAAGTGATTAAATATTCTTCCTCAAAAGTTTAAATGGCTATATAGCAAGCATTCTATTGTATTGATAACACTGTGTCCGTGTTTTAGTCACTCAGTGGTATGCAACTCTTTGCAACCCCATGGACTGTAGCCCACCAGGCTCCTTTGTCCTTGGGGATTATCCAGGCAAGAATACTGGAATGGGTTACATGCCCTTCTTCAGGGTTCTGCCCAACACAGGGATTGAACCCAGGTCTCCCACATTGCAGGTGGATTCTTTACTGTTTGAGCTACCCGGGAAGCTTTTACTGATAACACTGACATCTGTTAAATAAATATATAGGTTTATATAATATATAAATATACTTGTGTGTTATTTATGTTATACATTATATATATGTGGTAAATGTGTGGCATATGAATTGATACAATAGCATGTGTATATACTTATGTATGTTTCCAGGTATGCTATTATATCAGAGTATATGTATATTATATATATATGTAAATATATATATAATCTATTCCTTAAGACATGTAGATTGTTTCTTCTTTTTCACTATTGTAAGCAATAACCTCAGTCTTATTTGGGCTACTGTAACTACCTGGCTGGTTTAAACAACAGGCTTTTGTTTCTCATAGTTCTGGAGGCTGACAACCCAAGATCAAGGTTCCAGCAGAGCTGGTGTCTGGTGAGGGTCCACCTCCTGGTTTGCAGACAGCTCTCCTCTCATTGTACTCTCAAACAGCAGAAAAGGAACCTGCTCACTCTCTGACCTCTCCTTATAAGGGCACTAATCCTCCTTAAGAGGGCTCCACCCCGCTGAGCTAATTACCTTCTAAAGGTTCCACAGCCCAACACTGTTAGTATCACGTTGCTGATTAGAGTTTCACTATGAATTCTGGGAGGACACAAGCATGCAGTCTGTAACAACCGTCTTCACTGAACATGCTTGTAAGTCAACAGTTGTGTTCATCAATGAACATTTCATTAGGATAAATACCCAGAAGTATTTATCTCAGGCCCTGTTGCCCCGGGGCATGTGGGATCTTAGTTCCCCGACCAGGAATCAAACCTGCTTTTCGTGCATTGCAAGGTGGGTTCTTAACCACTGACCCCCACGGAAGTCCCAACTTCACTCACTTCTGAATGCTTCAGAGAGGGGAACTGTACAGCGTCTGTGATTGGGAGACACGTCATGCTGTGGCAGGGAGTTGTACTGATTCTTTGTCATCGCTGTGCAGTGTTCCATGGCCACACCTGTTTTGTTGACTCCTAGCTGCTTCTGCCGGAGAAGGCAGTGGCAAGCCACTACAGTACTCTTGCCTAGAAAATCCCATGGATGGAGGAGCCTGATAGGCTGCAGTCCGTGGGGTCGCTAAGGGTCGGACTCGACTGAGCGACTTCACTTTCCCTTTTCCCTTTCACACATTGGAGAAGGAAATGGTAACCCACTCCAGTGTTCTTGCCTGGGGAATCCCAGGGACGGGGGAGCCTGGTGGGCTGCCGTCTCTGGGGTCACACAGAGTCGGACACGACTGAAGTGACTTAGCAGCAGCAGCAGCTGCTTCTACATTCAATGATGCATTGCAACACCCAGATTCTGTTCAATATCTCAGGCTTTCGTTTGTAGGCTAAGAGTAGAAAGAACAACTGCTATTACCGCTGGATAGTTTCTCTGGAAAATCCAAATTCTGTAATGAACACTGAAATTATTGCGTAACTCAGCCTCAAAACTCTTAACTTGGGTGCATTACATTTTTTTTTCATTTATATCTCAAGAAACCTTAAAGGCTGCCCCAGGTGCCCTGATGAGAATAAAATCATCAACTGAAAATGTCAGGAAAACGTTCTCCTTTGAAGAAGGTTGCTTCTGTCTTGCTGTGTTTTGTGCCCGAGTCTAGTCCCCATAGCCTGAAACTCAAAACAGTCTTGGAGATCCCAGTCCGGCCCTCTCATTTTACAGACGAGAAAACAGAGAGGCACAATGGTTGGTCCGTGTTCGCTCTGTTAGCTGGTGGCAGAGGAGACCTAGAACCTCCGTCCTCTTGTTGCCAGGTCCAGTGGCCTTTCTGTGTTCCAAGCCATGACCTTGGCCAGCCCTGCCTCTGCTCGCTCTCCTACCTCTCTGAGTTTATAAGATTACCAAGCAGACAACCCAGTGAGAGCCCAGATGACTCAGAGCTGAGGCCTTGGAAGGGGCAGGGTGGAGCGAACAGTAGGTGGTGCAGGAGCGAACAGTTACTCACTGGACAAGGCAAGACTCTCAAGACTAGGAGCTGGAGAAGGCCGGGCTCGGCCAGGAGGGCTGGGCGTCGGCCAGGAGCAGCGAGGAGCCTGGACAGGCCGAGGAGGGCCCCGCCCACCGGATGGCTGTGCACTTTGAGTTCCCCAAAGCCCTGGTGCCACTGAGGGGGCTTTAGTTTGCTTGGTTTTTTTACTTGCTCATGTTGGTGGGAGATAGATACGCACATAATCTGCCGTTTTCACTGTTCAAAGTGTGCCATTCGGTGGCACTAATTACCGTGTTGTGCAGCCGATACCACTGTTTCTAAAGCTTTTCCTCACCCCAAGCAGAGACTCTGTCCCATGAAGCAGTAGCTCCCCACTCTCCCTTGCTCCCAGCCCTCAGCACCCTCTCATCACCTGGCGCCTCTGAATTTGCCTCAGACAGACAGTTCATGGAGGTGGAATAGTATAGTATTTGCTTTTTGTGTCCAGCTTATTTCGTCTATACCTGATTCGAAGATCTGCCCGTGTAGAGAAGGTATCAGAACCCCCTTCTTTGTTGTGTGTGCTTTCGTCTTCACTGTGGTCAAGTGTTCAGAGCATAGAACTCACCATTTAGCCATTTGTTGAGTGCTCAGTAAGTGGCGTTAAGCACATTCATGCTGGTGTGTAACTGTCACCGTCCATCTTAAGAATGTTTCATCTTCCCAGATTGAGATTCTGTCCCCATTAAACACTAACTTCTCCCGCCTCCGCCCCTTCTCCAGCCCCTGCCAACCCCCATTCTACTGTCTGTCTCTTTAAAATTGACTCCTCTTGGGGCCGCATCTAAGTGAAATCGAACAGTGTTTGTTCTTTGGTGACAGCTTATTTCACTGAGCATGATGTCTTTTAGGGCCTTCCCTTGTGGCTCAGCTGGTAAAGAAGTCGGCCTGCAACGTGAGAGACCTGGGTTCGATCCCTGGGTTAGGAAGATCCCTGAAGAAGGGAACAACTCCCCATTCCAGTATTCTGACCTGGAGAATCCCGTGGACTGTACAGTCCATGGGGTCACAGAGGGTCTGAGAGCTGAGCGGCGTCCACTTTTAATGTCTTTTGAGGTTCATGCATGTTGCAGCGTGCGTCAGAATGTCGTTCATGTTTAAAGCGGAACGTTGGTTTACCCATCGTTTAGCCTCTCATCATCCACTCGGCCGTCGTTGGACATTTGGGTGGCGTCTGCCCCTTGGCTACTGTGAATAGTGCTGCTGCGGACAGTTGATGTCAAGTATCTGTTCAGCCCCCTGCTTTTGATACTTTGGGGGATGTACAGAAGTGGAACTGCGGGATCGCACGGGATCAGTCCTTTGAGGAACCAGCATCGCGTTTCCCACAGTGGCTGTGCCGGCTCACATTCCCACCAGCAGCACAGAGCGGCTCCAGTTCCTTCCCGTCCTTGTGAGCACTTCATTTTCTGCTTTCATTCCTGTTTTGTGGCTGAGTAACATTCCACGGAGTGTCTGTATCACTGTTTATTTACTCGTCATCTGTTGATGGGCACTTGGGTCATTTCCACCTTTTGGCTGCTGCAAACAGTTCTCCAGTGAGCACAGGCCTACACATATTTATTTTGAGTGTTTTCAATTACTTGGGTATATACCTCAGAATGGAATGCCTGGGTCATACAGTAGTTCTATGTTTAACTTTTTGAGGAACCATCAAACTGTTTTTCCCAGTGGCCACACCATTTTACATTCCCAGGGATATTGCACAAGGGCTCCTCCAAGGTTGGGAGCAAGGCTGGAAGAAAATAACCTTCCCCAAGCAACCTCCCTCCTGGCTTGCTGTAGTATTTTTCGGGGATTAGGAAATCACTCCTCCTGTGTAAACTGTTTATTTCTGGGCTACTTCAGTGCCATACCTGAGCGTTCCTTTTCTTTTTGGTGTCACTGTTTAATTCTGTAGTGATCTCCTCTCTCCTTAAGCTGAATGCAGCCCACTGTATAAAATTGTTCAAATAAAAAAATTGCTCAGCAAAACAGATTTCCTGTATTCCAGCATGTTTCTGACTTGTTGTATTTTTTGTCCTGCTTGCATTTGGGGGAAGGGTTGGTGTCCTGGCTCCATGACCATCAGCAAATCCGTGAAGTTTTCTGAGCTTGTTGCTTTGTGCAGAATGTCGGGAGATGTGAAATCTGAGTTCCTATTTTCAGAAGACTGTCTTGATACTTGGAGAAAAAGAACTTGATTACATACTGTATCTTCACAATACTTCTGATATTGTCAGGTTTCATGTTGCTCCACGGCATGTGGAATTTTCCTGAACCGAGGACTGAACCCGTGTTCCCTGCATTGGCAGGCAGATTCCTATCCCCTGCACAACCAAGGAAATCTCTCATTTTTAAAAAATAGTATTTATTTTGTCTTGAATTTTCCTCCTATGGTGGATGTTGATAAAATCATCAAGGCAGCTTTTGTCGCAATTTATACACTTGGAGGCGGTCTTTTCAGTTCAGTCAAAACCAGTAAATACCAGGCAGTTTTACATCCATAAAGGTAGTTTTACACACTCTTCATAATGTTATGAGTGTGTATCTGTGTGCATACACATGTAGACTGCAAGCCCATTTAAAGCTGACAGCAACGTAAGAGAGCGGTGTTTTCCAGTTGCATATTTTTCCTAGTGCACCAGCAGTTCCTGCTTTGACTTCCTGGCTTGATAAATTTACAGTCGGAAGAGGTGATAAAATTACCATATTTAGAAAATATTCTATGAAAAAAGTATATATAGTAGAATATTAAGTTGTAGGAATAAATCATTAGCTATTTGATATGTTGTCATTTTCCTGTAGACTGGAAATTTCCTTGCCTCAGTTAATGCTCACCTTTCATAAAGATTTGTATAATGCAGTACAAACCACAATTTATTACTGTCTTAGTTGCCTTGTCCTAGATTAGGAGGGCCTGAAATGTTCTGTTTATGGATGCTGCCAACTCATTTGTGTCTGTTTCTCAGAAGCACAGTTGCAGGGCACAGGCTGAGAATCTCCGAGCCTGCCTGATAAAGTGAAATATCCAAAAGCAAACAGCGTGTACAGTTGCTCTGATTCAGCACAACTTAGATTCTCTTTTGGCAAAGAAATAATCCGTTCCGTTCCGTTCCGTTCTGTCGCTCAGTCGTGTCCGACTCTTTGCAACCCTGTGGACTGTAGCCTACCAGGCTTCTCCGTCCATGGGATTCTCCAGGCAAGAATACTGGAGTGGGTTACCGTTTCCTTCTCCAGGGGATCTTCCCAACCCAGGGATCGAACCCGGGTTTCCTGCATTAGAGGCAGATGCTTTAACCTCTGAGCCACCAGGGAAGCCCAAAGAAATAATAATGCTAAATAATGCTCTGCCACTTTTCAGCCATGGTCAATAGAGAGGTTTGAGCTCTGTGAGCAAGCAAATGACCATCCTTGCAAAGGCAGCAGCCTCTGGAGACGCTGGTTATGCTGTGTTTAGGCCAGCTTTGCACACCACGTTCATTTGCTAAATCAGGACTGATTTGTAATGTTGAAGTTTTAATTTGAAACAAAATGGAGAAACAAAAATTCAGATAGAGATGTAAAAAGAAAGGAAATTCTGCCAGTCACAAAAAGACAAATACTGTATGATCCACTTGCGTGAGGTCCCTAGAGCAGTCAAATCCATAGAGACAGAAAGTAGGATGGTGGGGTGGGGGGCTCTTGACGGTGGGGAGGGGGTGGGCAGGTAGTGTTTAATGGGGACAGAGGCTCAGTTTGGGAAGATGAGAAAGCTCTGGAGGCGGATGGTGGTGATGGCTGCAGAACAGTGTGAATGGACTTGACACCACTGAACTGTGCACTGAAAAACGGTTGAGAAGGTAAATTTTATTTAGGTATATTTTACCACAATAAAAATTCAAAAAGAGAATGTAGTCCAGATCCCCAGAGCTTGGTACATTTAGGCCCTGGCTCATTAAACAGAAATCTGCTTAGTTTTCCTTTACTGAACACTGAACCTTTTACTTTAAATGGTATAAATCAGCTTAAAACATAGGGAGGTGGAGATTTGGACATTTTTTTTTTTTTCTAATTAAACCTTCCAGATTAGAGTTATACAGTCAGCCTTGGCTCAGATGCTGCAGATTCAGTGATGTTTTAGCACTCAGAGCGGCGACTCTTACCGTGTGACACGGGATGGGAACGTGGTCCCTGCCTGCTCCCAGGCCACGTGGGATTAAAGCAGCAACAAGTAACAGAGAGAGACCTGGAAAGCCCTCAATACTCGGAGATTAAACAGCACACTTCTAAATAGCACACGGGTTAAAGAGGTCTCAGAGAAACGTTTAAATCTTCTGAATATGCAGAGAATTCTTAAACTCAACCATAAGAAAAAGTGCAACCGATTTAAAAATGACCCAACAGCTGAATAGACTCCTCACCGAAGAAGACGCAGAGCTGGAAACGGTGAAGGGATGCCCAGTGTCCGTATGTCATCAGGGAACTGCGAACTGAAACAGCGGTGAGAGGACTTCCCTGGCGGTCTAGTGAATCAGACTCTGCCTTGCCATTCAGGGGACATGGGTTTGATCCCTGTTCTGGGTAGATTTCCACATATGCCACGGCGCCACAAAGCCTGTGCTGCCGCAACTCCTGAGCACCCTTGTCTAGAGCCTGAGCCCCGCAACCAGAGAAGCCACCACCACCAGCAGTCTGTGCCTTGTGACGAAGGGTGTCCCTTGCCCTCCACGCCTAGAGAACACCTGCATGCAGCAGCAAAGACCCGGCGCAGCTAGAAATAATAAATTGATTAATAATAATAATACTCTGATGAGATGCCACTACACACCTGTCAGAACGGCCACAAACCAAAGACTGATTGGGCTGGAGAGGGTGTGGAACAACACGGATGCTCACGTGTTGCTGGTGGGAAGGCAGTTTGGCAGATTCTGGCGGAACTAAACATACTCTTCCCATACGATCCAGTAGCAAGTCATGTGCCCTGGTATTTCCCCAAAGGAGTTGAAAACATGTCAGCAGAAGAACCTGCACACAGACATTTCTAGCATATTTATTTATAATTGCCAAAACTTGGAAGCAACCATACATCCTTCAGTGAGCGAATGGATACACAAACTGTGGTACATTCCGTACCACAAAAGACGGGGCACTAAAAAGCAATGAGCTATCAAGCCGTGAAAAGCTGCGCAGAAAAAGGAAATGCATATGACCAAGTGAAAGAAGCCAATCTGAAAAAGCTACAAAATGTAAGATTTCGACTCTATGGCACTCTGGAAAAGGCAAAGCCAGGGGAGAGTGCAATGAGTGCTGGCTGTCGGGATTTCCAGGGCAGGGAGGGGGACTCTGTACTCTCCACTCAAACTTACTGTGAACCCAAAGCTGCCCTAAAAGGAGGGAGGAAGCAGCAGCAGTCTGCATTTAGTTAGTGCTGGTGGTTGCATGGCCCTGTGAAAGTACTGAAGCCCAGTGAACTGCACACTGTAAAAGGGAGACCTTTATGGCGTGTGTGGGCATTAAAAACGGCTTATTCTTCCCGCTTTACTCTCATAAAAGTCTCCAATCGATGGCAAGAGTGAATGAGATGGCAAGTCTGGAGGTGTTTTGCCAAAATGATTAACTGACCACAAGTGTTGAAGAATCAGTGCTTTGTCACAAAGAGTCCTTGTGAGGTCCTTGGGTTGTTTTCTGATGTTGTAATAATCATAACTAACAAATGGATAGCACTTCACAGTGTAAACAGTGCTTCTGACATAGATTATTCCAAAGTCACAACCCTCTGCTGAGCTAAGTGTCAACGTTCCCTTGAGAAACCGTTTGTATTACCGTCAGTTCTGGAGACTCCACAGTGTTTGCTGCATCATCATTGCAAAGGCAGCACAGAACCCACGCCAGTGACGCCACCGGAATGATGTTGGAAGCGACCTGGAAACAGGAAAGGCCTGTGGAAAATGCCTTGTCTCAGCAGTTTTCTAGTGAGGTCTGAGAAATGCTGGCTCTGAGGCCCATGGGCAGTTGGGCAACCTCAGGAGTGCCGCAGAGAGGGACAATAAAATCCTTGTTCACCCAGTGAAGATCCACTGCCAGGCACTGCTTCTGTAAACCTCAGTTCCATCTTGCCTCCCCTTGACCTTGGAGGGTCTACAGTTTAGAATGCTGTAATGAAACTAACACTTGTTTTTTCAAAAATTCCCTGTGACTTGATTTTTCAGATTTCCTTTCTTCCCCCTCCTTGCAGATCTTAAACTGCAGTTTTATTGTTTGTGTCCCTATCTAAATCCAACTGTCCTTCATAGAAGTACAAAGGTCTTAAAAGATTGTGGAAGGAAAAAGTAGGTAAGTGTCTGTGGTTAATACGTGGAGAACCTTGAGGAGACTGTATTTGTCAGCCTGTATGGAATCCACCATGAAGGATTTAACGGGGTCTCCAAGAGGAACCCGTGGAAGAAACTCTGGAAGAGCTGAGACCATTGGCGAACATCCCCTAACCTCTGCAGTGGAGGGGTCTGTGGGCTCTGTTCAGCGGGGCCACTACCTGCGAGTCCTGGGATGACAATAGACCAGGAAGGGGAGTGTGAGAACGGCGTCAAAGAGAAAGTCAAAGACAGACCTTTGCCTGCAGTGCGTCTCAGATCCTCTCGAGGAAGAAACACCCTTGAGTTGCTTGAGAGGGGCTTCCACCACTGTGTTATTCTTCCAGTTTTCCAGTCATGAAAGGTGTGTAAGGTGCTACATGCACATACACACACGGATTCAGACTATTACTCTGCACTTGAGATGCTGCCTGTGTCCAAAAGACCTGCCAGCCACACTGAATTTTTCAAGCATACACTGCATTCGGGGGTGGACCTCTCCACAGCCCCTTCTGTGAGCGCTTCCCTCCCCAGCCCCACGCAGCAGCCCTGCAGACAGCTGTCCTCGAGTAGCAGCTCAGGGTTTCCCGGGGCTCCCACACTGGCTCCACTGGCACACCCCCGACACCATTTTCGTCACATCCACCTATCCTTGTGACTGTGTCTTTTGGCAGATGACTGGATAAAGAAAGTATGTGCCTATAAACAACAGAGTATTATTCAGGCATTAAAAAGGAGAAGGAAACTCTGCCATGTGTAACAGCATGGTCGGACCTTGAGGGCATTATGCTCAGTGAAATAGGTCAAAGAAAGACAGTGACTGTATGAGCCCTCGTATGCAGAGTTAAAAAGAAATTGAGCTCCTAGAAACAGAGAACACCCTGGGGGCTGCTGGGTTTGTGGGGCGTGGCTCGGTGAAAATCAGTGAAGCTGGTCGAAAGGTACAGACTCCCAATTATAAAATACATGTCCCGGGAACATAACGTATAGCATGTTGAGTACAGTTAAGGATGCATGTGTGTTCAGCTGTGTGTTGCTCTTTGCAACCCCATGGATCGCAGCCCACCAGGCTTCTGTGTCCATGGGATTTTTCAGGCGAGAATACTGGAATGGGTTGCCATCTCCTCTTACAGGGGATCTTCCCGACCCAGTTCTCCCGCATCTCCTGCCTTGCATGCAGGGGATTTTTTCTGCTGAGCCATTGGAGAAACCCTATAGTTAATGATACTGCATCGCATATTTGAAAGTTGTTGAGAGATGTCTTTTTTTTTTTTTTTTTAATTTTGGCTGTGCCGTGTGGCATGCGGGATCTTAGTTCCGCAACCAGGGATGGATGTCACCGTTTATCCACTGGACCACCGTGGGGAGGGGAGGGAGTCCTGATAAGTCTTTTTAATTTTTGGTAAGAATTAAAAAAATTTTTTCTGTATTGAAGTATAATTGATTTACTATCTTGTGTCATTTTCGGGTATACAGTAAAGTGATTCAGTTATCCATATATATCTGTTTTTTCAGATTTTTTCCCCATATACATTATTACAAAGTATTGATAATAGTTTTCTGTGCTGTGCAGTAGGCCCTTTTTGGCTGTCTAGTGTATATATATGGTAATGCATATATGTTAATCCCAAACTTCTGATTGATCCCTCCAAGAGAACAGGTCTCATCACAGGGGAAAAATGAGCAACTCTGTGGTGACGGATGCTCACTAGACTTCCGTGGCGATCGTTCCCCGATATATCCAAATACCGGCTCATTGTGATGCACACCTGAGGCCAGTATGATGCTACATGTCAGTCATCCCTGTAAACACAGCATGCAGAGTCTGCAACTTTCAGGTGATTCTACCAGAAAATATGTGTGTATGTCTAAAGCAGACAAAACGAGCAGACTCTACTCCACGACTGAGAACACACTCTAACTTGTATATTATCTTAAGACGCCATGTGCCACAAGTAAGACCCAGCGCAACCAGATAAATACATCAGCTTTTATTTAAAAAACATTTCTAGAGCCTCTCTAGGGAGGTCGTGCTGGAATCTATAAGATTTCTAAACCTCATAGGTTCAAAGAATAAGATGACAGCTAAATAACGGAGCAAAGGTGGAACTGCCCGGCAGAGCGTGGTACATGATCCTCTCACACTAAATTCTTACTGAAGTTTTATTATTTTATGAAGTACTGTGTAAATGAGGTTATTATTATCCTAGCATACTAAATGACATCCTAGCCCCTGATGGAATGGGCTGGTCAGCCTTGAAGAGAGAAGGAAGTGACCCTGGTTGACTCAGGAAGTCCCGAGGAAACTAGATGTGGTTGGGGAGTGTCCAGAAAGAAGAAGTCAGGAAGCACAGGGACGATCACATTCACCACCCATTTCAGTTTGGTCCAGAGCCGTCTCTGAATGCTCTGCCCCCCAAGCAGACTTCATTTTGGATAAATCTTCAGCACCAGTAGCTTTTAGAGTCAGTTTTAGTCCCCTGAGAACTCTTATTGCATCACGTGAGGAAACCAACCCGTAAACAAAGAGAAAATTACTTCCGATCACTCTTCAAGTGCAATAGAAATGCTATGATTACTTATTCAAGTGTCCAAAATATTTCCGTTATTTGTAATAAATCAATGTAGAAAAAAGAATTCCAGGACATGTGTGAGGCCAAAAATAACTTATCTTAGTCTCAGTTTATCTTGATAAAACATGGTGGAATTTGCAAAGCATTTTCATATATTTTATCTAGTTGATCTTCACCACAGACCTTTGAGTGGGTTTCCCGGTGGCGCTAGTGGTAAAGAGTCTGCCTCCTATGAAGGAGACCCGAGTTCGATCCCTGGGTCGGGAAGATCCCCTGAAGGAGGGCATGGTAACCCACTCCAGTATTCTCGCCTGGAGAATCCCGTGGACAGAGGAGACTGCGGGCTGCAGTCCATGGGGTTCCAAAGAGTTGGACATGACTGAAGTGACTGAGCATAATGTGCATAAGGGAAACCAGTGAAGGTAATTTTGGTCAGTGAACGCTTTACAGGGTGATTTACTGAAAGGCAAGCTGACTTTGGACTTGTTAAGCCGGCTCTGCAGACCATTGCGCTGTGGGTACTGCGCCCCAGCCAGGACTCCAGTACAGACGGGAAAGACTGCTCGCTGAGCTCAGGAGAGTGCAGGCTGTGCCAGCTCGTCTAGTGCACAGCTTCCTGGCCAGGGCTGCAGGGGCATGGTCTCCGCTCCTGCCAAGGCAGGAAGAGTAAGAGGCTGCGCGGTGACACGGTTAGAAAAGGCCTCCCTGGCACCTGAGATTGCACTGGCTTGGGCTCGTCCAGAAGCTGCTTCCCCCATCAGAGTCACTTGGAGAGTACTGACTGTACCAGCAGCATCAGCATTCTCGGTGGCTGGCTGGAGGGTGAGTCAGGATTCTAAGCTGGCTGCAGCGCTGGGGAGAACGGCAGCATGTGGAAGGAAGTACATCAAGAAGTCAGCATCAGCATTCTCGGTGGCTGGCTGGAGGGTGAGTCAGGATTCTAAGCTGGCTGCAGCGCTGGGGAGAACGGCAGCATGTGGAAGGAAGTACATCAAGAAGTCAGCAGTTTTCCAGGGCGGGTCGAAATGCTGAAAAGCAGGGGTTTGTGACGCAACGTGCCTCCAAATGCCTCCTGTGAATGAGACAAAAACGTAAAGATGCCTGGCGTTTGCCCTGCAGCAGGCAGAAGCTGTGATGCTCGCTGCCATTAAAGCATATTCTTGGCATATGACAGAGGCAAAGGAGATGCTACAGAGTGTGGTGGGGGTGGGGGACGCGTGTAGCCGTCTCCCCAAATTCAGTGTAAGCAGCCTGAACGAGACCCCTCTGTCCTTTCATCTGTACCCAAATCCATGTTTCAGAAGTTCGTTATCAGTTCCCAGTGTTTATGTCACGCTGAGAAACAGTGACCACCAGACTGTCTACAAACATAACTCGTGTAACTGACAAAGGACTGGCTTACCGAAAATAGAATTCCTTCAAGTCTATCGGAGACGGGCAACAAGAAAACAGCAAAAATGAGCGACACCAGCCATTCTCACAGGAGGAAACTTGAAGAGCCTACAAACACATGAAGGGTGTTCAGCCTCACTGTGCTGGGGAAGCACTGTATGAAGAGGACAGCAAACTGGGTGAAATTACGTGCACACACAAACCTCCTCACAAATGTTCACAGCAGCTGTATTTGCGATAGCCGGAGATCGTGTAACCAGAAGAGTCAGGGGGTCCCTGGAGAAAGGGAGCCAGACCTGGCTTTGCTGACAGAAAGGAAGCCATTTTCGGCCGAAGCCATGTGGTGATCGAGGCCTGACCACGGTTACTGCCCGTGAACAGGCCCCAGCAATTGAGCATCTTCAGGGAAGTGAGGGGAAGCAGCAACAAAGAAAAGGCAGTTAAGAAACACTAGTTCAGAAATAAGACAGTCCCAGCTCCTCCTAAGAGATAGGCATCACAGTCTGACTTGTGTCTTCGAGTTCTCCTTGAACTCAGCGTTGCAGCCCTTCAGCTCTTGATGGCAGAGACAGGCACACAGACCTGCATGGGAGACACACTCGTGTACATGACGGCACTCATATACAGAGTCCCTGTGAAACTGAGGAAAGCCGAACAAAATCAGTGGGTTTTGTGACTTCAGTGTCCGGGTTGTGATACCATGTTGTACTTTTGCAAGATGTTACCATTAGAAATCGGGGAAAGAGTACATCTGATCTGTCTGTATTATTTCTTTCCACTGCATGCGGATCTACAACGATCTCAATAAAAACAAACGAGAGACCCTAGGTTTCACCCACCAGATTGGCAAAAATTAAATCATCTCATAAAGTGTTGGCAATGATTGAGAAACATGAAACCCACATCCTCTGTGATGGGGAGTATCATTTGGTGTGTTCACTTTGAGAGTCATGGCAGGCAACCAGCAAAGTGAAAATACAGCCTATTCACGGTCAACACCTCTCCCCTGGGTTTATATACCCTACAGAAACCCTCCCACATGTGCCTCAGGAGATCTGTACACAGGGTGTTTTTTACAGCATTGTATAATAGCAAAAGAGTGGAAATAACAGGTACCCTCCATTAGGGAAATGGAAATTGATAAATCCCTGGTGGCTCAGGCTTCCCTGGTGACTTAGATGGTAAAGAATCAGCCCACAATGCGGGAGACTTGTGTTTGATCCCTGGGTTGGGACGACCCCCTGGAGGATAGCATGGCAGAAACAACAGAATGATCTCTGTTCGCTTCCAAGGCAAACCATTCATATCACAGAAATCCACGTCTATGCCCCAACCACTAAAGCCGAAGAAACTGAAGTTGAACAGTTCTGTGAAAACCTACAAGACCTTCTAGAACTAACACCAAAAATTATGTCCTTTTCATCACAGGGGACTGAAATGCAAAAGTAGGAAGTCAAGAGTTATCTGGAGTAACAGGCAAGGTTGGCCTTAGGGTACCAAATGAAGCAGGGCAAAGGCTAACAGTTTTGCCAAGAGAACACACTGGTCATAGCAAACACCCTGTTCCAACAACACAAGAGATGACTCTACCATGGACATAACCAGATGGTAAATACCGAAATCAGATTGATTCTATTCTTTGCAGTCAAAGATGGAGAAGCTGTATACAGTCAGCATAGAGCTGACTGTGGGAGCTGACTATGGCTCAGCTCATGAACTCACTGTTGGAAAATTCAGACTTAAATTGAAGAAAGTAGGGAAAACCACTAGGTCGTTCAGGTATGACCTAAATCAAATCCTTGCGATTATACAGTGAAAGTGACAAATAGATTCAAGGGATTATATCTAATAAATAAGAGTGCCGAAGATCTGTGGACAGAGGTTCATAACACCGTACAGGAGGCGGTGATCAAACCATCCCCAAGAAGAAGAAATGCAGAAAGGCAAAATGGTTGTCTGAGGAGACCTTACACATAGCTGAGAAAAGAAGGGAAGTGAAAGGGAAAAGAGAAAAGGAAAGATATACCCATCTGCATGCAGAGTTCCAACGCATGCCAAGGAGAGAGGAGAGCCTTCGTTTCACTTCACATAGCTATAACACACAGCACTGAAAAAAAATGAACAGATCTAAGTGTGTGTATACGTTTTTGTGGATAGAGATCTCATAACATAGTACCGAATTTAAAAAGCAAAATAAAGATTGATATTTATTCTTTCGGCAACCATTTGGCTCCCTCTCAGAGAAGGCAATGGCAAGCCACTCCAGTGCTCTTGCCTAGAAAATCCCATGGATGGAGGAGCCTGGTGGGCTGCAGTCCACGGGGTCGCTATGGGTCGGACACGACTGAGCGACTTCACTTTCACTTTTCACTTTCACACATTGGAGAAGGAAATGGCAACCCACTCCAGTGTTCTTGCCTGGAGAATCCCAGGAACGGGGGGGCCTGGTGGGCTTCCGTCTGTGGGGTCACACGGAGTCGGACACGACTGAAGCGACTCAGCATCAGCAGCAGCATGTTGGGAGTAAAGCAGAAAACGGAGCAAGACAAAGCCGCTGCCTTGCAGGCCTTACGTTCTTGTGAAAAAATGAGCGTGAAACTCGCTCAGTCGTGTCCGGGCCTCACTTCTTGCAAGGGAAGGCAAATAAGTTAGCAGATAGATATGATACTGTTTATGTAAATTTTAATTCTGCATGTATTGTTTGATATACATAAACAATATATAAAAATTATATATCAGTTCAGTCGCTCAGTCTATATAATTAAATAATATTATAGATTGTATGTAAATTTTATCTAATTTGTACATATGATTCATAGTATGTTATAGAATGTATAATACAATACAGTTCAGTTCAGTCGCTCAGTCGTGTCCGACTCTTTGCGACCCCATAAATCACAGCACACCAGGCCTCCCTGTCCATCACCAACTCCCGGAGTTCACTCAAACTCATGTCCATAGAGTCGGTGATGCCATCCAGCCATCTCATTCTCTGTCATCCCCTTCTCCTCCCGCCCTCAGTCCTTCCCAGCATCAGAGTCTTTTCCAGTGAGTCAACTCGTCGCATGAGGTGGCCAAAGTATTGGAGCTTCAGCTTTAGCATCAGTCCTTCCAATGAACACCCAGGACTGATCTCCTTTAGGATGGACTGGTTGGATCTCCTTGCAGTCCAAGGGACTCTCAAGAGTCTTCTCCAGCACCACAGTTCAAAAGCATCAATTCTTTGGCGATCAGCTTTCTTCACAGTCCAACTGTCACATCCATACATGACCACTGAAAAAACCATAGCCTTGACTAGATGGACCTTTGTTGGCAAAGTAATGTCTCTGCTTTTTAATATACTATCTAGGTTGGTCATAACTTTCCTTCCAAGGAGTAAGCATCTTTTAATTTCATGGCTGCAATAAGCATCCACAGTGATTTTGGAGACCCAGAAAATAAAGTCTGACACTGTTTCCACTGTTTCCCCATCTATTTCCCATGAAGTGATGGGACCAGATGCCATGATCTTCGTTTTCTGAATGTTGAGCTTCAAGCCAACCTTTTCACTCTCCTCTTTCACTTTCATCAAGAGGCTTTTGAGTTCCTCTTCACTTTCTAGTATTTTAAAATTTACATATTTAGAGAAATTTTATATTTGACTAGTCTGCCCAAGTTTATACATTTATTTTTATAATATAAAAAAGGAGCCGAAGAAGATACCATTTGTGTGCTTTGGGGATGAAGAGAGAGGGAGCGGGGCTTGGGGTGGGGATGGTTCCAGGGAGCAGCAGCTGTCATCTGTTGTGTGTTCACTGCCTGAAAGCCCTTCTTCAGCCGGTGTGCATCCACGCATTTCCTCCCGCAGCAGCAATGCATGGTCAGAGGGTGTCTCCACAGTCCCCATGAAAATGTGGAGCCTGAGCACATTCCCCAGAGCTGATAGGCTGATGATGGATTCATCGTTGCCAGACTCATAAATGACTTAAGTCATAAACTAGAATGGCCATTTGTGTTGACGTCCACAGAAGAGGGCTGGAGACACAGCAGTGAAGGGTGTGGTATAGATCTGGGCCCCCTTCTCTTACCTCCACTGTGATTAACTGCACTGACCAGGCGCGAGCTCAGCTAACGGCCTCTACGACACGTGGGTGACGCCTTTTTCATATTAAAAAGGTGTGGGTTTTTGGGGACTTCCCTGGTGGTCATGTAGTTACAACTCCATGCTTCCAAAGCAACGGGCCTGGGTTCGATTCCTGGTCTGGGAGCTAAAATCCTACATGGTGTGGGTATGACGACAAAAAAATTTTTTATCAATTTTTTTCACATTAAAAATGTATTTTATTGCAGTGTAGTTGATTTACAAGGTTGTGTTAACTTCTGCTGTAAAGCGCAGTGATTCCATCACGCATACATTGTTTCTCATGTTCTTTTCCATCATGGTTTATCGCAGGATGTGGACTGTGGTTCTTCGTGCGGTACAGTGGGCTTCCCTGGTGGCTCCAGCAGTAAAGAATCCGCCTGCAATGCAGGAGACCCAGCAGGACCTTGTTGTTGGTCATTCTGTCTGTCCTAGTCTGTATCTGCTGTCCCAAACTCCCAGTCCATGCCTCCCTCACACCCTCCCCCTGGCAACCACGAGTCTGTTCTGTATGTCTGTGAGCCTGTTTTGTACACAAGTTCACTTAGGTCATATTTTAGATTCTATGTATGAATGATACTATATGGCACTTGTCTTCCTCTCTCTGACTTACCTCACTGATACAGTAATCTCTGGATTCATCCATGTTGCTGCAAATGGCATCATTTTATTCTTTTTTTATGACTGAAAAATCATTAATATACTTGCAGGAACTCTGTGCAACTCTATTGGTCTCTTTCCAATTTAAATTTAAAATGAGAAGACTAGACTAAATACTCTGAGATTAGGCTAAATGTCTTTTTAGATTTTTTTTATCCTAATTTAGCCAATTATTTAGTGTGTGTGTGCTAAGTCACTTCAGTCATCTTTGACACTTCGAGACATCATGGACTATAGCCCACCAGGCTTCTCCATCCATGGGATTTCCCAGGCAAGAATACTGGAGTGGGTTGCCATTTCCTTCTCCAAAATATATTGTAGTTCTATTAAAATTTAACCTTTAAAAATCACTTGCATTATTTTTATAGATTATGAGAACTACATGATCCAGTGTTAAACTGTATAATGCTCTCTCAAAACACAACTGAAGACATCCTGTAAAATACTCTTTGGAAGCAATTTAAGCACACCATTATCTTGCTATTCACTCCCTATTTCAAAGTTTAACTAAATAATGTAGATGCTTGATACGAAATTCAGTTCAGTTGCTCACTCATGTATGACTCTTTGTGACTCCGTGGACTGCAGCACGCAAGACCTCCCTGTCCATCACCAACTCTCAAAGCTTGCTCAAACTCATGTCCACCCAGTCGGTGATGCCATCCAACCATCTCATCCTCTGTCATCCCCTTCTCCTCCTCCTTTCAATCTTGCCCAGCATCAGGGTCTTCTCCAGTGAGTCAGTTCTTCGCATAAGGTGGCCAAAGCATTGGAGCTTCAGCTTCAGCATCAGTCCTTCCAGTGAATATTCAGGACTGATTTCCTTTAGGACTGACTGGTTTGATCTTCTTGCAGTCCAAGGGACTTTTCAAGAGTCTTCTCCAACACCACAGTTCAAAAGCATCAATTCTTAGATGCTCAGCTTTCTTTATAGTCCAGCTCTCACATCCATAATGACTACTAGGAAACCATAGCTTTGACCAGACAGACCTTTGTCGACAAAGTAACGTCTCTGCTTTTTAATATGCTGTCTAGGTTGGTCATAGCTTTTCTTCCAAGGAGCAAGTATCTTTTGATTTCATGGCTGCGGTAACCATCTGCAGTGATTTTGAAACCCCCCAAAATTAAGTCTGTCACTGTCTCCACTGTTTTCCCATCTATTTGCCGTGAAGTGATGGAACTGGATGCCATGATCTTTGTTTTTTGAATGTTGAGTTTTAAATCAGCTGTTTTTCACTGTCCTCTTTCACTTTTATCAAGAGGCTCTTCAGCTCTTGTTTGCTTTCTGCCATAAGGATGGTGTCATCTGCGTATCTGAGGTTATTGATATTTTTCCCTGTGGCCAGGGCTGAGTTTTCCATATTTGCTTGCATACTGAGTGCAGCACTTTAACAGCATTATCTTTTAGGATTTGAAATAGCTCAGCTGGAACACCTCCACTAGCTTTGTTTGTCGTGATGCTTCCTAAGGCCCACTTGACTTCACACTCCAAGATGTCTGGCTCTAGGTGAGTGATCACACCATCGAGGTTATCTGGGTCACTGAGATCTTTTATGTATAGTTCTTCTGTGTATTTTTGCCACCTCTTCTTAACATCTTTTGCTTCTTTTAGGTCCATACCATTTCTGTCCTTTATTGATATGAAATTACTTTTTTTAAGTAACTGCATCTACTTTTAGGAAGAAAAAAAAACAATGGTGGTTTTATTTTGAAACTTTTAAAACTTATTTGCAAATAAAGTTTTTCTTTTACCAGTTAGTTTGCAGAAGTAGAGATCATGTCATTGTTAAAGTCACAGAGGAGGAAGCCAACCAATGGAAAGCTCACTAAACTATTAGTGTTTCATATTTTCCTTGTCATCAGCTGTTCTTTCCTACTCTGTCACTTTAAGAAGTCTATGGGAAATTGTAGGATTAGGTCTCAATAACTATGGCAGCCAGAAGCTTTGTGTGAAGCATGCTGGCTGCCTCTGTTTGAAGGCAGCCCAGTTATTTATTTTCTCTGTGACCTTGCTCAGATTATATTCTCTGGACTAATTTCCCCATAGGGATAATAAAAGTACTTATCTCAAGGGGGTTTTGTGAAAAATTACAAAGGGGTTATAAACAATGCCTGGCATAAAGTACTCGATAAATAATGATAATAACAATCATGATTGATAATACTTTATAAGTAATTACTTTATGCCAGGCACTGTTGTTATAACAGGGGCTTCTCAAGTGGCACGAGTGATAAATTACCAGCCTGCCAGTGCAGGAGACATGAGAGACATGGGTTTGATCCCTGGGTTGGGAAGATCCCCTTGAGGAGGGCATGGCAACCCCACTCCACTATTCTTGCCTGGAGAATCCCATGGACAGAGGAGTCTGGTGGGCCACAGTCCATAGGGTCGCAAAGAGTCTGGACATGAGTGAAGTGACTTAGCATACAGCCACACGTTACAAGAACTCTCTATATTAACTATTAGGGATTAGTACTGTATAACTAATTCCTATTTCAGGATCAAAAGCTGACACGAGAGGTGGAAACAATTCATTCTCCTCAACCTTAGCTGCATACTTTCCAAGTAAAGTCAGAGACTATTTCCCTGTTGGCAGGGAAAACAAGACATGGAAGGGTTTAGAAGGACAGACACAGTGTCATCTCCATTTAACAACAGGATCTAGGGTTTGTGCTAGGAACAGTTGGGCATTTTAAGCGGAAATGAGGAGTTGGCAGTTATTGCTGCTCGACTGGCATTCATTTGAAGGAATCCTGAATCATGCTGAATCACAGCATCTTAGCTGGTCCTCTCTGAGGACACTTAATACTTTCTTTTGGCCCCTGTCATCCTGCAAGATCTTCAAGGGCACGGTTTGTCTTAACTCACCTGTGTAACCCCTGCAGAGCTGAGTGTAATACCTTGGGGAAGACTGGACATGAGAAGGCAGGAAGGGATAAAGCAGATTTCCAGGGGAGGGAAATATAGAAAACTCTTCGAATACAGATGGCAGTTTATCTTTTAGGTGGGGTAGCCTTTTCTTTCCTTTGCTTTCAAACATCAGTAATGAACAGGTGTACCCAGGGGCGTATCCATGCAACAATAGTCACTTCATCCCAGACCTTCTCGGCGACAGTCAGAATGACTTATGACCAGACTGACTCTATTAAAAATCGTCATTACAGAAAGCTGGATGCCAGGTAGAAAAGAGCCATTAGCTGCTCCTCCCAGAGCCAAAGAGCAAAGGCCACATGATGTTTCCTGTCGTTAAGTCTTCTAAAACGTGTAGGAGAACATTGTGTCCAGTGTCTTTATTTCACACCCACCTTTAAAAAAAAAATTAGGAACATTCAGTCCTGGTGTAATGAATATTTTATGTAGCACTTTGAAATGGTAAACCAAAGTCGAGTCAGAAAATACTAATTTCCGGTTCCCGTGACAATTTTAACTCATCTCCTAGTGTGGCATGGAGGCACCCAGGCAGACTTCCTACAAAACCTCCTGTGTTACACTGACTCACTGTTAGGCCTTCGGAAATCACTCGGTAAGTGTCTGTGGTTACCACACTACAACTTACCTCAAGATATTATAAAGAGTAATCAATTAGGGAGGGAAATCTATGAAGCTGTGCAAACTTCTTGGTAATAAAACTGTGTAAGCGCGAAGTACCATTGCATTATGGGTAACAGTGCAGAAAGTGCTAGGCAGTTCAATCGTTATTAGAAATTGGACAGTTTCACAGTGAATTTTAAAATATTTTAACTTTACATTGTCTTGATTAACACAAGTTCAAATAATGGGTCCTTAAAATAGTCCATCCACTCCAATAATTGCTCCCAGCTCTGCTAAGGGGAAATGGCAACCCACTCCAGTATTCCTGCCTGGAGAATCCCGGGGACAGAGGAGCCTGGTGGGCTACAGTTCACCACTGAGCGACTTCACTTCACTTCTGCTAAGTGTTGCAGTGATTGATTTGAACCGGGTTTAACCCTCTCAACAGCTGAGCTCTTAACCTAACCACACTGCTGCACTACCTCCTCACCACGTGCTTTAAGAAGCTGAACAGCCGTGGTACTAGGATTCAATGAGGTGCAACTGGGGGCAAACAGTCACCTGTGGGTGGAACTAAGTATCGTTGCAAACAAGGACTGGTGACTAGACACAAGCGCTCACTTTCCGAGAGCAAGACAGTCATTAAAAGAATGAAAAGTACACTCCCGGGCTGTAATGGCCAGCCGGGGCCGCAGGCAGACCTGCAGAGCACACCGAGTTTAGTGTGAGGCTGTGGTCGTTTAGGGCCTTTGCGGGCTTCAGGAGACCGGGAACTCTTCCGTTTTTCTCCTCGTTTTTAATGAAAGCCTTTCCAAAATGGGACACCACGGTCTGTAAGTGCTTAGTTTACATCCAACAGTTTCTCTTGATGTCACCGTGACAGCGTGTCTACGCTACGTTCACAGTGTCTCTCGGAGAAAGCCTGAAGGCCTGCAGGGACGGTGGCACCCCGGGCCCGGTGGCCCTCCGGCCGCAGGGGCCGCCACGCGTCGCGTGCTCGGCGGGTGACGAGGGGTGTTGGGGCGGCCCCCTCCCCGCGCCCGCTCCCCACAGCCGAGAGGCCCCGGAAGCAGGGCCCGGCCCCGGCGGCGCTGAGCCCGCCCCCGGGAGGAGGAGGCCGCCGGGCCCCGCGAGCACAGAAAGCCGCTCCCGGCACCCCCGGCCGCCGCCGCCGCCGCCGCAGCCAGGAGGGTCGTCGAGCCGGAACTCCGACCGCGCCCACTGGGCCGGGCCAGGCCTCGAGGCGGGAAGGCTGCGCGCAAGGCCCGGCGGGAAGGGCCGCGCGCGCCCGGGGAGAGCCCCGCCCCCAGCGCTGCGTCGGGCGCGGCGGCCCGCCTCGCGGGCGGCCCTGATTGGACGGCCGGGCGCCGCGCGCTGATTGGCCGCGTGGGCGAGGCGGCGGCGAGCCGTGCGCAGCGGCGTGTGCGGGGCCGTGTGCAGACCCGCGTGTGGCGCAGGCAGGGACCCTGAAAATAAACAGCTGCCGCTTCGCGAGCTGCCCTCCCGGTCTGCGCCTGAGTCTCGGCCGCTGCGGGCCCTGCGACGCGGAAGGTGAGGCCGCGAGCGGGCCGGGGGCCGCGGCGCGGGGCTGGGGGCCGCGGGCGGAGCGCCGGGCCCGGGCGGCGGCGATGGCGCCCGCGCTCCGGCCTGCTCCGCTGCTGCGTCAGGCGGGAAGCAGGCCGCCGCCGCCCGGGCCCGGCCTGCGCCCCGCGGCCGGCTGCCCCCGCGCCCTGCCCGCCGCTCGGGACGCGGGCCCGCCTCGCTCGGGCCTCCGGGCCCCGGCCGCAGCGCCGCGGCGTACGAGGCCGCGCGTCCTTGGGGCCGCGGCGGGGGCTCCGGGCCGCGGGGCGGGCGGCTTGGCGGGAAGGCGCGGGGAGGGGCCGCGTGGGGAGCGCGCGGGGCGGCGGGGGGCCGGGGCCGGGGCCGGGCCCGGCGGGCCGCGCGCCGAAGGGCCAGGAGCGGCCTCGGGGAAGCTGTCCGCTCCGGGCGGGGGACACCGCGCCGGAAGGCCCGTGCGGCCTCGGGACTCGCGCTCGGTGCTCCGCGGCAGCTTCAGGATTCTTGAATTTTTATCGTCATGGACGTGCCAAGTTACTGGTCTTCGGTTGCACTTCGGGAAAGGGCAGATAAGGCTCGATTTTCTTGACTCAACACTACTTTAAGTTCGAGAGGCCTCTAGGAAAAACCGCATTATCGGCAAAACCCCATTATTCGGCCAAACTTCCAAAATCATGGCAGCAGCAGTAACCTTTGCATCTTCTCCGGGGTAGATGAATGCAGTTTAAAAACGAGACGAGAAGATGAGGTAACCAATCTCCATTTGGTTTTTCCAAACGTGAAAACCTATTTTAGCAAAGGCATAATGGGCCACATTTGGGTTCGGGTGTTGATTTTATTATGGATAAGGCTTGTGCTTGTTGCCACATGTTAACCACATGGCCTCAGCCACAGGACACTTCCAAAGGAAGTGACTGCATCTGGTCCTGGGGGTCCTAGGAAAAGAAAACATTGCTTGGTTTTCATCTGTGACTTCAGACAGTATGTTTCAGGCGTTGTTCAGAAGGACCCACGAAAAGTATAGGGTAAATAAGCCAAGAATCTGGATTAGCTTGTCTTTTTTTCTTTTCCCCTTCTGTTTTCTTTTTAGGAGGATTGATTTTCATTCTTATCTTGTACCCTCCAAAGACAAGTTTTTGAGAAAAGATTTTTTCCCCTTGTTGTTTGACTCACTTTTGGAGAGAAACACAACTAGTTAATTTCTGCCTCAGTGAGTTAAGTTTAATTTAAATTAGCAACTTTTTATTCTTCTGCTCAATCTCTCTTAGTTGAATGTAAGGATTTGAGGGTCTTAGATGAATAAGAGGTTTTTCCTACTTATAAGACTTTCTTTCTCTCTGCAAAGCAATTACTTTCAAATACTTCTTAAAAATTACTGTGGTCATGACTTAATCAAATACCTACGAAGTGCCACGTTCATAGTTTGATGTTGTTTTAGTTTGTTGAGCCTGGTTCTTGTTTAAGAGGAGCTCTATGTACTGGAATATAAAAGGGATAATTTATTATATTCCCAAGGGCTGGATAAAGAACTTAAAGTTTTTTCCAAGTTGTAACTCTTGGCAACAATTAACAACAAGGTATATATTTATGTAGTTATCTAATATGTCAGAGACTTGGGTTAAGTTTTTCTTAGCAACCAAAGGTCCACAGTCCTTTTCCTATTGACAACAAACTAGGTATTTTAAATGCGCAGTTTAAGGGATTTATTACACTTATATTTGGACATCTGGAACAGGCAGAATATCTTTTTTAAAGTACTGTAAAAGGGGATTCTTTTTACTTTTCTTGAAATCTTGAAGTATGTAGCATCTGCATGGAAAGCTTAAAGACAAGAGAACCACAGTTTTAACTATTTGAAGGGATTGGTCTCTTGTCTAAATGCTTGACCATGAGAGGGAGAGATTCTGCTTCCCTCCTCCCGCGCCTGTAGGAATGAGAGTTTCTTTTTTAAAAAATTGTTGGCTTCTTTCCTTTTCTTAGCCTTCTGACAGTAAGTGGAGAGCAAAAGACTGGTGCCAAGGCCTCCTGGCCTGCTCTGTGGAGAGCACCCTTTCTGTACTGGCAGGTTTAATAGAACTCCTATGCTGGCAGTGTCAGATGCTACTGCAGGCACGGCATGCTCTTGAGAGATTCCAGGAAAAGTGTGCACCATTTTCATGTTAAAAAGACTGTGGTCTAATTCAGTAAAGATTGTGGCCGCCAGCATTCACACTGTGAGTGGGTGGGCTCTGTTAAAGGGACTGACCATGCAGTATGGTGTCACTCAGAGCAGCTTGTTAATTCCAGATGAGGGTGTTAGCTAGAGAGGTCAGGTTGCCAGTCTTTGCCACTCCTAAATTCTGCCTTGAGGAAGGTTAAAATCTAAGATGACTTTAAATTCTTTCATGGGAGTGGGTTTTTAAAAGCGTATCAGTTCTATTTTGTTTTGACTCATCTAATTTGGTATACTTTTTTGATAGCATTTTCATGAACTTTATCACTTAATCCTAACAAAAGCCTCTGCAGAGGACTTGGAGCTCACTGTTGAAATCCTGACTCGAACTGTCTAGTTGTGTGTGTGGCTTTGGGTAAGGTACTTGGTCTCAGATCCTCAGTTCCTCATCAGTGAAGTGGGAACAAGGATCCATAACTTGCAAAGTTGCAGGGATTATAGATAATATGTATGTTAGTCCTTGACTCATAATAGATATTTAGCTACTAATTAAAACCTTTCCAGATATGCAGAAATGGATGTAAGTAACAAGATCGGAGAAGGCAATGGCAAGCCACTCCAGTACTCTTGTCTAGAAAATCGCATGGACAGAGGAGCCTGGTAGGCTGCAGTCCATGGGGTCGCTACTAGTCGGACACGACTGAGCGACTTCACTTTCACTTTTCACTTTCACACATTGGGGAAGGAAATGGCAACCCACTCCAGTGTTCTTGCCTGGAGAATCCCAGGGACGGCGGAGCCTGGTCGGCTGCCGTCTATGGGGTCGCACAGAGTCGGACACGACTGAAGCGACGCAGCAGCAGCAGTAGCAGCAACAAGATCGCACAGTAAATGCAGGATAAGAAGCCAGAACTGCTCCTCGTATTGTTCTCTCTTCTGCATTCTTCTGGGCAGAATGCAGGTAGTACACAATATCACTTGTTTCCTTTATTTTATTTTTACTTCATACTGAAGTGTTTGGGTACCACGTTGGTACTCCGAACTGACTTAGTAGAGCATAATGATGGATGAGTGCATTCTGAGGGCAGCGGCCCCTCTGTGGGCTTGGGGATGATGAGTGGAGATAAAGCAGATAGGAAGCAGCAGAGCTGTGCCAGGAGAGCAGTCTCACCCGTGCTCCTCAGCCACTGACGCCCTTTCTCTCCTCCCCGTTGGCTGCTGCTTATTTTATGGACTCGCTGGCTCCTACTCATTGGAACGGATTGTTAGTGTTGACCAGATACTGTTGTGTTTTAATCAAAGCGGTTTACTGGCTTTGTTGTTAGTACCAAAAATGCGGTAGATTTACCTCATTGAAGACAAATATGTGTAACCGTTAGTGTTTTGGTACTAGTTCCAGGAGTTAAGCCTCACAGCCTAGATGAGTGCAGAATCGGAATAGTCGGACCTCCCAGTTCAGGTCGCGTCTTGACTGCACCAGGCGTGCCCTGGGCCCTGCCACATCTTAAGTGTGACTTGTGTCGTCAAAATTCAGTTAACTGTGGTCGAAGGGAAACATAGTGCTTCCTGGGGTTGGAAACGGGAGCTCATTTGGAACTGACTCTCTTGCTTCTCAAGAAGGACACATTGTAGACCAGGAAGCTGGAGTGTAAGCGGGGTTAGGCCCACTCTAAGCCTGCTGTGTAGATCGGCCATGTTGCGAGGCTCGTGGGCTAAATCCCCGGCCAGAGAAAGAAGCAGGGCCCTGGCAGTGAAACGCTGGAATCCTGATCAGCAGGCTGCCAGGGAATTCCTTGGGGTGAGTTCTGCCTGTCTGCATTTTAACCTCAGCAGGGGCAGAGTGGAACGGAAAGAAGAACTGTGAGCGGTAGACAGATACTGAAGCTTAACTGAGCACGTGTTAAGCACGAGGGACCTGGTAACAATTCTGCTTGCAGACCAGGACAGATGTGTCAGGTGTCCTGAGCTAATGCAACAAGTACTGAAGTGGTTAACCCTGTGGTCCCCAGATCATTTTACGTAGTGAGAATACACGGGTGGAGATGGCAGCAGTGATTTTTAGCAACGAGAAGGAAAATGTGCTCTCTCACTGCCAAGCGACAGTGCGAACACAGGATTTGCTTTCTAAAGTAGTGTATGTGTGTTTTGCAGCATTCCATAAAAGATTACCGGGGTCTTGTTGAATTCTTGGAGTAATGAGAGAGTCTGGGTGGCAAGCAGAGGTCCTGGCTTGGCTACTGACTTTGTAGTGATCTGGGGTGAAAATTTCTCAGTTACGTGTGGGGATTGTAATAGACAATCTGAAATGCGTACTGAATCTAGATTGTAGTTAGTCCTTCATGACAATGTAAAATTCATTGTTACTCTGTTTTTTGGCCGTACTGCATTGCGTGTGAGATCTTAGTCTCTTGATCGGGGATCGAACCTGGGCCCTGGCAGTGAAAGTGCTGAGTCCTAGCTGCTGGACCACCAGGGAATTTCCAGCTTCATTGTTTTAAATGAATAGTGCAGCAACTCATCTGATAGCAAAAATTTAGGTGGTTTTTTTTTTTTTTTTTTGTCAGTACTTACTGGATTGGGTTGGGTCTGTACAAGAAACACAGGTTTATTTCATTCAGCAAATGACTATTGCCTCCCCCCACCCCGCAAAAAAAAAAAAAACTCAGCAGTTAAAATCTTGAGTTATATACCTGCTACTAAAAGGGTAGTTGTATGGGTATTATTCAAAGGCGAATAACTTGGTCTGTGCCTTCAAGGAGTATGATAAAAAGCACACTGGCAGAGCAGGCACAGCGCCCCAAGTCTCAGCAGGAAAAGGAGGGTTCCAGGCTGGTGGTGTGGTCAGGCTCTTTCATAGAGCTGTCATTTATTTGAGTTGGCCCTTGAAGGTTGGGAAACGTTGTGACAGGTGCGAGAGGCGGAGGCAGATAAGTGCAGCAAGACTCCCAGCCAAGAGCAGTGGGGATCATGGAGCCGTAATTAGTGCTCAGCTCGGTCTCCCCTTCCTGCCTCAGCTTTCCTGAGGAGCAGCATGAAGCTCTCTAAAGACATTGTAACTTAATGCGTTCATATGTATGATGGGCACTGGGGTAGGTAGGGTGCCTTTAAAACGGTGGAGTCAGTTGGATTAATGGTAATTACCTAAGAGCTCTCAGTAACCATGTGGAGCAGCTCACTGAGATTGGCTTGGCCAGAGAGGAAGAAACAGTTCATGAAAATCCACACACAGGTTAATCACTTCTTCGGAAGCTAAATTTTTTACACTATTTGTAGACTGAAAGTGAACCTAAAATTTTCACTGTTACCTTTCTTCCACTGATAAACACCTGATGATTGATTATGTTGTATTTTCCCTTGTGCTTTACCATTATGAAGTAAGCAAGAGGTCTTTTTAAAGCAGCAGTGTAAAAGTGAGGTTGCCCAGAACTGTCGTTTATTTTAGCTTTGAAAAATGCATGTTGAATGTTGGGTTGTCATTTTTCTAAGAGATAAATATCTTGTTGAAATAAAAAATTATAAAATACTTAGAACCTGTCATATTGCCTGGATTGCCTTGTGAAAGGAAAGAACTCCTTGGGACCAAGAGTGAAAGTGCTCACATTTGCGGGCGTGCTCAGTAGTCTCTGACTTTTCGCCCCGTGACAGTAGCCCACCAGGCTCCTCTGTCTGTGGGACTTTGAGGCAAGAATGCTAGAGTGGGTTGCTGTTTCCTACTCCAGGAAGTGAACCTGTCTCTCTTGCATCTCCTGCATTGGCAGGCGGGTTTGTTACCTCTGGGCGACCTGGGAAGTCCGTCTATACGCAGATTCTGTCCCGTTCCGTCGCTCAGTCGTGTCCAACTCTATGCGACCCCGTGGACTGTAGCCTACCAGGCTTCTCCGTCCATGGGATTCTCCAGGCAAGAATACTGGAGTGGGTTACCGTTTACTTCTCCAGGGGATCTTCCCGACCCAGGGATCGAACCCGGGTCTCCCTCATTGGAGGCAGAAGCTTTAACCTCTGAGCCACCAGGGAAGCCCTAGAGAAGATGCAGAGGGGAAGTAGGATTGAGGGGAGGACAGAGTGCCATAAGCACTTTTCCTGTGATTGCTTTATGTGCTCTTCACTTTTTAATCTCGAGTGTTTTCTCTGGAAACCAGTCCTCCACTTGATTTAAAATGCCAGCACCCATATAGGAAAGCAGATGTAATTTTGCCAAATGCCTTTTTAATCGTCACAGACTGGTTTCTTCTGACTGGAAATGTGCTTTGTGACAGCATGGAGTGTGAGTGCCGTGTTCAGGTGTGCTGTCCTCCCCGCTGTTGGTGATAAGTGTACAGGGCGAGTGTGCGAGTTGGTAGACAATGTCCTCTGAAGATTTATCCCGGCTCTGATTTCAGACACAGGGGATAGGAATGAGTTCTTTTGAATATTTGACGGTGGAAACTTTTGAAACTAAACTTGAGCATAATTTTAGTCACTAGGTTTTGCTCCATCAAGTTTACAAACTTTTTGCACCATTCTTCGACACTGGAATTAAGGGCAAAACATGTTTAGATACAGGGAAGTGTGGAAATGTAAAGGTCACATTGTTTTTAGCTAGTTTTTAAAGGCCAGTTTAATGGGAGTTTGTCCTGCAACATTCCATTTTGTTCTTTTCCATTCTTTTCTAGGAATAGCCCCTGCTTATTTTTAGATTATTACGTAAGAAGTATAAAATGCATTTGCTTTAGTTGGGAGTTTCACTTTTATTTTGAAACAATACCCAATAAAGGAGTCTACTGTGAAATTCCAAGTAACCTTGCTTTAGATGTAAAATTACAGAAGAAAATTTGGAAACGGAAGAATCTAGAAGAGGGGAAATGGCCCCAGTGCTACCGGGACTTTACTTTGGTGTTTCTCTTTGTCGTTTTTCTGCTGTTTTTAACAAACTGCCCCTCTTCTCGCACGTCTGCTCTTGAGTGCTCGGTCGACAGGCAGGGCCTCGGTGTCATTAAGTGCCCTGTTAGGTGCTCTGGTGCTCAGGAGCATTTTTACCTCTGCTCTCAATTGATGCTACTGATCCACGGGGTCATTCCAGGTTTATAACCAGTATGTGACTTTCAGTTGCCCACAACCGAGTTTTATCTCTAATGGATATTCATTCACACTAACCCTGTAAGTCCCCTTAGTAACCGGATTAACGCGTATGCATAATCTTAACGATTATGCAGTGGTTTTGTTACATTTTTTAATATATTTCATAGTCATAATGCCTAAGTATATAGTTATCGGACTGTTTTTCTAAGCAGTATATTGGTTGGCTTTTGTTCCTTAAGAATAATTATCCAGAAATACACTAAATAGGGAATAAAAGCTGTAAGTGGTGTTGAGTGGCTTCATGTTGTCGTTTTTAATGTTTTGAAGATCTGACTGCAGCCATGAGCAGCAATGAGTGCTTCAAGTGTGGACGGTCTGGCCACTGGGCCCGGGAGTGCCCCACTGGTGGGGGCCGCGGTCGTGGAATGAGAAGCCGTGGCAGAGGTGGTTTTACCTCGGATAGAGGTATTTTTGTCGAATAAAAAATTCTGAAGTACTTCAGTATTGCTGAGTATCAAGACTGGTCTAACTAGCCATGTGTGCTTTGTTTCTGTTCAAAACAGGCTTCCAGTTTGTGTCCTCGTCTCTTCCAGACATCTGCTACCGCTGTGGTGAGTCTGGTCACCTTGCCAAGGACTGTGACCTTCAGGAGGATGGTAAGTGTTTAACTCTTCCTCTCCCACCTTCCAGAGTCGGGCGAGGGGAGCGTGCTGGAGGAGGCTCCCCCCTGGGGTGCGGTGCGGAGCCTAGTGGCACCCGTGAGGTGTTATAGTCTGGCTCTGCCCTTTCCCTACTGCTGAAGCCTGCTATAATTGTGGCCGGGGCGGCCACATCGCCAAGGACTGCAAGGAGCCCAAGCGGGAGCGGGAGCAGTGCTGCTACAACTGCGGCAAGCCCGGCCACCTGGCCCGCGACTGCGACCACGCGGACGAGCAGAAGTGCTACTCCTGCGGCGAGTTCGGGCACATTCAGAAAGACTGCACCAAAGTCAAGTGCTACAGGTGAGATGCCGGGGGGCTGCAGCAGCCTGGGCTGGCCATCAGTGGAAGGACCCGGGGGGGTGCTGCGGCCCCCGACGTGGCCCTGACCACACGGGGGTTGGCATGCGTGGAAGGATGTCAGGGTGTAATAGTTTGGCACCTTCAGAGACGTTGTAGAAAACAAAGTGTATGTTTTGTATGTGTAATTCATACGCAAATCTTTTGTCATGAAATCAGAAGTCTCTGCTTGTAAATGTGACATCATGATATATGCACATGCATCCGCTTTGATACGTACATATGTGAAGTCTTAGGGGTTCATTTGTATAAAGATCAGCCACCTTGGCCAGTGTTTTGGTGGTGATGTTGGATGGTCTCCCGTGGGAAAATGTTTGATTTTATGCTGTGGACTGCTCAGTTGAGTAGCTTTGCTGTCAGGTTCCTCCTCCTTGGTCTTAGTTCAGGGGTTAATAAGACTTACTGTCTGAAAAACACAGATGTATATACTTCACTCGTCACTGCTTTTTGTTTTGCAGTAACTAATCCTTCAGTACACTCTGACATTTTCTGAGCGCTATTGTGAAAGCTGTTTTAATTTCCTCTCTTAGGTGTGGCGAAACTGGTCACGTAGCCATCAACTGCAGCAAGACAAGTGAAGTCAACTGTTACCGCTGTGGCGAGTCAGGGCACCTCGCGCGGGAATGCACGATTGAGGCCACGGCTTAATTACTTTCCTTTGTCGCCCCTCCTTTTCTGATTGATGGTTGTATTATTTTCTCTGAATCCTCTTCACTGGCCAAAGGTTGGCAGATAGAGGCTACTCCCAGGCCAGTGAGCTTTACTTGCCGTGTAAAAGGAGGAAAGGGGTGGAAAAAAAATCGACTTTCTGCATTTAACTACAAAAAAAAAGTTTATGTTTAGTTTGGTAGAGGTGTTAATGTATAATGCTTTGTTAAAGAACCCCCTTTCCGCGCCACTGGTGAATAGGGATTGATGAATGGGAAGAGTTGAGTCAGACCAGGAAGCCTGTTGAGGGTTTCTCAAATATGTTCCCATGTAGGAGGTAAAACCAATCCTGGAAGTGTCTGTGAGCTTCCATAAATAACTTTAATTTTAGCATAATGACTGCCTTGGATTGTCTGACCTCAGTAGCTATTAAATAACATCAAGTAACATCTGTATCAGGCCCTACACAGAACATACAGTTGAGTGGGAGTAAACAAAATAAAAAGACAAACACGCATGTTAATGGTTGTGCGAGAACACTCGGGATAAAAGCCTGAGCAGGAACAACCTCACCACAGCATCGATGCTGGGTAAATAGATGGTGATGGCAATGGTGTAGAACACATGTTTTCAAAGACTAAATCTAAAACCCAGAGTAAACATCTATGCTCAGAGTTAGCATAATTTGGAGCTATTCAGGAATTGCAGAGAAATGCATTTTCACAGAAATCAAGATGTTATTTTTGTATACTATATCACTTAGACAACTGTGTTTCATTTGCTGTAATCAGTTTTTAAAAGTCAGATGGAAAAAGCAACTGAAGTCCTAGAAAATAGAAATGTAATTTTAAACTATCCAATAAAGCTGGAGGAGGAAGGGGAGTTTGACTAAAGTTCTTTTCGTTTGTTTCAACTTTTCATTAATGTATATAGTGCAAAATGCCATATTAAAGAGGGGAGCGGAGGACCGGAAGCTGACAGTTTGGCGTTTTCTTTTTGTATGAATTCAGTCTCGTCTTCAGTAAGGAAACGTAGCTGTTAAAGGGAGCACAGGCTTCAGATGCTTTGTCAGCTCTGTAAGGATACAGACATTTTAATTCTCATCCATTATAATGGTGGCCTTTAGTTCCACATTGATTCTGAACCGTTCTAACACCGTGGATGGTTTTTAAAGTCTTCATTGAATTTGTTACTGTATTGAAGTTGTCTTATGATTTTTTTGGCTGCAAGGCGTGTGGAATCTTGGCTCCTGGGTCGGGGATGAACTTGGCGCCCCCTGCACTGGAAGGTGAAGGCTTACGCCCTGGGCCACCATGAAGCCCCACCATTACAGTTTTAGCATTTCAGATTTTCCTGGGTTTCACAGGGATCTGAAATGTTGGATTCTTTGTGTTTTCTCTTAGGGTCTGATCTAGAGTTGACCTTCAGTTCAGTCGCTCAGTCGTGTCCTTAGAAGTCATTTAATGAACTCACTTTATAGATGAGTTCCTAGAAGCTTAAGTTGCTTGAAGAATGTGCAGCTGCCTGGAGCCTCAAGTACCCTTCCTCTCCTGTACCCTCTAAAGGATCCTGTCCCCCCCGTGGTTGGTGCCCCGTGCTTCCAAGGTCATTCATGTGCCCCTTCATACTGCTGGGGTCTCTTCACCTCGAATGCGCTGTTCTGCACGCCGTGTGTAATCTGGTCAGTGTACGATGGTGGGTCACTGTAGCGCTGTAGTCACCGGAGCAGTAGGAAAGTGAAACCCCAGAGCCAGTCCATTTCCTTACTATTGTACCAGCTTACAGCTTTGTTGCGCTTGTGTGGCTGGGTTTCATTGTTTATTTCTGGCCGAGTGGCACCACCTGTGGGATCTTACTTCCCTGTGTCTCCTGCCTGGAAGCTTGGAGTCTAACCTGGGACAGCCAGCAAATTCCCTTTGATGTTTTTATGAAGCAAAGTGTTGTATCGCAGATGTTAAACATGTTAGAGATCATGATAATTTTAGTTTTCTGGCACAAGTATGAAACAGTGATGTTGCATTTCATCAGTTTTACTGCTGATACAGAACTTGACCTCTTGCATTGAAATGAGAAGCGTTTCCCTTGAAAAGTCAGTAATCTGTCATTCATTCACCTGATGATTTTAGCATTTCCTGTTTGTGTACAGTTGGGAGAAATGAAGACTCTCGCTCCCTGGTTCAACAGAACCAAGTTGTACTAAGTCATACAGTGCCCTTGAGGGTTTTGAGGATTCTGGTGAATGATGAGTATCATCCACTTAGGAAGAGTTGATTTTTTTAGATAGAAGTAGGTTTCTGTTGCAGTTGTAGGGAAAACAGTACCTTGAAGGATTTTGTCCGGGATGTTGGTAGCTGCTGTGTCTGAGTTATCTTGACTGTTTCGTATGTTAAATTATTCATGGAACAGGCGGTCCTTGTCAGTAGGCGAGGTACCTGGCTTCTAATGAGACGTCATTGTCTCCTCGAAGTGTCAGAGGCAGAATCTTGGATTTGGGGGTCAGGGAAGCCAGTAGCATATACCTGTGCCATCTGTTCTGCTCCCTGTTCCGGGACCCGTTTCCCTTCGTTGTGCACTAGTACTGGTTGTGACAGTCCTTGTTAGACTGAACTCTATCGTTTTTAAAACCTGCTAGAAATTCCGGTGGTCGAAAAGATTTTCAGCACGTTGTTTATTGGACTTATGTAACTGCTGCAGCCGTTTAAAACACTTCTAACAACGGTTTTACAGAGTAGGTGTTAAAGAACATCTCTGTTAGAGGCTAGCATTGGGCATGACTTTCTCAGGGTAGGTACTGAGCAGTATTTTGTAAGCTGCTCAGTGACTCCCAGGATAAGGAGGCAAGGTCATGGCCCCAGTGGTGTGGTTATAATTTAAGAACAACTCAGTCCAGAGCTTGTGCTCTGAATTACAAAGGTTCATGTACATTTAATTATCCTTGTTACTTGCCTTAGAATTGGAAGAGATTACATTGAACTTAACAGCTTTCCATCTGTTCATTTCCACCTCTGCTACTAACCTTGGCAATGAATTTGACTGCTTGTAATCTCAGTAAAGGTTTTGGTAGCAAGCTGTGGTGTCAGACCTGTCTCCTGAGCAGGCTGATAACGTACGTGATGGTAATGAGGGTCACAGTGGTGTCTTCCACATCACAAACGTCATGTTTTCACACCTGGGTTTCTGCTCTTGTGCTTGTGAAAACATACCTTCCTAGACGGGTCTGGGGTGAGCGAGGCAGCTGCAGTGAGCGGAGTACACGCCCTTCAGCCGGTCGGGGTGCTTTTGTGTTCATGGCCGCGTTTTCCATGGAAGGTACTTTGCAGTATGAGCCACGAACGCTGACCTGGAACTTGACCCCTCTGGTCTCCACGGGAGCACACTGCTGCGTGGCCCTGTTGGGCAAAGAGGGTTTGGCAGCAGAGGCGACAACTGCAGTGGCTTCTCAGCAGGCCTTCTCCAGCGCACCGAGATGGGCTTCTTTCACAAGCAGGGCTGCCTGCGCTTCTCACCACCCACCCTCGTGGCCCTTCCTTCCAGCCGAGCCCTCAACGTCCTTCAGGTTCGTAGCTGCAGTTAGCTTGCCCTCTTGTGCCTGTCACGACAGTTGCTGGAGCAAGATGAACCCAGGTCTCCTGCATTGCAGGCAAGTTCTTTACCATCTGAGGCACCAGAGAAGCCCTGTCAGAGTCTGGGAGATGGAAACCATGTCTATACTTCCCGGTCAAGCCACAGAGGTGTGTGCATTAGGCCCGGAATTTTCAGCACTCCCATGTCTGAGGCAGCCTTTTTCACTGGAGCTTTAGGGAGCCTTCCAACCAAGGATTGATTAGAGTGGATGAGTCTGTCAAGGTCTAGAGAAGATTTCCAGCTGATTTATTAGAGGGATGGGCATTTCTTTTCGGGGGTGCTGTGCTGGGCCTTCGTTGCTGCGTGGGCTTTTTCTGGTTGTGTGACACACAGGCCTTCTCCATAGCTGTGGGGTGTGGGCTGCTCACTGCAGGGGCTTCTGTTTGGAAGCACCGCCTCTAGGGTACATGAGCTTCCGTAACTTTGGCTCCTGGGTTCCAGAGCACAGGCTCAGTAGTTGGGGCACACAGGCTTAGCTGCTCCGAGGCCTGCGGGATCTTCCTAGATGAGGAATCACTCCATTGGGAGATGGACTCTTTACGACCGAGCCACCAGGGATGGGCCTTTCTTTTAGTGCCTCCAGGTGGTATTTTCAATTTGGGTAAGTGAAACTCTTCATGCAAATGATGTGGTCTGTTTAAACGCAGATGAGGTGACACTTGTCCAAGCTGAGGCCATTTGCTTATTCACTAATATTCTGGGTGAAATATTAGGCAACAGGAACCTGGACAGATACAACAGAGGTCAGAGGTGGCAAGTCACCGATCGTGAGAGTTGCGTGTGTGACTTCTAGCACCTGGGTAGGTCAGTTCTCACCTCCCCCCAGGGCTGTCTCAGTGCCTCTGTACCCGGATCTCCAAAATTCTCCTGGTTTTAGCAGCAGAGCCTTGCTCATGTTTGAAGCTGAAAATCCATGGATGGGGGAGCCTGGTGGGGTCGCGCAGAGTTGGACACGACTGAAGCGCCTTAGCAGCAGCATATAGGCAGCAGACCACACTGAAATCTCTGCTCGGGGTCAGTTGTTGGCTCATACTTGAAACTCAGGCAGTAGCTCTGAGCTCATCTGTAAAGTGGAGAAAAGCTATCTTGCAGAATCACTGTGATAGTGATTGGGTGACAAGACATCATTGGTAAAGGGTCGAATAATCAGTGGTACCTATTTCTTTTCAAACCTGCAGTGCCACCACACTGCATGCTGCTGAGAGGAACACTTCTCAATGTTTGTCAACCCTGAAATGGGGCCAGATGAGCCAGTTATCAAATGCTTCAGTGTCCGGCCACTAACTCCAGACTCCAGGAGGCAGCGGGTCATGCAGGTGAAGTTGGTCAGCTGGCAGATGAAGGAGGTGGTGCTGCAGGAAACTGGATGAGGGCCCTGTCCCTCGGGACAACAGCAGCAACTTGGCTCTGCTTTATTGAGTAGAACTGCTTACTACTTCAAACTTCATTTAATGCATTCTTGTCTAACCCTGAGCCACATTTTGAAAATCAGTTTTTCTTGGGCATTTAGACCTTGATTCAAAATTAGTTCCCAACCTAAACTTTGATTATAAATGCAATTTCACTTTGGAAATTTGAAGCAGAAACACTACAAGTATAATGGATTAAAGTCTTATTAGTAACTGAAATTTTTCTTAAAATTTTAGGATGCTCCAATCATACACCTTCCCAAGGATTTAGACCCAACAGAATACCATCCCCTCATGAGCATGGGGGTTTCTGGTATATTCGTGTCGTTAACTCTAGGTTGGGACAAAGAAGCCCAAAGTCGATTAAAACCTGCTATGCTGTAATTCATGGGGTCGCGGAGAGTCGGACACGACTGAGCGACTGAACTGAACACTCCCTGTGAGCTGCGGCCTCTTTGAGGAGAGCTGTGTTATCTTGGTCTCGTACTGACATTCTTACTTTCCACTAAGAACACGATGCTCCAAGATCCACCCGCATTACACGGAGTCTGCATTAACTTCAGCCGCCGGGCTTGGGGGACCAGGACATGTACCTGAAGGGAGGGTATGCTTCTGCCTCAGATGGACCCTGTCACCATCTCATCCTAACATCACCAAAAGCGTCATCCCATCCAAGTTACAAGTCTGCTCTAAGTCTGGTCGGCTACAGAGGTCCCAGTCTGTCCTAAATCAGCTGTGGGTGAGATCTGGGTAGGATTCAGCCTGGGGCCTCACTCCTATCGGGAGCTTTGTGACTTGCTCCCCAAGACAAGTGGGAGACGGGTCCCCAGCAAAAAGACACAGGACACTGCCCTTCAGGCTGGGAGACTGGAAGGAAAAGGCCTCACTGGTTGCAACCAGTTACAGAATCCAGCAGGGCAAGTGGTGGTAGGGCGTGAGCACATCCTCTGGGCTTGAGCTGCCTCCCCAGGAGCCATCGGTTCCTTTCCATGAAGGGTAGCACCTGTTCGTGGCTGCACACTTTGATCAGCCTGTTTCCTGCCCCTGGAATTTTCGGGGGTTAACAGCCTTCTTTTGTACCCTCTGTCCCTTGCCTTCCAAGCTGGCAGTGGTTCTGCTGGTGTGAAATGTTCAACCCTGGGGGTCTCCTGCGTGTGCCGTGGGAATTCACTCCTATCTGACAAGGTCTCTGCACACCTCTCCTGGATAATCCAGCTGTATTCCTGGCTTCTGCTGAGATGGTTGAAAGTGGCCATCAGCCTGGAAGAGAGCCCCTTAAAGCTCACAGTACTAAAGAAGCGAAGGGAAAAGGGCAAGGCACGTCCACACTTTTCAGGGCACCACCTAAGTGGCACACATTCTTCCATTTCCATAGGCCAGGGTTCCCTGGCAAGCCCACACCTAGCTCTCAGGGAGGTGGACGATGGACTGTGCCAGGACGGCCTGAACTTATTAGAGGGAAACTTGTCACGGTTCAGGCACGAGCCCCTGGTGTCTGTTCCAAGCACTCGTCGGTCCTATCCGAACCACAAACGTTAGCTGCGTCTCCCGATGGCCTGTGCTTCCCGGCTGCTACCGGAGCACCCAGCAAAGATTAGGCCCCGTGTCCCAGGAAGTTACTTCCGCAAAGCACCATGCTGGCCGAGGGGGAGGTGCTGGAAGTGGCCACCGGGGCCCTGAGGGAGGAGCCCTCAGGTCCATCCCTAGCGGTGGCCTCTCCCCTGCCTCCCTGGTTCTGGGCTCAGGCCCTCCTGATCCCCGCGACGTGCCCAGTACCCACCGACTGAGCTGCTCAGTCACAGTCCTTTTCTCCCCTGGGCCTTAAACGTTTATTTTAAAGGGTGACCTCAAGCCTTAGTCCAGCCCGGACAGACCCCGCGATTCCAGGAGAAACTCTCAGAAGCACAGACACGAAATAAACGCCTGAGAGGGGAGGGGGAGCTGGCGAGGCGAGGCAACGTCCCGCCCCTGGCGAGCACGCGGGCCGCGGGAGGGTCCCCCGTCCACTCAGAGGGCTGAGCACGAGGAACTTCCCACGGCGTGTCTCCGCTCTCAGGGCCTGACAGGGCAGCGGGACGCGAACCTCCAGGGTCAGCCTCACGCAAGACAGCGGGACCGCGAGTCATCACGGGAAATCTCGCCGTTGTTATCGCGAGAGCAATACCAGCACCACCCTCCCATCCAGGTCCTAGTCGGAGACGCTTCCGTTCCATTGCGCAAGCGCAGTTCTGCCGCGCCCCTAATTTTCGTGCGCACACGTCGGTGCGACGTCCTGACGCCCAGGGAAGGCTGCCGACGGGAGCGCGCCTGCACGTCCTTCCCGTCCCCAGGTCAATTCTGAATTTCGCTTCCGGATCCTCACTTCCGGTCCCCTTAGTTCTCCTTCCGACTGGAAGCCGGTGGTTCGGGAAGGCTCGAACCTTCCGTTCCCGTACGCAGAGGCCGCTCCCGGGGCGGCGCGCTCGCTCGCAGCATGGTGAGCGGGGCGGGGAGCGAGGGAGGAGAGCGGCGGGCCGGGGCCGGGGAGCCCGGGCGCGGCGGGGGCACCCCGCGAGGGCAGCGTCCAGGCGCGGGGGGACGCGCGGGCCCGTTGGGGAGCGCGGCGTTCTCACCGAGCGAGGCGCCCGGCGCCGCGGCAAGCCATCGGAGGCGCCCGGGAAGGCGCCGGCTGATGCGGAGCCAGCGCGCAGAAAGCAGCCAGCCGCGCCCGGCCCTGGGGGCGTATGCCCCCCGCGCCGACGACCCCCGCTGGCCGCCTCCGCGCGGGGCTCTGTCCCCGAACTCCGACAGGCGTCGGGACTCCTCTGTCCCTTCCCTCGCGGAGGGGGCGCGGCCCTGGCTTTGGGTGTTTCTGGCAAACGGGCCATCACGCACACTCCTTTTTGTGGGTCTCCATAACCCTGGATTTCGTTATTCGCTTGCTCAGTCGCGTCCGACTCTTGGCACACCCGTGGACCGCAACACTCCGGGCTCCCCTGCCCTCCACTCTCTCCCTGAGTTTGCCCGAATTCACGTCCATTGAAAGTGTTAGCCTCTCAGTCTTGTCCGACCCTTTGGGTCCCCGTGGACTGTAGCCCGCCATGGGATTCTCCAGGCAAGAATACTGGAGTGGGTAGCTATTCCCTTCTGCAGGGCATCTCCCCGACTCAGGGAACCAACCTGGGTCTCCTGCATTGCAGGCGGATTCTTTACCATCTGACTTCCCTCTAAAGGAAGGGTCGTGGTCAGATTCCTAGTGCCTAGCGTGGCGTTTCTCAAATTACGTTAAATACTGAGACTCTGTAGGCTTTAGTGAGATAGGTAGGACACAACCGCAGCCTTCAAGAAGATGGCTTCTCCTGGGAGAGCCTCTCTGTCTCTTTCCTTAGTAGACGTCGTGTTCATTTATCTCCCAGGCAGTTAGCCAGTTTAATTCTGTGTCAGTTGGAAGAAAAAGTCAGAAAGACTTGAGTGGAGCTCACGCTTGCTGAGCACCTGTACACTGCATCGCTGACTTCTTCACGTATTTATCTGACTGAACCATCCTGACGCCTCTGTGAGGTAAAAGGTCCCATCCCTGCCTACAGGTGGGGAAGCCGAGCCTGAGAGAGAATTTCTCAGGGATGCTGAGTGGAGAGTGACACTCAGGTCCTGGACTCAGCACGTACTCTTCTTACACCACAACCCAGAAAACGTGTTCCCTGCCCGATGCTGTGTTTCAGGGATAAGTGACTTGCCCTAAGTGCAACAATCTTTCCATAAAACTCACTTGTAAAAGCCAGTCTTTCCTTCCTCAAGTTCCACTGGTTGAGAACAGAGTTGTGATGCTGGGTAGAAAGTGCCTGGTAGGTATAGACCCAGACAAAGGAGGGCAGCCTAGCTGGGAAGAAGGGGTGACGGGAGAATTGTCTGGGATGACGATGACGCAGCTGGATTCTGAAGGAGGAGTGGCCGGATCCAAGAACGTGGTCACGGTGGAGTCGGGTTTAGGTAGAGCGCGGCTAAGTCACAGGATTTGGGCGTCTTTTGATTTTTGTTGTTATTGCTGTGCTCACACTTCTGACTGTGTCCTGCTGAAGCTTTTATTTAAATAAAACCTTTTTCTAAAAAGTAAAAGAAAAAGCTCTTTTAAACATGGACGTTTTTCTTCCCCTCTCTTTTCCTTTTAGGCCCGAAATGCGGAAAAGGCCATGTAAGTATCAAGTCCCTTTTGTCTGAAAATTTTATGCTGCTTAATTGCCACCTCGGAGCCCTTTTTCTGTTTGGTCTTTGGGTACACAGCTCTTCCTCTTCCTGAGCTGAAGTAGCGTGCATGTATTTGCCCATGTATTTACCTCCCCCGTAGTGTTTTCTCACCGCCCCCAGAGCTCACACTGGGGTGGGGGCGGGGCTGTGAGAGCAGCAGCCCAGCGTATCAGCGTTTTTAATGCCGCACCGAGGTGCTCAGTCCCCACAGCCCTTACCTGCCGTGTGGGTAGAGGGGATGCGGGGGTGTTCAAGGACACAAGTCCTTCTGAGCCCTGCTCTTTGGAACGTGGAAAGTCATGATGTCGCTGGTTTCCTGACAGCAGTGTGTGTGTGTGTGTGAGGAGTGGCAGCTACCGTGGTCACGAGCAGATCTACCCATCCAGGAGCTTGGGTGATGAGAGGCCTGTGAGCGGGATCTAACAGTCTTCTCTCTTCCCGCTAGGACGGCCTTAGCAAGATTTCGCCAGGCTCAGCTGGAAGAGGGGAAAGTAAAGGTTGGTTTAAACCTTCCTCGTGAGTTTTCCGGTAGGAAGGACGGGCGCAGGCAGACTCCAGGCTCCAGACCCTCCTCGTCTTGTCTGTTCCTCCATGTATCCTAAGAGTCTGTTCACCTGAGACCCAGGTGAAGCTCCCTGTCGCGGGGGCCGTGTGATGGTCTGTCTCCTTGGTGATGGGATGCTTGGGTCTCCCTGTTATCCCAGCCCGGGCTCACGCTGAGTAGAAAGTGGGGTGTGCTCTGGGAAGCAGCTCTAACCTGAGACCAGCGGATGGCCTCTGCTCATGGAGACTCGGCCAGGTCAGGGGTGATATATGCTGTTCTTTGAGTATTTTTTATTTGTTTTTTAAAAGTATCCACTCACCTGCACCCGCGCCGACACACACACCTGTGTGCACAGACACGCATGTTTGTGCTAAACACTGATCGCTGTCATCGCTTGAGGTAGTGTAAATACGCCATGAGGTGGGTATAGCCAGGGGCACTTTGCATCTCTGTGACACCTGACTGCGCGGGTTCACTTATACACAGTATTTTTTCAGCAGTAACTGCTGTGGAGCTACATGGTCGTGGTTGGTTGAACCTGTGGCTGCAGAGGAGCCATGGATCCTGAGGGCTGACAGAGTTAGACTCGGATCTGCCCCCACAGTGCTCATGGTCAAGTGCAGTGGGCTTTTACACTGAGTACTGGCCCCGTCCCAGGGACGATGCAGTGAGTGCAGAGTGAGCCTTAAGACTTGATGGAAACCACCAGGAACTGAAGCTGCAGTTGTCTGTAGACTGTTAGACATTTGCGGCTTCAGGCCTGAACCAGTTGTGACTGTTGCACGAAGCTTGTAATTTCGTACAAGATGGTGGCAACGTGTGTGTTTTGCTTTTCCTTAGGAGCGAAGACCCTTCCTTGCCTCAGAGTGTACTGAGCTGCCTAAAGCCGAGAAGTGGAGACGACAGGTACTGTCCGGGCGAGTCCCATCTTAGCAGAGATAGTGAGTCTCTGAGTTTCCACTCTCTGCAAGACCCTTAGACCACGTTTCTAGGCATTTTTAATTAGATATTTCTTATGCTTTCAGACTTATTCAAAAGTCATAAAATGTATTACCTTTTATTTTTTTCATAGATCATTGGAGAGATCTCAAAAAAAGTGGCTCAAATTCAGAATGGTAAGCCAGCCTTGATTCTCACATCCGCAGTTAGCCGTGGGGACGTCAGCCCCCTCCCAGTAGTCAGTAGAACAGAAAGGTAGAACGTGAGTAGGACATGGAAGAGCTGAGCAGCACGATCAGTTTGACCTACTTGTCATTTATGGAGACTCACCTCACAAAGAAGAATACACTTTCTTTTTTAAGAGGAAATGGAATATTCACCAAAATAGAGCGCATTTTGGGTTGTAAAATAAATGATAGCAAACATAAAGTAATTAAAATCTTACAAAGTATAATACACTGGTTAAAACACAGTTAATGTAGAAGTCGATAACAGAAAGATGCCTGGAAACTTCCTAAATATTCAGAGATTAAACGCACTTCTAAACAGCCCGTATACCTAAAGGGGGACCTCGAGAAAACTAGAAAATAGTTTTAATTGATAATGAAAATGTAATGTCAGGATTCAGGGTATGAAAAAAGCAGTGCTTAGATGAAAATTTATAGTATTTAAGTAAAATGAAAAAAGAAAGGTCTCAAGTCAGTGATCCAAGCTTCTCCCCTAAGAAACCAAAAAGGAAGAGCAAGTTAATTCCAAAGTAAGCAGAAGGAAGGAGACAAACAGAAGGTGAATAGAGAAATAGGTCAAAGGTGGGTTCGGTAAAGTCGATAAACTTCCAGTCCAGTCAGACTGGCCAGAAACAAGACACAGACTGGTAACAGCAGGGATGAAATTGGGGTGTCACTCCACTTTGACCATTAAAGGGAAAGGGAGTATTAGACACAGCTTCAGGGCTGTCACTCAGCAACTTAGATGGAACGGGCCACTCCCTAAAAGACACATGCTAACAAAATCGTGGTTCTTAACCATGGGCAGGGTTACCCCCTCCAACCTCCCCCAACCACCCCTGGAAATTTCATGATATCTGGAGAGGGCTTTATTTATTAGAGAAATTGAATTCATAGTTAAAAACTTTCCAGCAAAGAAGATTCCAGACTCAGATGGCTCCACTGACCAGTTCAGATATTTAAGGAGTACCAACTCTACAGTTTCTTCCAGAAGATTGAAGAAGGAACACTTCCTAATTTGCTTTTTTATATATTTTAGTATGTGTTTCTTTGATCCTGAAGTCAGAAAAAGATATTACAAGAAGAGAAAAAAACTAGAGGCCAGTATTCCTTACTGAATTTGGCCATAAACATCTCAGCAAAGGATTGCATGGTTGATTCAGCATTCAGAGATTAATTCACTGTGTCATCATTTAAAGAAGAAAAACCATATCATCTCAGTGGATGCAGAAGTATTTGACAGTTTCTCATTCACTCATAAAAACTCAGCTAACCGGGAGTAAACGGGAACTTTTTCCTTTCCCTGATAAAGCATTTTTACCAAAAAGCCTATAGCGAACATGATGCTTAATGCTGCAAGATTGGATGCTCTCCTCCCAAGACCGGGAACAAGGTGAAGAGATCCATTCTCGCCTCTTCCTTTCAACGTTGTCCTGGAACTCCTGGCCAGCACAGTAAAGCAGGGAAAGGAAGACCCAAAGACTGGAAGGGAAGAGAAATGCTCTGTTCGGACGTGACTTAGTTTTCTGTGCAGGAAATCCCAAGGACTCTGTGGAAGGATTTCCACAGTGAGTACCTGAGTTTAGCCAGATGACAGACTAGAAAGTCCGTACAGAAAAGTCCGTTTGATTTCTGTGTATTTGCAGTAACATTTGGAACTAGAGCATTTTTAAAGCGTTATTTACAGAAGCATCAAAAGGCAAGAAGTAGATATAAATCTAGTAAGATACGCGCATGGTCTGTAGGTGAAAACTACGCAACAGTGATGCCAGGCAGTAAAGAACCAGTGAAATGGAGACACAGATGGTGTTTGTGAGGGGAAGACTCAGCATCGGACAGAGGTCAGGTCTTTTCCTTTTTAAAATCTATCACAGAACCCCAGCGTGGCGTTTCGGTCTATGCTGATGAACTATAAAATTTACAGCTTTGCCTTTCCAAGTGAGATTGTTTGTAGCCAAAAGAACTTTGAAGAACAAAATTGGAGTACCCGTAATATCTAATTTCAAGATTCAGTGTAAAGCCACAGATAGCAGGATAGCATGGTGCTGGTGAGGGACAGACATACAGACCAGGGGACCAGAATAAGGAGTCCAGACGTGGGGGCCCACGTGTGTGGTCCACCGGCCTGACAGAGCAACAGAGCGATCCAGCAGAGGAAAGGAAGGCTTCTCCCTCGCAGTGGGCGTAGGGCGCTGCACTTCAGCACGTCAGGGATCCCTGACCGTCTTCCTGCCTCTGGTGGGAAACCCCTGTCGCCAGTGACAGCGCCTATGCAGCCTCCTGTGCTGTCGTCTTAGATTCGCCCTGTGGGCTCCTTGTCAGAGGTGTTCCCGGGGACCGGCAGGCTGCTTGCCGACGCTGCCTCCCTGCGTCCTGGACGCTGAGCACCCCACCGCTGAGATGCGATGTGTTAGTGCTGGTGTAAATGGAGCTGCACGATGGCTTCCGTTTGTATTTCTCTGCTTGCTAATGAGGAGGAAGTTGTTTTTTTTCTTCAAAGAGTTTTTCTGGCCCTGGTGGAGCTCTGTTCATGATCGCCACCCTTCCGTGATTTTGGCGTGGGTGGTTTTACTCGTGAGCTGAAGTGGTTTTGTGTTGCCCACCTCTGTCAGTGTTGACACTCTTGCAGGTGTGACATGAAGCGGTATTTTCAGGAAATGATAGGACGTTTCTCTTTTCTTAGCTGGTTTAGGTGAATTCCGGATTCGCGACCTGAATGATGAAATTAACAAGCTGCTGCGAGAGAAAGGACACTGGGAGGTCCGGATCAAGGAGCTGGGCGGTCCTGACTACGGGGTAAGTGAGCAGCGGCCCAGGCCCGGCTCGGGGGCTTTCTGCAGGCAGCTGGGTCCTGTCTCCCGCAGGCCTGCCGTCGACGCCGAGGCCCTTGAGAAATGAAAGGAGCCTTGCAAGGGCCTGGTGTGTGTGCACGGGAACCGTGAAAGCGCAGGGGCAGTGGTGTAGAAAGTCCCCAGCGCAGGCCTGGGAGTGTGCCTGCCGGCCAGGCGTCCAGAATGAGCCGCCCGGTCTGCCCGGGCCCATTGTGGAGACGACCTTGGTGCCGCATGTGCGTCTCTGCGCTCCTTGAGGACTGGGACAGCCCTTCCACCGCGGCTTCTGTGCTTGAGGGGGCCCTGGAGACAGGCTGCTCTGTGCTTGCTTTGGATTTCTTTTTTTGGATTCTTTTTTTCCCTTTGGAGTTTTTAAAGGCAGTATTTTAGAACAGTGACTTTCAGGCTTTTAGGACCGTGACCCGTTGTATAAAACACGCACAGTCACTGTGTCACGACCCAGTATGCACAAAGATGTTCTGGAAAGACAGCCGGTGTGCGTTGCTGCGCTTTGATATTTCCTGTTCTGTTTTGATTTTTAAACGTTGATAATTGTGAGCCATGCAGTGGGTTTCATGACCCCAGACCTGCCCCACCTGCCCCAGCTCTGGACCCATTGCATCTGGTCAGTGGACTGGCATGCAGTTGTGTAAGAAACGTGGGCAGTGTTCTGTGTATTAGTCCGGCCCCCTCTTCACACGGAGCCGTGGCTCTCAGGTCAGTGCCTGGCCTCAGCCGAGGCAGGCGTCTGCCGTTCCGTGAGCCCGTGCTGGGGGCGCCGCCTCTGCACCCTCGTCTCTCTGACCCGGGCCTGCTCCCTGCCGGACGGTCTTCGTGCCACTTGCTGCTCGTCCTGGAAGGGCCACAAAAAGCTCCCAAAGTCAGTAGTGGTGTTTATTTCCTTCTGGAGTTTTTCATGTTAAATTGATGTTCGTTGGCTGTAACAGTAACGCACTTCGGGGCATTCCCCTTCGGTTCCGTCATCTGGCTGTTTGGCCGTGTTCCGTGCCTCACGGCCTCTCCCCTGCAGTACAGAGCCTCGTCCAGACTCGCCTCCTGTGGCCTGCAGGCGTTGCCAGCACCGTTTGTAATGGAGGGAATTCCATCTTCTGGATATTGCGTTTGTCCTCTTCTTCTGCTAGTTCTCACTTAGACTTTTTGCAACTTTTTAAAGCTTTTTTTTTTCTTCACTTAACGTTGTCTTGTAAGCAGTTTCTAGCCAGTATGAGAGTTTCATATGAACCGTCATTTGTTAGCTATAGAATATATTCCGCCCCTGAACATACTATAATTTACTTAAATCATCCTGTTATCATTAGGTATTTAGGTTGCTTTTTAAAGGATTAAAAAAAGTACCACAGTGTATCCCTGTGTCCATCAGTGCTTGCTGCTTTCAGCGCCACTGTCTCCACCTGTGTCTGCAGACATGGACAGAGCGGGCCGACAGATCAGACCCATGTTCTCCTTTTCCTTCCCCATAAGAAAGTTGGCCCTAAAATGCTGGACCATGAAGGGAAGGAAGTCCCAGGAAATCGCGGTTACAAGTACTTCGGAGCAGCCAAAGACCTGCCCGGCGTCAGAGAGCTGTTTGAGAAGGAGCGTGAGTAGCCGGCGTTTGCAAGGGTGTCAGCCCAGGTCTCGGTTCTGGTTCTAATTGATGCTGTTTGCAGGGTGCTCTTCTGTGTGCTCAGCTGAGCAGCAGCCCCGTGGTGCCAGGGGATCATCGTTCCCAGGGTTTCAGTGGGAACCCTGGAGCACTGGGCATTGACGTGGCAAGCCCAGGGCACCCCTTGGGCGGGAGCGGGAACCCAGAGCCATGGGCACCAGATTGCAGGGCCTGCACACACGTGTCTCCGAGTGAACGCAGTTTCCCTGTTGGTACTTGTCGGGGCGGCTCTGAAGTCCATTCAGTCAGGTTCATGTTTCAGTTACTTGGCTTGAAAAACTCGTAACTGAAGGACTGACAACAGCGTGGGCCGAAGCCGCTGTGCACCGGTGGAGCAGAGAGGCCCCGAGTCACGCCCTGGCTCTGGGCGCCCCGGGATTCCACTGGTCTGGGCTGCATGCATCTTGTTTTCAACGTTTCGAAAAGCAGTCCAAGCACTCCATAGGAAAACGTGTGGAAAGCAGAGAAGGGCGAGACCAGGATTCCTGCCCTGCTGGCGTTCTGCTGACTCCTTCCGATTCCAGCTCCGTGAAACCCCACTTGTTGTCTTTTTTGGCCTCCCTGGGAGGCTGGTAGGATCTCAGTTCCCCTACCGGGAATTGAACCCCGGCCCTGTCAGTGATAGCCTGGAATCCTAACCACTGGACCAGCAGGGAACTCCCAAGCCTGCTTCTTAAATTCGTTATGTGTGCAGACGGGCTTTGCGTGTGTCATTTTCATTGCTTAAAATAATTCAGATTTTAAATATCATACCATTTATTATGAAAGCAATAAAATCTTATCAGTTCAGTCGCTCAGTCATGTCTGACTCTCTGCGACCCCATGAATCACAGCACACCAGGCCTCCCTGTCCATCACCAACTCCCAGAGTTCACTCAAGCTCATGTCCATCGAGTCGGTGATGCCATCCAGCCATCTCACTCTCTGTTGTCCCCATCTTCTCCTGCCCCCAATCCCTCCCAGCATCAGAGTCTTCCAGTGAGTCAACTCTTCATGTGAGGTGGCCAAAGTATTGGAGCTTCAGCCTTAGCATCAGTCCTTCCAGTGAACAGCCAGGACTGATCTCCTTTAGAATGGACTGGTTGGATCTCCTTGCAGTCCAAGGGACTCTCAAGAGTCTTCTCCGGCACCACAGTTCAAAAGCATCAATTCTTCAGCGATCAGCTTTCTTCACAGTCCAACTCTTGCATCCATACATGACCACTGGAAAAACCATAGCCTTGACTAGATGGACCTTTGTTGGCAAAGTAATGTCTCTGCTTTTTAATATGCTGTCTAGGTTGGTGATAACTTTCCTTCCAAGGAGTAAGTGTCTTTTAATTTCGTGGCTGCAATCAGCATCTGCAGTGATTTTGGAGCCCAAAAAAATAGAGTCTGACACTGTTTCCACTGTTTCCGCATCTATTTCCCATGAAGTGATGGGACCAGATGCCATGATCTTCGTTTTCTGAATGTTGAGCTTCAAGCCAACCTTTTCACTCTCCTCTTTCACTTTCATCAAGAGGCTTTTGAGTTCCTCTTCACTTTCTGCCATAAGGGTAGTGTCATCTGCATATCTGAGGTTATTGATATTTCTCCCGGCAATCTTGATTCCAGCTTGTGCTTCTTCCAGCCCAGCATTCCTCCTGATGTACTCTGCATATAAGTTAAATAAGCAGGGTGACAATATACAGCCTTGACGCACTCCTTTTCCTATCTGGAACCAGTCTGTTGTTCCATGTCCAGTTCTAACTGTTGCTTCCTGACCTGCATACAGGTTTCTCAAGAGGCAGGTCAGGTGGCCTGGTATTCCCATCTCTTTCAGAATGTTCCACAGCTTGTTGTGATCCACACAAAGGCTTTGTCATAGTGAAGCAGAAGCAGGTGTAAACCTTCTCACAGAGGCGTACATGCAGAAGCTCAGAGCAGTCCCGCGTCCCCGCGTTCCCCAGGCGGGCTGTGGCCTGTCGGGCGCACTCCCCTCCATCCTTAAGGCTCCTAGAGTGAGGTGGCGCTGTTGTTTTGCTTTTGTTTTTGCATTTACTTTGGCGTTGAATTTATTCTTACGTTCTTATGTATTCCAGGCATCGAGTTTCCTTTTTTTTTTTAAGAAGAAAGTGCCCACGTTAGTCTTCAGGCGCGTAATTTAAATGGCGGCACAGCTCCTCTGCCGTCTCCCAGTGCTCTGCTGGGATGCCCCCGCGCCGTCACGGTCTGTCTGGGGCGCTCCCTTCCAGGCCCTCCCCCGCTCTCTCGTGCTTATCCCATCAGCTGAGTCTCGTCAGCCTGAGTGACAGGTGACTCCATCCCGGCTCCCTTGAGGCAGAGAAGCCCGTTTCCTGGCTCCTGTAACTGACGCGTCTGTCCTCAGGAATGGCTGCTCCCAGAGCCCGTGCTCCAGCTTCCGTCCCGCGAGCACGTCTGTCCGTCTCCTTTGGGGTGGCGGGCTGTCCGTCATCCACTCAGAGTTTGTTCTCTCTCAGTGACACTCTACCACCACCTGCACCCCCAGACGGTTCAGGCACGGGCCCCCGGGCAAGCCCCGCCGGCGTTGCTTGGATCCCGGCTCCCTCGTGCGGCTGGGATGCCCTCGGTGCTCCGCGCCTGTGCTGGGTGCAGCCCTCGTGGCGCGGGGCTGGGCAGGGTTGCTGGTACCTGCGTGGGCCGATGGAAGGGGGCTTCCCCGCCCTGTGCCCGTCGTGTGTGGGCCGTCCGTGTCCCCCACAGTTCTCCTTACAAAGCCGAGGGACGCACAGGGTGAGAGAGTCTCGGGTGGCCCGTGCTGGCCGTGAGCACCCCTCCTGTGTGGCCCTTCAGTTCCTTCCGCATCTTCACAGCTGCCGTGTTGCTGCTGCTACTTGAGACGGCGTCTCATTTCTGCTGTTTGTGTCCCTGGTCACTAATGAGGTGGACACTTGAATTCAGTCAGTGTTCGTCATTGAGGTGTTCACACTTACAGGCTTCTTCTCCTTCAGTTAATCAGCTTCTGTTCTTGACTAGTCGGCTGGACTTCATTTCCCAGAATCACTATGTATTCTGAACAGTAATACTTAGTCTTAATGTGTTTTCTTCAGGAATTTCTCATGTAACTTTTTTGCTTGTAGCTTCTGCTGTCTTCATGAGCTACTATGGCATTTCCTCGGAAAGCACCCCATGAAGCTGCGGTCGGAGGGGTCACAGGACACCCTTCGCCCACCAGGCAGTTCATAGTCTTCGAGGGGTCCAGGTTTTCACTGTCGCATAAACAATGCCGTGACGCTCATCTCCATCCATAAAGCTTTGCCAGCCTTTGTTTTTGCTTTTTAAATTGCGATAGATTCCTTCTAAGCGGACTGAGTCTGAAACATTGACACTGGTTTAAAGATGGTGGTGTCGTGTGCAGTCCCGTCACTAGAGTGGAGAAGCGCCTGCTTGATGCCGTTTTCAGGGGCACGCACACTGTGTGCCTGCGCAGCGTGGTGTGGGGAGGAGGCGTGAGTGCGGCTGTGGCGGGGAACCCGGCTCAGCTCAGAATTCTTCCTTTCAGCGCTTCCTCCTCCGAGAAAGACGCGCGCCGAGCTCATGAAGGCGATCGACTTTGAATACTACGGTTACCTCGACGAGGACGATGGCGTCATTGTGCCCCTGGAGCAGGAGTGCGAGAAGAAACGTGGGTCTGCGGGCGTCTCACTGCACGGCTGGGGCGTGGTTGCTGTGCGGTATCGTGTAAGGGGGCACAGTGTAGTAACTCACGGTGCTTAAAGGCGCTGCACTAGCAAGGGATTCAGGAAGTACTGTGCACGTCCCTGTGTTACGCAGTATATCCTGCTGTACTCTTTAGATTCCACGAGTGAGTGATACCGCACAGGGTGTGTCTTTCTCTGGCTCGCTTCACTTAGTAGGATAATCTCTGGGTCCATCCATGTGGCTGCGAATGCACTGTGTCATTTGTCTCTGCGCAGGGTTCCGTTATGTGTGTTTATTCATTCCTCTGTGGGTGGACCCTTCGGTTGCTTCAACGCCTTGGTTGTTGTAAATGGTGCTGCTCTGAATGTTGGGGTGCTATATGTTTTCTAATTAGTACCTCTATTTATTTTGTGTATGAACCCAGGAATGGAATTGGTGGATCATGTGTTAGTCCTGATTTTGTTTTTTTGAGGAACCTCAGGGTGTTGAACCAGGGAGGATCTGGGCGTGTCCCCCGCCAGCCGCCCCGGAGCTGCCGTGGGGCCCCTGCCCTCCCTTCTGATGCCTGACCACCTGGGCCAGAGGAGGGTCACCCTTTGCAGAGGACAGGCCTTGGTCACCTTTGCCCCGCGTGGCGTGTAGCTTTCTCAGAGGCCAGAGCGACTGACACCTGCTGTCCCTCGTCTGCAGACAGAGCCGAACTAGTGGAGAAGTGGAAAGCAGAGCGAGAGGCCCGCCTGGCGAGAGGAGAGAAGGAGGAGGAGGAGGAGGAGGAGGAGGAGGAGGAGGTGAACATCTACGCTGTGGCCGAGGAGGAGGTACGGGTGGCTGCCGCTGTGCCGTGGAGGGCGGGTAGGGGAGGGTGCCCAGGCCTGGGTCGGGGTCAAGGCCCGGTCTGCCCCTGGACGGGGTGGGGGTTGAAGGTCCCCTCGGGGTCACAGTGAGGACCGCTGAGGGCACTTGGGGACCTGCGCTCCACATCGGGGGACTTACCTGCGTCTCAGAGCTGGGCTCTCCGGACCTGCTGGGCCTGGATTTGTAGGCAAGTTTGAAGCCCCTGACATCACTGTTTGAGCTTCAGTGGCGGAGCTGGTAGCACTTCTGTGGGGCCTAACCACCCACGCCCACCTTACTGTGGTAAACCAGAGCAGAGGCTCCCTCGGGGGTGGATCTGTGGTCCGGCAGGCAGAGCCCCCTGCTCCCAGCTCCCTCGTCAGGCAGGCCCGGGATGGAGTGGATTTGTGGACCGAGCCAGGGGAGGGGAGTCAGCCAGGCCGGGACAACGGGTCAGGCCCCGTGAGACATTGCATGGCCTGCCAGCATAGCAGTGGCAAGGACACAGGCTCAGAGGGGCTTGGTGACTGGGTTCACCATCACACAGGATATGGCAGACCTGCGGGGCATGCCCTTGGGCAGGCATTTGAAGTAGGATGGCAGCGTGCCCTGCGAAGATTTTCTCTGGGTGCAAACGACCTGTTCGCTTTTTCAAGGGATGTTTGTTTACTTAGTGGCCAGTAATGAGTGAGTGAGGCCCACTCAAAGGGCATAGCAGCCGCACGCTCCGTCGGTAGCTCAAGATCCAAGAGCCAGCCCGGTCCGCAGACCCCGTAGGAAAACGACACATGTGACAGGAGCTCTGGGTAGCGACGGGGGGCAGGCGGGGCCGTGAGCTCTTCCTGGGGAGGTGACCTTCAGCTGAGCTCAGAAGTCGAGGAGGTGTCACCGGCGCACAGCGGTGGCAGGGGACAGGACGCGCAGATGGCCCCGGGGGAGCATCGGGGCCGGAGGACTGGCCGGTGGCCGGAGCCCAGAGCGGGGCCCTTGGTGCGAGCAGAGACTGCAGGAAGTGAGCTAGGACCAGCTGGGGGCCTGACCCCTGGGGGACGGGTCTTCCTTCATCATAAAAGTGATAGGAAGGCACCAAAGGGTTTAAACAATCGTGTGTGTTGGAATCATCGTAGGTTTAAGGCGGCTGTTAAGGAGCTGTGAGAGGTCCCATGTATTCTTCCCCCGGGGCCCTGGAGGCTCCATCCTGAATGCTGCCGGCATGGCGTCCACGAGGAGCCTGGCCTGCTGTGACCCATGTGCAGGGCTGGATCTTCGTCACTGGTGTGGATCCCAGCACCATGACAGCCTCTCTTGTTTGCGTCGTCCCAGTGGTGGGGTGGGGGCGGATGGGGCGGGTCCGGCTCTGAGACCAGCAGCAGCGGACCCAACTCTGCACGGGCCTCCTCTCCTCTCGGGCCCCCAGGGCCGTGGCTTAGTCGTGAGTGAGCGCTGCTGACTCATAGGCAGCTTCTGAGTGATGCTTCTGTGCATGTGGTCAGTTTTTACAAATTTAGTTTTAAAAATAGATAATATATATTCAGGGCTTCCCTAGTGACTCATATGGTAAAGAATCTGCCTGCAAGTTGGATCCCTGGGTCAGGAAGATCCCCTGGAGAAGGGAATGGCAACCCACTCCAGTATTCTGGCCTGGAGAATCCCATGGACAGAGGAGCCTGGAGGGCTTCAGTCCACAGGGTCGCCAAGATAATATATTCACAAGACTCACAACCCAAGGAACATATAAACATCTCCCACAGTCCCTGCTTACAGCCGCATCCTCCGGGCCCCGGCTCTCACTGAGGTCGCGGCTTCTCTGCTCTGGTCTTCCTCGGGCAGGAGGCCGCACAGTCCACGGTGTTCTGTTGGCTCTTGTGCTCAGCACTGCGTCTTGGGGGTGTCTCTGAGGAGAGCGCGTCCCTGGGACTGTTTCTCCTGTTAAACGGCCGCAGGCTGGGGCCTCTCGCGGCATCTCCTCTGCACAGCCTCTGGTTGTCGTCTCTTGCAGTCTGACGAGGAGGGCGGCCCAGACAGAGGCGGGGAGGATGGGCAGCAGAAGTTCATCGCGCACGTGCCGGTGCCCTCGCAGCAGGAGGTAGGGCGCTGGGCCCTCCGGGTGCTTGTCTGGGTCCTTCCCATTCCTGCGGGCAACTCTGACTCCAGGCCCGCCAGTGACTGCAGGCAGCTTAGGGTGTGGGTCCCGGGGGGCAGGAGTCCATCCGCCTCAGGGCCAGTGGCCTGCCCTGCCATGCACGGTGGGTCCCTGTCGCTCATATGCTCCAGGAGGAGGGGCTGGAGCAAAGTGGACGCCGCCCCAGCCCTGCCTCTGCCGCCCGCAGATCGAGGAGGCACTCGTGCGCAGGAAGAAGATGGAGCTGCTGCAGAAGTACACCAGTGAGACCCTGCAGGCCCAGAGCGAGGAGGCCCGGCGGTTGCTGGGCTGCTAGGCGGCCCCGCTGCGGCCTCCCCCGCCCTCCTCGCTCACAGCGCGCCCCCCCAGGGCCACTGGCTGGACACCTCGGCGTCGCCTGGCCGCATGCAACTGCCATGAGAGCCCACGCGCGCGTGTCCTGAGTGTAGACAGGCTGCTCCTGTGGCCTGCGAGTGTCGTCAGCGGTGGGGGCGGCCAGCTGGGGTCGCCCCGAGCACGCAGACGTGTCTGTGACGCTTCCTGCCGCTGAGAGGACCCCGCCACCCTCGGGGCCGCCGCCCTGCCGCCCGTCTCGCCCTCAGCCGGCCTTGCTTCCCCTAGCCGGCAGTGGGGCGCGTTTGCTGCTTCCGTCTGGGAGTGGTTCTGCACAGAGCTATTTTTATTAAAGATGTTTGTACCAAGGGCAGCCTCAGGTTCTGGGCCTTCTGTGTGAGGCCTTGTCCGCGGTAGGACCTGAGGGGGCTCACCGGGTGGGGCCTGTGTGCGAGGCTGGGCCCACCCGTGGCCCCTCCGGGTGCTGAGGGTGTAGAGTGTCCCGCCTGGCCCGAGCCCGCAGCTGTGGGTCAGCGCTGAGGTGGGGCCCGCGTTTCCGGCCCGTGGGAATGGCAAGGGTGCCCTGGGGTGGTCCAGACCTGCCGACCCCGCCTAATCTCGCCTTCCTGGTGGGGAGAAGCCACCTCGGGGCCCCAGCTCAGGGCAAGTGAGGCAGGGGGGGTCCCCACCCTCAAGAGGGGTCCTGGGCACATCGGCAGAGCCCTGTGGGCCTCGCAAAGCAGGCTGTGGCAGCCTAAGTGAGGGTCAGCCGTCAGACGGGACCTTCCTGACAAAAGTTCTGAGCCAGGGACGGAGGGCAGCCGGCGGGTGGGCAGCGGCCCTGGGGAGACCGCCCGGGGGCCTCGTGGCTGTGAGGAGGAGGGGAGGGATAGGACTGGGCTGGGAACCGCCCTGGGCGCCTCTCAGCCAGGCCCCTGGGCAGGCGTGTGCAGAGAGCTGGGAGGGGTCGAGGCCGGAGGGCTGGGGGCCCGGGGACAGACAAGGCCAGACCTGGCCCTGGGACCCAGCTCCCACCCGGGCCTGGCCCGGACGGGGCGCAGGAGCAAACGTGGGTCGCTTGGAGCAGGCCCCTCTGGGCCCGGGCCTCCACGTCCCCGTCTGAAAGGCCGGGGACTGGACCTGGTGCCACGGGGCAGACAGAGGGGAGGCGGGCCCTGAGACCACCTGGCCTGGGGTCCAGCTTAGATGGCCCAGTGAGGGTTTCCCTCCCTCCCCTCCGGACGCCTGGGGCCTGGCAGTGGCTCCTGGGATGGCTGCAGACAGCGTGGCCATCAGCGTCCCATGTGCGGACCGATGGGGAAGCGGCTCGCTGAGGACCCACAGGCGTCCCCGGTGGAGATGGGCCCAGCCCCAGGCTTCCTGCCCCACGGGCCCTGGATGTTTTTGTCCCGGGAGGACTCTGCAGGGGTTTCCCCAGGCCTGGAATGTCCGGGGAATGTGGCCACGGGCAGGGCGTGGTCACCGAGGCTCATGCCCAGAGGCGGCAGAACCCGTCCCAGGAAACGCTGGTTGACGAATCTCTCCCATGGCTTAGACAAGCTTTGGCTCTGCCCACAGTATAAACGTGTCCACCTTGCCCCTGCTCTTCCCTCCTCCCCACGCCCGCCCCAGCCCAGCCCCCAGTGCCCTCCTCCCCTGCACTCTGCCCCCCGACCCCCGTGCTCAGGTTCTTGGGCAGTTGATAAGCCAGGAGGAGATGAGAACTTTTCTCTTGCCCGACACCCTTGGCCAGCCTGCAGTGAGCAGTCGCTGGGGTCAGCCTTGTTTCCCCCGGACGGCCGCACCCCATCTCTGCCAGCATCAGCATCTCAGCTTCCGCCCAGGGCCACACCGGAGGACAGTGGGTGCGCCCCTCACTCTCCTCGAAGCCCCGACAGCAGTGTCCGCCTGGGTGTGTCAGGACCCCAAAGAGCAGACGGTCCGCAGTTGGCGGGGGACACACCGTCTGCTTCCCTCCCCCACAAACAGGGCAGCCTGTGGAGGGAAGGTCCCCTGAGGGCTGCCCGGCTCCTCTGCATCACCAACCCTGGGCTTCCACCCCGGGAAGATGAACTGTGACCTCCTGTCCCCCTGTGGGTCCAGACGGCTGTGAGGGGCCTCGGGGCAGGGGGAGAGGTGAGCGGGGTTCCCCAGGGTCTGGCTTGTCCTGGCGTATGCGGCAGGCCTGCTCGATGGGGACGAGGGCCGTGAGAAGCTGCGAGGGGAGGAAGCCAGGGTGGTCCTCGGAGGGCACAGCCCCGGGGTGGGGCCGCAGTGGGGTGAGAGGGCCCGCCCTGATGCTGGCCTGGCCACCAGGGGCTGCTCCCAGCCCTCTGCCAGCGCCAGCCCAGGGCTCCTCAGTCAGCAGCCGCTGCAGCATGCTGTTGCGTTCTCGCAGCTCTTATTTTCTCGTGGTTTGCAGCAGGCGTGCTTTAGCACTAGGAAGACGGTGTCTTGCCTGGTGTTGGGTCTTCATGTTTTTCCACCTTTATTTCTGATCAGGGGCACATTTTCAGCCCTAGCCTGGGCTCTGCCCATGAAAGAAAACTCGGATGACGTTGTTCAAGGCTGTATATCTTAACAGCGGTGAGTGTACGCAGGAAAAGGTGGAAAAAGAAGGGAGGAAGGAAGGGGAGAAAGGCCTCCTCTCTCCTCTTGGCGGAGTTCTGACCGGGAGGACGCGGGGGTCACAGCAGATGCTTCCGTCTGCTGGCGAGCCTGGCGCCCCCGTGTGGCAGGGCACACACAGTGCAGGTTCATCCCGCCAATCCAGCGTTGGCTTTTAAGAATATTAAATTCTTTCTGGCTGCATGGACTTTTCTGTAGTTGGGGTGGTGTCTCTCGTGGGGAGCACAGGCTCTGTGGCTGTGGCACGTGTCCTGAGTAGCTGTGGAGCACACACCTGGTTGCTCCAGACCACGTGGGATCTTCCCAGACCTGGGATCAAACCCATGTCTCCTGCACTGACAGGCAGATTCTTTACCACTGAGCCACCGCGGAAGCCCAAGAATGTTAAATTCATGACACATTTGTTTAAAACATTTTTATTGATTGATTGATTTGCTGCATTGAGTCTTAGCTGCGTCGTGTGAGATCTTTCCCTTCTGTGCATGGCTCAGGAGTTGAAGCTTGCAGACCTTAGTTGCTACGTGGCATGTGGGATCTTAGTTCCCGGACCAGGCATTGAACCAGCCTCCCCTGCATTGCAAGATGGATTCTTAACTACTGAACCACAAGTGAAGTCCCTCTTGATACATTGTGAAAAACTGGGGGGATATGCGTTACTTATCCAAGATTTGGGGCATTAGGTAAGATCAAGATTTTTGCATTACTGCAGTTCAAAGGAGCATAATTCAGTTTCAGATAAAATGCCACTCAGGAATTTGCCTCCAAAGAGAGGAAATGCAGGTATTTTTTTAACAGCGTGACAGATACACTTGACAGACCATAAAAACCTATTGCTAGCTTACAACTTAATGATTTTAATAAATCTGGGTCATGCAGCCCTCACGACAGTCCAGTTTTCCAACTGTCCCATCACACCACAAATGCAAATGGTGGCTGGGTTTTCTGGCAAAATCCATACCCAGGTCAGCATTCCAACCCCCGCAAACCAGCTCCAGGAAAGGCCAGTTCAGCCACCTGCCCAGTGCGCCCACAGCTGTCGAGCCTTCTTCCTTCCTCTCCCTCTGCCTCCACTGCAGGACCTTGGCCTGTCCTGTCTCCTGGACACACCTTTCCCTCTCCACCTGGTGCTGTGGGAGGCCACTCACAGCTGAAGGCAGATGTTGCTTTCTGGAGCCCTGGGCTTTGACGGGTCCCAGAGCTAGCCAGAGCCAGCCCAGCGTGCGGAAGCCTTCTGTTCCAGGCCCTTCAGTCTGTTTCTGCCCTGGATAGAAGCTGTGTCCCTGTGGCCCCAACCTGATGCACCAAAGCTGGGCTCCCAGACCTGCTCTCCCTGGCACCTGGGGGGCCCTGCCTGGTGCCGCTGGGTGTTTCCCATGGGATTGGAGCTCAGCAACTCTTTCCCCTTCTCCATGGGTCTGCCTTGCTTCCTGGCCCAGTTTCTCTTACTTGCTTAGCCGGTAAAGGTGGTCCAGGCTCCTGGGCGTCTCTGGTCTCCGTAAGCTGCAGAAAGTCCCTCTTGTCTGCTGGGGAGGGTATGGATGTTTCTTTGCCTTGTTCACTTAAATGTTCCAAAGTCTTAGAAGCATACCTGACCCACAACAGGCATTAATCAAAATTTTAAATTCCATGGATTTGGAGTTCTGTAGGAGCCCCCTTGCAAAGGGGGCCCCTCCTTACAAAGGGCAGGAGTGTTCTCAGTTCCTTCCCATCTGGATGACTGTGGAGACTCTGGGGGAGTGGGTCCCATTTGATCTAGGAGCCCCATGGACAGCAAAGACATCCGACCAGTCAATCCTAAAGGAAATCAGTCTGGGGTGTTCATTGGAAAGACTGATGCTGAAGCTGAAGCTCCAATACTTTGGCCACCTGATGTGAAGAACTGACTTATTTGAAAAGGCCGTGATGCTGGGAAAGATTGAAGGTGGGAGGAGAAGGGGACAACAGAGGATGAGATGGGTGGATGACATCACTGACTTGATGGACATGAGTTTGAGCAAGCTCTGGGAGACACTGGAGAACAAGGAGGCCTGGTGTGTTGCAGTCCATGGGGTCGCAAAGAGTCAGAAACGACCAGGTGACTGAACAACAAGAAAGCCCCTTGTAGACAGTTGGGTCTCATTTCTCTGAAGAGCCCTGGTGGACCAGAGCATCTGAGGAGCTGGTCCGCCCTTCCACAGGACTCCCCACAACCGTCCCTCATTCTTCAGCTCAGGTAAGTCTTATCAGGTGGGTCATTTCCCTCAACTGGACCCAAGTTCCCAACTGAGCCAGCCCATTTGGGCAGCTGCTTCCACCACTGTAAAGCGTCTGCCTACAATGCGGGAGACCTGGGTTCAGTCCCTGGGTGGGGAAGCTTTCCTGGAGAAGGAAACAGCAACCCACTCCAGTATTCTTGCCTGGAAAATCCCATGGACGGAGGAGTCTGGTGGGCTACAGTCCATGGGGTAGCAAAAAGTTGGACACGACTGAGCAACTTCACTTTTCACTTTCCACCACTGCTATGCAGCCTTTTGGGCTGGGATCCCCCAGCCCTTTGGATCCCCCCAAACTAGCCCCCACCAAACAGGTCTCCCTAATCCCACTGTCCCAGCTTTCGGGGGAGTCACCTTGAGCACATGGCCCCACAAGTTCTCTCAGTTCTGTAGCCAGCTTGGTTTTTGGCCTCTTTTCTCTTTTGCTCCTTGCAGCGTGTCCTAGGCCTCTCCCTTCTTCAATACAGGGAAATGCGCTGTGGGCCCCACTGGTATGAGCCCCGAAGTGACACTGCCATGCTTGTCCACGCTAGATCCATTCTAGAGGAGGCCATCCTGGGCCCAAGGGCTGAATCAACAGTCCCTGAGACCCTGCCCTGCCCTCGAAGCCGCTCCAGACTGAGTTTGGGGCGACCCAGGTAGGAGATCCTGGGCGTCAATAGGCAGTGGGGGCGCTGTGGGCGGGCTTAGGGGCGGGGCCGAGGGTGCTGACCTACTAAGGGCTGCTCTCAGGGACTGGGCGGGGCCGAGGACAGAGCTGGGGGCGGGGCCCGGCCGGGGCGGTCCTGAGGTTGGGCTCTGATTGGGTCGAGCCTGGGGGCGGGCCTCGATGGGGGCGGGGCCGCGGTCAGCGCAGGGGGCGGAACCCGGCCGGGGCGGGCCTGAGGTTGGGCTCTGATTGGGTCGAGCCTGGGGGCGGGCCTCGCTGGGGGCGGGGCCCCGGGCGCTCAGGGGGCGGGGCCCGGCCGGGGCGGGGGCGGGGCCGGCGCGGGCCGCGGGGCCGGACTGGCCTGGCGCGGCGCGGAGGGCTGGACCCGGCGCGTCCCGGGCGGAGCCGCGGCCCCGGGGCCTGGCCGGCGGGGCGGGCCGGGGCGGGGCGGCCGGCGGGCGGCGGCGCCCTTTCCCCAGGTGTTGCGGCGCTTCCACGTCGCCAGGCGGCCCGCGGCTTGCGCGAGCCCAGGCGGCCCCAGCGTCCGGAGCGCCGGCCTTTGGGCTCCCGCGCCATGGCGGGGCCGGGCCCCGGGGACCCGGACGAGCAGTACGACTTCCTGTTCAAGCTGGTGCTGGTGGGCGACGCGAGCGTGGGCAAGACGTGCGTGGTGCAGCGCTTCAAGACCGGCGCCTTCTCGGAGCGCCAGGGCAGCACCATCGGCGTGGACTTCACCATGAAGACGCTGGAGATCCAGGGCCAGCGGGTCAAGGTGGGAGGCCGGGCCCGGGGCCCGCACGGCTCTGGGGGTCGGCCCCGCCCCGGACGGTCTCCCCTGCGGGGGCGGGGGCCGGGGCGAGCGCCTGACCGCGTCGCGGCGGCTGGGCCCCTGCCCTTCCTCCCGTCCGAGCAGGCCTGGGCCTTGGCGACGGGGCCGGCCTCCGTGCGCAGATCGCGGGGCTCGGGGCGCGGGGGTGCGCGTGCTTGGGCGGCGCTGAGAGGAGGCCCTGCCCCCCGACCTACACCCCCACCCCCGGGGACTTTGCTCCAGACTCCGGTGCCCGGCGGTGCGGAGCCTCGGGTGCAGGCCCCGGGGCGTCGGGCCGGCCCGACCCTGCCCCCGGTCGAGGCCCCCAGCTCGGCCGTCGGTGGGGACCCCAGGCCGCAAGGGACACCCTCCCCCGTCAACGCCGCAAGACTAGGAGGGAGCGGGAAGTAGCTGCTTCTGGGACCGGAGGGCCAGAACTTTTTGTCAGAATTTCCGGCCTGGCCACGCCTCCCTGCAGCGTCTTTGTGGACCGGGTGGCGGAACTTGGCCCGGCCGTGCGGCCCGGGTCCCCTCCCCCAGCTGCCGCCCGACGGGAACTGAAGACTCGGCCCCGGAAGGTGGGGGCGAGCCCGGGCTCCGGCGGTGGCCCCCCAGAACCGGCAGGATGTAGTTGCCGAAGCGCGCTGGCGGCGGTCTGACAACTAGCGTTTGTGATTCGCCCGTCAGCCTCTTAACCTGGGTGTCAGCCCTCCGTGGTGGATTGAGACCATTGTTCTTGCTCGGTGGCGTCGCTGAACCGCGCCGGACCGAAGTCCTTTCCTCTTCGTGGTTTTGCGTTCCCACCGGCTCTGACCTGGCTCCCGGGAACCCTGGGCAGGGGTGCCCCCCCTTACCTCCGTTTCTCTGGTTGATCCCCTATACCGTGGGCCGGGCTTCGCTGGGCTGCCTGGGTCTACTACAGGTTGCCTTTTGCCAGAAAGCTCAGCTCTTTGTTTCTGCAAAATAGGGATAATTTCTGGGTGTCGCCTCCCGCTTGCCTCACCATGGAGAAGTCAGCCAACAGCGGTTACAAGCCCTCAGCGCCTTTGGAGTAGATGACAGGGAAAGCAGAAACTCCCTGCCCTGAGGCTTCCTTTTTATTTTTATAGTCTTTGGAGTTTGTGTGTGTTGGGTCTCCTTAGGATAGGAAAAAAGAACAAGGTGTGGCAGGCAGCTTTGAGTCATTATTCAGGACCACCCTATGGAGCAGGTGGAGGGAAGAGCTGTGAACTGGGTGGAGTGTGTCCGGGATGGGTTGTGCCCTGAGGCGCCACCAGCAGCCCAGGGAAATGGCCAGTTGAAGGACGAGCGTGAAGGATCCGGGCGCGCCGCCCCCCTCCCCCGGTGCTGACGGTGGTCAGGGAGGGAGCAGGGTGTTCCTGTTTACCTGGCGAGATTACAGCCTGTGCAGAGCCCGGAGTGCACCATGTAGGCGCGCAGGTTGTGCAATGCAGGGCAGAGCTCGGCGGTTCCCTTTCCTGCTGGTCACCTCCAGGGTGTTCCTCCCGGGGGGCAAGCAGGTCTGGGTCTGGAATGGGGAAACAGTTTAGGCATGGCAGCCGACCCTATCTAGAGCCTGCAGTGTGCCAGCAGTTGCACAGATGTGCCCTGATGCTCAGCCCCACCTCACACAGGCCGGGCCTCCCCAGGCACACAGCTGGGAGGTGACAGACGAAGTTTTCTTCCAGTGTTTCTGACTCCACAGCATCGGGGTCTTTCCCCTACACCCGACTCCTGCTTCCATTTGCATGGAGCGGGAAAGCCTGTTGTAAAAACAAGCAATGTGAAAATAGGCAATTATTTACATTTTGCAGCCAGAGAAACCGAACCTCAGCACTGAAGAGACTGTGGCCCGAATCTGGGAGGTGGGGGTTGGCAGCGGGGAGACAGTCTTCGGATTCCTGGATTCTGGGCTCTTGGACTCAGCAGGTCCTTTCTCCTCACCCATAAGATATCTTTGGGGTGTCTTCCAGCTATGTGACTTAAAAAAAAAAATCAAAAAAGTTTATCCAAGTTCCCCTTACACACAGCAAGCCTCACTCACTTTGGGTGCCCAGGTCTGTGATCTTGACAACCGCGGGCAGCCCTGTACCGGCAGCAGCTCCCATCCACCCAGAATGTTCCCGGGTGTTTCTTTGTGTCAGCGTCCTCCCCCGACCCGGGCCCTGGCAACCGCCCATCTGTTTTCTGTCTGGTTTCAGCAGTGTGACTTTAACTGGAGCCCTTGACGAGCCAGATTTCATTGTTGTTTCTGCAGAAGGCTCATCCACATCAGAGATTTAGTTTAAAACCTTCCCAGGCCTGTCCGGGCTCCAGCAAGTATCCAGTGTGATCTCCTAGGCCGCCTCGCCTCTGCTGGCTGACTCTCTTTAGCACCCGAGGAACCTCAGAGAGAGATCGCCCAGCGCTCTTCTGGCTCCTCTGGGCCTCAGTGTTTGGGGCACTGTAGGCTGAAGGGCGGAGGCCAAGAGGCCACCGGGTCAGAAGGGCCTTCACTCACTTCTTACCCAGTAGAACCATGCTCGTACTTGTGTCTAGTTTTATATTTAGGTTCTACTTGTCTTTATTTGAATAAAAGGTTCTGCTTTCCAAGAAATAGAAAGTTAGGACCATCACAGATTGAATTCAGCCCCTTTATTTCAATAGTCACTTCCTCTTGCAACCAGAATGCCGTCCCAGCTCCTTTCCTAAAGGGCCGGGCCTCTGTCTGCCCTGCCTGCGGCACCTCCCTGCCTCAAATGAACTGTCCAGCCTCACTAGCCCTTCGGCCCTTCCAACATGCCTGCCTCAGGCCCTTTAAAGCGCCTGCCGCCCCACCCGCCCACATTTTGCCCCCAGATCTCAGCTCTTCATCACTGCTGTTGCCCCGGGCGCCTCTTCAGAGAGGCCTGTCCTGACCTCCGAGGCCCTCCACCCCATTGCAGGGTAAGTTCAAGGGTGCGGTCACAGCACTTACCAGGACTTGACCGTGCCCTCTTTGTGGATCTGCGTCACGTAGCCCACACCTTGTGAATCCCCACACCTGCCACAGTGTCAGATGCACAGTGCTCACTGTATGTGTGGTCCTTAATTTTTATTTAATGGGAGGAAGCTGAAGCCAAAATAAGGGAAGTGACCAGTACACACACATGTCAGTGGCAGAACCAGGCTTTGGACCCAGGATCTCCCTGGCTCTAAGTCCAGCGCCCACTTTTACACTTGACCGCCCCTCCGTCCTTCTCAGTCCATAACGATGACCCTGAGATTCCGCGTGTTAATCACCCGTGAAAAGGCTGTTGTGGCCACCACACTTGGAGAATAGCGTGTGGACTTGGGCGTTTCCGAGATTTTCAGGAATGAGGGTTGAAGTTGAAGCCCCTAAGAGCTGAAGGACTTTCTGGGGTGTTGCCCGCTAATAGAGCAGGAGGCCGCGCCCGGTTCTCCTGCAGTGCTCTGCTGGGGGGAGGCCCCAGCCCGCAGGCTGAACCTGGAGGGGGCTTTGGGGGCTGCGGGCCTCTCAGCAGTGGCGTCTCTGAAGGAGCCCCCTGGACTGGGGGTCTGGAGGTCTGGGTCTCTCGTCTGGCTCCACTCAGCCTCTTCCCAACCCTGGCCAGTTCCTTTCCCTCCTGGAGCCCTGGGCTTCCTCCTTCGTGAAATGTGACGATCCGCTCTGCCTACCTCTCAGGGTTGCTGGACAATTACAGAACCATTCAAAATAGTTAAAAATTCCCCTTGTATGTCTTTGCCTAATCCAGCCCCATGGATCAGAATTTCATAGACATAAAAGGCTCTGCAGTTAAAAACTCTTCCATTTCTGTCCCCATTTAAGAAGGCTGCAGTGTTAACCTGTCTTTGTGTGGCCTGGAGGCGCTGTTGTGGATAAACCGAAGACTCCGAATGTAAGGGATTATTTTATTGTTGCTGTTGTTAGCATTTTCCTCCCTAGGGATTATTATTAAGACTATTTCTTAACCGGCCCGGCCCCCCCCACCTCACGTCCCCCAGGAGATCTCGGCTGGTTCTAAATCCCAGACGCATCCCGGGGCGCCGCTCTCCCACCTCATCTGGGACAGCACAGAGGCCTGTTGCGTAAACCGGTCTGCACCTCACGGGATACGCAGGTGGGTCGGCCCCGGAGGGTGCACCCGTGTATTGGGTTCTCCGTCGGGGCCACTGTCCCCATGCGAGCGAGGTGGCCAGGGCTGTCCGGCACCGAGCTCAGTCTCTGCCCCGGGCCCCGGGCCCACACTGTAGGACCTTGAACCCAGCAGCGGGCCTGGTCTGCAAGGGGCAGGGCCAGGGTGGATGGCACAGGCTTCTGTTTGAAGTTTGCATCCTCAGCCCTTCTAGCCAGTGGTCTGGCCTTGCTCACATACTTTTTCCTATTTGGATAAAATTAGTCTGACTTTGGAGAAGGCAATGGCAACCCACTGCAGTACTCTTGCCTGGAAAATCCGATGGATGGAGGAGCCTGGTAGGCTGCAGTCCATGGGGTCACTAAAGCGACTTCACTTTCACTTTTCGCTTTCATGAACTGGAGACGGAAATGGCAACCCACTCCAGTATTCTTGCCTGGAGAATCCCAGGGACAGGGGAACCTGGTGGGCTGCCGTCTATGGGGTCGCACAGAGTCGGGCACGACTGAAGTGACTTAGCAGCAGCAGCAGCAGGGCCTGGGGTCTCACTCAGCAGTCCAAGTTTGCTAATTTTGATCAGAAATAGAAAAAGACCACTGGGTAAGAGAAGAGTCCTGGGCCCTGCTGGGGGTCTGAGGAGGTGTGTTCCGGGTGCTGTGACGGCCGTCCTCACGGCAGGGTGATGCCTCCCAGGGGTCTGCCAGTCTCGAGGCAGCGGGTGTGGTGGGGAGACGCCGGAAGGGGGGCTTTGCTGCCTGGCCCCCGGGACAGGTCGCGTCACCACGGTTGGTCTGTTCCCCGGTCACCCCAGAGCTGAAGGACCCGACGCACAGCAGAGTGTCAGCGGTGGGAGCTGAGGCCGGCGTGGGTCGCCTGCGAGGTGTGACTGCAGCCCGCCCGGCTCTTCTCTCCTCCCCTCGTCCCGCGTGACCCTCGCAGGGTTCTCTTCGGAGGCTCTGGGCGTGAGGGACCATGGGGTACCCGGCAGCCCTCCCCCGTCCCCCGTCTTCCCAGTGTCCACCTCTGTTCTCTCACCCTGTTCCACATGGTCCTTGCCGCCCTGTGAGACCCGTTTCGCATACGGGGAGACGGAGGCCGTGTGGGCAGGCCTGAGCTAGAGCCGTGCTTGACACTCTTCCTCATCGCTATCTGCACGCCCTGTACCGCTGCCAGAGACCCTCGCGCACACTCAGGCACGGAGAGGTCTGGGACCGAGGTCACATCTATGCCGACGCGCGTCACTTGCGTTTCAGGTTTTCTTAGACATCCTGATGCCTTCTGCTCATTAAACCAATCCTGATGAATTCAGATGAGCTGGGAGAGGGGGCACTGGTGTGGACAGAAGAACACGCGTGCCTTCTAGAACGGCCTGCGAGATGCTGTCGTGTTGGACGCACGGCAGCAGAACTGAGCCAGTGCTGGGAGTCAGGGGCCTCTCAGCCTGCTTTGGGGGCAGTGAGCCAGGCCTGTCTCTTCATCACAGACTTGTCCCCTTCCTGCCTGACCTCGCTGGCCTCCTCTCCTGCCCCGGGCAGAGGCCTGAGTAGCTGCAGACCAGGTGTGTGACTCTGCACACAGCCTGTGTAAAAGGCAGCAACCGGGAACTTGGATGTGTCTCCAGGATCAGGCCTTCTCGAAGTGGTCTCCTGGGGAAACCATGTCCGTGTCTCCCAATGTTGGATCACAGGGTGGGTTTGATGACCCTGAAGGGTCAGAAGCCGCTGGAGTGGAGCCTCCCGTGCTGTCAGGAGGCCTTTGGTCCCAGAAGAGGCCCAACCGTAAAAGCAGAGTCCTGACTGTCGGCAGGCTGGGCCTTCACAAGGATGCGCGGGCAGTCGCCGTGTGTGGGGGACAAGGTTCATCCCCGAGGCCTGCAGAGGTGGCCGCCGGCAGACGGTGGGCGGGTCACTTCCGGTCCCCAAGTCAGCTCCCTGGGCCCCTGTGTGAGGAGGCTAGACCACAATCACTGAGGGATTCCTTTTCTTTTTTTAATTCATCTGGCCGCGCCAGGACTTGGCGTGGCACGTGGGCTCTTAGTGTGGCCCATGGACCTAGTTCCGGCCGGGGATGGAACCCGGGACGCCTGCGCTGAGGTTGTGGAGCCCCAGCCGCTGGGCCAGCCGGGAAGTCCCCCGTCTTCGAGGCCACAGCTCCTGCCCATGCTCCTGCCTCTGGACTGAGGCCTGTTTTCAAGCCAGGGCTGAGTTCTCCCTCAGGGACCGAGGTAGAAGTGACAGCGGCCGGCTGGGGAGGGGCCTGCAGACCACCCCCCTGGCTCAGGCCCCCCGCGTCCCAAGACACCACGGCCAGCAGCGTGGGGACACGGGTTTGGGTCCGTCTGACCAATTTTCAGAGTGTTGGCTTGAGAACTAGTTTTTCCAAGGTCACCTTCTGCTACAAAGAAGCAAGGAACTTCCCCCTGCCCGCCTCATCCCACGGGGGAAAGCCTGTTGGGATAGATCCGTCTTGTGTGTCCACTGGGAGGGACGGTGCTGGACATGGGCTCTGGTGCAGCTGGTTTTACCTCTTAGGGTTCTGTAACCTCATAAGTGGAACTGACTTCCCGCCGCAGCTTGTGGGAAGCCTCCCTGGAGGGCAGCGCCTGGCCCGCTCTAACCTGCCTGCAGAGGGCTTCCTTCCTGGCCAGGCGCCGGCTCTGTGCCAGGTTAGAGGGATGAGACGGGTCCGTCATCTCCAGAGTCCATTCTCGACAACGAGGGGCAGACTGGCGACCAGGAGCCTGCGCACACAGCCCTGTACCCGCTCGCCCGCCGTGTGGCCCATTGCGTTTGGCCTGTGCAGTGGCGATTTGCTGACTCTTTTTAACTGAATTTGGGTTAGGCAGGGCATCCTGTCTGGTCATCTTACTGCATCTCACGGTCCCTGCCTGGCCCACAGGGGCCCCCGAGTTTGGGGCAGTCAGCATCCTCCATGTGCTATTACAGAGTCCAGAGCAGAGGGCTGAGGACCACGGAAAAGACAGGTCTGCTCGGTGTGGGGCCCAGGGGGAGCTCCGCTGACCAGGTGACCCAGAAGGTTCGGTAGGAGTTCACTAAAGGTCAAGGTGAAAGCAGTCTCTCCTGGAAAAGGAAATATGACTATGATAATTCTCATTACGGGTGTGGGGAACCAGAGGGAAGGTGGGAACCGGGAGTCCTTAGAGGTGGCGCTTCGAAGGGGAAATAGGCCGGTCCCTCACCTGGAGGCTGTCCTTTCCCTTGAATTCCCACCAGTCTGAGACTCGCCCGACTGGCCCCTGGTGACCTGGAATGGGCAACTCCCCACCCAGGGCCCTCTTCCATCCTGACCCAGCCTCATTCTGACCCTCTGTTCCTCGGAGATGCCTCTGGCCTTCACTCTGGGTATCAGCAACCCAGAGAAGCACCCCAAAGTCAGCTGGGAGACGACAGAGCCTGGCTGGGAAGGTGGGGAGGGGGCTCGGTATGACTCGCAGCCCGAGGCGCTGGTCCGTCCGTCCAGTGAGCGCAGGTGGAGGACACCCGGCGGGTGGTTTCGGCTCAGGTTTCTCGGTAGCTTAGCTCGGGCTCTGCACTCTGACTAGTGAAAATCTCTGTGAGGGCTGTGAGGATGCAAGTGGCCTGACAGGGAGCTTTGCTGAGTCCAGGCCACAGTGCCGGGCTGCTGGAGGGGGGTGAGGCTCGACTGGCAGGCAGGTGCCCCTCCAGCCGACGTACTGTGTGTGCATCCAGCACCTTCTGCATGCAGGGTCTGTGCTCGGTGCTGGGCACGTGCAGAAAGCCAGGCAGACACAGCGCCTGCCCCCAGGAGCGAGAAGGGCAGAGACCGTGGCAGAGGGGTGCGTGCCCGAGTCAGGCCGGGCGGTGGGGGCGCTGAGGAGGTGGCGCGGGGGTGGGTGGCGAGGGTCTGTGGAGGATCTGGACGCGAGTGGGGGCTGCGGAGCGTTAGGGCCAGTGCGGGACAGACACGCCAGGTGGGCACAGCCTTCGGGCGATGTGGAGGCCTGGGTGTGCCCTCGGGGGTGGATGGCTGGCAGGACCTTGGCCAGGTTCTACTGGCTCCCAGTGGCGCCACGTGGGGAGCGGACCCAGCGCCGGGCACATCAGGCCATTGTCTGCAGGGAGCCTGGTGCCCGCCTGGTGGGTGAGCCCCATGAAGGGGCAGGAGCTGCCGAGGCAGAGGGGACCCCACACCTGGGAGTGCCTTCGTGCTGGGCCCTGCGGAGGGCTGGGCGGGAAGGCGGGTAGACGGGCGGATGGGCCTGGACTCAGCACGAGGCTGAGATGCCGCCCCTGGCCGGCTGCTGCCCCCCGAGAGCTGCACATGTCCTCTGAGCCGTGGAGCTGGGGGTCTCTGCCCACGCCTCTGAGGCCCCGTGTGATGCCCCCCAGCACGCCCCTCACAAGTCCGCCCGCCCCACATCCTGGTGGCGCATCTTGTCCGGCCTCAGGCCGCCTGGTGCTCAGGTGGCTCCGACTCAGGACTGTTCTCATAGCCCCCGGGGCCTGGCCTGCTGGAGGAGCTGTCCATGGCTGTCTGGAGGGCGGGCGCTCCAGGCTGGCTTCTCCTGGCTCCTGGAGCCCTGAGGGCACTGGGGCCCAGAATGGATCGGGCGTCTCCGCCATCCCACAGCAGAGCCTCGTGGCCCCTTTTCTGATGCCGAAGCCTGAGACTCCAAGCTGGGGAGGACTGGGCTGGCCCGGCTGTGTCTTGACCCGGCTCTTCCCTCCCCCGGCCCTGATGCGGAGAACTAGGATGGCAAGATCACCACCGCGGGAAGGACCTACTTTCCAAAAATACCTCCTGCAGCCCTGCCCAGATCTCACGATGGGCTGACCCAGATGCTAACCTGTGGTCAGTTACACGTGCACGTGCTGCTTCCACAAGGCTTCTCACGCAAAGGTCTCCTGAGCACTTCTGGCTCGTCTCCTGCTTCTGTTGCTGCCCCTTCTCCCCCACGCACAGGCGTCTTCTGTCGACTTCCTGCTTTGGAACACGAGGCTTTAACTCTCAGCTCAGCCCTTGCCCCATCTCTCACACACACACATACACATAGAGTCACACACACACACAGGCTTTAACTCTCAGCTCAGCCCTTGCCCCATCTCACACACACACACTGTCACACACTCACACACACACACTGTCACACACACACAGTCACACACACACACTGTCACACACACACTGTCACACACACAGTCACACACAGTCACACACACTGTCACACACAAACACTGTCACACACACACACTGTCAGTCACACAGTCACACACACTGTCACAGTCACACACACACTGTCACAGTCACACACACACTGTCACACACACTATCACACACACTTTCACACAGTCACACACACTGTCACACACATTCACACACACTGTCACACTCACACATACACTGTCACACACAGTCACACACTCCGTCACACACTCACACTCAGTCACTGTCACACACACACACTTTCAGTCACACACACACACACTGTCACACAGTCACACACACTGTCACACAGTCACACTCACACACACTGTCAGACACAGTCACACACACACTCAGTCACACACACTGTCACACACAGTCACACAGTCACACACACTGTCACACAGTCACACACACACACTCTCACACACTGTCACACACACAGTCACACACACACTGTCACACATAGTCACACTGTCACACACACTGTCACACATAGTCACACTGTCACACACAGTCACACAGTCACACACACTGACACACACACACAGTCACACACTCACTCACTCTCACACTGCATCCCCCCACAGAGGCGTGCGGCAGCGTTGACCACACCAGCATTAAGTCCCTCTCAGCTCTCCTCTCACTGAATCCCAGCTGGCCACTTCTCCCACCGTCACTGCTACCCGAATTGCGGCCCTAACCTCCCGGCTGTCCCCCCGTGCCAGTCCCCTCTCGTTTCGTGTGAGCTGCACAGCTGCTTGTGGGACCTTGGTTGCCCAATCAGGAATCAAACCCGGACCGCTGGCAGTGAGAGCACCGAGTTCCTAACCGCTGGACCACCAGGGACGTCCCATATCCGTGCTTTCCTCTGATCAGTCTCTGTGCGGTGATCAGAGCGATCTTGTGAAAAAGCAAACCTGACTGCCTGCAAGGCCCTGGTGCCCCCTTGCCTCCCAGGGAAGGCAGGGCTCCAGCCCCTTCCCGCTTCTCGGTCATGCCCTGTTTCCCCCCCTCTTCACTCTGCCCCAGACGCGCTGATGTTCTTGCTTCTTAACACCAGTTCTGCCTCTGCCTCAGGGCCTTTGCACTTAGCGCTGTCTCCCTGGAGTGTGTGTCTCCCAGGCATCCGCACAGCTGTGAGGGCTCCCTACCCAAAATGCCATTCCTCACTGTATTTTCTGGCTTCGTCCCCTGCTTCTTTCCCTCCTATCACTGTCTGGCATACTGATTATTTTATTACTCATTTTATAATAACTCTTCTCTTTCCATTCTGTATTTCTATAAGCAAATACATATCCTCATTGCTCACCGTCTTAGCATCTGTCTCCTGCACTAGACGGTGAGCTTGACCACAGGAATTTGTGTCTTGCCTGTGGTGCCTGGAGCACAGAGCAGGTGTCCACTCAGAGCCTGCTGGAAGGACTGACTCCACACACCTTAATGAGTCCCAGCTGTCAGGGCCAGGCCATGTAGCGTGTGGACTGTGCCGTGATTAGTTTCTGTTTCCCGGGTTCACCAGCTCTCCCTGGCAGCCCCGATCGTCTTGTTTCTGCTTGGGTGTCTGTTTACCACTAATTCAGCTCCAGACTCTTTGCTCACGGGCGTGCCTCTCGTCTCATCTGTCCAACATACTGCGTAATTTTCTCCTCACTGTCTTGCTTCCTCTCAGTTCCATCTTCTGGAAGAAGTCTGTCCCAGAGCATTCTTGATTTCTGTTTTAGATTGTTTGTGGTTAGAGGAATATTCTATGAGAATACCTTCTTTGGAGATTTATTGAGGCTTATCTTATGGCCCAGCATATCATTTTATCTTGGTCAGTATTCTGTTCATTTTCTTCCATTTTTTCCCTCTCTGTTCCTCAGAGTAGATAGTTTCTGCTGATAATTTCTGCGAGCCCACAGACTCTCTTTCATCTGCGTCCTGCTGTTACGGTCAGTAGATGACTTTTCCACTTCACTTACTGTACCTTTAAGTTCTAGAATTTTGACTCTTTTAAAATGTTTTTACAAATACTTCATAAAATACTTCATTTCTCTACTGAAAGTCCGTGTTTGCCCACTCAGAGTGATGTTTTCCTTTAATTCTCAGATCACACTGAAAATCATGGCTTTAATTCTTTGTGTCCCCAACCCAGTATTGGGTCCACTTTGGCCTCATATTGACCACTCTTCCCTTTAGGGAGTCCAATCTTCCTTACTATTATTTTTTTTGCACGTTTAGTAATTTTTTTTTTTACTGTATATTAGAAATGCCGGTTTATACCTTGTTTGACTCTGGGTTGCGTTATCTTCTTTTGAAGAGCACAGATCCGGGTCCTTGTAGTCAGCTCAGCGACTGGCTGGTCACCTCGAACGTATCTCTGGTCTTCGTCTTTTGTTAGGGCAGACAGGTGCAAGCCCGATGGTATTTCTCTAGCCTTTTACCTTGGTGGAATTTGGCCTCCAAACCTTGAGCTTAGCTTTGGGCTTTGCTGGGCAGGCGTCTGGAGGCCAGCGTCTCACTATGGTCCTCAGGCGGGGCGCAGGCTTCCTGGCATCTCGGCTTCATTCCTCGTCCACTCCGATGGGCTCAGGCGCCTCCTCCCCATGGCTGTGTCGGAAGGCCCCCCCAGCACAGCTCGGCCTCCACGTCCGGTCTGTTGCTACCCCTGGAGGACCCGCTGTCTGTCCCCGCCAGTGCACGGGGCCCGCGGGCCGGGACCCTCCAGGGACGCCCCTCGCCCCGACACAGGCCCCACACCCAGCACCACTCTTCCTCCCAGTCACATCAGCTGCTCAGGCCCCTGCTGTCTGCCTCCTGGGCTCAGCAGGACCACCGTGCCCTGCTTGGATGCTCACCCCATCCTGCGGTCAGTCCAGTCGCCAGGAGAGCCCCGGCGAAGGTTCCCTGGTGATCGAGGTGGGCTCCATGAGTTTTGCTTCTTTCAGGATCGTGGCCTCGTGCTGCCCCAAACATCAGCCTCTGTATTTTCTCCGCCTGCCGGTTGTTTAGGGAGTGGGGCTTCTTCCACCACTAATGACTCTGCCCGCGCTGGAGGCTCTGGGGAGCTCCCTCCCGCACTGGGGGCCCTCCACCTCTCTTTCCTTTGTGTTCAGTCCTCCGTTTGCTGGGTCCCCATTTTCTTCATTCTGGTTGATTTCAGCAGCTTCCTGAGAAAGGGTGGCAGGTAAATTTTCTGATACCTGTGTGTCTGAAAACGCCTTTGTTAAACCATTGCACTTGACTTACAGGTATTAGGGGAGAATTCTGAGCTGGGGGTCATCTTCCTTCGTAATTCTAGGCATCATTTGATTGAATGTCTATTGGGATGCGGCTCTTTTGTGCGAAACCTCGAGACCCGCTTTTCCTTACTTTCCTTTTCCCTGTAAATGTAAGGGCCCTTTCTTCTGCCTCCTTGTCGTGGAGTTCCCACAGCCAGGAGTTTGTGTGGGTCTGTCTTCCTCCATCGTGTTTGCTCAGTGGGCCCTTTCGATCAGTTCTGAGGAGTTTTCTTGAAGTATTTTTTTGAATTTACTGTTCTTTCCCGCCCCGCCCTCCCCCCACAATCTCTTACTATCTTGATGGTGGACCATCTAGGCTGCTTCCACAGTTTCTTTTCTCTCTTTTCTATTTCTGTGCACTTTTTTTTATTTTTCCTTTACTTGTAAGGAGTTCTTCAGGTTTGTCTTCCAACCCTTATGTCACATTTTTCATTTATATTTTTAACTTTCAAGATCTCTTTTTTTCCTTTCCAAATGCTCCATCTACTGAAAATGAAGGTGTTCTTTTACCGTTTCAAGGGTCTTTTCCAGTGAAAACGCTGATGGTTGTTTCTGAGATTGTGAGACACTCTGCGGGTTTCTGTTTTGTCCAGGCTGCTTTTTCGTGTATCTGCTTTGGCCTCTGTCTTTGTGATCTGCGCTCCCCTCTGGGGTGTGGAGGGGAGTCCTTGGTCATGTGGATCCTGGGCTGGCGTGGTGCTGAGGGTCCTGCCTTTTGCATCACCCCTGCGTGAGCTGTGCCTGGGGCCTGCTTCCTGGAGCTCTTCACCCCGCAGAGCACACGGGAAGTCTTCGACGGGGGTTCTGGTTTGGCGAGTCGTGGCCCAGAGTGGGTCAGCTGTCAGACGACTCTTGTGGGGCCAGGAAGAGGTGGTCACGCGCACAGTGCCCGGGCTAGGGGCCCTGCCCACAGGACTGTGTGAGGCCTCGGGGTCTGTCCCCACCCAGGACAGTCCTTCAGAACCCTAGAGGCCCCAGAGTACCTGTGCCTGTGGAGGAGAGCTGGTGGCCTGCGACTTGGGAAAGACCAGAGCCAGTGTCCTTCTCGGGCCCCGTGGCCTGTGGTTTGTGCAGCAGGGAAGACCCCACCCTGGGGTCCGTCCTACCAGCCCGCCGCTCCTGCTGGGAGCCGGAGACGATCTTGCCATGTGGGCCCATCCTGCAGCGCTGAGGGGCGCTGGGGCAGCGAGGACCTTTGGGATTAACAGTCTGGGTCAGCTGACGACCGAGGCCCCAGGAGCAGACTCTGCCTGTTGCCTCCCCAACCCCCTGCCCCAGTGTCGGCATCATCCCTGGCCCGGCTGAGGCCAAGCAGACAGCCCCAGGGCTGGGGGCCTCCCCACGGCAGGGGAGGCACTGGATGTGGCCCCGCAGCGAGCCGGTGTCCAGGGCAGAGAGGACATGACGTGGGTCCAGCGCACGTCCTGCCTCCGTGTGGAGCCCACCCTTTTGCCCCCAGGACTCTGGAGGCGGGGATGGGGCTCCTCCGTCTGCCCTGGCCACCTCCTGGCCACTCCTGTCTGGTGCCTGCCGGCAGCCTGCCCTGCAGAAGCAGCGCTTGGGGTGGGTGTGGGGGCCCGCCTCCCGGGCCGCAGGTTCACAGGCCCCGTTTCTCCAGCTGCAGATCTGGGACACGGCCGGCCAGGAGCGCTTCCGCGCCATCACGCAGAGCTACTACCGCAGCGCCCACGGGGCCATCCTGGCGTATGACGTCACCCAGAGGCGCTCCTTCCTGTCGCTGCCGCGCTGGATCGCGGACGTGCGCAAGTACGCGGGCTCCGGCACCGTGCAGCTGCTCATCGGTGAGGCCGGCTGTCTGTCTCCTTTGTGATCGAAGGGTGGGCGGAGCTTGGCCAGGCAGGTGCAGAGCCAGGACCTGAACGTGACCTAGAAGATGCAGTTCCTGCTAATCACCTGTGGAGTTGCATCCCAAAGCGGGAAGCAGGGGAGGAGGCCTGGAGGCAGTCACCACATGGCCGCACCACGGCCGAGGCGGGTTCCCCCTTGGTCACGCGTCCTCTTAGAACCCTGCCTTCTCCTCCTGTGTCAGGAGGCTGAGAAATGAGAAGCAATTTCCCCCCAGTCCACGCAGCCCGTGAAAGGCTGGTCGTGATTCAGGGGCTGGCTGTGTCATCCACTGCAGAGGGGCTTCTCACACGTCTGCCCACCTCCCGGTTTCCATGATGTCAGACCCCCCCCCCACAGAGCGTCTGATCGGGAGGTCTGAGTGGGCCCATGAATATGCGTTTCTAGCAGGTTCCAGGTGACGTAGAGAGCCCACCTGAGAACCACTGCTGCAGGGCACGCTCTGATCGCCTTCTGCGTTTTCCTCCTACATCAACTTCCGAGACCCAGACTCGAAGCTGTGGCCCACACGTGTGTCCCTGGGGCCCTTGTCGCAGGCCTCAGGCTGGTTCCTCTCAGTGGGCTTGTACAGAGAGGCCTGGGCTGGAGTGTGGGTGCGCTGGGCCGGACTGTTCCCCCCACCCCCTGGCAGGAAGGGCACCCTCCCCACCTGCCCGGACACCTCCCTTTCATCCAGGACTTAGAACAAAACCTTCCCCGCAGAGAGAGCGTTTCACACAAGCACGAGAAGGGAATAGCGCGATGAGCCCCCGTCAGCAGACACTGCAGGTCCACCCGCGAGCGCCGTCCACAGTCATCTCAGCCCTCAGTTCCTGCCCTGCATGGCCCTCTGGGGCAGACTCCAACACAGCCGTTCAATCTTCGGGTGTTGTCACACAGAGCTACAAAACACACTCTTTATAACGTCTGCCGACAGTGCTGTTTTCACGTCTAAAACATACTGAACTAGCCCATCTGGGGTCAGGCCATAAATAGCACATGTGCTTTTCTTTTCAGTTTGCTGAATCAGGAGCCAAGTAAGTGCCCCACGTGGAAACTGGCTGCTGCACCATTTAGTTGCCAAACGAGTTGTCGGTTTTTTCTCCAAGGCGTTTGTGTGTGTGTTTTCGGCCAAACCAGGCAGCTGGGAGGATCTTAGTTCCCCGACCTGGAACTGAACCGTGGCCCCAGCAGTGAAGGCACTGAGCCCTAAGCGCTGGCCCCAGGGAGCCCCTGGATCTTCACAGTGCCTCTCTGTCGTCGTCGTCCCTACGATCACATTATGAAAGTCAGTCACTTGCTTTAGTCGCTAAGTCGTGTCTGACTCTTGCAACCTCATGGACTGGAGCCCATGAGGCTCCTCTGTCCATGGAATTTTCCAAGCAAGAATACTGGAGTGGCGTGCCATTTCCTTCTCCAAGCTGTATTAAAAAAGTCTTGCATAAACTGGGCCAAGGAGCAGCTGACCAGACTACCTAAAATATAACGAATCCCCTTACACCTCAGAGGAGAAGCCGAGGCATGCTCTCAGAGCAGCTGTGGTCTGCACTGTTCTTATCAGAAGAGCAAAATCATCAAAACCCATAATCTTACAGGGAATTAAAAAATTCCCCTCTAAAATAGGAGAGGGTTAATAATAAACATAATAAAAAGATTTTACCAAAAAAAAAAGCACGACCAGATTTTTTAAACTTCCCACGCCCCAGTGGCTCAGCGGTAAACAGTCCATCTGCAATGCGGGAGACCTGGGTTTGATCCCTGGGTCGGGAAGATCCCCTGGAGGAGGGCATGGCAACCCACTCATGTTCTTGCCTGGAGAATCCCATGGACAGAGGGGCCTGGCAGGCTACAGTCCACGGGGTCAACAAAGAGTCAGACACGACTGAGCAGCTAAATAACAACAAAACTGATGGAGCGCCTGCCAGGGGCCAGCTCACCGTGTCCCTCAGTCCCAGCTCTGCAGAAGGTGGCGTCCCAGGTGCTCAGGCCTTGTCTCAGAGATGGAGTGAGTCACCCCAGGGTCACATAGCAGGCGGCTGGAAGCTGGGGTCTCTACCCCCAGCTGTCTCTAGCTCTAAGGGCCCCCGTTCTTTTTGCCCAACTCTGCTGCTTCTATTTCGTAGAAAAAATTCAGTAAAATATGCAAGCCTCTGGCACAGAGAAAGAAGAGATTAGATGAGGGAGCAGTGAAAGTGATAGTCACTTCAGTCATGTTCGGTTCTTTGAGACCTCATGGACCATTGCCCGCCAGGCCCCTCTAACCATGGGATTCTCCAGGCAAGAATACTGGAGTGGGTAGCCTTTCCCTTGTCCAGGGGATCTCCCCAGCCCAGGAATCGAACCCGGGTCTCGCACTGCAGGCATACTCTTCACCATCTGAGCCACCAGGGAAGCCCCAAGGATGGGGTAAGGGAATTAAAATCGAGACAGAGCCGCAGGCTCGTGTGCCTGACCTCTGCCCCCACTTGCCCGCAGGGAACAAGTCGGACCTCGTGGAGCTGCGGGAGGTGCCGCTGGCCGAGGCGCAGGGCCTGGCGGAGCACTACGACATTCTGTGCGCCATCGAGACGTCAGCCAAAGATTCGAGCAATGTGGAGGAGGCCTTCATGAGGGTTGCCACCGAGCTGGTCGTGCGGCACGGCGGCCCGCGGCTCAGCGAGAAGGGCGCCGACCACATCCAGCTGGACAGCAAGGACATCGCGGAGAGCTGGGGCTGCGGCTGCTGACGGGCCACCCACGGGGGAGGCCGGGTCACCGTCCGGAGGCCTGGATGTGCAACAACAGGAGGGGCCTGGTGGCCTGAGCTGGGGCTGTGGGCCCTGGCAGGGGCCTGGGAACATCCCCCCAGCTCTGCGCTTCCTGGTTTGGCCCATCTCACCCCCGAGGCCGCTGCGGGCTATGGCTTCCCAGGCGCCTGGCTGGGACCCTGGGTCCTCCCAGGTCCCCCCAGGGCCTCCTGTGGCCGCAGACCAGGGATGACAGCCCCCTTCCTTCCGTCACTGCCAGCCCTCACCCAGCACTGGGCCAGCTCCTCCTCAGCGAGCCCTGCCTCACCCGTTTTCCCTGGGACCAGCGGGGGCCGTCACCCACTGAACTCAGCCACTGGCCTGGGGGCCAGAACTTCTCCACTCAGGTTGCCAAAGCAGTGACTCCTTTAGCCCTGGCTCTCAGCAGGTTGGGGGGAGTGGACGTGAGATCGGGGGATGGACGTTTCAGGGATGAGGGGGATGGACGTCTCAGGGATGAGGGGGATGGACGTTTCAGGGATGAGGGGGATGGACGTTTCAGGGATGAGGGGGATGGACGTCTCAGGGATGAGGGGGATGGACGTCTCAGGGATGAGGGGGATGGAGGCCACCCCGTCTCACCCTCCGTGCAGAGACGCTTGCTGCCACGGTCAGAGCACCAGCGCCCCCCAGCCCTCCCAGTCTAGTTTAGCCGTCCAGGGTCTGGGCCCACTGCCCTCGCGGCCCTCAGCTGGGGCTGAAGTCAGAGCGAGAGGAGGGACCCGGGGCCCTGGGGCCCTCGGAAGGAGCACCGTGCCCTGGGCTGGGGGGCGAGTGGTCTCCCCTGGCGACCCCCAGCCCCTCCCCATTCAGCCCCTCTCCCACCTGCCACGCGTGTCTCTGCAGTCAGGCTGCCAGCTCTAGTCCCGGAGGAAAGGATACTGGCCCAATTGGGCCGGGAGCTGCTGGGCAGTGATCTGCCATGGGGGGCCAACCCACTGTTGGCTGGGTGGTCTGGAACTGGGACCGAGAAGGCTGCCCGCTCCCCTCTGTCCTGCTGATGGGGGGGGCCTGGCCCCTCGGCCTGCACCGGAGAAAGCGCCTGTGCTGAGGTCTCAGAAGGGTCCCTCGGGCCAAGGGCAGAGGTCCTCCAACCCCAGGACCACTCTGCTCGGGGCCGATGTTCGTGCGGAGCCGGGTGTTCGGTCCAGGCCCAGTGGAGAGAGAAGGCTGCCTTGCAGAGGGAAACTGCTCCGCTCCGGGGACAGGCAGGGCACCCTAGTTCCTAGGAGCACAGGTTACTGAGCCCGGGCCCAGGGCTGCCTCGCAGGCTTCAGGGAGGAAGGGAGCCGGGGCTGCGGGGACCGTCTAGAGGACAGCTATCCGGCGCCAGGGGCTCCTCTGCCACCATGGGCCGTGCCTGCTGCAGCCTGGAACTCAGGGTCACTTTGGGCTCCCAGCTTTCGCTGCCCACACCACTGCCATGTCCCTGCTGCCCCCTCCCCTGGATACGTCCCTGAGCTCATTGGCCTCAGCTTCCACGCTGCAGGACCACCCCCCCCAGCTGATGTCAGGGGGGGCTGTGAAAGGTCCCGCCCCCACCTTCCGGCGCCCTGGGACGCGGTCCACCTTCATGGCGTCCACCTGCACAGGGCTCTGCCCCGGGAGCAGCCTCTGTCCTCGGACCCCTTGCTGGCCTCCGTGCTCCCCACCCTGCCCTCGAGTCTGTGTCATTCACGGCCCACGTGAGAGCGAGTTCCCATGAGGCTCCCATTCCTGCCTCAGATGCCCATGCGGGTGCTCCGGGCCCAGCCTGGGCGTGCCGCTGGCGGCCTGCTGGGGTGTGCCCTCCAGGCGGGGCCCTCACTACCTCTGGGCCCTGGGCCTGTGTCAGACGTGGACTCTCGGGTGAGAGTTAATGGGGAAGTGTGTGAGACACAGCCCGCCTCTTCCCAACAGTGCAGTCTTTTCCTTTGTTTGTAAATTACCCAAGATGGGAGCAGGTGGGTTCTCCCCCCACCCCCACCCCCACCCCGGGCTGCAGGAGAGGAAGTGGGCCTGAGGGCTGGCCTGTGTCCCGGCCGCCAGCCACCCTGCGGAGTAGGCAGTCCGCGGTCCGGGCTCAAGGAGGACCTGGACGGTGGGGTTTATATTCGTGGGAGGGCAGGCAGGCCAAGGAGCCCCGAGCCAGAGCGGCGGGTCCCTGTCCCAGAAGCAGAGCAGGATTGACCCCAAGGACACAGACCCCAGCTGCCTCGGAGCTGGAGGAAGCTCCTAATTCATATTGAATTCAGTTACTTCTCCGGGGAAGGCGGCGGAGCTGGGGCCTCAGGGACCCCCGAGCCTGTACGGGGCTGGGGAGGGCCTGAGCCCAAGGATGCTGTTGCATTTGGAAATTTTTCTCATTGCCTATTTATGAATATATGAATCTTTATAGCAAATCTATTTTTTAAAATATGGGGAAAAGTTGCCTTTATGGAGACTTAGCAGAGCCAGAGTGTACACATTCCTAAACCATTAAACGTTTCTCTAACAAGCCATCCGCGCCCAGACTGGTTCTCTTGCTTGAAGCTTGCAGATCGCCCCAGCGGCCACACGCCCAGAGACCCCCAGCAGGCCTCCGAGGCCACACGCGGCCCCTGCCTGCCCTGGGTCCCCTCTGAGACACATACTGGGGGCTGCACCAGCCTCCACTCAGACCCCACGTCTGCCCGGGCTGGTTCATGACCGTGGACGAGGCATCCTCTGTCAGAGCCCTGGTTTCCTCAGATGGGGGACACGTGCTTCAAGCGTCCACCCCAGGGTGCGGGCTGTCACGTGGCCAGTGTGGGTGTGGGTGCCAGCAGCCAGGGGGGCATGAGAACCAGGACCGGGGAAAGGGCCCTGGGGTGTCCAGAGACAGGGTTTGGGGGTAGTTGGCGGGCGGGAGGTGGAGGTGGGCCCAGCCATTTTACTAGGAACTTGGGGGGTAGGGAAGCCCGGATCATTGTCTGAACACAGGGACGCGGGTTTGCAGGACGCTAAGAGGGAAGCACCTCCGAGCCTGGATAACGGCTGGCTGGGCGGTGGGTTTCTTCTGAGCTACCGGGGGCTGGCCCGGGGCACCGGGACGGTGCACAGCAGGCTCCCCAGGAGAGCCAGGCCCAGCGCGGCCACGACCACCAGCGCCGCGTCCCACCAGGGCGCCGGGCCGGCCCAGGCCCCGCGCAGGCTCCAGCCGCAGCCGCCCAGCTCGGAGCCGCTGAGCTGGGCGGGCGCGCGGCCCGCGGCGAGGGCGGGGCCGGCGCAGCGCAGGCGCAGCAGCTCCTCGGGCGCGCGGTCCTCCAGCCAGAGGCGCAGGTAGACGAGGCCGCAGTCGCAGTGCCAGGGGTTGCGCGCCAGGTCCAGGGCCTGCAGCTGAGGCAGGTGGTCGAAGGCGCCGGGGGGCACGGTCCGCAGGCTGTTGTTGGTCAGCAGGAGCTGGCGCGTGGGGACCGGCAGGGCGGGGAGCGCCTCGAGCCCGCGGCCGCGGCAGTCCACCTGCAGCCCCATGGTGTCCAGCGCGCGGCAGGCGCACGCGGCCGGGCAGTCCTCGGAGGCCTGGGCGGCCGCCCAGAGCACCAGCAGGGCCGCCCACGCGGGCATCGGGCGGGAGGGCTGCGGGGGCAGTGGCAGTGAGGTCCCGGCGGCCTGCAACCCCTCCCCGACCCGGCCCCAGGGCCAGCGGAGCCGTACTGGACAAGGGACCGCTCACCTCTGTCTCAGGCCTCGGCTTTCTCCTCCGTGAAATGGGTGGTGGGGACGTGGGGGCGTGAAGCTCCCTGGACCCAGGCCCGCTGGCGCTCCCCGGATGCTCAGAAGGCAGGAGGGTGAAGGTGGCAACCCCGGCGGGTGAGGAGTGGACTCAGTCCCTTCCCTGGAAGGGGTGGGCCCGCCTGCCTCCTGCGAAAGAAACCAGCCCCTGCTCAGGGCTGGGGGCACCAGGTGCCAGCTGAATGACGGCAGGCCAGGTCAGGGTCTCCCCCCAGCACTCCGCCCACATACGCCTGGGTCTGGCAGATTCACACCACCGGCCACACCTTGGCCCATGAATTCACACCCGTCTGCTTGGTTCACAGCAGAGTGAACTTCCTCGAGGTCCCTGGTATGCAGAGCAGCTGGCTGAGGTTGCTTGGTGGGGGGTGGGGTGGGGAAGGGAACCCAGGCCAGGCTGCATCTGGAAAGCCCTAGATGGAGGCTCATGCTTGGAGTTGGGAAACAGAGGCCCAGAAAGGGAGACTGCCTTCTCCAGGGCTGCCCAGCGCTGTCAGAGACCAGGCTTGCACTCGGTTCTTAGAAACCCCATTCCTCTGCCCGGCTCACTGCCCCTCCAGGACTTGGTGGAGGCTACCTCCCCTTCCAAAGGTAGGCTCCACCAAGGCTGGCCCGTGGCAGGCTTCCAAGGAATGTATGTTTATTCAACCAATGAATCTTGACTCAACCAAGCACCTGGTGTCTCAGAGGGAATGCCTGCCCGTGCCTCTGCCCCCGCCAGGAGGGGCAGAGGTTGGACTTGCCACAGGCCGCCTCTCTCTGCCAGGCCTGGACCCAGGGCCCCTCAATCCCCAGGAGGGGCCCACACGGTGGGAGGTTGTGCTGGGTGATGAGGGCCACTTACCTGACCAGCCTGCCTTCAGGGCGCCCCTTCTGTGGCCTGAACTTTCCTGGCCGAAGCTACAGTGGCTGACTGCGCTGTGTGAAGCAGTAGACGATGACTCCTGCCTCAGTGGGAGGAAGGAAATGGTGAAAATAGCCAGGCTTATCCCTCTGTGCAGCCCCAGAGGGCCTCTCTGCAGAGGCAGCAGCCCTCAGGGTTCCAGGAACTTGTGCACAGAACCGCGGGTCAACCCCAGTTTATCGGGGGGTGCAGTGCATCCCGGGGCTTCCCTGGTGGCTCAGCTAGTAAAGAATCCGCCTGCAATGCGGGAGAACCCCTGTTCCATTCCTGGGTTGGGAAGATCCCCTGGAGAAGGGATAGGCTACCTACTCCAATATTCTTGGGCTTCCATGGTGGCTCAGACAGTAAAGAATCTGCCTGCAGTGTGGGAGACCCGGGTTCGATCCCTGGGTTGGGAGGATCCCCTGGAAGAGGAGGGCATGGCAGCCCAGTGCGGTATTCTTCCCTGGAGAATCCCCATCGGTAGAGGAGCCTGGTTGGCTACAGTCCACCGGGTCACAAAGAGTCAGACCCGACTCAGCAACTGACACAGCAAGCACACTCGTGCGTCACACTGGACCACAGGCCCTCCACGAGCCTCAGTCCCGAGCGTGGGCGAACCAAGAAGGTTGGGGTGGCTTCCTGGGGGAGGGTGCCTTGCATTTTCACATCTTTCAACATTTTGCAAGCATGCTTAGTCGTTCAGTCATGTCCGACTCTTTGCAACCCCATGGACTATAGCCCCCCAGGCTCCTCTGTCCATCTCCTACACTGGCGGGCAGATTCTTTACCACTGAGCCACCGTAATGCTTTCTGATCCTTCTTTTTAACAAAGAGCTGCATCAGTCTGGAGCTGGACGTAGAGACCTTAGCTGTACATGCAGTATGTCTGTTTCTATAGGACATTTGACTCAGGGGAGTGACTGCAGCTTCCCATCTATGTTAGTGATATGAAGTTCTCTTTAAAAGAAACATGTGTCTTTGATTCAATTTTATTTTTAACATTATAAAGTATGAATTAAAATCAAGCTGAAATATTACAATTATATTATAAAATCAAAATAATAATAGATGCCTTTTATTATGTTGGAGCAGGGCATGGCAATCCACTCCAGTGTTCTTGCCTGGAGAATTCCATGGACAGAGGAGCCTGGTGAGCTATAGTCCATGGGGTTCCACAGAGTTGAACACGACTGAACACGTACTTTATTATGTTATAAAAGTGTCAGTAATATGAAATATCAACTTAGTCAATATGGGATTTGCAGAGATGGGAAAATGTATACCTGTGGCGGTGGGGGAGCTGAGGTGCGGTAACCCCTTGGGGTACAGCAATGTTTGGGAACGGGTAGAAGGGGTTCTGGCAACGAGAGGGACCCAGGAGAGATGCCCAGAGCAGGGGCTGCTGGGCAGGGCACTGCTGGCCGTGCCCGTGGTCGTGGTCAGCATCAGCCAAGGACGGCGAAGCTGAGAAGCGGGTCTGAGGCCCTCGGTCTCGGGGGTGGTTCTAAACCCTCTCAAACTGAGATAGTTCGGGCTCGAAAGGAACACTGAGGCCCAGAGCAGCCAGGCTGCCAGCCGAGGGGCCGCTGGACAGCGAGCAGGAGTCACCCGACCCGGAGGCAGGGAGCTGCACCCCCTGCAGCTGATCCTGTTCTCAAAGCAGGTGACGTGGCACCAAGGCTGTGGGCGGGAGATGTCAAGGGCAGGGAGCGGGTGCACTTGACCCCGCCGGCCCCAGACCCACAGGAGCGTACCTCCCGTTGGGGGGGTGCAGGTGTGCGTCCTGACCTGACACCCCCACCCCGGTCAGGCCCACACTCTCTCCTCTCATACCTCTTTTCCTTATCTCAACACGGACAGCTTAAAAAACGACAGAATAAATCGTTTTCGTTGTGGAAAAAGCAGACTCTGCTGATGAGCAGGAAGATGATAAATGTGGTCCTCAGCCCCAATATCCAGCAAGACCGTCTTCCCTTTCCTTCCTGTGAGTGCTGTCTTCTCACCCGCACAGGGCCGGCCGGGGCCCACGCCCTTGGGGGTCCACCCACAGGTCACCAGCATTCGTGGGCCCCACTGTGGTGTGGCGTCTTTCACTCGGGGATCCCAGACGTGAAGGGCTCCCCAGCCACCCATATCTCCCCACAACAGGCCTCCGTGGGCTCAGGGCACAGCCCCTGGGCTTCCTGAGGGGGCTCCCCCATCCAGAGCTGCCTGGGCGGCCGGCCCAGCTGACCACAGGCTTTTCCTGGGGGGAAACAGGGGCCTTCTGCTCCCTGATCCGTCAGGCTCCCTGCCAGGTCCCCCGCCCGTGCCCACAGAGGCCCCTCTTGGGCTCCTTCTGCCTGTGAACGTGCTCATGCCCGCTTTATCCTGTAAAATCCCCGTGTGCGTGCGTGTGAGTGTGTCTGTGTGTGAGTGTATGTGTATGAGTGCATGTGAATGTGTGTGTCTGTGCGTGTGTGTGTGAGTGCATGCGTGCGCGTGTGCACGTGTATGAGTGTGTGCGCGTGTGCACGTGTATGAGTGCGTGTGAATGTGTGTGTCTGCGTGTGTGAGTGAGTGCATGCGCGTGTGTGCACGTGTATGAGTGTGTGCGCGTGTGCACGTGTATGAGTGTGTGTGTATGAGTGCGTGTGAATGTGTGTGTCTGTGCGTGTGTGAGTGAGTGCATGCGCGTGTGTGCACGTGTATGAGTGTGTGCGCGTGTGCACGTGTATGAGTGTGTGTCTGTGAGTGTGTGTGTATGAGTGCGTGTGAATGTGTGTGTCTGTGCGTGTGTGAGTGCATGCGTGCGTGTGTGCACGTGTATGAGTGTGTGTGTATGAGTGCGTGTGAATGTGTGTGTCTGTGCGTGTGTGAGTGAGTGCATGCGTGCGCGTGTGCACGTGTATGAGTGTGTGTCTGTGTATGAGTGTGTGTGTATGAGTGCGTGTGAATGTGTGTGTCTGTGCGTGTGTGTGTGAGTGCATGCGTGCGCGTGTGCACGTGTATGAGTGTGTGTGTATGAGTGCGTGTGAATGTGTGTGTCTGTGCGTGTGTGAGTGCATGCGTGCGCGTGTGCACGTGTATGAGTGTGTGCGCGTGTGCATGTGTATGAGTGCGTGTGAATGTGTGTGTCTGCGTGTGTGAGTGAGTGCATGCGCGTGTGTGCACGTGTATGAGTGTGTGTCTGTGAGTGTGTGTGTATGAGTGCGTGTGAATGTGTGTGTCTGTGCGTGTGTGAGTGAGTGCATGCGTGCGCGTGTGCACGTGTATGAGTGTGTGTGTATGAGTGCGTGTGAATGTGTGTGTCTGTGCGTGTGTGAGTGAGTGCATGCGCGTGTGTGCACGTGTATGAGTGTGTGCGCGTGTGCACGTGTATGAGTGCGTGTGAATGTGTGTGTCTGTGCGTGTGTGTGTGAGTGCATGTGTGCGCGTGTGCACGTGTATGAGTGTGTGCGCGTGTGCACGTGTATGAGTGTGTGTCTGTGAGTGTGTGTGTATGAGTGCGTGTGAATGTGTGTGTCTGTGCGTGTGTGAGTGCATGTGTGCGCGTGTGCACGTGTATGAGTGTGTGCGCGTGTGCACGTGTATGAGTGTGTGTCTGTGAGTGTGTGTGTATGAGTGCGTGTGAATGTGTGTGTCTGTGCGTGTGTGAGTGCATGTGTGCGCGTGTGCACGTGTATGAGTGTGTGCGCGTGTGCACGTGTATGAGTGTGTGTCTGTGAGTGTGTGTGTATGAGTGCGTGTGAATGTGTGTGTCTGTGCGTGTGTGAGTGCATGTGTGCGCGTGTGCACGTGTATGAGTGTGTGCGCGTGTGCACGTGTATGAGTGTGTGTGAGTGTGTGTGTATGAGTGCGTGTGAATGTGTGTGTCTGTGCGTGTGTGAGTGCATGTGTGCGCGTGTGCACGTGTATGAGTGTGTGCGCGTGTGCACGTGTATGAGTGTGTGTCTGTGAGTGTGTGTGTATGAGTGCGTGTGAATGTGTGTGTCTGTGCGTGTGTGAGTGCATGCGTGCGCGTGTGCACGTGTATGAGTGTGTGCACGTGTATGAGTGTGTGTCTGTGTATGAGTGTGTGTGTATGAGTGCGTGTGAATGTGTGTGTCTGTGCGTGTGTGTGTGAGTGCATGTGTGCGCGTGTGCACGTGTATGAGTGTGTGCGCGTGTGCATGTGTATGAGTGCGTGTGAATGTGTGTGTCTGTGCGTGTGTGAGTGCATGCGTGCGCGTGTGCACGTGTATGAGTGTGTGTGTATGAGTGCGTGTGAATGTGTGTGTCTGTGCGTGTGTGTGTGAGTGCATGTGTGCGCGTGTGCACGTGTATGAGTGTGTGCGCGTGTGCACGTGTATGAGTGTGTGTCTGTGAGTGTGTGTGTATGAGTGCGTGTGAATGTGTGTGTCTGTGCGTGTGTGAGTGCATGCGTGCGCGTGTGCACGTGTATGAGTGTGTGTCTGTGAGTGTGTGTGTATGAGTGCGTGTGAATGTGTGTGTCTGTGCGTGTGTGAGTGCATGTGTGCGCGTGTGCACGTGTATGAGTGTGTGTGTATGAGTGCGTGTGAATGTGTGTGTCTGTGCGTGTGTGTGTGAGTGCATGCGTGCGCGTGTGCACGTGTATGAGTGTGTGCACGTGTATGAGTGTGTGTCTGTGTATGAGTGTGTGTGTATGAGTGCGTGTGAATGTGTGTGTCTGTGCGTGTGTGTGTGAGTGCATGCGTGCGCGTGTGCACGTGTATGAGTGTGTGTGTATGAGTGCGTGTGAATGTGTGTGTCTGCGTGTGTGAGTGAGTGCATGCGTGCGCGTGTGCACGTGTATGAGTGTGTGTCTGTGTATGAGTGTGTGTGTATGAGTGCGTGTGAATGTGTGTGTCTGTGCGTGTGTGAGTGAGTGCATGTGTGCGTGTGCACGTGTATGAGTGTGTGCGCGTGTGCACGTGTATGAGTGTGTGTGTATGAGTGCTTGTGAATGTGTGTGTCTGTGCGTGTGTGAGTGAGTGCATGCGTGCGCGTGTGCACGTGTATGAGTGTGTGTGTATGAGTGCGTGTGAATGTGTGTGTCTGTGCGTGTGTGAGTGAGTGCATGCGTGCGCGTGTGCACGTGTATGAGTGTGTGTCTGTGTGTGAGTGTGTGTGTATGAGTGCGTGTGAATGTGTGTGTCTGTGCATGTGTGAGTGAGTGCATGCGTGCGCGTGTGCACGTGTATGAGTGTGTGTGTATGAGTGCGTGTGAATGTGTGTGTCTGTGCGTGTGTGAGTGAGTGCATGTGTGCGCGTGTGCACGTGTATGAGTGTGTGTCTGTGTGTGAGTGTGTGTGTATGAGTGCGTGTGAATGTGTGTGTCTGTGCGTGTGTGAGTGAGTGCATGCGTGCGCGTGTGCACGTGTATGAGTGTGTGTCTGTGTGTGAGTGCATGTGAGTACGTGTGTGTGTGAGTGTGTGTGTCTGTATAAGTGCGTGTGTGTGTGAGTGCGTGTGTGTGTGCATTCACCGGCCCTACTACTGCACAAGGGGTTCCTGCTCCTGGAGGAATTCCTAGGGCAGCCTGCACCAGCCAGCAGTCTGACTCCCAGACTGGGGGAGCCCACTGCGACCTCAGGGCTGGGCCTGTGCTGGGTTTCACCGACAGCTGACCCTGCAAGGGCCACGTTTCCCAGGAGGCCCGAGGTGCACGTGGGAGCCCGTAAGTTGCTGTCACCCCCATGTTTGCAGGGCTTCGTGACAGCAGCGCAAGAAAACCTGAGCTCTGAACCCTGCCCCTTTCACCAGTTCAAGGTCACGGCTCCTGCCCCCTTCCCCCTTCTCCCAGCCCTCCCCACAGATGACAGATGCCTAGAACCAGCCCTTCTGGAAAGCCCGCCCCACGCCCACAGCTGCCCACCCGTGCCATCGCTCCTTCTGCCTCTTCCACCAGGGCGCACTTTGCAGGACCTAAAACCATGTTTACGTTTTGTCTGCAACCCAGACAGCATGTTAAAGGCAGAGACACTACTTTGCCAACAAAGGTCTGTCTAGTCAAGGCTATGGTTTTTCCAGTGGTCATGCATGGATCTGAGAGTTGGACTATAAAGAAAGCTTGAGTGTTGAAGAATTGAGGCTTTTGAACTGTGGTGTTGGAGAAGACTCTTGAGAGTCCCTTGGACTGCAAGGAGATCCAACCAGTCCATCCTAAAGGAAATGAGTTCTGAATATTCATTGGAAGGACTGATGTTGAAGCTGAAACTTCAATACTTTGGCCACCTGATGCGAAGAACTGACTCACTGGAAAACACCCTGATGCTGGGAAAGATTGAAGGCAGGAAGAGAAGGGGATGACAGAGGATGAGATGGTTGGATGGCATCACCGACTCTATGGACATGAGTCTGAGTAAACTCCGGGAGATGGTGATGGACAGGGAGGCCTGGCGTGCTGCAGTCCGTGGGGTCGCAGAGAGTCGGACACGACTGAGCGACTGAACTGAACTGCAGTCAGTTAAGGCTGGTTGGGACCTTAGACCCTCCAACAGGCCTTGCCCGAAGGTCCGCTCAGTGAGCTTTGACATCAGAGGCCCCAAACCCCATCCTCCGAAGATGCTAGGCCTGAGGAAGCTTGGAGCGCAACTCTTGTCTCCAATCCCAGTTCTCTCCTGCGCGTCTCTGGCTTCAGAGGGTGAACCCGGCCCCAGCCCTGAGACTTGCTCCCCCGCGGCGTCTAAGCATTGCGCTGGCTGCGTGGGGGGCGAACGCACCTCTGCGCAGGTGTGTGTCGCGGGGCCACGCGGGGCTTCAGCCGGCTCTGCCGCCAGAGGGGGCGGGTAGTCTCAGCCCCGCTCTGCCTCACTTTGCTCGTCTGTAAAATGGGGGAGAATGAAGCGTGGGGCTGGAGCGTGGCTGGCGTGGACCGAGGGCGCTCCCCTCCGGCTCAGCAGACACACCTGGTCGGAACCCGTCTCTGCAGGGCAGGTCTCTGCCGCCTCCGCTGGCTTAGAACAGGCATTTCCTTTTCAAAGTCCTAGACGTAGACTTTAAAAGGGAGCCGACTCCAAGGAAACGGTAGAGCCGCTTTGAGTACGGGTGCTGGGGAGACCCCGCGCATCCCCGAGGGGCTGGGGCGAGGCAGCCCCGCGCCGGAGACTCTGGACTCGCCTTGGCTCCGCACTTCAGCGTCGCCATCTGCTGCCCAGAGTGTGAAATGCGCGGTGTTTCCTTGGTCCGGGCAGGTGCGTGGGTGGGGCAATTTCAGGTCAACACGCTGGTTTTTGTTGCCAGGAGGTGAGAGAGGGCGTTAGTCAGAATTTCCTAGAAAACCTTTTCTTTAAGGAGTCACTGATGCTAAAGCTGAAACTCCAATACTTTGGCCACCTCATGCGACGAGTTGACTCACTGGAAAAGACTCTGATGCTGGGAAAGGTTGGGGGCGGGAGGAGAAGGAGACGACAGAGAATGAGGTGGCTGGATGGCATCACCGACTCGATGGACATGAGTTTGAGTGAACTCTGGGAGTTTGTGATGGACAGGGAGGCCTGGCGTGCTGTGATTCATGGGGTCGCGGAGAGTCGGACACGACTGAGCGACTGAACTGAACGGAACTGAAAGAAACTTTGCTAGAAAAAGGCAAAAGGAGAGTGGTGGACGTGGAGGCTGTTTATAAATATCCTTTCCTCCTGTTTTTCCTGAAGTCAAAGCTATGGTTTTTCCAGTGGTCATGTATGGGTGTGAGAGTTGGCCTATAAAGAAAGCTGAGCGCCGAAGAATGGATGCTTTTGAACTGTGGTGTTGGAGACGACTCTTGAGAGTCCCTTGGACTGCAAGGAGATCCAGTCAGTCTGTCCTAAAGGACATCAGCCCTGAGTGTTCATTGGAAGGACTGATGCTGAAGCTGAAACTCCAATATTTTGGTCACCTGATGTGAACAGCTGACTCGTTTGAAAAGACCCTGATGCTGGGAAAGATTGAAGGCAGGAGAAGGGGATGACAGAGGATGAGATGGTTGGATGGCATCACTGACTCAATGGACATAGTTTGAGCAAGCTCCAGGAGATGGTGATGGACAGGGAGGCCTGGCGTGCTGCAGTCCATGGGGTCGCAAAGAGTCGGGCATGACTGAGTGACTGAACTGGCTGTCCAGCCCCTTCCCACCTCTGCCCACCCAGGGCCAGCTTCAGGGCCGGCTGCCGGGGCAGCTGCCCAGGGCCCACTCCGAGCCGCCCTGCGCTTGGGGCTGCTGCTCTCAGGCCAGTGTCCTGAAACTCTCAGTGGTGTACCTTTCACTGTCCTCTCAGTGAAGTCCTGGTGGACAGTGGCCCCACCGGCACTCGGGGCCTTAGCTGCACACTGTCACCGCCCTGAGTCCTGGCTGCCTGCCCCTCCTGCCCCAGGCCCCCGGGCTGCCCTGGGCCGGGTGTCGTGCGTCAGCCCGTGGCTGGTGGCAGGGCAGTGACCCTCCAGCCTGCTGAGTGCCCCGGGGGCCCTTGTCCTCCTCCCTGCTGCTGGCTGTTACTGTCAGGCCTTGGACAGTTACTCATGCACCTACATACCCTCCAGAACACTCCCGAACCACCCTGTGAGTGAGGCGGCACGGCTTTTCACTAGAAGTGTTTTTGTTAGCTGTTGCACAAAACAGCATTCCCCAAGTTCGCAGCTTGAGCAGTAACGTGCGTTCACTTATTGTCTCAGTTCCTGGGGGGTCTCAGGACCTGGGGAGTGGCTTTGCTGGGCGAGTCCGGTTCCGGATACTGCAGTCAGATCCCGGCCTGAAGACCTGACCCAGGCTGCAGGTCTTGCTTCTGAGGTGTGAGGCGGGCTGACGGCTGGAGGCCTTGGTTTCTTGCTGGCTGTTGGCCAGGTTACTCTGTCACATGGCATTTATCATAGGGCGCCTGGATGTCCTCCTGGCTTGGGGAGGAAAGCGGCGACCCAGGCCTTTCAAGATTTGTGTCCAGGGTCACACCACCAACTCCTCTGTTCTCCATTAGAGCCGAGTGGCTAAGTGTAGCTCATACTCAGAGCAAAGGGAACCTGACTTTGTATCTCAAAGGGAGAATATTGAAGACTGTGTGCATTTTACCAGGAAATTTTCAGATTCAAATAGCTGCAGGAAACTCTACAGCCCTATTGAGAGGCATCAGGAAGGGATTAATTGGTTAATAGAGCTCCCAGGAGCCTCAAGGGAGGAGAAACTTCTGGGTCGGGATCGTGGGTTGAGTGTCAGGCCCAGATATCAGGGAGGCTCTGCTTTTGGTGAGGCTTTGCTTGAAACTCTGCACTTTTCTGCTTCTTCCTCTTTTTTAAAAAGAAGAATATTTATTTGGCTGTTCCAGGTCTTAGTTGGGGCATGTGGGATCCAGTTCCCCGAGCAGGGGTCAAACCCGGGCCTCCTGCGTTGGGAGCCTGGAGTCTTAGCCTCTGGACCCCCAGGAAGTTCCCCACCTTGAGGTTTATATATAGCAATCCATATATGTGTGATGAAGTTGCTGGTCTTTTTTAAAAAAATTATTTGCTTTTGGCCCTGCTGAGTCTTTGTTGCTTTTGGCCCGTGTGGGTTTTATCTGTGGAGGATGGGGGCAGCTCTTCAGTCGTTAGGCTGCTCTAGTTGTTGGATACCCCTGCCACCAGCCACGGGCTGACACGAGACACTCTGGCCCAGGGCAGCCGGCTTCTTGCTGCAGGGACTTCTCTGGTGGAGCACAGGCCGCCGGGCACGTGGGTTTAGTGGTTGCGATTCAACTCTGGAGCGCTGGCTCAATAGCTGTGGCGCACAGGCTTGGTTGTGCTGCTGTGTGTGGAATTTTCCTGGGCTAGGGATCGAACCCGGGTCTCCCGCGTTGGCAGGCAGATTCTTTACCCCGAGCCACCTAGGAAGCCATGTTGCTGTGTCTTGGTTTCAAACTCATTTTAACATCGCTGCATTTTTACTCTGCTCCCGCATGGCGGCCGTGCTGTTCTGAGAGCGCGTTCGGCGTCTTGTGTGTCCCTTAGCTGCTTCTGTGGCTCTCGGCCGTGCTCCTTTTGTCTCTTCGTCTGCCCACTAGCTTTGTGTGTGGTGAACTCGCTCCCTTAGGGGGTGCTTGCTTTAATGAGTGTTTTCCTTTCATCATTTCCATGTTTCTGGTTGTAGCCTCTTTTTTTTTTTTTTTGCTTAGAGCAGTCTCTTGAACATCTCTTATAAAGCTGGTTTGGTGGCGCTGTAAAACCTTCGATCTCTCCTTCGTATCTGAGTAAGAGTCTTGCCAGGAAAAGTATTTGGGTGGGTGTAGGTTTTCCCCTTTCATCACTTCAAATGTATCGAGCCCCTCCCTTCTGGCCTGCAGTTCCTGCTGAGACGCCAGCCTTTGTAGGTGACTTGTTGCTTTGTGTGTGTTTGTGTTTTGTCTCATCATGTGGCGTCAGGAGTTCTAGTTCTCCAACCAGGGATCCGACCCGCGCCCCCTGCAGTGCGCACCACTGGGCCGCCAGGGACGTCCCTCCCTTGATGTTTTTAATGTTTTCTCTTCATCTTTAGATTTTGCCACTTTACTTACTGTGTGTCTTGGTCCTTTTGGAGTTGCTCCGGGTGGAATTCTCTGTGCTTCCAGCACCTGAATGTCCGCTTGCTTTCCCAGGTGAGGGGAGTTTTCAGCTACAGTGTCTTCAAATAAATTCTGTCCCTTTCGTTTCTCTTCCGCTGGGACCCCTGTGATGCCAGTGTGAGCACCCCTGGTGTTGTCACCGAGATCCCTGACATGGCCCTTGTTTCTGCTTTCTTTTCGGCTTCAGTGAGCTCCGCTTCTGTCTGCCAGCTCTCCGAGCCACCTCTGCATCATCTCGTCTACTGTTCATCCCTTCCGCTGTCTCTTTAAATATGCAGCTACTACATGCGTCACCTCTGTTTGGGGGTCCTTTTACATTTTCTAACTCTTGTTAAAACGCCCTAACTCTTACTCTGTTTATCGCTTCTCCTGCTGAGTTCTTTGATCCTCTTTAGGATCGTTACCTTGAACTCTTTCTCGGGTAGACTGCCTGTTTCCGTTTCACTTCGGTCTCCTGGGGCTGTGTCTTTTCTTGGTGGGGAAATGGGGAGGGGCTTTTCTCGGTTTTCGTTTGTTTTTGGTTTGATTGTGCCGGGTCTTTGTTGCGGCGTGCGTGGGCTTCTCCAGCTGCACTGCGTGGGCTCGGTTGCCCAGCCAGGGACCGGCGCCGCCCTGGAGGCAGGCTCTTACCCGCTGGACCGTCGGGGACCCAGGGACCGGCGCCGCGCTGGAGGCAGGCTCTTGCCCGCTGGACCGTCGGGGACCCAGGGACCGGCGCCGCCCTGGAGGCAGGCTCTTGCCCGCTGGACCTTCGGGGACCCAGGGACCGGCGCCGCCCTGGAGGCAGGCTCTTGCCCGCTGGACCTTCGGGGACCCAGGGACCGGCGCCGCGCTGGAGGCAGGCTCTTACCCGCTGGACCGTCGGGGACCCAGGGACCGGCGCCGCCCTGGAGGCAGGCCTTACCCGCTGGACCGTCGGGGCCATACCGCCTGGGATTTCCTCCTGCTCTTTTGCTGTGAACTTGCCCCTCTGCCGCCTCACTTGCCTGAGTCGCTCTTCTTGCTGTCTTGTAGGTCGCTTGTCAGCCGACCTTGGCGACGTGGCCCTCCGTAGGAGAAGGGCTGTGGTCCTCCAGCAGTGTGCTCTCCTCTGGCCACCGTGTACACTGTAGGGGTGCCCCGTGTGTGCCTGCTCAGCCCCTCTGCTGTGGCAGGCGGGCCACTGTGAGTGGCCTGGTGGGTGTGGCTGGCCCCTGGCCCAGTTGGTCGCTTTTTTTCTTTTAATAATGTTAGCATTAGCTGGTCCCGTGGTTGCCCAGGTACAGATGACATTTCCCAGCATCTCTTGCAGCTCGGTATGGCCAGTGGGATGAGTTTAGAGGGTGTGTGAGCCGGAGTGCCTGAGCCTCCCCTCCCTGTCTCCTTCCCGGGGACGGGAGGGTAGATGTGATGCTGGTGATTAGCTTCTGCCAGGGTCGACACCCTAGGGGATGACAGAGCAACACAACGGAAGGAACCTGGGCCCCTGGGTGACCACGTGGAGCACAGCTGCTCTGTCGTCCACTCCCTTCTGAACCGCTACGGGAGAGAAAGTTCTGTCTTGTTTGGCCCAGAGTATTGTGGGAGCTCATTTATCACGGTGGCTTAGCCTGGGCTATAACTGATCCAGACCCCAAGCCCTGGCGTCCCTAACCAGACACAGCTGGCAGAAGTAGGAAGCGTGTGAGACATGGGCTCAGGAAGCAAGCAGGCTCAGCCCAGGCTTGGGTGCTGATCTGCTGTGAGGTGCCTGGTGGTCCCTCAGCCTCTCTGGGCACCTCTGCATGCTAGGCCATCTCAAACGTGCCTCCAGTGAGATGAGGGCTGTATGAGCGATGATGCACCTTTGCTTGTCAGGCAGAGGTCAGAGAAGATTTTATTAGGAAACTCCTGAGGGTGAAGCTTAGTGTGGTTGGAATCTACAGGAATCCTGCCCGCCTGCTGCTGGCCGATTCCAGGGGGCCAGAGCAGGGGCGGGGGTGCTTCAGGAACGTCTCTTCTGGTGCCATTTATTATCACTATTATTATTTCTAAAATATGTATTTCTCTCTTGCCTCGGGTCTCAGTGGCAGCACGCAGGGTCTTCATCGCGTCACCTGGGCTCTTTGGCTGTGGTTTATGAACTCACTGGTTTGCGGCTCGTGGGCTTAGCTGTAGCATGTGGGATCCTGGCTCCCCAACCAGGGGTCAAACCCATGTCCCCTGCGTTGGAAGGTGGATTCTTCACCCACGGACTGCCAGGGAAGTCCCTGCCCCTTTTAGTTTTCATTAACATATACAGTAAAGCTGAGCTTCTGGAGAGGAACGCCCACTTCCATGGATCTTATTACACGCGTGGACCCCTGCGGCCCCACACATGGCCGGGTGTCGCCCTCCAGCCCTCCCTGTGGCCCCGCCTGGGACTGCCTGCTGGGTCCCCGGTCCTGCTTTCCCCGTGGTCCCTCTTCTGTGTCCTCCTGGTGACCCCCTGCTCCCAAGTTCTGCATCCTCCCATCTGCTACCCTCCCCCTCACCTCCGGGAGGCAGGTCAGAGCCCCTGCAAGGCGCCCGTTGCCTGGGAGGTGAGTCATCAGGGCCCCATCCCGGCCAGGCGCCTGCCCTCGCCCTGCCCTCTGCAGGGCTCCGTCCTCCTAGGCTTGGACTGGCCCCTCTCATCTGGACTCTCAGAACCCTCTCGTCTGCCATGGTTTAGCACTGATTCCACCTGCACTGCAGTGCTTGCCAACGTGTCTTTCTCTCCTACGAGGGTTTAAGGTTGATGGGACTGGGCAGCCTGTCTTGCTCCTGCCTGTGACCCGCGGGGCCCGGTACCTACTGGGTGCTCAGGAAAGCGGGGTCTGGGGTCTGTACTCACGGGGCGCTTTACGGCAGCACACTTGGGCGCTCCCTATTCTGCATTAAATGCCCTTCCCTCCTGTCTGCCCATCTAACTGCTCTTCTAGTTTAAGGCCACCTCCACCAGGAAGCCTGCCGTGATCACTGTCTCCTCCCTGGGAGTTCCCCCAGCCCCGTGTCCAGCCTTCAGCACTTCCGGGGGCATGGGTGGTGTCCTCAGTGGAGTGCGGGGCACGAGGTTGCTGGAGCAGTCATGCTGTGTGGACGAAGAGGACACCGCTGGGAAGGGAAGAGATCCTGGGAGCCCAGGGAAGGGATTCTGGACTGAGCCAGGCAGAAAAGCGGGCACCTCGACTCCACGGGCAGGGGGCTGGCGGCAGTTACAGGCTGATCCAGCAACTGTCAGCAACGTGCATGCTGGCAGCAGGAATGCAGGCCAGGAATGAGGAGCGGAGGGAAGGCGTGGCTCCCAGGCTCCGAGCGTGGACCAGTCTCAGAAGGAGCCAGTGACCCCAGGGTCCTGAGGATGTGATGGTGGCCAGGCTGCCCACAGGCCGGGCCAGCAACCTCAGCAGGAGATGGAGAAGGAGTGGGTGAGGGCCGGGGCTGTGGAGGCAGGTGCCGAGGGCTCCCTACGCAGGAGCTCACAGCCAGCCAAAGCTTGGTGCAGGGCTTCCAGCACGGCCGAGGGGCCAGACGTCCCCTCTGGAAAGAGAGAGTGGGCAGCAGGGAGGGTCATTCTGCTCCCTGTAGCCCGCAGGGCTGCCCGCCCTCCTTCCGGGCCCTCCCCAGCCCTGGCCACTTCTCTCCCTCTGAGGACTCCGGGGAAGGCAGCTTCTAGTGCCCAGTTTCTGAACTCCTCCTTGATGCCCGGGGCCAGTCAGGGCATTGGACGCACCCGAGTCCTGCCCAGCGGTGCCCGGTGAGGCCAGTGAGCACAGGCTCATCACCAGTGAGGCTCCCCTCCTGATTTCACCAGGCACGAGCTAGCCCTGATGAAATTGTGCTGCCCTGAACTTTGAACAACGGGGCCACATGGCCTCGTGCTTAAGGGAGAGACCTGGGGTCTCAGTGCGCTGACCCTTGGCCGCCCTGTGCCTCAGTCTCCCCATCTGTGGAATGGGTATGATGACAGTCCTCCCTCTGCAGTAAGCCCGGGGCTACACTGGCAGCAGGGATCTGCCTGACTTCCTTGGAGTCTGACCACGCTGGCTTTTATTTGGCCTTTTCCCTGCAGTGCTCGCTCCCTGTCCTCAAACAGCACCTTCGGCTTCCTGAAGCCTGTTCCTGACTGTACCCTTTGCAGATGGGCTAGGCAGGACTGTGTGTGAGTCGCTCAGTCGTGTCTGACTCTTTGCAACCCACGGCTTCTCTGTCCATGGAATTCTCCAGGCAAGAATACTGGAGTGGATTGCCATGCCCACCTCCAGAGGAACTTCCTGACCCAGTCTCCTGCCTCGCAGGCAGCTTCTGTACCGTTTGAGCTACAGGGAGGTCTCCTGACTTCTCTTTTGCGGGTGGGCTGGGCAGGAACGAGGCAGCATTTGGCAGACAAGACACTCAGAACAGAGGAGCTGGGTCAGGACGCCACCCAGGCCTTGGAAGATGGGTCAGGGAGGGGGGCTCACCTACCGTGTGCCGGGTCCCTGCAAGCGTCCAGCGTGCTCAGCAAAATCTTCCCCAGGGCCTTTTTCGATATGTTCTTAAAAAAAGAAATGAGACAGGGCTGGACTGGCCATGGTTGCTGTATCTTCAAGAAATGGGTGGGGCTTCGTGGCCCCCACAGGCTTCTGTGTGGCTCCCTGGGGGCAGGTAGAGTCTGTTCCCCGCCCGCTACCCCCAGCCCATGGTCCTTTCCTGGCCCCCATCCCTGTGATGACTGCACTGCCCAGACTCTTGGTGGGTACTGGAGCAGAGTGCTGCTGCTGCTAAGTCACTTCAGTCGTGTCCGACCCTGTGCGACCCCATAGACGGCAGCCCACCAGGCTCCCCCGTCCCTGGGATTCTCCAGGCAAGAATACTGGAGTGGGTTGCCATTGCCTTCTCCAGGACCCATTTAATCCAAGACCACGTACTGACAGGCCACTGTCCCTGCACCCAAGGAGGCACTTGGAAAATGACCATAAGAAGAGCATTTTGAAGTGTTAGCTCCTTTAATCCTTGCAACAGCTTATTTTATTCTCATTTTAGCCAGTGAAAAAGCAGTGCTGAGAAAATGAGGACTCTTCCTGAAGCCATCAGCCGGGAAGTGGAGGAAGCAGGTACTCTGTGTTAATAGATGTCCGATCTTGAACCGTCTTTGAATTCCTGGGATAAATCCAACTGATCACCTTGTCTTTCTTTAAACACTGCCGGGTTTGGTTTGCTAATGTGCTGTTGATATTTCTGCATCCACATTTAGGTGTGACACTAGCTTATAATTTATTTTCTGGTTTTGAGATCACCATTATATGGGCTTCATGAATTAGAGAATCCCCCTTCTTTTCGATTACTTTCCCTGAGCTCCTTCTATGTCTGGAGGTAGAGGTGACTCCTGCCTATGTGGGGAGCTTAGAGCCAGCGCCTGACGCAGGCGGGCTTCACCCCTGCGGGCCCCTCCCCAGCCCTGGGTGTGCCAGCTCCCGTGGGCCTACCAGGTCACGGAGCCTCTGCAGGAGCCCCAGCACGTCCTCCAGCTTCTCCTCCAGCAGGGACAGCCGCACCCTCTCTGTCTCCACCATCTGCAGCTCCTGCCGCAGGCTATCGTTCTCACCCACCTTCCGCTGCAGCTCTGCCTGTGGGGACACCAGGGGCTCAGCGCCCGCCATGCCACCCTCAGCCCCATGCACACAGCACCACCCCCAGGCGGGGCCCACAGCCTGCCCTGACCCTCCCACAGCGGTCATCTCACCTGGCCCCTGAGCCTACAGACAGAACCGCCCTGTCTCCCCAGGGAGGGCACCGAGGCCCACAGAAGCTGCACGCCTGGCCAAGGCCACACGGTCAGTCAGGCTGATGTAAGCACGTGCATGCTTCCTTCCTGGCGGGAAGGCTCCATCCTTCCTTCTCTTCTCCATCTGCTTGTCCTTTCTAAATTTGTTTGGTTGCAAACAGCAAGCTGGTCTGGCCAGTTTGAGCCGAGGAGGAATTCACCGCCAGGATAGTGGCTTGTCCCCAGGATGGGTCACTGGCTGGAGAATGTCGAGGGGTGGGGGCATGGAGCGTGAGGCAGGAGAGGCAGCTGGACACTCCTGTCTGGGGGCTGCAGCTGAGAACACCCTCTACCCATTCCCCACCTCCCTCGAGACGGGAGCCCCAGGAAAGGGGCCCGACTGGCCCAGCCTCAGTCACCGGCCCAGCCCTGGTCGGGGGCAGGGACGCTGCTGCTCCCTGCAGAATACCAGGGGGAGAGGGTGGCGAGTTGAAGAATGCCACGTGGACACCTGCCTTCTAAAGCAGGGGTGGGAGGAACAAGGCAGCGATGGAGGGAGAGGGAAGCCGCTGAAGGTGTGGCGTCCTTGGGCAGGAGAGAGAGCGCGGGGCCTGTGCACTGGGGAGCGTGGTCCGTGGGCCTCAGGAACTGAGCTCCCCACCCTCCTCCCTCCACAGCCAGTTCTCCTTGGGGGAGGTGTCTCTGTTCCATTTCAGCTGCCAATCATGGGATCCTGTCTGCCTACCACAGAGATCAGTCCAGGTATGGCCACGTGACTGAGGCTGACCATTGGCGTTCTTCCCTGAGATTTACTGTACAGGGCTATTATTGTTCCTGTGGGGGTTTTAACTAGGCTGCTGGGAGCCTAGAGCTGCCTGGGGTCCTGCTTTCCCTCACCCTACCACATGGAGAAAGCCCCTCTATAACAGGGAAAAGTGAGGCCAGCACCCATGAAAACAACGGAGCAGACAGATAGGGGCAATATAGTCTGAGTCCCTGGATCCAACTGTGCCTGAAGCTCATCTTAGCTGTTCTTTTGAAACCATTCTCCCAGCTCCATCTGGTAATAAATTCATGCTTTTTTTCCCTTGAGCTGATCTGAGATGGATCCTTTAACGTGCAGCCAAAATATTCTTCGTTAGATCTAAATCATCTCTCAGAGCCTTGGTTTATCCATCTGTGAAGGGGGCACAGGACTTGACTGAGATGGCTCACAGTCCTTCCACCTGTAAGAGGCTAGCCATTGGTCTGGCTCCCAGCCTCTGGGGCTCCGCTGACCTCCTCCTCAGGCGTCCTCAGAGTCTTTGCCGGGCAGCCCCGGGACCCCAGCTGCTCCACCAGCATGGCGACACCGGCCTCCAGCTCCCCCAGGGCGCAGGCATGGTTGGCACCGCCCAAGTGGCTGAAGTGAGTCATGAGCTTCTCGGCCGTCTGGTCATCGCACCTGCAGCGGGGGAGCGTACTGGCACAGAGGGGGCTGCTTTCCAAAGTCTGTTCCAGCCTGCAGGGGGCGGGGATGCGTTATTACTGAGTCTGTCTCCCCTGAAAGCTAGGTGGGGCCATGGCACCTCCTGCCCACACCCTTCCCCGGTTCCCCGTGTCATCAGAGCAAAAGCCAGAGGCCTCGCTCAGTCTGCCTGTTACCTCCCCTACCTCCTTCCCACTCACCTTCGCGCTTTCTGCTCCAACCACAGCAGCCTCCTCCAGGCCCCTCCCATGTGCCCCAGGGCCTTTGCACCTGCTGTTCCCTCTGCCCGAAAGGCGTTCCCCTCATTTCCTTCAGGTCTCTGCTCAAACAGCACCTTCTCAGCGCCCCCCCAGCATGTCCTGCCCCCTCCCCGTCCTCACGCTTGTCACCACTCAGGAGAACAGAGGCTCCTGGGCGGCAGCGGGGGTGGGGGTAGCTGTCTTGGTTAGTGCTGTTTGCCAGGAGCCCTATGCTTGTTGACTTAACAGGTTGGTGATAACACTGACCGAAGAAAATCGGCAGAACTTTATAATAAAAGAGTCAGCGCTGTCCCCCCACCCCCTGTGGAGTGCCTGCTGGGATGGGGTCCCATGGGGGCATTTTATACCCTCGATGGCGAATCCTTACAAATCCTCTGCCAGGCAAGTGTTAGTGTCCCATCTTAGAGATGGGAAGACTGAGGCTCAGAAGTCAGGTGACTTGACCGGGGTGGGGGGCAGGCTTAGGAGTTGAGAACAGTGGGTTAGGAAAGGGTCTGACACATAGGGGGTCACATTCGAGCTGTGGGGCAGGTCTGGGGTGGTCACTGGAGTGAGGATCGGGGGATTAAGCCGCCAGGAAGTATGCCCTTGCTCAGCTCATTTCTCCCTGACACTTGCCCAGGGCCATCGGCTCGACCAATGGATCTGGGGACCGAGCATGAAACAGCAGGAGGGGACCCAGCCTGGATGTGAATCAGGTCAGCCTCCCACATTCCAGGCCCATCACTGCACACAGGGGCCGCCCTGTGCTCCCAGGGTGACCGCAGGGGCCCGGCCCCGGGTATGCCCGATCCTGGGTGTCCTCGCCGGAGCACGTACCCCCTCCCGCAGCCGGAGAGACCAGCCAGCAGGGCCGTGACCTCGGCCGGCGGCCGCTGTGCCTCCTGCCACTTCTCGCGGTCGTCCTCCTCGTCAGAGGCGGCCTGGCCCTCGACGGAGCGGAACAGCTGCTCGTCCAGCCCTGGAGAGGCACGGGCTGCGGACAGGGACAGAGGCAGGGGAGGAGCCCCCTCTTTGGGGGCCGCCCCAACTCCCCTTGGGAGCCCTCCTGCCTCCGCTCCGCCCAGGCTCAGGGTGGATGTGAGTCCAACCCGGCAGTCAGAGCGCAGCCGCCCGGCCGCGTGACAGGTGCAGGCAGGGCTGGGGACCCCGCGGGGGCTGGGGCCGGTCGGGCCAAGCCCTGACTCAGGGAGGAGGGACGCCCCTGTTCCTCCCGCCAGGGCCTGGAGGGCGTGGGTCTGGCCGCTAGGGGTGAGGGGCGCGCCTTCTGCACAGTGAGCCTCGCAGAGGCTGGTGGGTGAGGCCAGGGGAATGGGGCTCTGCTGACATGGGACTGTGCCGGAAGCCTGCTTGGGCCTTTAAGTGAGTTAGGTGAACCAGAAAGTTCCCTTGAGCTAGAGCGGTTCAGGCTGAATGGACAATGTCCTGCCCGGCACAGCCCCCGGCCCCAGAGGACCGCGCTCAGGAGTGGGCCCTGGACACTTGTGTTTTATGAGGCTCCTGGGTGATCCTGACGGACTGGCAGGTTTGGGCACCCCTGGCTCGGGTGTCCTGAGTTTGGACGCCCAGCTGGGTGGCTGCAGGGCCGTCCTGTTTGTTCTCAGTGAAAAGTGTTCCAGACCCAGTAGAACCGGGACTGAGGGGACGGTCAATAACTTGATCGTGTTATGGTATTGACAATTTGGTTTTCTTCCTGGGGCTTTCCTGGTGCTCGTGTGTGTGTGTGTGTGTGTGTGTGTGTGACTATAGCCACAGTTGTCCCAGTGCCCGAGGACGGGGCAGTATAGGGCCTCTGAAGCCATGTGAGAGGGCTGGCGCCTGGCAGCCTGTCTGCGCCTGCCTATAGCCCAGTTGGGAGAGCCCTGGGCACTGGCTCAGACAGCTTCTCTCCTTTTTCCTTTGTTCCTGATGCTGCACACCCAGCAGACCCAGGTTCTTAACATGATGGGCCTCTTTGTGGCCTTCTCGAGGGGTGACCAGTCAGCCCTGCTTGCATACCTCTGATGACGGGGAGCTTACTCCCACTCTGGCTCCGTGGGTGCCAACCCATCCCTGCATGGCATTGACAGGAGACATGTTTCCGCATGCTGAGCCAGAGCCCACCTCCCTGGGGCCCACCCTCCCCCACAGGGTGTCCGCTTTCAGGCCTGCGGGGAGCGGGGGACCCTGAGGGCTGGGGAAGCCCAGCCTCAGCAGGTAGAGCGTGGGGCTCTTTCTGGAGGCCGGATGGCGGCACCAGCGCAGACAGGACCCTGGGTGTGTGGGACAGACCTTGGTCCGGGGGTCTGCTGGCCGGGCTGCTGTGGGACCCACAGCCTCCCTCTGGAGGGGGGTCTGGGCCTCTGGTCTCACCATCCTCAGGCTCTCTGCTCTTGGCATCTGGCTCTGGGCTGGCTCGTGGTGCGGTGGGGAGCTGGGTTTCCTCTGACCTGTGTGGAGGGAGACAGAGGTGTTGAGAGGGCAGGGGCTCCGCCGGTTTCCTGCAGGAGAGTGTGGGGTGTGGGCCCACCCTCCCCACGGCTAAGACTAAGCTGCCTGTGACATGCCTGCCAAAGCCCGTGGTGGTCTCTGCGGCTGACCCCACTGGCCCACTACCTAATGGCCAGCATGGCAGAGTCAGCTTTCCACAGAGGACAGTCACCCAGCTTCTCTTGCATCTAAGACATAGGCTTGTGATGCGATTTTAGCCAATGGGACTGGAGGCAAAACCCTCTGAGGAGCCTCTGTGTTCAGAAGGGTGAGGGTCCTTGGTTCCCACCCCAGCTCTGCCAGAGGGACCAGTGGTGGGACTGGGGGCCCCTTTTGCAGGCGGATCACTGGAGTTGACACCTCTGAGGTCCTCCCAGCTCCCGTTCGGTTCTCGCCCTGTGCCAACGGGCAGAGGGGCAGGAAGCCATCGGGGCGGCCGGGAGCTCCAACCTTCTGTGTTTCATGAGCCACTAACTCTGACTGATGACACCCTGCATTCAGGCTCCCCCAGTACAAGCCGAGGATGGGAAGGGGCTCGGCAGCATCAGTGTGAGACCCCCTGGATTCGGATTCTTGGTTCAGAGAGAGACTAGAGCTTGGGCATATCATTTGAGGTCTAACTGGGGAGGGGACAGTCCCTCTCAACTCCAGAGGCTCAGATCACAACCAGAAGAGAAGACGGAGGAGTCTAGGGTACAGGACGGCTTTCTCACGAAGACCGCCGACCGAGGGTGGGATAGGCGTCCTTGGGAGGAGGTGAGCTTCCTGGTAGAGGAGGCGTGTAAACAGTGAGGGGCTCTGGTGGGCATTCGATTCTGAATGGCGTTGGAATGGGCTCCCCTGGGGGCTCAGAGGTAAAGAATCCACCTGCCAATGCAGGAAACACAGGTTCGTCTCCTGGGTCGGGAAGATCCCCTGTAGGAGGGCATGGCCACCAACTCCAGCCTTCTTGCCTGGAGAATCCCATGGACAGAGGAGCCTGGTGGGGTGCAGTCCACGGGGTCACAAAGAGTCGGACACGACTGAGCGACTAAAGGACAGCAACAGTGGACAGCGTCTAAGTCTCCCCATGTGAGAAACTTGTTTTCCCTAAATTATTTAAGGGCTTCAACAAGCAAAACGAGCTGGCGGGGACAGCCCTTATAAACAGTTTCCTAGCAGAGGCTGGCCCACGTTCCCCACACCCCCTCAGACACCGGGGTGTCTGGTTCCAAGCTGGTTCCAAGGGCGACTTCCTGTGTCAACACGTCAACAGCTAAATCTCTCAGCATCCCTGCGAGGTGCCAGGTGCTGCTGCAGGGCTGTGACCATGTCCTCCCAACACCCTGCCTGGATGGAGGCAGAGACCGTCCTGACCCCGTTTCTCAGAGTGGCCGGCCCAAGCCACATGGCTCAGAAGTGTAGGAGTTGGGTTTACACCCCGGCCCCGCCAGGCGCAGGGGACGCTTGCGCAGCGAGCTCGGAGAGGCCCAGCCCAGCTGCCGCCCTGGTTAGGGGACCGCAGGTCACATGCAGCGGAGTCAGGAAGGGGAAGCAGCAGGGACAGAGCTGGGAGGCAGAGCGCCACGGTCGAGGACACGCTCTGCAACTTTCCGAGAAGCGAGACGCGGCTGCGGAGAAACACGGGACGTGCGCTGGCCCAGCAGCTGGCCCTCCCGGCCCGCGTGGCTGGCCCCTCTCCGCGGGGTCCGTCTGCAGCCGCAGGGCCCTTCGCGTGCCACACGGGCGAGCCGAGCCATCGCCTCTTTGGAGCAGACAGCGAGCCTCCCGGCTCGTTCTCCGCCTGCTCCACTCACGTCCTGTCAGCCACCCCGCTCCCTGGCCGGACACCTCCGGCCCGCGGCTTCCGGGAGGCGCCGTCCTCCGCAGCGCCCTTTCCCTCGCTCGTCCTCCGCGTCCTGACCCTCAACCCGAGGACCTCGTCTCTCTTCCTCCTGCGCACTCGCTCTGCGAGGGCTCAGCCGGCTGCCAAACCTGCCTGCAGCCCTGGCCCCAGGTCACAGGTCCCCTCTTCCCAGTTTCTTTTCTATCGTGGGTTATTACAGGCTGCCGAGTGTAGTTCCCTGTGCTGTACAGGCGGTCCTTGCTGTTTATCTGTGTGCTCTGAGTGTTTTAATGGAAAAACTCAGCTTCTGAGAAGCCCTAAGAAAGATTTACTCTCATTCCTGCCATTTCACAGATGAGCAAACTAAGGCGCGGAGCAGGAGGAGCTGGCCCAGACCCCGCGGGCGCCTCGGCCCGCTGGGAGCAGCCCACCAGGCTGGTCCCCCCAGCCCCTCTCTCATCTCGCGCCCCCGCCTGGACGCCCTGAGCTCCCGGCTGTTGGCATTTCCTGGGGGGCCCAACACAGGACGGAGCGGCCAGTCGAGCTCGTCCGGTGGATGAAGGAAGGAGGAAGGGCGTGGTGATGGCACCGTTGTGGGCAGGTCAGGGGATGAGACGAAGCACAGGTCAGGTGGGCACAGGCCCCACGCCCGACAGGATCGCTCCTCCCTCCCCCCGATCTTGGATTGTTCCAGAAAGACAGTGAGAAAGGGCACCAGCGTTCAGACCCCGGGGCCGTCCCAGGCCTGTGGATGCGGCTGACCCCCTGCCCAGCCCATGGAGGGTGGGACCCTCCAGGCGAGAGAGTGAGCAGGACCTCCCATAACCACAGGCATTTCGGGTCCCTGGCTGAACTGTTGACTGAAACAGATTTCCTTTCACAGGAAACATTATCACCCAGAGTGAAAAGCCAGTATCTCTTGCAAAGATACGAAGTAACCAGGAAAACACAGAAAATGACAACAGAGCCGCCAGCGCCAGTTAGGTCTCGTTTTCCGTCTGCCTCTGAACCAGGCGGCTGCTTCTTTGTTGAAAAGAGGTTGGCACTGCTAAGGACAGCTGGAGAGGCACCAGATCCGGCCTGGGACCTGAGCCAACAGGACTGAAAAAGCTGGTGGAGGCCCTCCCTGGCCGGCGACCCGCGCCCCAGCCCATGAGGGCCGCTCTGCCCAGGGAGACATGGAGGGGCTGGGGGCGCTTCTGCAGAGAGGGCGGTCACCCCACAGGAGTCGCCGAACGCCTTCTGCGCAGGCCCTTGGGGGCAGCGGGCCGTCGCTGCCTGCAGCCCCTCGTGCCCTCGCACCCGGCAGACCCCAGGCCTCGTCCTGGGGGGTCCCCTCCAGCTGCACACATCTGCTCAGCACCTGGAGCCCCCCCAGACATCTTCCTCCTGCTGGAGGTGGTGGCTGCCTCTGGCTCCCGGCCCGGCATCCGACACGGCCTGACAAGGGCCAGATGTTCCTGAGCTCTCCCGGCTCCAGGCCTCCAGGGGACTGACCCTCCCTGGGGTCTGCGGTGCGGAGAGGGCTTCTGTGAAGCTGCCAAATCTGCCTCTGCCCCCAGCACCCTGGCATGGCCATGGGACCCTCCATGACTGCCCCTGCCCCGAGCCCCATCTCAACCCCCTGTTCATCCACCAGTAAACACCGATGGCCCTGGATTGTTTTGTCTAATGTGTACTAAAAACAACTAATGAGCACAGCAAACCATCTTAGGCCTAAGTTTCTGACAGTGGTACAACTTCCCTTTAAGTGTTCAGTCGTGTCCAGTTCCTGAGCCCCATGGACTGTAGCCCGCCAGGCTCCTCTGTCCATGGGATTCTCCAGGCAAGAAAACTGGATTGGGTTGCCATTTCCTTCTCCGGGGGATCTTCCCAAGCCACTTATTGAACTGGGTCTCCTGCATTGTAGGCAGATTCTTTACCACCCGAGCCACCAGGGGCTATGCCTTTAAATCCATTCAGTAAGAAGAGCGATGACTTAAGGGAAGATAGTAACTAGAGAAGAAGAATACACGTTTTATGCAGAGATGGCAAAAACTGACACCGATCCTTGGACAGTGCCTGGACTTTGGCAAATGCCTGGACAGCAGCGCGTCGTGAGATGTGGGCACTGCTGGAGCCAGACCCTTGCCAAGTCCCTCAGCCGCTCATTCTGTCCCCTCACAGCACAGGACCCACCTCTGACAAACTGCCACCCTCTTTTTACAGCGGTTATGTTGGAAGATCCCAAAGTGAGCTGAATAAGGGATAGACCCTATCTTTATGTATACTTTGAAAAAACTTAGGGTGATGCTTCTGAACTGTGGTGCTGGAGAAGAAGACTCTTGAGAGTCCCTTGGACTGCAAGGAGATCCAACCAGTCCATCCCAAAGGAGATCAGTCCTGAGTGTTCATTGGAAGGGCTGATGCTGAAGCTGAAACTCCAATACTTTGGCCACCTGATGCGAAGAACTGACTCATTGGAAAAGACCCTGATGCTGGGAAAGATTGAGGGCAGGAGAAGGGGATGACAGAGGATGAGATGGTTGGATGGCATCACCAACTTGATGGACATGAGTTTGAGTAAACTCCGGGAGTTGGTGATGGACAGGGAGACCTGGCGTGCTGCAGTCCATAGGGTCGCCAAGAGTCGGACACGACTGAGCGACTGAACTGAACTGAACTGATGATGCTTTGTGATTTAAAGGAGAGAGAAATGAATTTTACAGCACACATTTCAATATGTAAATAGTCAAGGTATAAAAAACTTTTAGATGATTAAACCTATTTAATAATGGCTTAGTTTGAATTTCAGAGAGGTAAGGTAATACTTAATTGGATGTTCGTGACACTCTTTCCCTATATTTGACATCGATATAAGGGCTAGGAAAAGGTATTCAGATAGATGGATGGATGGACAGATGGACACAGAGACAGATATGCAGACTCCCTGGGACACGGAGTCACGTATGCCAGTGGACACAGGAGCTCTGTTCCAGCTGGTTAAACTTCACAAGTGTTGTTATCATCTGTGATGTGTTTGTGAAATGATGAGCAACCCTTGGAAAATTCCAAACAAACTAACTAACATAACCTTTCCTCAACTGGCACAGCATTGCATTCTAAGACTCTCTGTATTAAAGCTGTACAAAAAAAGTTGTGTTTACATGGTTAGATGTAGTTAGATGGTAGTCTCAGATAGTTAACAGTGAAAAGCACGTTTTTCGTGGGATGAACACCCAGCTGGGCATTTGGAAGTTATTTGGGGTACAAGGTAACCCTGGTGGGTGGTACAAGAACTACCCAAAGGCCTGTGTCCCTGGGAACCACCCACCCCCATCAAGTTCCAGGAACACCGCCCACCTGGTCACTGAGACAAACAGGCCCTCCAAATGAATGTCCAGGATGTCTCTGGTGGCGATACTGCTCCCATGGAGACACCTTGTCCTCTAGGAACAACCCCCCAGGACCCCACACCCTAACTCCTGCAACCTGTGAATGTGGCAGGTGTCACTCCTGGGATGGTGTTACATTATGTGGGAGAGCTGACCTTAAGCGTGGGTATTATCTCCACCTCATCACACTTTAAAGACAGAACTGTCTTGGCTGGTGCAGAAGAGGAAGTCAGGGAGACGTGCAGTGTGAGAAGGACTTGTGTCATCGCTGGCTGGAGGATGAACAGGGCCATGGGAGGTGGAATGTGGAGAGTGACCCCTGCCAACAGCCAGCAAAGCACAGGGATTATAGTCATACAGCCTTAAGGACCTGAATTCAGCTCCCCTTGGGTGAGCCTGGAAACAGATTCTTCTCTTGAGTCCCAGGTCAGCGGCAGCTTAATTTCGGCCTTGTGGGAGCCCAGGCAGAGAGACTAGGCAAGCCCGCCTGTGCTTCTGGCCTGCAGAGTGTGAGATCATAAGTGGATGTTGTTTCGAGTGCCTGAGTTGGCGGTAATCTGTTTTGGTTGCATGGAAACCAGATGCAACAAACCAAACAGGCGCACCCATCTGCCTTGTTGGGGCAGTCTCAGCGATTCCACCAGGCACCGAGTGGCCAGGCGCCTCCAGCCAGGAGATCTGACTGGTCTCAGCTGACTGTGGAGAGTCCTTCTTTTTGCCAAAGTTTGTTTAGGAACAGGCGTATGATGTGGTCCTGGCCGGTGAGAAGTAAGAAGATGTCTTCCAGGAGAATCTCTGGGAGCAGAGGAGTTGAAGGAGGAAGTTATTTTTCTGTCTCTGGATGCAGCAGTGATGCCTGCGGCCATGGCAGCCTTCTTGTGACCATGAGGGGCCTTTGCTGAGAGACCAAGATGACAAGCTGAGGAAGCCACGGTCGGAAGGCGGAGAACTGGGGACCTGCAGGCGTCACTGTGCTGCTCTCCCTTGGGCTTCTCACGCAGGATCATCAGTGTTCCTGTGGTTTAAGCCGTCCTGAGCAGAGTTTTCTGTTACTTGCAGCCTAAAGTATGGCCAGTGATAAACAGAGCGCTGCTGGGGGGTTACACGAGGTTGTGTATGTGAAGTTGTCAGCGCAGTGCCTCGTGCTACAAATGCACCAAAACGGGGGCTCTGCTCCCCTCCTGCCTCAGCCCCTGCACGAGTCAAGGCCCGACCAGAGAAGGCGGGCCAGTGCGGGATGCCCACCTATGTTCACGTCTGTACCTGCAGAGCTGTCTCAAGAGCTTTACCACCAGGAAGTGGCCCCTGTGATTGGGGGACCAGCCCAGCAAGTCTGAAATCCAGAGGAGGGGCTCACAGGCGTCTGGAGCCCTGGATGCAGTGGAATCCCTTTGTTTCAGGGAAGTGCTCAGCCTCACTTAAAGGCCTACTGAGTGATTAGATCGGCTTCACTCAGATTATCCAGGATCATCTGTCTCTCTAACTCCAGTGCAACTGGTTATGAACTTGAATTACATCTGCAAAACACCCACGGCAACCATGGGTTAGCATTTGAATGGCTTGGCTGTAACCAAATGGCTCAGCAAGGTGGTCCAGTCAGAGACCATCAAACACCCCCGAATTCGGCTTTCTTCTGAGCTGGATGGAAAACGTCACTTGCGTTTGCTTCCCTCTCTGCGTTCGTCCCTCTGACACCCAGTGGCCCCTAAGCTTCAGGAAGCTCCTGGGCAGAGTGGACACTCGAGGCCTGACTAGGAGCGGGGGTGCCAGGCAGCCGGAGGTCCCAGAGGCTCGCAGGCCGGCTGCCTTTCCTGAGCAAAGGCTCAGAGGAAACAGAGCCTTGCGTGTGCAAACAACAGAACAACAGTAGGAAGACGGGCTCAGCGGGGGACCTTGGAGGAAGAGCTAAAAATAAGTCCCGCAGAGTGAAGTGTGCAGACAGTGCGCGGGGCCGGGGCACCCTTCTCAACTGTTCCTCGTTTCTGCTCCCTAGCTAAACGCGGGGTGCTGCGTTTACTGGGGGCCAGGTGCAAGGGGGTGTCCGAGCAGCGTCCCTCCAGTCCAGGCTGTTAATTCTGCTCTGTAACGCATCCGACAGATGAAGTGTGGCGGCCACCGTGTGTGTTGGAAACAGTGCACGCAGTGGAGCGGCCCCACCCGTGGGAGCTGCCTGCCTCGGGGCCACCCGGAACCGGTGGCGTCATGACAGAAATAAATGAAAGACAGGAAGGCCAAGGGCTAGGAGAGACGACGGAGCAGAGGCCAGCGCCTCTGAAGATGCCGTGGGACGTAGCTGAGACGGCTGGGTGGGTGTGAATTTGTCGGGAGTGCCCCAGCGTGGTCAGGGCACCTGAAGGAGTCAGGGAGAGCTTTGGGGTGTGAGGAGCAGAGGGGCTGGCAACCTGGAGGTTTGCGTGTGGGCAGAGTGGAGGACGCTGGGGCCGGAGTGGGGACCCCACCACCTCGGACCACTGTCACGGCCAAAGGCAGCTGACTGATCAGGCCACCTGGGCGCTGGGAGGCTGCCCCTGGCCTGGGGAACCAACCACATGGGCTGCTTGTCACCCATCTGCGTGCCTGAGGCCACCCGCCGGGCCTGGAACTGAAAAAGCAGGGTTCCCAAACGTGCGGTCACAGAGCATCCCCAACAGAACCCCGAAGGCACAGAGCTGAGGCTGTTCCCTCGCCCCAGCCCGACGGAAGCAGGAGAGCCCGGGACTCCTGGGCCCCTGAGGACTGAGCCCTGCCTGGGTTGTGCCCTGGCCGCCTGGGTGACCTTGGCCAGATGGCCGTCCCTTTCCGAAGGACACATTTACTGTGCAGATTGTTGGTGTTCAGTCGCTAAGTGTGTCCAACTCTGCAACCCCGTGGACTGCAGCCTCCCTGTCCATCACCAACTCCCGGAGCTCGCTCAGACTCATGTCCATCGAGTCGGTGATGGCATCCGACCATCTCATCCTCTGTCGTCCCCTTCTCCTCATGCCCTCAGCAGGGTCCCAGCATCAGGGTCTTTTCCAGTGAGTCAGCTCTTCACATGAGGTGGCCAAAGTATTGGAGTTTCAGCTTCAGCATCAGTCCTTCCAATGAACACCCAGGACTGATCTCCTTTAGGATGGACTGGTTGGATCTCCTTGCAGTCCAAAGGACTCTCAAGAGTCTTCTCCAACACCACAGTTCAAAAGCATCAGTTCTTCGGCGCTCAGCCTTCTTTATGGTTCAGCTCTCACATCCATACATGACCACTGCACGCATTGGCTTAAATCAAGACCCTTCTGGCAGGAGCCCACCACCCAGACCCTAGGCTGTCAGGGGGAAGTGTGGGCCCAGGCTGTGCCCTGAGGAAATCCGGCTGGGGACACCTTTTGCCTGGGGGTAGACGGCTCTGGGGGACACTGTCCATCGGACAGCTGACCGGCCTGCCGCCAGCTCCCCCCCCGTGCTGTCTGTGGTGCCCCGGCTCCCTGCGCGTGGGCCCTGCCTTGGCTGCCCCTCTCACTTGGCCATGCAAGTGTAGTTTGGGGGCAGGCGTTGCTTCTCTGGGTAGAAGAGGACAGAAGTCCGCCTGCTCTTTGCCTTTAATAGTGTGGTGAAGGCCACATGTCTGAGGGACATCTCTGAGGATGTGTCACATGACCACTGGAAAAACCACAGCTTTGACCAGTCAGACCTTTGTTGGCAAAGTAACGTCTCTGCTTTTTAATACACTGTGTAGGTTGGTCATGGCTTTTCTTCCAAGGAGTAAATGTCTTTTAATTTCATGGCTGCAGTCACCATCTGCAGTGATTTTGGAGCCCAGAAAAATAAAGTCAGCCACTGTTTCCCCATCTATTTCCCATGAAGTGTTGGGACCGGATGCCATGATCTTAGTTGTCTGAATGCTGAGCTTTAAGCCAGCTTTTCACTCTCCTGTTTCACTTTCATTAAGAGGCTCTTTAGTTCTTCGCTTGCTGCCATAAGGGTGGTGTCATCTGTGTATCTGAGGTTATTGATATTTCTTGCGGCAATCTTGATTCCAGCTTGTGCTTCACCCAGCCCAGCATTTCACATGATATACTCTGCATAGAAGTTAAACAAGCAGTCTGATAACCCCTAACTTGGGGCCTCCCTGGTGGCTCAGACTGTAAAGAATCTGCTTGCAATGCAGAGACCTGGCTTCGATCCCTGGGTTGAGAAGATCCCCTGGAGGAGGAAATGGCAGCCCACTCCAGTATTGCTGCCTGGAGAATCCCGTGGACGGAGGAGCCTGGCGGGCTGCAGTCCATGGGGTCGCACAGAGTTGGACTTGAGTGAGCCCCTGACACTTTCACACATTCACTTAACCACCCACTGAGGGCTTCTCGTGCTCCAGCAGGACCCCCTAGAGTAGGAAGCGCCAGTCACCTGACCACCGGCTCCTCAGCCTGTGCCCAGCGGGACCCTTTGCTGAGCTTGGCTCCTGGGGTCTGCGACCGTGAACATGACTGTGTGCGAGTCCCCTGACCCCTGAGGCACCGGCTCGGCATCCGGCCTCTGTTGCCCAGACATCCACGGGTCATCGGAGCGCTGTGCTGGCACCGGGGTGACACCCGCTCGTGTTTGCGCTCCCCAGCCCAGCGTGATGGGAGCACACCAAGACCCACTCTGGGTGACCCCTGGCTGGCTCCTCCGCCCAGAGGAAGCTTCCCCTTGTCCGTGCTTCGGCTGCCCCCTGCTCCACTGTCTGTTTTATCCTGCAGATCCTAAGGTCCCGTCCTTGAGGAAGCATCTTAGGCCAGGGAGGCTCTGCCCAGCTCCGGGTGAGGCCTCGGGTATGGGCTGGGGGCCCATCCCTTCTTGGGCACTGCACCCAGAAACAGCGCCCTCACCGGCCTCGCCTCCCGTCTCCCTGTCTGCCCATCTCCACAGCCTGAAGGGCCGCCGTGAAGCTCGGAGCAGCCACTTCGCTACCTGTTTGTCATGCTCGTTCTCGGGGTGAAGGCCTCGTGCCTCAGCCCAGCACTCAGGGCATTTCGCCATGCCCACTGCGCTCCCAGCACCCTCTCTGCTGCTTCCCACCTCGCACCCGCCAGCCACAGGCTGTCCCCCTGCTCCCTCAAGGCACCGGGCCTTTGTTTGCACTGACAGCAACCCGAATCTGCCGCGCCTGAGAAAACTCCTATTCATCCTTCAGCACCCAGCTCAAGTGACGGCTTTCCCTGGAGAGATGCCCCAGCCGGCATCACGCACGCCTTCTCTGTGCTTGCCGACACTCTGCAACTCCAGCAGGCCCCTGACACTCAGCGGACACTGCCCGCTGCCTGTGGAGATCCCCATGCACAGCGGGCTCTACAGGGCCAGGCTCCAGGGCCAGCCTCCGGTTCCTATCAATGGCACCGACTCCCGTTCCCATTACTGTTTATGAGGGATGCTGAGAGAAGGAATAGATGTTAAAGTCATCTCCAACTTTATCAAGGACCTTCTCAGCGAGAAGCAGCATTCTAGGTGTTTCCTACGTATTGGCACTTTATCTTCAAATTCCCTGTGAAGTGGGTGTCTGAATAGTTACTGTTCTTGCCCCGTTTTACTGATGAGGATACGGAGGCCCGCAGCGGCAAGAACGACGCACACAGGTCAGCACCCCAGAGCTGCACCCCCTTCTGCACCGCCCTGTCCCCACCTCACTGATCACCCACACACAGCTGGGGGCGCGGGGTCCCACCCCCGCTTCACAGTGAGGAAAGCGAGCCTCACAGAGGGGCAGGGACTGGCTCAAGGGCCCGTGTAAGCGTCTGGGATTCAGGTCGAGGCCGGGCTGCGCCTCCCGAGCCTGCCCCCCGCCCTGAACGCCCTCTGCGGCTCGGCCCGGGGTGGTCTGGTGGGGCAGGCGCCCGGCCAGCACTGGCCCTTTGTGAGCTGGGGCATTGTCCCCAGGAGAGGCCTTGGTTCCCACGAGCGGCCACCCACACGCTGGTTTCTCAGGATACTGGGAGCTGCATCCCCCCTCTGCCCCAGATGGTCCCCCCCCGCCCCCCGCCCCCCACCCATCTGCCTCCCTCTGGACCCCCTGACGTTGCCCCCCCAACCTCCCAGGCCCGGCCGCCCTGGTGGGGCGGGAGAAAGGCTTGGCCCGCAAAGCCTTCATCTTTGTGGAGGGCGGCCCCCTGCCTCCCTCTGTCTCCCCCCGACCACCCTGTCTTTTCATCCTTCACACAACAAAGCCAGAGGCCGGGGGGCCCTCTCTTCAGCCCCAGCTGAGCTGGCTTTTTGGTCTCCTTTCTGAAGGCGGAGCCCAGCCCCCGGCCCCAGGCTGCCTGGCCAGGTGTCCTAAAGGGCCAGCTTCGCCCCACCAGCGCAGGGCGGGGGCAGCGGGCAGATGGGCGGCTGAGACACGAGGCTTCGAGAGAACCTGCGGTCACCGAATGGAAGACGGCTCCGCTGGAAGCAGAGTCAGGTCCCGGGACGGCTCGGCGCCCGCCTGGCGCTGCACACCCATGGCCTTGCTGCCAGGACGTTCCCGAGGCAGCTTCTGTCCACACGCCTGTTGGTCCCGACACTTGCTCATTCACCGTCTTGCTCGGGGCCCTGGGCTGGGTGCTGGGCCTAAGAGCCTCAAGCCGTCCTGCTTCCTAGCAGGCCCAGGGTTCACGGGCTGAGCCCGGAGACCAGTCATAAGCCCATCCTTACGGGGCTGATTGGCCCATCCTCCCTGCAACTTCTGAGGCACAGGACGGGGAGGGTGGGGAGGGTGCAGACTGCCCCCAGACACCGCAAAGCGTTCAGCGGCCTGGAAGAGCTGACTCTGGGGTGTGTATTGTTCGACATTTCTGGGACATGCACTTGTGATGTGATTCTCCTGGGAGGATCTCAGACCCAGAGTTTGACAGGGTTCACTGTGGGTTGGTGTATGTTTGGTGGGTCAGTCACTAAAGTTTGGCCAGTCAGAGCATCACATGATCCTGACTCCTGGTGGGTTCAGTGATGAACATGCTTCCAAGTTGGTCTGTTGAGGCTCAGCCTGGCACTCCAGCAGGCTAACTCAGACAAGAGATGATCTTTCTACTGGACTTGGAGCTTTGTAGATGTCAATGCCCCAAAGGCTGCCAGGGGAGAGAACTTGCCTGGGAGTGAAGCCCAGAGCTTCTGTATCCTGTGACACTGTTTGAGTACCTGGATCCAGCCATGCCTGAAGCTGGTCTTACCTAAACTTTAGTAAAAGCCAGCTTCTTTTTTAAGCGAGTCAGACTTTCTGGCATTAATTAAGAGACCTGGCTGATGGAAAGAGACAGCAGAGGAGAGAAAGCTGGAGAGTGTTTGGGTCTAGCTTGGGAGAAGTGACAGGGAAACACTGTATTCTGATGGAGGGCTGGACGACATTGTCTGAATCGTGGTGGTAGATATTCCGTGTGAAACTGCATCACTGCATCGTAATCCGCGTCTTCCACTTGGGATCAGTCGTGCTTGCTCTGCTCACACCTGTGCCGGGAGGAGGGACTGTCTTGTGGGATTTGGAGGAGCCGAGTCTGCTGTCTGGGACGAGGCGGTGTGAGCCTGAGGAGGCCAGCTGTGGGCAGCAGGAGCCCGGAGGTTGATGGGACCGTGATGGGCCCAGCAGTCCTTCTCTGCAGTTGGGCTGGCTGGGGGAGCTCCAGGAGGCTGTGGACTGCGTCGATGTGCGGAATACTTGTATGAGATCCAGGACCCTCACCGTCCTGCAAGCAGTAGTCTCTCCCTTGGGCCCCTCTGCACAAAGCACGTGTGTGTCCCCGCGTGCAAGTTCATGGCCTGCTCTGCTCGGGCCCAGGGACCGTCAGAGGGCAGTGGGCATGCCTGTGTCCATTCTGTGTGCCCGACGTATCTGCGCAGGGCTTTGTCCGTGGAAGGTGGTTAGGAAATGTGGGACAAATACGTATCTCTCTCCAATGGCTTAAATATCCCCTGTCTCTTCTCCTAGGTTCCTGGTCAAGACGGTGGATGGAGGTGCTATGGGAAGTACCCTTTCTACCTTCAAACACACAGAAGTGCTGGAGAAAACGTTACCATTTCGGAGAATGCAGAGCCAAGGCCACAGCTTAGAAGGTGAGAGGCCCGGCCTGTGTGGGGGCAGGAGGCGGAGCTGAAACGCCCCCGAGGGACCAGGACCCGGGGTCTGAGGCCCAGGCGGCACAGGGGCAGGGGACCCTGGGTGCTGCGGGAAGACAAGGAGGCCCCTACAGGAGGAGGGGGCCGTCCAGGGGCCGTCTCATCCACGGACGGAGGCGAGAAAACCCCGCCGACTGCTTCGGGATGCTGCCTGAGGTGTGGGGCCGTTTCTCACCAGCTGTGTAGTGAGAAAGCTTGAGCAAAGAGACGCATCTAGAAAGCAGCCCAGAATCAGGCCCTGGTGGGGGCAGAGAGGGAATCCCCCCACTGCGATCGGGGGACCCTCCAGGGTCCTGACTTCTGTCAAAGCTGGGCTCAGGGCGGCCATCCCCATCATGACGGGGAGAACTGGGCGGGCTGGGGTTACAGGAACGCCAGAGAGATGAGAGGGGGCGGCTTCCCTGAGAGACAGGGCGAGGCCTGGGGAGGGAGGCGAAGGCCCGGCTTTGAGAAATAACTCACAGCCCTTCCTCCTGAGCAGCGAGGAGGGGCTCCGCAGGGGGAGGAGTCCGGTCTGGAGTCGGGAAGCTCAGCTGAGTCCTGGGTCCCGCAAGCTTGGTTTTGTGACCAGTGTTCTTGGCTGTTCTGTCCCCTTTCCTTTCCTTTCTTCAAAGACAGAGAGCACTGGGGGCAAGTCAGCCTGCAAACGTGCAAGCTCTGACTACAGAAAACAGACAGAGGAGGTCTGCTCCCGGGGCTGGGCCGGGACAAAAGTGGCAGCCGTCACCTAACCGCCACAGGGAGGTCACTGTTCGGCCCTGGTTTCCTCACTCACTGGGCATGGCCTTTGGAGCCTCTGCAGTATCTGCTCCCTTCTCCCTTCCTAAGGGGGTGGTTTGGTTGCTCAGTCGTGTCCAACTCTTGAGATTCCGTGGACTGTAGCCCGCCAGGCTCCTCTGTCCATGGGATTCTCCAGGCAAGAATACTGGAGTGGGTTGCCACTTCCTTCTCCAGAGGAAGCCCCAGTTTTGGTTGGGATATCAGCATCACCTGACTCTCTTGCAGGTAGAGGCAGCCACATGATGCAGTTCTGGCCAAGTTGAAGGAGGTGCAAGTTCCAGAGGGAGAAGCCGGTGGTGGGGTGGGGGTGGGGGGGCTCTCCCTGAACATCAAGGCAAAGCTCATTAGCAGAAAATCCTTCTTGCCCTCAATGTCACTGGTCCATCTTATGCCTGGATAGCAGACATGAGGTCTGGAGCTGCAGCAGCCATCTTGTAACCATAAGCCAACAACAAAGACTGTGAAGTGGAAATAAAGAACACAGGCTGTGGGGCAGACAGACCCTCCTTTTCCACTTTCTGGCTGTGTGGCCCTGGGATGTCACTTAACTTCTCAGAGCCTCACTTCCCACAGTCTGTAAGATGAGGCAGAACCTCTCCCTTGCACAGTCTTGAGATGATTAAATTATGCATTGGCTGTGGATCCACATTTTGTCCTGTAAAGAGCTACATGAATGTTTGGAGTTACTTTTATAACCATGCTGTAAAGAACAGTTACTTTAGGTCAAAAGAAAGAAGAGACCCTTCATTTCTCTTCTTGGAGAAAGATCCAAGGCTGGACACGGGCCTTAAGTCAACAGGCCCCACTTCCCAGCTGATCAGCTCTGCAAACAGGAAGTGACCGTCCAAACATTTGGAGCTGCAGGAGGCTAGCCCAGAGCGGACCTCTTCCCTCCAGCGTTATGCTTTTTCGTGTCCCCACTGAAAGCACCTCGGAACTCAAGGACACGGTCTGCCTGCTGAGGAACGAGGTTCAAAGCCACCCCTTCTGGCTGCCCTGCCCACCAGTCCGGGCCAGACCAGCTTCCTTTCGGGCTGGAGGCGGGCAGCAGCCTCCGGCTCCCGCCATTCCCCTCCCTGTCACAGCTGTACCACAGCAGAGTGACATTTTTGCGAGTCTGTTCCTGTGACCTCCCCCCCACCCCTCGCCAGAACCTTCCCACGGCTTCATGCTGTCCCGAGGGAAGGCTGACGTCCTCACCATGACCTTGGTGGGCTGGGTCCCTGCCTGCCTCTCCCGCCCTATGCCTCCAGCCACTCTCGGTTTCTGCCCAGGGTCCAGGGCCTTCCGCCTGTGTGCTTTGCCTGCACTGTTTCCGGTTTCTAGAGCCCTCTCCCTTCCTCCCCTCCCTGGCCCATCTCGCCAGGTAACCGCCCATGCCACCCCCCGCCCCCAGCGCCCTCCTCCTGTATCAGGGCTTCGGGTACCCCGCAGGGCAAGGATTTCAGAACGGCGCGTTCACAGTGACCCCCCTGCAGCCTCACACAGCTGCTGCACAGAGCCGGTGCTCAGTGCACGTGTAAGGCAGGCCGGGTGCCTTGGAATTTGAAACGGTGGGAGCTCTGTTCACTGAGCACCTAAATGAGCCAGGCAGGGCCTCACAGCATCTTCACAGCCACTCGGGTAGGCAGGAACCGCAGTCTCCATTCCACCCAAGAGGAAACAGGGACTCGGAGGGGGCCAGTGACTTTCCCAAGGTGTCACGTCAGAGGTCCTGCCAGGGTTTGAACCTTGGTCCCAAGCCCAGTGTCCTGCCCTGGTGAAGCTAGCACAAGGGATCCGGCCCATCTGTTTCCTCACCTGGAGAAGGGGGACATCATGGCATCTGCCTCCCAGGGCTGGTGGCTGGGAGGACTCAGTGAGTTAAGTCACCTGAGTGCTCAGAGGCTGGCCCATCTTAGGTGCCCAGAAACTGTTAGCTGTTACCATCATTAGTATCGCGCTGATTAGTCAAAACAAAAATGAATAAATATAGCCTATTGCCCGCTGCCCCTATGAATAGGCAAATGGAGGCAGTTGATGGGTGAACCGGCCATGGATGGACGGATGGATGCGTGGATGGACGGATGGATGCGTGGATGGACGGATGGATGAGCGGATGGACGGATGGATGAGCGGATGGACGGATGGATGAGTGGATGGACGGATGGATGAGCGGATGGACGGATGGATGAGCGGATGGACGGATGGATGAGCGGATGGACGGATGGATGAGTGGATGGATGGACGGATGAGTGGATCCATGAACGCGTGAACAACAGGGAACCATGAGAAAGAGTGGGGAGGAGGAAAGCACCAGAGAACGGGAGGGGATCCCAGACCCCAGCTCCCCGCTCACCTGTAGCGCCGCAGCTCGCCCTCCAGCCGCCGCAGCCCGCGCTGCAGGCCGGGCACCTGGCGCGCCAGAGCCTCGAGCTCGCGGACGCGCCCCAGGCTGCGGAGCACCGCCTTCCGGGCCTCTTCCGCGCGCCGCCGCACCTCGGCCTGGCCCCGGCGCAGCCGCCCCGCGTGAGCCTCAGCCGCTGCCAGCGCGCCCCGCGCCTGCCGCAGCTCCCGCGCCGCCGCCTCGGGCTCGCCGCGCGCCGCCTCCTGGGCACCCGCCTGGCTCTTCCAGAGGCCGACCTGCCGGGACAGGGGCCGTGTGAGCTCGATTAGCCCTCACCCTGATTCTGCTAAGATGGGAGCTCGCATCGTCCCGAGGTAATGGGTGCCCCGGGTAAGGGATGCGGGCCAGCGAGGCCCGAAGCTCGAGCTCTGCTCTTTGCGCGGTTCCGGTGAGTCCCCAGACTCTTCTCCACCCGCCTCCAGCCCACAGAGGTGGTCCTCTCGCATGGGCTCAGGTGCATCTTCTGGGCCCTCCCCACTCCTAGCTGCTAGGCAGCAGGTCCTTAAGGGCGAGGTTTTCTTCTGCTGCGTTCATTGTTGTGCCTTCAGGCGCCTAAAATAGGCCTGGCACACAGTAGGTGTTCAGTAAAGACTGAGAGAACGAGTGATCCTGGACGATCTTACTCCACATACAGGAGCACCTCCCCGCCCCAGGCTTTGCTTCTGGGATGCCCGTGGGCGCGGCCCTTGCCTTGGCCACTAAAATCTGCGCCTGGACCCCTGGGCGCTTCTGGGCCTCTCCCTACCCCTCGAGGCTGTGCCCGGGCCGCAAGCAGCTCCCGCAGAGGCTGTTCTGGGCCTCGTCTGATCCCGCGCCTCTTGTCGTCCCCTTTGGCACAAGGGTGGTGCTCAAGTGCTTGCTGACTGAAGCGCAGACGCCTGCCCTGGGTCCGCGCCTCTCTCGCCGCCTGGCCCCCGCAGCGCTGGGTGGCCTGGTGCCTGCCTGATGGACAGCGCGACACTATTTAGCACCGGGGACGTGAGGCCTGGCCCCCAGCAGCCCCTGCCCCGCAACGTTTGTTGAGTGACTGCACAGAGCTGCCGGAAGAGCCGGGGGTACGCAGGGAGCTCCTTAAGGGCGGGGCAGAGTCTTCCGCACACCTTATCTCCTAGGCCTCCCGGAAGCCTCCAGAGGCCTATGTGAGACCGTCCGGGTTTCCTGGAAGGGTTTGGGCCTAAGAGGAGACGGGTGCGGCTGGGGATGGTTTCCTCAGCGGGACTGGGGTTTGGGTGTGAAATGGGCGATGTGAGTAGGGGAGGGGCCCCGAGGGGGTGGAGCGGCTGGGCGGCAAGTAGGCCCAGGCCAGGCGGGCTGCCCCCTGCTCCTCCCCTCCTGCCCAGGAGGGGCTCTCAGCCCGCCGCGGTCGCCGGCCCTCCCGTCCCGTCCTTTCCCGCCCACCCCCTTCCGTCCCGGCCGCGGGCGCACCTGCAGCGCCAGGCAGCGAGCGTCACTGCTCTGCAGCGCGGCCCGCAGGTCCTCCACCAGCTCGCGCAGGCTGCAGTTTTCCTCCTCCAGCCGCGCCAGGCGCTCGCCGTCCGGGCCGCCGTCGGGGCTGGGCGGGCGGGCCGCTCGGCGGCGGCGGCGGCGCGGGCGGCGCAGGCGGATCTGCGTCTCGATGTGCTCGCTCAGAGCGCCGCGGGGCAGACGGGGCCCGGCGCGGGTGCCGAAGTAGCCGCAGAGGCGCGCGTGGAACTGGCGGAAGGTGAGCTCGGGCGGCTCCGCGCGCAGCGCCAGGCGCGCCTCCTCCTCGGCATCCTCGTCCCCGTCGGCGGCCTCCCCAGCGGCCGCGTCCCCGGCGATCGCGTCCCCAGAGTTCGTGTCTCCGGCGGCCGTATCCTCGGAGGCCTCCCCGGGGGCGGCAGCCCCCTCGACGCGCAGTCCCAGCACCGCGCAGAGGGCGCGGAAGTCGGCGCGGGGCAAGCGGCCGGCCCCTCGGCAGTCCAGGTGGTGGAAGACCTCCTGCAGATACTGGTCCAGGCCGGTGGCCAGCACCACGATCTCGTTCTCCACGCCGCGGTCCAGCCCGTAGTGGTGCGCCAGGGCGCTCAGGAGCCACTGCGTGCGCCGCGCCGGCCGCCCGTACGGGTCACTGGCCGCGCCTTCCATGCCGGCTTCCGCGCCCGGGCCGCTGGGCTCCCCGCGGCGGAGCGCCCCTCCTCCAGTCCCTCCGCCCACCACTTCCAGGGGCGGCCCCGGCTTTCTCGAAAGGAGGGGCTTAGCGGCGGCTGCAGCGGAGCCGGCGGCGTCTAGCGGCGGCGCTGTGTTTACCCGGGTGGGCTTGGCGGGGGCTGGGGCAGGGGACCCAGCGGCCCCGAGGGCCCCGCGGGGCTGCCACCGCCTGGCGCTCTCCCGGTCTCGGCGACCCCTCATCGCTCCTCTTTTCTTCCCACTCTGCGGTCTGTCCTCTTTCAACTCCCTCCGTGTGCAGAGTGTGCCCCAGGTGGGGGGGGGCGTGGGTGCAGGATGGAAGCTGGGGGGCACTGCAGGGTGGCAGCCTGGTTCTCTTGCTGGGGGCGTGTCCCCACGCCCACGCGCCCCTCCACCCTTCTAGCTGGAAATCCAGGGGAGCCCAGCGAGCTCGCCTGGACCGCCACACCCCCGTAAGTGCGGGGAAGACCCCTCCCCTTCAAGTCAGCTACTGGGTCCCCAAACCGACTTCTAGCTCCACCAGGGCGGGCGCAAGGTCCTTGCGTGGTAATGAGCCGGGGAAAACCAACCTGGAGAATGAGGGGATGCCTTCGGGCGGTCCCGGTGGATAGAAACCCATCTGAACCAGAACCTTGCTCTCTAAGCTCTGGGTGTGTTGGGGCCGGGGCCGGGGTAGGAAAGCTGAGGTCTTCTTTCTTCCAGCCCTTTGTGGAGAAGAATGGTGAGCTGGCTCTGTAACCAGAACGTTGACCAGTGAGCTGCAGGGTTAGCCAATCAGGCAGCTGTCTGGCCAGACATTTTCTCTGATGCATTAGAACACCTTTCTGGAAGATAAAAGTCAGCCTCCCAGGTAAAGTAAGGCTGCTTTTCCGTTTTTCTTCTCTTTTCTTTTTTTGCCCAGGAGAGGTGTCGACATGTCCTAGTCTGATATCTGCCGTGGGATGTGTCTCCCAGCCTCGAGGGAGCAAGAAGCAGATTTCTTCAGCTGTCTGTGGCTGAGATGGGTCACATCTGGCCTCATGTGCAGCTCCAGAAGTTCAGACGCCAAATCCTGGAGTTTGAAAAAGCACCAGCACCCTGTCTGCTCTGGTGCAGTGGCCAGAGGAGCAAATTTTTGTCAGAGGGGCAAATTTCTACTCATTCTTGAAGACACTGCCCACCGCGTGTCTCTGCCAGGAAGAGTTAGGTGCGCTTTCTCAACCGTTTGGTCTGTGCATTAAAATTATTAAAGTAATAGCAGTTCCCTGTTGGCACAGTGGTAAAGAATCCACCTGACAGTACAGGCAGTGTGGGTTCGATCCCTGGGTCAGGAAGATCCCCTGGAGGAGGAAATGCAAACCCACTCCAGTGTTCTTGCCTGGAGAATCCCACGGACAGAGGAGCCTGGCGGGCTACAGTCCGTGGGGTCGCAGAGATGGACACAACTGAGCGACTGAACAACAGTTGGACAAAACGTTTTACGTCAGCTCCCATCTTGGTTTCGACCTTAGAAAAGCGCGTGCGCAGCGTGTTCACTGCACTGTCGTCTATGGTAGTGAGAATCTGGAGACCGCGCCCTTCCCAGGAAGAACAGCAGACCGGGATGCGTGAAAGCGGTTGTGGCGCGCTGCGTGCAGTGCACGCCGCCGTCACCGCGAACCCGCACGAAGCAGCACTCCTCTGTGCTGACGAGTGTGTGAGCGCCGAGAGAGGGCCCGCAGACGATTCAGCGCTTTCTCCAGGGCTTGGAGGCGTTTGGCTTCCACTGTAACATCTTCCTTTTTCACAGGGCAGTGTGTTTGCTTCTTTTCTTTTCTTGTTTTAGGGGAAAGACTTTCTTTACCATTTACAGCCCACAGAGTTCACCCATTTAAGGTATATAAATAAATGGCTTCTGGCATATTCCCAGAGCGCAGAGCCGTCATCGCAGCTTCGTTCTATCTTTGCGTGTATTTGGCTGCACCCCCGCGCCCCCTGTACCCTCCCTCACTGACCTCCTCGCAGTCTTCTGACTCACCTCCGGGCTTTGGCATCTGCCTCCCCCAGGTGCTTACAGCCGGCCCCCTCACCTCCAAGTCCCTTGCACCAGGGTCATCTCCTCTGCCAGGCCTTCGGTGACGTTGCAAGCCCTCTGCACCCCTAACAGACTCTCTGGCCTGGTGTGTCAGTCTGTCTGCCCGTATGACAGACGCTGTCAGCCACGAGGGTAGGGACATGTGCCTGCCTGTCCACCGGGCTCGGTGTTGGGGACATTGAGCGATGACCTCCAGCTCCCATCTCAGCTGCCTCCCCATGGCTGCCTCTGGGCACGGTATGGTGAGTGGCCCTCCACATGCTTTGCCTATAGAGGATTTAAAATTTTTAATTTTGATTTTTTTCTGTTTTTTTTTTTTTTGGCCCCGCTGATTGGTGTTCAGGATCTTAGTTTCCCAAACAGGGATCGAACCCGTGCTTCCTGCAGTGGAAATGCGGTGTCTTAACCAGGGGACCACCAAGGAAGTCCCTTTAATTTGTATTTTTAAAAGCAACCATTGCCATTTATTTGCAGGCCTGCCTCAAGGGCTGAGGTTCTCAAGGCCAGAGACCCGGTATGGCTTCCGTGCCCAACACAGGGCCTGGCATTAAGTAGGCACTAGTTACGTTGTTTGAACACATTTTTGTAGACGTGAACACACTGCTTCAGAAGGAAATCACTGGCATGCCTGGGATTGGAGCATCCTTTCTCCCAGGGATGATGGAGTCCGCGAGACTCCAAATGTTGGTGATTTGTTGGACCCCCTACCTGGACTGTAGAAACTTCTAGGCTGGGAGTCCTACCGCCCGAGGGGTTGCTGTAGCCTTTAGAACGTTGAGTCTGGAACCTGGCTCTGAACTTCTGAGCTGTGTCTTGCAGACGAATCTGACTCAGTCTCATGTTAATGCTAAGAGCTGATGACCCAGACGAGACTACCCCTGTCGCTGCAGCTGGCGACTGCTTTTGGGAAGGGAGTCCTTTCAACAGTCAGTATTGAAAGCCTTTAAATATCTTGCCGCGGAGCGGCGCCTGGCCTCCACCCCCCGCAGCTCCGCGGGGGCAGAGGAGTACGGGGTGATAATGGGGGCTGTCAGGCCTGTCCATCTGTGGGGCTGTGTTACCAGGCACCTCTGAAATCATTCCAGTTGACCCACTAGGTTTTTGTTTCAGATTCCAAGTGAGCAAACTCGGAAGTCTCCTGCGCTTTTGTCTGGGCTGGGGGATGGGCGTGTGTCTGTGTGCGGGAGAGGCCCTCGGAGAGAAGCGATGTTTCTGAAGTCAGCTCAGTATTGTTTGAGCCATTCCAAATAGTACATTGTTCACAGGGTCTTCAAACAGCCCAGAAAAATGCTAAAAAGCAAAAACATCCCTGTTGTGCCAAGAGAAGAACAGAGCTCTTCTGATGCGTTCTCTTCAGATGTTTTCGATGCATTTGGGCATGAAGGAACTTTGGGAGTGATGGGATATTCTCTGTCTTCACTGGCGTGGAAGTTACTGATACATGACTCTTACTCGTCAATCAGAGCACTTACAAGGGTGAATTTTGCAGGACCTTTCAGTTGTACCTCCTTGAACTTGACATAAAGAAATGAGTTGGGATGCTGCTGTCGGGATCTTTCTTTGCATATCAGCTGTCTTCCTAAGCGGCTCTGCCATCATTACCATTCCTGGGCAGCATCCTTCTCGAAGGCTGGTCCATGTGCCCGCTTAGGACTGACCCAGGAGGCGGACATCACGGTGGTCTCTGGCCATTCCAGTAACACTGTCAATGGTTGGCTCTGTCTCCGGGGCGACTTATTGCCCAGTTGAGGGGCGTGGACACTTTACAAGTCCTTGATGTCGTCAAGCTGTTTGTCAGAAAGCGTGTGTGATCCTGCCCATTCCCCAGGAGCACCTGGGATTGTCTGAGAGCTGTCGTTTTGGTGTTGAAGCTTTTACATTTTTAAGAGTCTTGGTTGGGGGGATTAGCTGAGTGTTTAGACATCGTTTTTCTTCTGTCTATTAAAAACGGGCCCTGGACTGTCCTGGTGGTCCAGTGGTGAAGTTTCCGCCTGCCGATGCAGGAGACACAGGTTGGAACCCTGATCTGGGAGGATCCCACATGTCTCGGAGCAACTAAGCCCGTGTGCCACAACTTCCGAGTGCTGTGACCACTGAAGTCTGCGCTCTGAAGCCTGTGCTCCACAAGAGAAGCCATTGCAGGGAGCAGCGGGCACGCCACAGCTGTTAGCGCTACAGCCAGAAAGGAACCCCACTCACAACTACAGAAAGCTCACGCAGCAACAGAGAAACAGCAGAGCCACAAATCGATAAATGGAAAGACACGGGCCAGAGGGACTTCCCCAGGGGTCCAGTGGATAAGACTTGGTGCTTCCACTGCCAGGGGCCCGGGTTCAATCCGTGGTCAGGGAAATAAGGCCCCACAAACCGTGTGACCAACCTAGACAGCATATTAAAAAGCAGAGACATTACTTTGCCAAAACAGGTCCGTCTAGTCAAAGCTATGGTTTTTTCCAGTAGTTGTGGATGGATGTGAGAGTGGCACCATAAAGAAGGCTGAGCACCGAAGAATTGATGCTTTTGAACTGTGATGCTGGAGAAGACTCTTGAAAGTCCCTTGGACTGCAAGGAGATCCAACCAGTCAATACAAAGGAAATCAGTCCTGAATATTCATTGGAAGGACTGATGCTGAAGCTGAAACTCCGATACTTTGGCCACCCAATGCGAAGAACCGACTCATTGCCAAAGACCCTGATGCTGGGAAAGACTGAAGGCAGGAGGAGACGGGGATGACAGAGGATGAGATGGCTGGATGGCATCACCGACGCGATGGACATGAGTTTGAGCAAGCTCCGGGAGTTGGTGATGGACAGGGAGGCCTGGCGTGCCGCGGTCCATGGGGTCGCAAAGAGTCGGACACGACTGAGCAACTGAACTGAACTGCACTGAACTGAGGACTCTCCTCCTCCAGGCGGCTGTGCAGCGGCTGAGTCGGGGAGCCCCGCCCCCAGGAGAGCCCCGCCCCGGGGCCACGTGCGTCTCCTAGCAACCGTCAAACTTAGTTAGGAGGCGGGTCCTGGGGCCTCCCTACCGGCAGGGCGCACCCACTGCATCCTAGGAGCCTTCTCGCCCAGGCGGCTGTGCAGCGGCTGTGGGAGCTGACCGCCGCCGCGGTCCGAGCCCACGTGACTGCCCAGCGTGTCCCCAGGCAGGTGCCGCAGGTACGCGCCACACACACCCCCACCCCGGCCCCCAGTGCATCTGGGCAGCCCCTCAGCGTTTTCCCGTGGCCTCCGTGGAGGGCGCTTGGGCCCTGAGCCCAGCCCTCCATGCCTGGCCGGTCCTGCCCCGCTTGGTGTCAGCGTGCGCTCCCGGATGACAAGCTCGCACTGTGCTTGGGAACAGCTAACCCGAGACCGGCTCTGCGGGAGCAAAGGGGGCTTCCTTCCTACCGCTCCTTGCGCTTCCTGGGGAATGGGCCTCAGCCTGGAGCAGGCAGCCCCCTGATGGGCTCTGGTGAAAAGAGCAACACCTGGGGGTGGACGGCAGAGGCCGGCGGAGAAACGGCTCGTTATGGTGATGACTGAGGCACCGTTTCCTGGGTTTCCTCCAGTCTTCACTGGGCTCTCTCTGCGCCCGGCAGTGTCCGAGGCCTGGGCTGGTCGCTGGGGACGGGGCAGGGCACGCGAGGAGCAGGGTGGGCCCCCCTGCGGGAGGCCGGCTTCCCTTCAGCAGCCCTGGGGTGACCGCAGCGCCTTCCTCTCCTTGCAGCCGCCTGGGCCTCCCTGCAGCATGTCGCTGCAGGCCTGGGAGAGGGAGGATGAGGACCAGGCCAGCGTGGGGCCCGTGTCCTCCACAGGCAGCTTCCACCAGTCCGGGAGCGAGTGTGAAGCCGCCGAGTCCCTGAAGGACAGGGCCTGGGCCCAGGAGTCGGACTCGGACCACCGGTGCAGCAGCGAGTCCTCAGAGAGGCCGGCCAGCACCTTCAACTCCGACGTACCCCACGTTGTCCCCTGCAAGTTCGTCATCTCTCTGGCCTTCCCGCTGATTTCGGGTAAGTGTTAGGGCAGAATTCCAACCCGCTCTGTGGAGGAGGGTACACCACTGACCTTTGCCCGCGAGTTTGAGGCTTCCCTAAGTGCTTCCTTGGTGAGGTTTTGGTTGGCTCAGCCCGGGGTGTCTGCCAGCTTTGCCCTTGCACGACTCGCTGACGGCCCCCGGCGCCTCCCCCCCAGGATGTGCCCCCAGGATACTCGCCCCCCGCAAGCCCCTACTCTGTCAGCTTGTTCGTGCCGCTGATGTTGCACAAATCACATCGTGCTGTGATGTTTGGTTTTAACACCTTTACGGAGATGCTGACCTCAGAGTCACGAGCGGAGGACCCGGCACACATCTTCACGCCGAGCGGGTGGCTGCACAGGGCGCCCCCCACAGCCTCCGGCTCTTCTTGGGAGCAAGGAGTCACGGAGACGGCTCTGCCTTCCCTCGTGAGGTTGGGACAGGACTCACTCCATCTGTGTCCTCTAGGTTATAAAGGGAAATTTTCGAGTTTGGTTGAAAAATACAGGCGACAGCCTAAAGCAGAGAAAGCCGCTGCAAAGGTTCACCATTACTACCACGTCGAATACGTCCTCCTGCCCGACGACGCGGAGCCCAAAAAAGCAGACGTGCTGCTGTTTCCAACCGTGGCCAAGGTGTTCCTGGACTCGGGAGTGAGGGTGAGCGTGTGTGTGTGTGTGTCTCTGTGTGTGCGTGGCCTCGCATGTAGTCTGATACCCACAAGAAACAGCAGGAGCCACAAAGGCTGCTGGCTTCCCCTGGAACTTGCTGGAAATTCGAGACCTTGGGCCCCACCCCGGATCCACTGAATGGCAATGTGCGTGAACCTAATAATAGCGACCCAAGGATTGTCTGTGCAGGTATTTTCAACCTAAGAGTTTCTTTGGTATTTCCAGAGTTTTGGCGTCTCTGCTGTTTCTTTGTGTGTGTGCATGTGAGTGCGGGTGTCTCCTGCACACGGGTGCACTGCGCTAGGGCAGGGCTCGGTCCAGGATGGACAGCCCCTGGGAAGGACACTCTCTGCACGACTTGCTTTTACTTTTATTCTTCCGAGGAACCTAGAGGCGCGTGGGCCCCTGTTCCCGGCACCCATTTCCTGATTCCCAGTGTGAGCTGGGAGCCAGGAGAGGTCGGGACACATAGGCAGACAGGTGGAGGGCCAGCTCGTCGTGCTGGCGGTCAGATCTTGGCCCCTGAGAGTCTTCTGTCCTTTCACACAGACCATCAAGCCGTGGCAAGAAGGGGACAGGTTCTGGGTGTCGTGGACCCAAGCTTTCAGCATCAAAGTGACCAAGGAGTTACTGAAGAAAATAAATTTTCACAAAATCACCTTGACGGTCTGGGACACCAAGGAAAAGGTTTCGAAAAGAGTCAAGTATTATCGGCTAAAGCCTTCCGGGTTTATGGAAGATACGGGATCTTTCGGTGAGTCCGGTGTCTGGGTTTGAGTTGAAACGTTCCCAGGATGTGGTGGCATCTCAGTCCCTTTGTTGGGCGTGTCTGGTTTTCGAGGGCCCGTGCTGGCGTCCGTCAGCGCAGCAACACCTCCGTCCACTCTCAGCGCTGGCTGGTGACCGCTTTGAAGCCCCGGGTCACGGCTGGCTCTGGCCGTGCCCTCCACTCTCGGCCAGTGCTGCCCCCGGCCCAGCGCCTGCTTGGTGGCCCTGCCTGGTGTGGCTCTCCCAGGGCTCTCCCCCCTCCCCTGCCTCCTCTGTGTGCATGCACGTCTTTCCCTCTCTCCTCTCTGCCGCCCCACTCCCTGACCTTCCTGTATCACCCCTGAGACCCTGGCGCTTGGCAGCTCTGCGGCTTTTCACGGATGCCCAGCGTCTTCGGGAACCAAAGTGTGGCGTCCGAGTCCAGTCTCGAAGGCATCGTGTCCCCTGCGCCCCGAGCATTCCTTCTCATTGTCACCATCACCTGCACCCCGGGTCCAGCCCTGGGCCCTGAAGACGCGAGGCTTCTCCGCATTGCAGGGCCAGCCTCGAGGCACCAGGGGCTCTTGGCCTAATTTCTTGTTCCCAGAGTGCCATGCATCCTCCAGAACCGTACCCGTCCTCACCTCTCTCTGCCATCTTCTTGACCTTCCCCTCTCCCTCTGACAGGTGGGAGAGCCCCCGAGGGGCGTCGCCCTTGGTAAAGGGTGGGTTCCCTGGCCACACAGGTGTGATGGAAGCGTTGTAAGATGGGCAGGTGGTGGTGCAGGGTGAGCGTCTAACGCAGCCACAGGCGCCGGCCTAGGGACCTCGTCTGGGAGAAGCTGGTGCCGGCGAGGTGGGCGTGTCCTGGGGTTTGGAGGGGCTCCCCCAGCAGCGGCTCCCCCAGCAGGCGGCGGCCGTCCCGGCTTGCTGCTCCCGTGCCAGGAGAGGGCTGCTTACCTGGCAGGTAAGCAGTGACTGTTCCTGATGAGTCGAGTCAGCGATGCTGTCTCCTCCTGTGTTCTAGAGGAAGTGAAAAATTTGGTTTTAAGTCAGAGAAGATTGTCTGAACAGGGCGTTCACGTCAGTGAGGAGCAGTGCCAGGACCACACACCAGAGAAGCTCGAAAAACCGAGAAGATCCTTGAAGTCAGTGCACGGTGAGTGGAGGTGGCTTTCGTGGGTCTGCCCAGCGCAGACCCTGGCGGCAAGGTGACTGGCTTGGGGTCCCGGGTGGCGCGTGCACCGGGGTGCTCCGAGGTGGGTGTGGTCCCCACCCACCCTGCAAATCACTGTTGATGATTCTTTCATTTTGGTCACTTACAAAAAACCCTTCTCTAAATGGAGACATTACATAGATTTTGCTTGTTTTTTAGAATAGTCAGTAAATACGGAAAGTATAAAACAAGCGGGGAGCATAATGGATCGCTTGGTCACCAGGAACAAACGTTGCGGTATTTTGGTTATCCTGATATGGCGGATTCCTTTGTTTTTGTGCTAAGGTTTTTTTTTAATACAGATGAGCTTATTCTGGGCACATAATCTTCTCGTGTGAGATTATTGCAGCCTCTCCTTGTGTTCCTTAACAACTGTCCATAAACTTCTTGTGTGGTGGCTTCATAGGATTTCATCTGCGAGCACCACTGTGATTTGCTTAACTGTTTCCTGTCGGCGGGAACAAAGGAAACTTGGGAGTGTTTTCAGTGGCCTCTAGTGTAAACAGTGCTGAAGCAGCCGGGTGACTAGATAGCAGACTTCTCTTTTGTTCTCTGTGGAGTGTGACGTAAGGACTCAGAGGCCTAGTCTTGCCTCTGTCCAAATAATCATAGTTACCCGTGTGTTCATTCATTTGGTTGTGTATTATCCACAAACATTTTGCTGGACACTTGGGGACTGCGGCTCGGGGGCTGGCACTGCAAACACATCCAGGGCCCTCGTTCTTGGGGAACTCGTACAGGGCGGGAGGCTTGGAGACGCTGGCTCACGTGGTCGGGTTCTCTCCGGCAGATGCGGAAACTCTTTCCGGGCACCTTGAGGACCATGAAAAGCTACTCAGGTCGGAAGAGCTTGCCACAGTCCAGTAAGAAGGGCCCCGTGCTGAGTTTGGGGGTGTGGGAAAGGGGCCTCCTCTTCTTGCCCTGCAAGCCCCCCTCCCAGAGTCGCGTGGAGTTCTGGCAGCTCCACTTACCCAGGAGCTCACACAGCCCCGGTGGGGGCACAGAACCAAGACAGGTGCTCTGAGTCCTCTGAGCTCATGTTAGGCGTCAGGCCCCTGCTTCTGCGTGCAGTAGTGCATTTCATATTACCCTCAGCTTCGTCCCTCTGGGGGGTGGCATTACCATCTCCATTTGCTCCATAAAGGGACTTCACGTCTAAGTGGTTGGCACAAAGGTATAAAACTAGAATCCTTGGGAGGCTTGGGGGCGTTGGTAAAGCCAGGATCCCAACCCATACCATTGGACAGCTGAGTCCACTGCGTCTCCTGCTGGGAGGGCAGTTGCTCCCGGACCTCCTGGAGCCTAAGGGGGGAACCACAGAAGGGGACTTCCCAGATGCTGTGGGGACCAGGGGGGAGAAGGGAGATCCACCTGGTGCCTTGGGGGATGGCATGGGAAGGACCAGGAGAACTGTCATTAAACAAACATTGTGTTGAAGCCCAGGAGCTTTCCAGCATGGCGCTGGTTGCCTCCGTGCAGCACCATGACTCGCTCATCGTTTGAAAATGTCAGCTGAAAGGGTTTTTTGCAGGAATTTATAGATTTATTTGGAGAGAATTGACATTTTTACATTATGAAGTTCCCCCATCCATGATCATGGTATATCTTTTCACCTAATTCTGTTCCTCCTTTATGACTTTTAATAGGATTGATTTTTTTTTTTCTCCTGTAGATGTTGTGGGTAATTCCTGTAAGTGAATTCCTAGATATTTTAGAGTTTTCAGTTGATTTTATTTTAATCAATAATATATTTTTAATCATCATAATTGATAGTGTAAGGTTGTCTGCAGAGTAGCAGCCTCCTCATTAGTGGGACTGTGTTAGAGATGGGAGTCTCAGGGCCACCCAAGGCTTGCTGAACTAGGATCTGCATTTTATTCAGTAACATTCCCTGGTGACTCAAATGCACGCTGACGTTTTAGAGGAAGTAGTTTAAAGGAAGGCAGTGAAATCTTTTTGGGAATCTGCTTACAGCCAACCCAGTAAGTAGACTCAGCTCCAATCCCTAATTCGTCTCACTTTCCTTTACTTCTCTCTGTGTGCATTTTCTAGATGGGGTGACTCCAAACCGGTTACTTCTTTGGGAGGGGCAACCACGACAGAGGCGAAGGAGCTAATTGAGAAGCCATCATTTAGCAGCTTGACAAACCTGTTAGAGAAGCAGAAATTTCAGAGTAAGTCAGGATGGGATTTTGGAACTTGATAGTGTGACTGGACCTGAAAGAGAATTATGAAGTGTTTCAAATTCAGAATTCTTTGATAAGGTTCCCACGTTAATCAAAAGTAAACAGTACTCTGTGCAGTTTTCAACTGACCCATTCTGTCTCACCAGCCGTCCGTTCCACGGAGCCAGCTACCCGTTCTTTGCCGCTGGTATTTCTGTGCTCCTGGTCCACTGTGGTGTGTGTATGTGCTGAGTGTCTCAGTCGAGTCTGACTCCCTGCGACCCCGTGGACTGCAGCCCGCCAGGGTCCTCTGTCCATGGGAGTCTCCAGGCAAGAATACTGGAGCTGGTGGCCATGCCCTCCTCCAGGGGATCTTCCTGACCCAGGGATCAAGCCCAGCTCTCCCACATTGCAAGCAGATTCTTAACCATCTCAGTCACCAGGGAATGGGGGACATGAAAATCTGTAATACTGACCAGAGACGTCCAGAAAATTAATTATACCTCCGTGTGATAGATGCTGTGTAGGGTAGGTATGTGGGCTGTGGTGTGTGTGGAGAGACTCTTTGGAAGCTGGGAAGGTGCTTGCTTCTTAGGGTGGAACCAGGGAAACTGCATCCCAGGTCCCAGGAGCCGCTCTTGGAAGCGGGCATCTGAGAGTCAGGCTCCCAGCGAGGCTCCTCGGATCCCTGAGTCCACCTCTTCCTTCTTGGCTTAGATCTCCTCACCAGATTTTCAGCACACTATTGAGCCTCCAGGGTCCTAGAGCCAGCACACAGGACACATGCCCCCGTCCCCATTCGCTCGGCTATAACTGCAGCAGAGCATCTCCTTAACCCGTCCCCGTGTCCAGAAGATCACCTGGAGGAGGGAATGGCAACGTACCCCAGTGATCTTGCCTGGAGAATCCCAAGGACAGAGAAGCCTGGGGGCTACAGTCCATAGGGTCACAAAGAGTCAGACATGCCAGGGAAGCCCTGAACCTGCCTCCTTTCCTGTGATGTATTTGTGTCAATACATGCTATTTCAAATCCTGAAAGATGATGCTGTGAAACTGCTGCACTCAATATGCCAGCAAATTTTAAAAGCTCAGCAGTGGCTCCAGGACTGGAAAAGGTCAGTTTTCATTCCAATCCCAAAGAAGGGCAATGCCAAACAATGCTAACAATTGCACTCATCTCACACGCTAGCAAACTAATACTCCAAATTCTCCAAGCCAGGCTTCAACAGTATATAAACTGTGAACTTCCAGATGCTCAAACTGGGTTTAGAAAAGGCAGAGGAACCAGAGATCAAATTGCCAACATCCATTGGATCATTGAAAAAGCAAGAGAGTTCCAGAAAAACATCTACTTCTGCTTTATTGACTTCACCAAAGCTTTTGACTATGTGGATCACAACAAAGTGTAGAAAATTCCTGAAGAGATAGGAATACCAGACCGCCTTTCCTGCCTTCTGAGAAATCTGTATGCCGGTCAAGAAGCAGCAGTTAGAACTGGACATGGAACAACAGACTGGTTCCAAATAGGAAAAGGAGTACATCAAGGTTGTATATTTCACGCTGCTTATTTAACTTATATGCAGAGTACATCATGAGGAACGCTGGGCTGGAAGAAGCACAAGCTGGAATCAAGATTGCCGGGAGAAATACCAATAACCTCAGATATGCAGATGACACCACCCTTATGGCAGAAAGTGAAGAGGAACTCAAAGGCCTCTTGATGAAAGTGAAAGAGGAGAGTGAAAAAGTTGGCTTAAAACTCAACAGTCAGAAAATGAAGATCATGGCATTTGGTTCCATCACTTCATGGGTAGATGGAGAAACAATGGAAACAGTGTCAGACTTTATTTTCTTGGGCTTCAAAGTCACTGCAGATGGTGACCCCAGCCATGAAATTAAAAGAAACTTGCTCCTTGGAAGAAAAGCTATGACCAACCTAGCTGCTGCTGCTGCTGCTGCTAAGTCACTTCAGTTGTGTCCGACTCCGTGTGACCCCATAGACGGAAGCCCACCAGGCTCCCCCATCCCTGGGATTCTCCAGGCAAGAACACTGGAGTGGGTTGCCATTTCCTTCTCCAATGTGTGAAAGTGAAAAGTGAAAGTGAAGTCGCTGAGTCGTGTCTGACTCTTAGCGACCCCACAGACTGCAGCCTACCAGGCTCCTCCGTCCATGGGATTTTCTAGGCAAGAGTACTGGAGTGGCTTGCCATTGCCTTCTCCGATGACCAACCTAGACAGCTTATTAAAAAGCAGAGATATTACTTTGCCGACAAAGGTCCGTCTAGTCAAAGCTATGGTTTTTCCAGTAGTCATGTATGGATGTGAGAGTTGGACCATAAAGAAAGCTGAGTGCCAAAGAATTGATGTTTTTGAACTATGGTGCTGGAGAAGACTCTTAAGAGTCCCTTGGACTGCAAGGAGATCCAACCAGTCCATCCTAAAGAAAATTAGTCCTGAATATTCATTGGAAGGACTGATGCTGAAGCTGAAACTCCAATACTTCAGCCACCTGATGCGAAGAGCTGACTCATTGGAAAAGACCCTGATGCTGGGAAAGACTGAAGGCAGGAGGAGAAGGGGACGACAGAGGATGAGATGGTTGGACGGCATCACCGACTCGATGGAGCCGAGTTTGAGCAAGCTCCAGGAGTTGGTGATGGACAGGGAGGCCTGGCGTGCTGCAGTCCGTGGGGTCGCAAAGAGTCAGACACGACTGAGCGACTGATCTGACTGACTGATGCCAGTCCGGCCCCTTCGCCCCTCCTGGCCTCACTGAGAGACAGCTGAATGGTCACCACTTTCGTGTTGCTGCCAGCGGCAGTGACCGTCCTTGCTGGGGCTCCAGCACACGCAGGAGGCTCTGGGCGCCTGCCCTGTGGGTTCCCAGGTGTAGGACACGCTCGTTGGTCCCTCGGGAGATGCTGCTCGTTTAGTCCTGGTGGTACCCCTTTGCCCTCCTGACAGCAGCACGGACAAAATCACTGCGGATGCTGATTGCAGCCGTGAAATTAAAAGACGCTTACTTCTTGGAAGGAAAGTTATGACCAACCTTGATAGTATATTAAAAAGCAGAGACATTACCTTGCCAACAAAGGTCCGTCTAGTCAAGGGTATGGTTTTTCCCGTGGTCATGTATGGATGTGAGAGTTGGACTGTGAAGAAAGCTGATCGCTGAAGAATCGATGCTTTTGAACTGTGGTGCTGGAGAAGACTCTTGAGAGTCCCTTGGACTGCAAGGAGATCCAACCAGTCCATTCTAAAGGAGATCAATCCTGGGTGTTCATTGGAAGGACTGATGCTAAAGCTGAAACTCCAATACTTTGGCCACCTCATGCGACGAGTTGACTCACTGGAGAAGACTCTGATGCTGGGAAAGGTTGGGGGCGGGAGGAGAAGGGGACAACCGAGAATGAGATGGCTGGATGGCATCACCGACTCTGTGGACATGAGTTTGAGTGAACTCTGGGAGTTGTTGATGGACAGGGAGGCCTGGTGTGCTGTGATTCATGGGGTTGCAGAGAGTCGGACACGACTGAGCGACTGAACTGAACTGAACTGAACTGTACCCCTTTGCCCTCCTGACAGCAGCACTGAGAATTCCCACTTCTCCTCTGCGTCACCCTCACTTGGCAGAGTCAGGGGCCCAGTTCCTGATTCGTGGGGTCGGGAGCGTCTAGGAGTCATCGCTCTATTTGTGTGTTTTCATTTATGTTGTTCTGTTCGGTTGAAATGATTTTTCCTGTTGCTCCCCAAGCCTTCCTTTTAGGGTCTCTTGAATAATTCTGCATAGTTCACGCACTGGCAGCAGCGCAGGCTGGGCTGTATCTCACCGTTTCCCTGCACGGAGGCGGTCTTGTCGCGTGGAGCAGGCATTCGCCTCTTCTTCCCCAGTTCGTACCTTGGGGAACAGTTTAGAAACCTGTGCTTATCCAGACGGCAGTCTGGTCTCCACGTGTGCTTCTAATCGTGAAGTTTTCCTTTCCCACTTTCAGTCTGCAACTCATTTTGCATATGGCGTGAGGTACCCAGAGGTTTACTTTGCCTGCAGGTGGACAGTCAGCATCCTTAGTCACCTGGTCCACCCTTGCCCGCTGACCTGAAGTGCTCCCTTGAGCCCCTGTCATGCTTGCCTTTGTGTGTCTGTCCTGGGCGTTTGCCCAGAACAGTCAGTCCCATCGCTCTTTCTGCCACAGAACCAACAGCTTGTGGTTTTAGTCACCCCGGCATCTGCATCCTGTCATCTCCTTTTCCCTCCTGATCTGAGCTGGGTTCTGGGCTGAGCCTCTCATGGACGTTTCCCCCTCTCTCTTCGACAGATGGGGGGATTGAGGCTCAGATTGGTCATGGCGCTTGCCCCGTAGGAGGCAAGGAGCTGGGTCTGGAACTGTGATGGCTCAGCTCCAGGGCCCAGCCGTCAGCCCTGCACTGCGGTTAAGGGCCAATGTGGAGGAGAACCTGGATGCTTTCCGTGGCTGGTGTCGGCACGGCAGGCTCCGGGCAGCGGTGGGTGGGGGGACCAGGACGACCCCTAATCGCCTCCTGCTCTCCACAGGTGGCCGCCGCTGGGATGGGGCGGGGGCCCTCCCTGATGCTCTTCCCTTCCTCTGATCTCACAGTTAAACGGAAAGAGTCGGCCGGCCGGAGGAAGATGCAGAGGAGGAAGAAGTCTCGAGGGGAGGGGGACGTGGATGTGCGGCTGGCGGGCCACGTGAAACACGGCAGCTTCTCCATCCAGCTGGAGGTCCTGCCGCTCCTGGCAGGTAGGCGCCCGGCGGCCCGGCAGGCGGGCCTGTGACGGGACACCCGCGGGGGCCGCGCCCCCGCCCCGCGCCACCTCTGCCCAGTGGGGGTGAGCGGCCTCGCCATTCAGGGCGGGACACGGAGGCACAGAGAGGCCACACGCATCGCCGGGATCCCACAGCGAGCAGGCGAACCCAGGGCTCCAACCCAGGTCTGATCGCAAAGTCCAAGCAAACGTGAGGGTAACGGTCGGTCCAGTTTTGTTTGCAAGTTAAAATGCTGCTTTGTATGGACACTGTTTCTCAAGGCACCTAGGACAGGAAATGGGGACAGGTAAGCAGCATTTATGTCCTGCCGTTGGCGTCTCCGGACAAACTGGCCCAGTGAACTGGTGGTGCTGGTCCTGGTGGAGTAGGGCGTGGTTATCATCGTCACCGTTTTTTTCAGTGAGGAATCCGAACTCAGAAGTCAGACAACTGCCCTGAGGACACACAGCTTAGGGGCAGAACAAGGGTTTGCGTCTTGTGCTTTGCGAGATCCATCCCAATTTATAAACTAGGTTTGATCGAAAATAAACAGGTATTCTGTCCGTGTGTTTAGATGATGGAAAAAATTAGCCGATTGGGTAAAATTATCTGACTTCGTCTTAAAAAGGTAACATGGAGGGAATCCTCCTCTTTTCAGACAAAGGAATCTCAGACTTACTTCACTCTGGGTTTTTGACCACCAGGGTGAACCAGCGTCGTCTTCTGGGTGGTCTGAAGAAGAGGCTTAGGGAGACTCTGAGGGTCGTGCTCCAGGTTCAGCAATGCTGGGAAAATGCTTGTTCCCTTAGGCACTTGGGTTGATGTTGATTCGTTTTGAGGAAGCACTCGTAACTTTTCAGTTCGCACTTCCAGATTTTTGAAGATCAGTTCCACCTAAAGTGAGTTTTCAGGGACTCCTCACGCACTGCCCGAGCCCTGTCCAGGAGGACCACACCTCCACGCAGCCGCCCCGAGACCCCGCCTGGCTGCTCCAGGTGGGTGGGCCCCGGGGACCTGCCCGGCCGGCTCCTGACTTTGCAGGGAGGGGAGGGGACGCCCGACTGAAGACACACCTGCTGGAGGGGCGTGTCCGGCAGGTGAAGCCGAGAGGTGTGGGCTCCCCTCCCGTAAGCTCTGCCGTGACAGCCTCGTACAGGGTGACTGCGAGTGTAGGAGTGACTCGCCAGCTGCAAGCTCTGGCCCAGCCGCTTCCCGGCAGGTTGCCTGCTTTCTCTGAGCCTCAGGGTCCTCATCTGTGAAATGGGGACAGTGACTGCCTCCCCCCAGGGGTGTAGAAAGGATCACAAGAGATGCTGTGTGTGAACGGCTCTGCGGGGAGCCCTGCACACGGCAGGATCAGACAGGTTGCTGGTGAGGAGGTTGCTCCTTGGCCAGGACGTCTGCTGACGGGGGAGCTGCACACAAGGTGCCTCCAGCAAGGGAAGCAGAGAGATCCCTGCCCCCCGGTGCCGATGCCACGGTTTGTGGTCACAAACTGCAGATGGCCGTGGCTCATCAAACCGGTTGTAAGTTTTTTTTCCCATAAAATATAATAGCATGAGATTGACGCTTTTGATCTTTGGTGTGGAGAAGACTCGAGAGTCCCTTGGACTGCAAGGAGATCCAACCAGTCCATCCTAAAGGAAATCAGTCCTGGATATTCAGTGGAAGGACTGATGCTGAAGCTGAAACTCCAATACTTTGGCCACCTGATGGGAAGAACTGACTCACTGGAAAAGACCCTGATGCTGGGGAAGATTGAAGGCAGGAGGAGAAGGGGACGGCAGAGAATGAGATGGTTGGATGGCATTACCGACTCGACGGACATGAGTTTGAGCAAGCTCTGGGAGCTGGTGATGGACAGGGAGGCCTGGCGTGCTGCAGTCCGTGGGGTCACAGAGAGTTGGATGTGACTGAACAAGTGAGAAACAACACATTCCCAAACTGGCACGATTACGTGTGCTCAGCTTCAATTTCCGGTTAGGCCACAGGCGCTGAACACCGTGCTGGTGAATGCTGTTGGCCAGTGAGAGTTTAGGAGGGTTCCGTGTGTGGAGTGGGCTCTTCCTTTTATTGCACAGTGGAGCGACCACATGTGCCACGCAGGAGTGGTGTGGACACTGGTCCCTCTGCTTATCGGCCAGGAGTCCTTGGATGATCACTCGACACGCCTGGCCCTGTCAAGTTCAAGTGCAGCTGCTGTTCGTGCACAGACCTGGTGGGGGCCACTTGCTCTTGCCGCATTCCTTCTGTGAGACAGCGGTCCTCACCTCAGGCGCTTGTGCCCCGGGGACACGTGGCGCTGTGTGAGGCATGTTCTGAGCTCGCGGGTGGGAGTGGGAGGCTGTGAACATCCCATGATGCACAGAATGGTCCCCACGACAGAAGAACACCTGTCCCCAAGCATCAGCAGTGCTGAGGCTGAGCCCGCTGTCTGGGGTCCTGGCTGATATTACCTGAAACGTCTGGATGCGGCTTTGAGCAGCTGTTTGCAGCGGAGGCGAACAGCGGGAGAGAGTGGAAAGCCCTCCTCAGTGCTCAGTGCAGACAGAGAGGAGACAAGAGAACGGGAAAGACTCGAGGTCTCTTCAAGAAAATCAGAGACACCAAGGGAACACTTCACGCAAAGATGGGCTCGATAAAGGACAGGAATGGTATGGACCCAACAGAAGCAGAAGATATTAAGAAGAGGTGGCAAGAATACACAGAAGAACTGTACAAAAAAGATCTTCATGACCCAGATAACCACGATGGTGTGATCACTCACCTAGAGCCAGACATCCTGGAATTTGAAGTCAACTGGGCCTTAGAAAGCATCACTATGAACAAAGCTAGTGGAGGTGATGGAATTCCAACTGAGCTATTCCAAATCCTGAAAGATGATGCTGTGAAAGTGCTGCACTCAATATGCCAGCAAATTTGGAAAACTCAGCAGTGGCCCCAGGACTGGAAAAGGTCAGTCTTCATTCCAATCCCAAAGAAAGGGAATGCCAAAGAATGCTCAAACTACTGCACAATTGCACTCATCTCACATGCTAGTAAAGTAATGCTTAAAATTTTCCAAGCCAGGCTTCAGCAATATGTGAACCGTGAACTTCCAGATGTTCAAACTGGATTTAGAAAAGGCAGAGGAACCAGAGATCAAATTGCCAACATCCATTGAATCATCGAAAAAGCAAGAGAGTTCCAGAAAAAACATCTATTTCTGCTTTATTGACTATGCCAAAGCCTTTGACTGTGTGGATCACAATAAACTGTGGAAAATTCTTCGAGAGATGGGAATCCCAGACCACCTGACCTGCCTCCTGAGAAATGTATATGCCGGTCAGGAAGCAACAGTTAGAACCAGACGTGGAACTACAGACTGGTTCCAAATCGGGAAAGGAGTACGTCAAGGCTGTATATTGTCACACTGGTTATTTAACTTATATGCAGAGTGCATCATGCAAAATGCCGGGCTGGATGAAGTACAAACTAGAATCAAGATTGTTGGGAAAAATATCAGTAATTTCATATATGCTGATGACACCACCCTCATGGCAGAAATTGAAGAAGAACTAAAGAGCCTCTTGATGAAAGTGAAAGAGGAGAGCAAAAAAGTTGGCCTAAAACTCAACAGTCAGAAAATGAAGATCATGGCATCCAGTCCCATCATTTCATGGGAAATAGATGGGGTAACAGTGGAAACAGTGTCAGACTTTATTTTTTTGGGCTCCAAAATCACTGCGGATGCTGATTGCAGCCATGAAATTAAAAGATGCTGCTCCTTGGAAGGAAAGTTATGACCAACCTAGGCAGCATATTAAAAAGCAGAGACATTACTTAAGGTCCATCTAGTCAAGTCTATGGTTTTCCCAGTAGTCACGTGTGGATGTGAGAGTTGGACTGCAAAGAAAGCTGAGCGCCGAAGAATTGATGCTTTTGAACTGTGGTGTTGAAGACTCTTGAGATTCCTTGGACTGCAAGGAGAGCCAAGCAGTCCATTCTAAAGGAGATCAGTCCTAAATATGCATTGGAAGGACTGATGCTGAAGCTGAAACTCCAATACTTTGGCCACCTGATTCAAAGAACTGACTCATTGGAAAAGACCCTGATGCTGGGAAAGATTGAAGGCAGGAGGAGAAGGGGACGACAGAGGATGAGATGGTTGGATGGCATCACTGATGTGATGGATATCTGAGTTTGAGCAAACTCTGGGAGTTGGTGATGGACAGGGAGGCCTGGTGTACTGCGGTCCATGGGGTCGCAAAGAGTTGGACATGACTGAGCGACTGAACTGAGCTCACCTTGCATTGGAGAGTCCCAAACTGGGCGGTCTGCTATGAAAAGGCTGACAAAGTCCTGGAACACAGGTCATAATCGGCGATGGCCTTAAGCAGCTGCTTTGTTGAAGAGAGTCACGAGGGAGTGGGGAAGGTCCCCCAGCAAGTGCCCATGGCCCCCACAGACGTGCCCAGTCTGCGCCCAGGACTTGTTCTGGAAGCAGCTGCTCTGAGTGCGAGTGCCCTAAACATATATTTACCAGCATCGTGAACAGAATCGAATTGGCCTGTTTGTGCATGGACCCTGTGCTAGCAGAGCCTACGAGTCCGTCACCTTCCCACAGGTAACCCGCCATCACCCTCTTCACCCTAAGAGGGGCGGGATCTCTGCCCATCTTGCGCACGAGGATGTGGAGCCTCAAAGAGCATGTGACTGGTTGGAGATCCCATGGCGACTAACACAGCTCGGGTTTGAAACTAACCAGGCCCCTCTGCTTGCAGAGCTGTGGCTGAGCATTTGTTTGTTTTTTCTGCTTTCCCCAGTATGTCTCCTCCCGGTTAGATGTAAAGGCCCCTTTGAGGAGAAAAGTGTTCTCCCAGCCAGTGTGGCCTGCAGCAGGCCAAGCTCTGCTTCCTTTCTGCAGCTGCACTATCGCGAAACTGCCACGACTGAGCCCGCACGCCGCAACTGCCAAAGGCCACGTGTCCAGAGCCCCTGCTCTGCAGCGAGAGAAGCCGGAGCCCCGTAACCGGGGAGCAGCCCCCGCTCAGCTGCAAGCAGGAAAATAACCACGCGGCCACGAAGACCCAGCACCCAGCCCAGCCAAAAATAAAGAAATGAGAACATTTTTAAAAAGGCACACACTTAGACCCTCTTTGGGAGCCTATGAGGCCCCAGTGGAGACAGGTGTGCGGACGTGGTGCCTGCGGGCGCTCCCCAGCTGTGACCGGTATCTCGGGGTTTCCTCCTCGAGGTCTAACTTTGTCTTCGGCGCTCCGGTTCCCCGGCCTGTCTGTCCTGGTCTCAGGGCTGTCTTTGGGAATCGGCTCACCCTGTCTGTCTGTCCTCAGGATGGCAGTCTGTCGTGAGCCATGGCAGCGGGAGGTCAGCCAACATCTTAGATTGTTTCTTGATGCTGAAAACTGAGGTTCCCCTCATGACCGAAGAACAGAAGCAGGATCTGAACCCCATGACCATAAGGATCAAGTGCGTTTCCTCCCTCCCGCCGCAGCCCGTGCCCATCAGGGAGCTAGAGGTGAGCGCGAGCTGGGGCGGCTCTTCCCGGCCGTCTGCCCCTCACCCGCTGTCCCCCGGGCCCCGGTGACAGGTGCCCTCATCGGACCCATCTCACCAGTTAGGGTCGCTCAGCCAGGCCCGGAGGACATCAGGTTCCTGGGGCCAGGAGTCCCCCAGCCTGAGGTCTCTCAGCGCAAATTCTCTGAGGCCAGGGTTGGAAGTGGATTTCTCCAGAAAATCTTCTTCATTATTTCTTCCGGGTACCAGGGAAGCCATACCAACCCACCCAGGACTATTTTCAAATAATTTTCAGCATCGGCCTTTATTTCAGGAAAATAAACAGTGCCCTGGTGGGAGCGGCGTGCATTCGGACCACACGCTGTGTGAACGGGCAGTTTCTGATGCTGGAGTCTTAGCACGTGCGAGGCTCCCTGTTTCCGTGTGAACACAGGCCTATGGCTGCTGCTGCCTCTCCCACCCAGACCCCCCTTGTGCATGGGCGCTCCGTATGCTCAGGGTGACCCGTGCCAGCCCCCCGATGGGCCTGTCTGGGACACACGGGTTCCCTGTCCTAAAGGCCTCTTCTCTCTGTCTTCTCCGTGCCTGGCTCTGGGACGAGAGGCGGCATGGGGCCTGTCCGCGTGGCACTGGCACTCCCGGGGGGTGGGGGGGACCTCAGGGCTCGCTGAGCCCTCCCAGCCACCAGGTCGGGGCCCTACACGTGGCCCTGGGTCCTCGCAGTGGCCTGCAGCGGGCTCTGTCCTCGGGGCTTGCAGATGATGAACCGAAGCCCGCAGGGGCTGTCAGTGGTGGGGGCGGGGGCAGTGCGCCCGCGTTGGGCTCTGAGCCGTGGGGGGCGCCGCCTGGAGGGAGGGGACGGGGACGGCGGGGAGGGTGACGCGGCCCCACCGTCTGCAGCGGCTCTGCAGCCCCGTGTACTGCAGGTACCAGTTCCAGGGGGCCCCGGCGCACCGCACGGAGGGCCGGCCGCACGCGAGCCGCGTGCATTTCCAGGACGTCAACGTCATCTTCCTGGGGGCCATGCACCCCGGCGACCTGAGGGAGTATCTGGAGGGGCCCCCCATGGTGGTGGAAGTGCATGACCGGGACCGCAAGCCCGAGAGCTGCTCCCGCAAGCCCACCCTGTTTGGGGAGGACCCCCTGGACGCCTACCTCAATCTCCAGGCCCTCATCTCCCCCCAAGACACGGAGAGCAACCCCTTTGAGGCCCGGGAGAGGAGGTGGGACCCGCACGGCGTGGCCCGGGTCAGCTTCGCCGACCTCCTCCTTGGCCACAAATACCTGAACCTGGCTGTCCCCGTGCACAGCTGCGAGCCCTGGGCTGCCCCCCTGGGCCACGGCCGCAGGAGCGGGCATGCAGTGGGGCCCCGGGGCCCCAGGGACAGCCTGCTGCATGGCCCGATGCCGCCGGGGGACTACCTAGAGGCCAGCTGCCTGCTGAAGCTGCGGGTGGACGTGGCGGTGCCGCTGCACGGTGGGCTGGGTGGTGCCGACCCTGCACTCTCCCAGTTCGGCCGCGTGGTCTTCGTGTTCGAGTCCCAGAGGCTCTCCCTGCTGCACAGCCTCCTGCAGGACATCACCATGATCAACGCCAGGGCTCTGGCCCTGGACTCCTACCCGCTGGAGGATATCCAGCAGATCCTGTCCACCTTCAAGATCCGGGTGAAGATTGAGGAGCAGCCCGACCTGGATGTGCTCACTGGCATCCACCTGCTGGACGGGAAGGTCCACCTCCTCATCCTGGAGGGCCTGGCCGACCACGGCCTCCAGCGGCTGTGGGCCTGTCACCAGAGCCGGTACGTGGGCTGCCTGTCAGGGCAGTGGAGGGGGCTTTCGATGTCAAGCTCAGGTTCAGTGTCACCGCTGGTGGGAGGCGTCCGCTGATGCAGTGTTGTGTGTGGGTGTGTGTGTGAGAAAGACTCAGTCGCATCTGAGTCTTTGCGGCCCCGTGGACTGTAACCCACCAGGCTCCTCTGTGGGATTCTCCAGGCAAGAATACTGGAGTGGGTTGCCATTTCCTTCTCCGGGGGATCTTCCCTACTCAGGGATCAAACCCACGTCTCTCAAATCTCCTGCATTGGCCGGTGGGTTCTTTACCACCGAGCCAGCAGGGGAGTGATGGACACTTTGCAATTTAACTAGACTGCAGTTGTCTCTTCTTACTCAGATTTCACCAAAAAAATCTTTTGGTGGTTCATTTTAGATTTCAAATTCAAATTTCACATAAGTGAAAACATGACGTGTTTGTCTTTCTCTGACTTACACCACGAAGCACAAGATGGGCCCGTTCATCTGGGTGCACACGGCCGAGTCTCACCCTCTTTCATGGCTGTGTAAATACTCCAGTGTATCTGAAGATCACGTCTTTACCCTTTCAGCTGTTGATGGGCACTCAAAACAGCCATACCTGGGCTATTGTAAATTGGGGTGCATATGTATTTTGAAAGTATCGTTTTCGTTTTCTTTGGATCAATGTCCAGGAGTGGACTTGCCGGATCATCCAGGAGTTCTGCTTTTAGTTTGCTGAGGAGCCTCCATACTGTTTTCCTTAGTGGTCAGTTTACATTCTCACCAAAAGTCTAGCCGGGTTCCCCTTTTTCACATCCTCACCAACGGTTTATTTCTCGTCTTTGTGATGATGGCCATTCTGATAGGCATGAGGTGCTATCTTGTGGTTTTCATTTGCATTTTCCTAATAACTAATAATATTGAACATATTTTCCTATACCTGGTAGCCATGTGTGTGTCTTCTTTGGAGAAATGCCTATTCAGGTCCTGTGCCCGATTATTAATTGGGTTGTCTGGTTTTCTAACATGGAGTTGCATGAGTTCTTCATATATTTTGGATATGAATCCCTCCTCAGACACACACTTTGCCAGTGTTCTCTCCCATGCGGTAGGTGACCTCTACGTTTTGTTGATGGTCTCCTTTCCTACGCAAGAGGTTTTGAGTTCGATGAGGCCCCATTGGTTTTATTTTTCTTCTTTCTCTTGCCTGAGTGTGTGTCTGTCTTTAATCACTCACTCATGTCCGACTCTTTGCGACCCCGTGGACTGTACCCCACCAGGTGCCTCTGTCCATGGGATTCCCCAGGCAAGGATCCTGGAGTGGGTCGCCATTCCCTTCTCCGAGGGACTCTTCCTGACCCAGGGTTTGAACCCAGGTCTTCTGCATTGTCGGCAGAGTCTTTGCCCTCTGAGCCACCAGTGGAGAGAGACCAAAAACAATATTCCTAGGGCCAGTGTCAAAAAGGCAGCTGTTCTCCTGACAGTTCTGTGGTTTCGGGTCTTGTATTTAGATCTGTGATCAGTTTTATTTTGTCTGTGGTGTGAGAAAGTGATCTCATTTTATTTCTGGTATATGGCCGCGCAGTTTTCCCAGCTCCACTTCTTGAAGAGACTCTTTTCCTCATTGTATATTCTTGCCTTCCTTGTAGAAGAAAAATCTATTTTTAAGAAGCTAAGTTGTAAAGCTTTCAGATAAGATAGAGGACATATTCATGACCTCTGAATGAAGACTTCTTAAATAAGACCGAGGTATTAGAATAAAGGATAAAAATGACAGCTTTGGCTATATAAAAATGAATAATTTCTGTTCAGCCAAAGAGACCATAAAAAGAAGCCACAAAGTGAGGAAAAGTATTTGCAACGTATGGAGCTTAGTACTCTTGAGTGTGTAGAAATGCCTGTGAATGAATAAGAAAACAGTAAAGACGTCCGGGAGGAGAAGGGGACGACAGAGGATGAGATGGCTGGATGGCATCACCGACTCTGTGGACATGAGTTTGAGTGAACTCCAGGAGTTGGTGATGGACAGGGAGGCCTGGCGTGCTGTGATTCATGGGGTCGCGGAGAGTCGGACACGACTGAGCGACTGAACTGAACTGAACTGAAAGACGTCCCAGTGGGAGAATGGGCAAAAACCCTGAGCAGGGAAAGCAGCACAGGGAGACCTGCCCCCCACAGCCCAGCACACAGGGCCCCGCGGCGGGCGTGCAGGCTGCCTGTCACCTCCCCGGGTCCGAGGAGGAGGTGCCGGGCTCGGGGCGCGGGAGGGCGGGGAGGACGCGGGCCGGGCCGCGGTGGGCCTCGCGCGTGTCCGGCGCCGGCATCCCGGGCGGAGGCAGCAGCCGCGGCGCTCTCGCCTCGCAGGGTCCCGCGGGCGGAGCAGGGCCCCTCCAAGGCGCTCTACGACTCGCGGCTGCGCTTCCGCCGGCGCCTCTACGCCGACCTGGAGCCGCTCCTGTACCGCGTGCGGCTGCGCCGGCCGCTGGCGCCGCTGGTGAAGCAGGCGGCGCTCTACGTGCGCAGGGCCGTCCCGCCGCAGGTGCTGCAGGCGCTGAGCAGGTGCGGCCGCGGCCCTGAAGGCCAGGGAGGGCCGGGAGACGCCGGGCTCTGCGCCTCGTGCCCGCCCCCTGGGCAAGAGGAGCCCTGAGCCCCGCAGCCCTTCGGCCAGCCAGCTGAGGGCCTTCCGCGCACAGGGGGGCGGGGGGCGGCGCGAAGTAGGCAATAAGGCCTCCCGAGCCGGGGAGACCCGGAGCGGCGCGGGGTGGGGGCCGGGAGGGCCGGGCAGGAGGCATCCTCCCGCGCCCTGCCCTGTGGGCGCAGCAGACAGAACCTGACACCCGTGCGTGCGCAGTGTGACCTGGGGTCAGCTCTCCGCCCTCCCCTCCTAAGCTGGGGGTGCTCAGAGCTGCGGTGCCAGGTGGGTGAGGCTGAGCAGGGGCACTTCTGCCTTCCAGGATCTACTGCATCTGCCGTTACAGCTCCAGGCTCAGGGAGGTGATCACGGGAGACCTGCTGCCGTCCTCGGCCGTGGTCAAGGAGCTGAGCCGGGAGTTTGGGATGCCCATGTCCCAGGAAGGCCTCACAGAGCGGGAGCTGCTGGCCGTGGCCCCTGCCCCGAGTCCCGAGGGCTTCCGGAGCCAGAAGTCCACCCTGGCACGGGAGATCCGCTCGCACCAGGAGAAGTGCCTGCAGTGGCGGAACGCCGTGATCCTGAAGAGCAGAGACCAGAAGGCGAGCCTGGTGCAGGTGGGCGCCCCCGCCGCGCCGCGGGCCTTCCCGGACCGGCTGTGAGGGGCGCCCAGCCTCTGGCCCGTGTGTGTCCTGCTCGGGGGTCCCAGGCCAGGCAGGGCACAGCCGCGCCGGCTGTGCCTTTCCCCCTTCCCTTCCGGCGCTGGCATAGCTCATCCTCCCTCAAACAGCTCAGTGTTCCTCTCCCCTTGGCCCCTGAGTTCACCAGAGAGAAGGAACTGTGTGTGTGTGTGGAACACCTTGCTTAAGCTGCCAAGCGCGTCTGAGCAACACAGGAGATCGAGTAATCTGTGTTAGAAACTGCGAGAGGCAGGGAGAGAGCGGGAGACGGAAGGACTGCGCGTGCTTCCGCGCTGCCAACCCAGAGGGCTCTAACCCACCACCGTCCTGATGCCCGCGCGGCTCTGGCCTCTGGTCTGTGTGGGTGGAGCCACTGCCCCGGCCCGCCCCGCCCCTAGTGGAGAACCGGCTTTCAGAAGTGTCTGAGTTTTATATCCCTGAGCTCCTTATGAACAGCAGCAAGGAGGCTGTTTCTTTACACTGGTGTTCACGTTCTTAGCTTGTCTCAAAAGAAGCGCTTCTCGGACCATTTCAGTTCAGTTCAGTTCAGTCGCTCAGTCCTGTCCGACTCTCCGCGACCCCATGAATCACAGCACGCCAGGCCTCCCTGTCCATCAACAACTCCTGGTTCACTCAAACTTGTGTCCACAGAGTCGGTGATGCCATCCAGCCATCTCATTCTCGGTTGTCCCCTTCTCCTCCCGCCCCCAACCTTTCCCAGCATCAGAGTCTTTTCCAGTGAGTCAACGCGTCGCATGAGGTGGCCAAAGTATTGCAGTTTCAGCTTTAGCATCAGTCCCTCCAGTGATCACCCAGGATTGATCTCCTTTAGAATGGACTGGTTGGATCTCCTTGCAGTACAAGGATTATTTACCAGCCTACTTTTACTGCTGACCTGATTCGTTAGTTCCATGTTTACTTTTTATAATGTTTTAGAACATGCTTCCTCGCTTGTTGATGGCTTCATTCACTTTAATGCTTTTCTAATGAGAAAGTCTATGGACATATTTGGCATTATTCTATAAGGTGTTACATTGAGCTGTGTTCTGGTGTTACTTGCTTTACATTTCTTATAAATTATGAGGCCTAGGCACATAGCTATAAACAAGGAAAGCCGCATGGAAAATGTTACCGTCTCCCCACCCCTTATCCTGGCTCACTGCACTTATATATGCACACATGTGCGCATAAGGATATCGTGTTCCTTGATGGATCAGCTCCATTTTATTACTGCTATTCAACAAAGAACCTTAAAGATTTCGCAGTAATACAGCTCTACAGAACTTTAATGTTACTACAATTTACTTAACATACAAGTAGCTCCTCTATTTTCGTGAAGTCCTAGGAAACACTGTTCCACATATTTAAGACTTTGTTTTTAATGTCTTGGGAATTGCTACTTTAAAATGCTTTTACTTTTAGGTATCTATTCATATTAAGATCACTAACTGAAGCCCAACCATTATTTAACTTTTCCTATTTATCCTGAGAGGTAACGTTAAACTCCACAAAGTCTGCTGTCAGTTCACCTGGATCAGAGCCTACATTTCTCCAGTTTCACGGGCGTGCACGGCTGCGCATCTCAGTTTAAGAACCTCTCGTCGCCACAAGGAGCGTCACGTTTGCTGCGGTCGGATGCTGTCTGTGCTGCAGCCCCCACAGTCCCGCCAAGGGGGTCCGGGCTGGACAGGCTCAGGGGCGGACCGCCAGCTGGCGCCAGAGAGGTCGGAGGGAGTAAACTAGGCGTGGCTTTTCTTTATTTTCTTCAATGTCATGCTATTGCCATTTGAAAAATGATGCTTGTTGTTGGTGTAAAGCCACCTGAGTCAGTTATGACGCACACGTACAGTGTAGCTATTCTTCTGGGATTCTTTAGCTATAGAGGTTATTTCAGAAGCACAAGAATAGTTCCCTGTGCTTGATCCTGGATTATCAGAAATGCAGGTTTCTCCGTATATGTTAATCTCCAACTCCGAATTCATACTGGCCACTCAAGGTGCCCTTTTGAAACTCTGTTAGAAAGCTGGGAGCTTCTGTTTACTAGTCATTTTGATCTTTCCATTTTGCTAGAATGGAAATCATATGCTATGTCTGGCTAACTTGACATCCCATATGATCCTTCAAGGTTCACCCCTGTGGCTACTGGTGGCATAATCAAATAGTATCAGTGCGGTTTTTTATGGCTAAGTAATCAATCGGTCCATCCTCTAGAGGGACCATGTGTGGTTTAAGTGTTCATCGGTCGGTGGAGACTTGTACCTGTGTCTTGACTGTTGTAAGCAGCGCCGTGCTGAATGCTGGGGTGCCTCTGTTGAGTTCAAACCGGATGGTTTTCTCGGGATCCAGGCCCAGGTGTGGGCATGTCAGATCCCAGGTATAGCCCGTCTCAATAGGTGGTTGTTTTTTTTTTTTTCCCTTTCTTCCTTGCAGGGACCTGGGGAGCCCGTCCTTTGGACTGGCTGTGGCCAGTATACATTCCCACTGACGGCCTAGGGGGTGGGTGGCCGTGCCTCCGCCCTGACCCGCGTGTATTGCTCTCGTAGACTTGTGAGGCTGGGGCCGTGGGGACTGGTGGGATTTGGCTTCTCGTTGTCGTTTTGATTGGCACCCCTGCCGTCATGAAGGATGCCGAGCTGCTTTTCCCGCACTGGAGGTGTGCAGGCTTTTTTTTCCCGTTTTCTTTCCCTCCAAGAGTGGTGTGAGGGAAAAGGCCCTGTGGCCCGCGGCTTCCTGAAAGTGGGCTGTGTTCGGATGGCCGCTGGGCCCTGCCCCCCACCGGCCTTATGAATGCAGGGTGCCAGGAAGCACCGGTGGCCCAGCTGCGGCTGCAGAAGTGTCCACAGGATGGCAGCACCTTCCCTGGCCCGCCTCGGGTGCCCCGGGCAAAGCGGTGCCTCAGGGCAGGTGGGCTTCCAGAGCTGTGCCTTCCTGGGGGTGTGCCCGAGCCAACACCCCCGGGCGCACCTCCCCGCTTCTTCCCCGTCAAGCCCCGCCCTCCAGACTCACCCCAGGCAGGGCTGCAGCAGCTGCGGAGGAGGCAGCGGGGAACCCCAGCCCCGGAGGCGGGAGGCCGTGTGAGTCCTGGAGGCCTTGACTCTGGTGCCAGGCAGAGGCAAGCGGGCGGGAAAGGCTCCCTCCCGGGCTGTCGGGCAGTGGGGACCCCACCCCGAGGATGGGCTTCGCGGCCGTCAGGGAGGTCAGAGGGACGAAAGGAGGCGTGATTTTCCTCCCCCTTCCTCGAATGTGACGCCGATGCTCCGCTGGAGCCCAGCTCCATCGGCAGTGTTGTGCCTGTGGTCAGCGTACAGCCGCCGGATTCAGGTAGGGCACTTGCACGCAGGAAAGTGGTCTAGTCTATTTATTTATTTTATGGATGGGTTTGGGACAGGGCAGGTGCTGAGCCACCAGGTAGGAGGAAGGAGGTCATTTCTGTGCAGTAATGGTCACAGTTTCTGTGTCTAGGTTAGACAAAGGAAGGAAAGAAATGTACACACGTACGTACTTTTTCACATTTTTATTTCATCCCTTTCAGAGTCCTGTGGGGTCTGGGGCTCGTGCGAACCCTTGGGCGGGGGGGCGGGGCAGAGGGGACACAGAGCCGCCAAGGATCAGATCAGCACTTCACCCGCCTCCTCCTGTGGCAGTAAAGGTATCAGGGACTGAGAAGCCCAGGACTCCAGGAGAGAAGGCCTTGCACAACCCCCAGCCCCACGCCGGGGCCAGAGCAGCTGGGCTCAGGCTCCCCGTGGTCATTTTATCCCTGCCCTTACAGTCCGCACACTGAGCCCCCCAGCCTTGACAAACCTAGCCTTTCCCGGAGAGGGTCGGACACCGGTCTCCTCACTCCCTTCCCTTCGTGTGAGATGAACCCGCTGGCCAGGTCCGTGCGGTCAGCACATCGCCGAGTTCAGGGCCGGACTGTCCCCCTAGGTTCACCCAAGGATGGACTGAGGTCAGCAGGGTCACTCTGTTTTGTGCGCGTTTCTTGGGGGGGCCTGGCTTCTGGCAGCTTGGCTCTGTGGCGTCTGGGGCGCCACCTGTACTTCTGGAATCCGCCGCAGCTCCTGGGCGCGCCCTGCAAGGTTGCACCTAATGCCCTAAGGCGGCTGTCATGAACCCTTTCTCTTTTGGAAAAGCCCTGGGTGCTCCTCCGGGGCCGTCACTTGCCTCACACCCCCGCGCCCTCAGGCTTCATTTACACGAGCCCCTGAGACGGGGTTGCCTGACAGCAGCAGGATGGAAGCAGGAGGCCGTCTCTCCTCCGGGTCGCGCAGGAGCCTGTGTGTGACGGCACACGTCGCCCCGGGCGCTGTCTCACGCCCGCGCTCCCCTCGGGTCTTTAATCCTGCGTCCAGACTCAAATCCTCCGTATCGACTCCGACGTGGTTTCTGCAGCCTTTCCTCTGCTCCCCGGCCCCTCCTGCCTCTTGGGCGCCTTCCACACCCTGGGTCCTTACTGTCGCCCTCTCACCCGAGGCTGCCTTTCGGGGCGCCCGTGGGGCTGACCTCCCGGCTCCCCGGGTCACTGTGCAGCCGTGTTATTGCGGCAGGATGTCTCATTCACGCGTGTCCTCTCGGCCGTGAGGCTGCCACAGCCAGCACTTTTGCTCTGGTCTCAACTCGTGCCTCACAGCACTCACACCTTCGCCTGGTGTTACTAAACGACTGTGACCCTGACCTGACCTTCTTGTCCTCTCTCTCCGAGCCATCTGGCTCCACGAATGGCCTTTCACATGACACGCACTGCTCACTCCCACCGGCAGTCGGGATTCCGCCGCCCCATCAGCCCCAGGCCAGCGGAGAGCCCCAGGCCCCCAAAGTCGCGGCCACTGTCTGCACCCCCCAGGCAACTGTCAGCTTCCCACCCTGGGTCAGGAGCACAGGCAGGACCCCGGGTGCCGGGTCGTCACCCACCCACCGGCCCTGGGGCGAGGCCGAGCAGGGGGCTTGCCCTTTCCCTGGTGCGGACGGGTCAGCACCGGGCCCCCTGCGAGGCGCTCGCTGGCCCCCACCCGCGTGTGTGGCTCGCAGATGTGCTGAGGCCTCTCGAGACTAGACTGCGAGCCCAGCCTGTGGCTCCCGCTGCGGTCATCTCATCTCCAGTGTGGACGGCGGGGCTGTTTCTCTTGCTTTGGGCGGACTCCAGACTGCTCGCGGGAACGGGGCGGTGTGACTTCCTCCCAGAGGTCACCTTGCTGATGCCCGCTGGCTATAGAGGCGCCCTGTGTGGGGGATGACCAGTGTCTCCTTCTCCAGAGAAACATCTCGGTGGCCTCCCAGGTCGGCAGGAAATCTCCCAGCTCTACGGCGAGGGTGATGCGGGTCTCAACCCCCGACAAGCGCACTGTGCATAACTACAGCACCCAGACCCTGAACTCCGTGGAGCTGGCCAAGAAGGAGCTGTATCGGGAGATGGCCAAGGTGAGTGACGGCGCAGGGCCCGGAGCAGCCCAGCCTGCCCACTGCAGGCGGAGTGGGGCGGTGGGAGACGCTGTGGGCTCCTTCCTCTGACCCCGTGGCTGGTGGTGAGTGGGGATCCTGGCACAGGGGGAGCGGCCGTGTTCCTACTAAATGTGAACTCTCCACCTACAGCGGGAGCTGGGGCCTGGTGCATTCCCAGCTGTGGGTGGCTGTGAATGGCCGCGGGCCCCTGGCTCTCGCAGCGCCCTGTTCCGCTTGGGCCAAGGCTTCCCTCCAGCACTGGCCACTTCAGGAGCAGCCTCTGACCCAGGGGACAGGGCCCTGGCGCCTGGCCCACTCCCGGGCACAGCACCCACCCGTCTGTGCTTGTTCACAGGAGCTGGGCCGGAGGTTCACGTACTCGCAGAAGTACCTGTCAGCCATGGTGGGGCCTCTGGACCCGGAGGAGGAGGAGAGGAGGGCCCGCAGGGAGTCCCGCCAGGCCTGGCGCACGCCCAGCGGCTTCCAGACAGCGGGTCTCCACAGCGTGGGCACGACCCGGCCCCTGGGGCTGCCGCCCACCATTGCTGCCACGGAGGTGGGTGGCAGGAGTGGGGCTCGGGTGGGGTCCGCAGGGCCTCCCCTGACCTGTGCTCCTGATGCAGGAGTGGAGGGAGAAGGCCCTGTTCGCCAACCTGCTGGAGCCGGTGCTGCAGCGGGAGAGGTGGAGCTGGGACCGGCGCCACCAGGACTTCGACCTGTACACACGGCCGCCTGCTTTCCTGGAGCTTCCGCCTGCGCCCAAGCCCAGGGCAGGTGAGGGTGGGGCCTCAGCCCAGGCGGGGCTGGCAGACCGCAGGCCTGGCTCTGGGTGGGACACCCCACTCTCAGCCATGAGAGGGCGAGGCCGGGAGGCAGGCCCAAGGTTTCCCACGCTCGGCACCGTGTTGTTTACAACTGCCTCCGGAGGCTCCCCGGGCCCTCTCAGACTCGGCCACTCACCCCTCCATGGGGAAGGGCCACGATGGCCCCTCCACATCCCCGTCACCCCCTTGTACATGAGGAGGGGCCACAAGCGTTTATAGGCTGAGAGAGAGCCAAAAACGTGCGACTTAACAGAGCCAGAGCCTTAGTTCAGGTAAAGAGCTGACTATCTGGCAACTAGGTTTGCCAGACACCCTGCACAGGAGGCTGGGTCAGAGCAACTCGGATCTCCTCTGTTCCTGCACTCCCACGGGCAGCTGGCGATGGAGCCTGTACCAGGAACGCGTGCTGACGCGCTGCGGGGGCCGGCACCCCCCAGGCTCTGGGCTGCGGAAGACCCCCACCCCTGTGAGGGGTCCCTGGCCCAGGGTCACGTGGGTGGCCCAGCCCGGGAAGGCCCGGCTCGGCTCTCTGTCCCCTCCGGGATGAGGTCCCCGAATGCACGGGCAGGCGCGTGCTCCTGTCACCTCCACGCGGTGAGAACAGCCCCACAGGGGATGGGGACAGGGAGACAACGCTGCAGGGACGGAGCGGGCCCTGGGTGGGCTCCCGTGCAGCTGGGCCCCTCCTGACGGCTCCACGCGGGAGACATAAGCTCTCCATCCTGGGCAGAGCGCCTCCTTGCCTGCGAATCACTCGCAGCTTTGGAAACGACTTCCCCATGAAGCCCCAGGCCGGACCTTTGGGAGAGAGGCTGTCACAGTTCTGAGCGCTTGCTCAGCCCCACCCGAGGCAGCGCCAGGCCTGGGTGGCTCCCGTCACCGTCGTGGGCATTGACTCCCCTTCAGGGGAGCAGGAGAGCCTGGACGCCTCAAGGCAACATGGAGGGTGAGCTTTCTGGACAAACCACCCAAGAGCCAGACAAGAGCCTGAAGCCTGCCAGGTGAGCACGCAGAACAAGGATGTCAGCAAGGAGCAGACGGGGGCCCGGACACAGGCCAGCTCGTGCCAGAGGATGCCGCTCGTGTCGGGGGGACACTGCTGTGCTCAAGGGAGACACCACTTGTGCTTGAGGGAGACACAGGCCAGCTCGTGCCATGGGGGACACTGCTTGTGCCTGAGAAGACACAGGCCAGCTCGTGCTCGGGGAAGACACAGGCCAGCTCGTGCCCGAGGGAGACACAGGCCAGCTCATGCTGGGGGGACACTGCTGTGCTCGAGGGAGATACCGCTCGTGCTCGAGGGAGACACAGGCCAGCTAGAGCCGTGGGGGACACCGCTCGTGCTCGAGGGAGACACAGGCCAGCTTGTGCTGGGGGAGACACTGCTGTGCTCGAGAGGCTGAGGAGCCCTGGGACAGTCCTGCTGCCCCAGCAGCATCACCTGAGCAGGCCCAGCACCGAGGTGCACAGCCCTCATGCCGAGGACCAAGGGCCCTGGAAGCCAGCCCCAGACGGCGGGCCTGAGGGTCAAGCTTTGTCCACTCAAGGCTGGCTCAGAGTAGACGCGTGTCTAGACTGCCCACATTCGAAGGGCAAACACACTGTGCTGAATGCTTCCTGGCGGGTGTTTTAAACACCTTTCGTTCCAAATTAAAACCAACGACATGTATGCAGTTTTCGAGCTGTATCTTGGAGAACGTGTGGCCTCACAGACGTAGCCACTGTGCTGGGACCTGTGCCCACCAGCCTCCTCTGGGCGCCCCCCGAACCAGCGAGTCTCAGCAGCTCCGTGCTCACCCCGTGTCCACTCACAGGCCGAGATCGCGTCCAGCAGCAGTGCCCACAGGTCGGGAGCCCAGAAAACGCCCGTCGGGTGAAGAGGAGAAATGGCCAATTTGTAATAAAGCACGTTCTCTACCTTCGGGCCACTGTGGGCGTGTCCGGGGCAGGTGACTGTGGGGACACGGGCCCTCTTCAGGACGTCCGGTCTAGAGGGTGGGCGCAGATGTACGCCCGCTTCTCGAGGATCTGCTGGGACACCTTCTTGACCAGTTCATCCAGGTTTTCTGGAGAATCTACGGGGGAAACAGGAGAGTGCTAAAACAGCAGAAACACTGCTGAAGCGTCTTCTCCAACGAGGCCAGCTCGCCCTGTGAAGGGACCCTGAAGGCACCAGTGCTGCGCGGGGAGGTGCCTCTGGGCTCAGGGAGAGAGCGGGGTAGGAGCCCCGGTGGTTCAGACGTCTCCCCATGGCGCACGGCAACCTCGGCGTCCGCGCCCACGGCAGCTGGAGCGCTGCTCCGTCTGTGCTCAGCAGGTGCAGGGTCCCCTGCCCCCCCAAGCCCAGCACCCACTCACGCTTGTCCAGCTGCGACAGGGTGAAGAGATTCTGGTGATAAGCTTCTGAGCAGAAGATGTTGGCCAGCAGAACCTGCCAGAACCAGCGTCCCCGAGGATGACTGCCAGGGCCTGCAGTCTGGGCCCCGCACAGCCCTCCCTGGAGCCCAACCTCCACCCGGCCGCCCAGGCGGGCACCTTGCCGAGTCAGGCGGCCGGGCTCAGAAGCCGTGGCTTTAGGTTCTAACAAGCCCTGTCCCCAGGGCGGTGACTCAACACCTCCTCAGCACGCGGGCACAGAGGGAGGACGCCTGGGCCCGGGACCCCGACTGTCACCCCCTCTCCTCTCCAGCAGGAAGGCGGAAGGCAGCAGCTGTGGGCCCTGAGCAGCACAGACCGCCCGCTGCAGCTGAGAGCGCCGGCCCCTGCCACAGTCACAACTCGGCAACGCCAACGACCTCGCCAACCTCCCCCGGCTCCAGGTCGTCTGGAGGGCACCGCACGCTCACACTGCTGGGACACGGGCCGGCAACCCCCCACCCCGCAGGCCTCAGTAAAGCGCAGTGAGAGGAAGTGCAGCACTATTGTGGGCCCGGGGGGCTCACCTCATGGTCGTGGCCCCGCAGCCCCAGGCGGATGGAGCGGCTGGCCCGAGACAGCACGGCCGTCATCCCGTACAGGTTGATGAGCACGTTGGCCACTCGCTTCAAGACCAGCTGCTCCTCCACGACGGTCTGGGAACACAGTGGGGTGGAGACGTGGCCCTGGGACCCCTGCCCCACAGTCCTCACCGGGGCCCACCTCCGTGCCTCACTCTATACCCCGGGGAGCGGGGCCTTCCCTTAGCTCCACCCAAACGTGGGCGGAGACACGTCCCAGAGCCTGGCTGAGGCCAGAGCTCCATCACTTCAGCCAGAGCAAAAACGGATCAGCTCTCAAGACTCAGGGCCACATAGGGCTGCCCCTCCTGGCCTCAGGGGGCCTCTCGCCAACTGGAAGGTGCCCCCGGCAGGGTTTCTCCACCCCTGCCTCTGGCGAGCTGAGTGGCCCACAGGGCAGGCAGCCACAGCCAGCCCTCGAAGGTGACCAGGCTGTCCTTCCAGGCTTGGTCCCCAAGGTGGACACTCGCTGGAGTGTTGGCTCACAGATGCTAGCCTGCCAGTCCCCCGCCCCAGGTACCTTGCCAAAGCGAAGCAGCAGGGCCTCCACAGAGCGGCCGAAGTAGTACACGTTTTCCTCGAGCTTGTGGGCACCGTCCTGATGGGTCAGGGGAGGGCTCAGCTCGGCGCTGCCCACTGTGGTGCCCCGGTCCTCCCACCACCGCGACGGCATGAACAGGGCCACCTGGGGTCCTGCGGCCCGGCTGGTCCTCCCCAGTGCCCAGGCCACACTTCTTCTGGGGTGGACATACTAGCGGGGTGCCAGCTCCCTGCTGCCCCACTCACCGCGAGGCTGGGGTGCACAACTCCAAGCTTCCCCGTCAGCCCCAGGTCCACAGTGCGGCCCAGGGAGTCCCGAAGTCTCTGGCCGACAGTCTCCATGATAGTGGTCACGTTGCCCCGTTTGAGCTCCCTGCAGAGAGCACAGGCCCCGTGAGCCGCGGCCCCGAGACCAGCTCCTGTTGCCCACAGCTTGAGGGCACCCGTGGTGGCTCCAGATTACGTCAGGGCCCTGGCCCTCCCCTGGCCCGCCCGTCGGGAGCAGCCAGAGGAGATGCCAGGGTGACTGAGGGTTACCTCATCGCCCCAGTTCTAAAAGCTGTGGGGGCGGACGGCAGGGTGACCTCGGGGCAAGACCCTGGTGGCTTTCCAGGCAGCCGACCCCCAACCCCTGCCCCCTCTCGCCCCGCAGCCCAGGAGTGAGCTGAGCCCCACTAGGCTGCAACCCTGTCCTGGGAAGGGGCAGTCCCCTCCTCTGACTGCTCCAGCACAGGCCTCTGCTGGGCAGGGGGCCCTGGGGGGCAGAGGGTGGATGCAGCACCTACTTGACCCTTGCAGTCAGAATGCGGCCGGCGTGCTGCAGGCCTGTCAGGGCGATGTACATGCGAAGGATCTCGTTGGTTCCCTGGGACCGACATTATCCAGGTCAGAGGCCACCCTCAGTGGCCAGCCAGGCCATGCTACTACTTGCTAACCCTCGGGAAGCAGCTGGGAGCAGGGCTGTCACAGGGGCCCGGGTGACAGGCAGGCTACTGCCCCCTGGGGGCCCTGCCCCATCCCATGACTGTAGCCCCCTGAGGGCCCTGCCCCATGCACGACCACCCTGCAGGAGTCACACCTTTCCCCTGATTCTGTCTCTCTAAGGGAGAGGCAGCTTGCCCCGGGTGGCAAAGGATGCTTGCCCCAGGGCACAGCAAGCGCTCAGCAGCCACTCCGGTCCAGGCCCGGCTCCTCTGGGAAGTAGCTGGCTGTTCCGCGGTAACGGGTGTCAACACCCACGGGGCGCTACCCCCAGCACCCTGAGTCACCTTGGGACTTCGGGAAGGCAGACTGGGGGGCGGCTTTGCCCATCGTGCATGGTGGTGCTGTGGGTCAGAGGAGCGGTGACTGGATTGAGGCCACACCGCCGGGCTGTCCCGTGGAGAGGCTCCTCCAGGAGAGGCGGCGGGGGCAGGGCGGCCTGCAGGCTGACCCGAGCCCGTCTTGGGCAGTCTGGGCTTCACGCTGCGGGCCCTGCACCCCTGCTGACCACCCCACCAGCCATGAAGGACTGACACGTCCAGGCAGGGGAAGGGCCTCGGGAGAGCAGTCCTGGGCAGCCTGTGAGCTCCCAGCAGCAGATTTCCTGGGCGTGCCCTCGGGGGGTGACCCGGGGAGGCACAGACTCCCCCGCCCTCTGCAGAGGGGCGTGCAGGCAGGTGGGAGGGGCTCGCACCGGCGGGCAGAGAGGGCTCACCTCGAAGATGAGCAGGATGCGGCTGTCGCGCAGGAGGCGCTCGTATGGGTAGTCCCTGATGTAGCCCGAGCCGCCGAGGATCTGCAGCGCCTCGCTCACGCACGTCCAGGCGCCCTCAGAGCTGAACACCTGCCGTGGACGTGGGGCGAGGTCAGCACGGGCCGGCAGGGCCGGGCAGGGAGGCCTAGGCGGAGAGCTGGGCTTCGGGACAGCGCCACCCAAGCCCGGGGGATGCCCTGCCTGTCGTCTCACGTGTGGCCCCAAACCGACTCCTCCTGCCGCCCAAGACAAAAACACTGGAGACGCTGGCATCTGCCTTGGCCAAATACTCAGGAAAAGCCATTTTGATACCGAAACACAGGAAGACCGTAAGCTAGAACAAAGCAGGCCTTCCCAAGGCGGCCCCACCGCTCTTTCCGGCAGACGTGAAGGTACACTTTTCTCCTTTCCCTGTGATCAGCGGGCAGCTGGTGACAACCTGGCACAAAGCCCATCAGGAGACCAGTGGGGCTCTGTCCCTCTGCCGCTCTGCTACCAGCAGTGTCCTGGGGTGGCTGACGTGGGTACCTCGTCAATGCCCAGGCAGTGGCTGGCTGACGGGGAGGATGGCTGGAGTGCTGTGTGCGGGTTACCTTCACCATGGCAGCCTCGATGGAGCAGTCAGGGAAGCCAGGCGCGTCCAGCATTGCCGCCGTGAGGTAGGCCATGCTTTCCATCACGTAGGCCTTCTGTGCCATCAGGGAAAACTTCTCCTGGAGTGTTAAGAATAGCCAAGACAGACCTGCTGCGTGGAGACCAGGCCCGCCAAGCTGCAGAGCGAGCCCGGGGCCAGGAATGCCGAGCCCGGGGCAAGCTCGTCTTCACCCCAAATCCCCGCCGGGAGGGCAGGCTCTCAGTGCCCATGTGGGGGACTCTGCCCACCCAGCCCTCGCCCCTCCGCACCTGAATCAGGCCGAACTCACTGAGGTTCCTGTTGAACTGTTTCCTCGTGCAGGCGTACTCGGCGGTCATTTCTGAGCAAGAATGGAGTTATCAAAAAACAATTTTCCACTGTCCTGAAATGCTTTCCTAAGTCATCACCCACACACGCTCAGACAGGAACCACGAGAGGTGGATCCCCTGAGACCAAATGCCCTGGACATCACAGCCCCACCTTCCGGAGTCTCCAGGAAGGGGTGCCTCCCCCTCTGAGTGGTGCCTGGTGTGGGGGATGGAGGGGCGGCAGGGGCCGGGGTCAGACACGTGGGGACGTGGCCACGTGGCCTCCCCGCCCTCAACAACTGACCTCGGGGTACCAGGCTGGGGCACCACACAGGGGCACACACCAGGAGGGCGGCCCGCGGCCCGTGTGTGCTTCAGGGTCCAAGGCTGGCCCTGAAGGCGCCGAGCACCCACAGCCTCCCCTCTGACTGCTCCCCAGACACCACTTGCCCCCACGACGGGCTCCCACACTCCCGGGATCCCAGGGGCTCCATGGCCTCTGAGCATGAGAGCGAAGCTCTTGCCCCAAGAAGCTTTCCAGACAAGGCCACAGAGTCCAGACGCGCTCAGGGCCGTGGCAGCAGCTCAGCTCAGGGAACCCAGCCCCACAGACCCGCCTCTGTGCAACCTTCCCTCCAGATCAAGCTGGGATCCCAGGCTTGAATGGGACCAGCTATCAGGGGCCGGCTCAGCACCAGCCCGTCCTGCTGCCCGGGGACACAGGGAGCACCGGGCTGGGGCGGCGGGGGCCAGGTGCCCCCACTCACCTACCGATCAGCTTCTTGAGCATCCCGGCCACCGTGCTGCCCATGCTGAAGCGCCCACTGTTGAGGATGTTCATGGCCACCTGCAGGGAGAGGGGCTCAGCACGGGTTCCCATGAGGGCCTGCCTGGGGAAGCCCTAGGGCCCCGGGGGCGCAAAGCACGATAGCGCTCGTCCACTTTGGCCAGAGGCTTTCTTGAAGACCACAGAAGTGCTCGGAGGAGTTAAGTGCCCTGGGCTGGGGAGCACAGTCCCCACCCCTCAAGATGCTCACAGACGTCCATGCAGTCAGCCCAGAAAGGAAGGGGATACCCTCTGTGCCTCGGGGTAAGGGAGCCGGGGCTGAGATGAGCTGGGTGTCTGCCACCAGCGCCTCACTTTCCCGGCATGCCTCAGCGTCAGGGCCCCTTTAAGGGGTGAAGAGCCTGAGGTTCCGAGTGGTGAGCCCCTGGTGGTGCCAGCCCCTGCCTGGTGTGCACGGGGCTGCCCTTCCAGCATGGACATGATCCCCGCCTCCAGTTCCCATGGTGACCTCTGTCCTCTTCTGACCCCAACTCCCGACCTACAGCGGGGGGCAAGCAGACACTGCTACCCAAGCGCCAGATGCCGGGTCTGGGGAGGCGCCCCCTGCAGACCCCAAGGGGCACAGACACCGCAGCCCCCGGGCAGCAGGCGGCCCGTGGTGGGCTGGGGACTCAAGGGGAGCACAGTCCAGTGCGGGGGCGGGAGGTGGGGAGGAGGGGCGCCCAGACACACGGTGGACGCCGGCAGGAAGCCCCGAGAGGGCTTGGGGCCTGCCCCTCTCTCAAGCCCCTGAGCCCCGGGCGAGGCCTGGAGGAGGGGCGGTGTCTCGGGGCGGCGGTGCGTGACGCGGCTTTGTGCAGGCTGCTCACCTAGGTGACTCGGGTTAAGCAAAGGCGCCTCTGAGTTTGAATGTATGACGAGCTGCTCAATAAGCTGAGTGGAGACTCTTTCAACACAGATCCTATCGGGCTGGGGAGACGGGAAGCATCTGCTCCGGTCACTGGGCGACAGACTGGGTGTCTGACAGGTGAATCCACGGCAGCTGGCCGTGGGGCAGGCAGCTCGGTAAGTCCCAGTGCAGAGTGACACGCAGGCGCTGGGCCCCTGAGCCCCGACGTCAGACCTCCTGTGTCTCAGGATGCGGGACTACTCCCCATCTGGGGTCCTGGAACCTTCCCACTGGGCTCCTGGAGGCCAGTTCATGGTCGTGAAAAAGCTCCCCTCACGGCCCCTTCGCAGTTCATTCTGAGCTTCACTTACGACAACAGGAGGGGAAGGCTGGATGCCACCTCACCTCCTGGGGGATGATGGAAGCCTGGCAGGCTCGCCCGACCTGAAGGGGCTCCTGTGCTCAGGCGTCCCTCCCTCCTGACCCGGATCCTGCCACCTCGTCACCTTCCCACCACGGGGCCGGCTCGCCTACAGCTCTGCTCCAGATCCCAGACACACTGTCCCTGTGGCACCCCACTCCACCAGCTGGCCGCCTCTGCTCCCCCAGGAACCTCCTCCTTGACTGCATACCACCCTCTGCTCCCCAGGCCTGTGGTCATCCCACCCTCCATCTCTGGAATCACCCCCAGCGTTTCGCGCTTTTCAGTGCTGACTGGTGGAAAACCCTACTCATCACAAAGCAGCGCTTTAGAAATCTATTTCCTTTCGCGTGTTAAAACCATCACTTTTCACCTAGCACAATGGAAAAGAAATTCTTTAAATGCTGCGCTGAGAAGGACTGGGCAAAGACCTCATAGACAGCTCAACTGTCCTGCAGGCAACGTGGCAACACAGACCAAGAACTTAAAATGTTCAGGCCCTCCGACCCGGGAACTCAGCATTAAACTCAGGAGATAATGGGACAAGTGTGCGAGACACACAAGGTCACAGCGCGGTGCCAAGCAGGGAGGGCGAGAAACTGCTAACTGCGCGATCCTGGGGACCCGGGACGGTGACTGATAGCACATGGGGCAACACGGTGCAGCTCTCAGCCTCAGGAAACCACACTCCCCAGTGTGTGAAGACCACAAGGCCTTGCTGGTGAGAGAAATGCCGCTATCACCTCTTACACGCGCACAAGTATTTCAGCGCTGTAAGCTCAACAATGTCAGCACTGGACAGCATCTCCAGGGATGGACTTCAGGGAGCCTGGGGCCCCTCCCCGTGTGACAGCCGCACAGGACGCCCCCCTGCACCCACCACTCCCGCACTCTGCTCCGCTCCGGGGCCTGGCTAACTCCCTCAGGTGGGTCTCTTAATGTCTGTAAGGCCAGGGAAGCCCTGCTTTGACGCCTATGCACAGCCCAGGTGGGGATGCTTGAAGCACTTTACCCCAGGCCAGATTTAAGATTTAAAACAGGCCAAGCATACGAGCTGGCAAGATGTGGCAGACCTGGGCCCCTCAGATGCACGCGCTGCTGGTGGGAATGTCAGACAGGGCCACCACCGTGGAGGAGCCTGGCGGGCCCTCAGAACGCTCAGCGCACAGCCCTGCGCTCCTTCAGCCGTGCCCCAGCAGGACAGCAAGCAGAGTTCCCACACAAACACGCACGTGGGCATTTACAGCAGCGTGACTCAAACGGCCCAAAAACGAACCCACCCAGGCATCCCTCAGCTGGCGACAGGTGAACACGACGTGATCTGTCCACCCGACACCTCTGCACCTCGGCTACAGAGTGGGAGAGAAGCCCTACCCGGATCGCATCGCAACGAAACATCCCAGCCGGCAGGTCCACAGAAGCAGACACTAGAGCAGTGCCGGCCGGGCTGGCGGGGGAGGGGAAGGCGTGGCGCTGCCTTCTGGGGTGACGGCAACGTTCTGAAGTCAGACACGGAGGGGGCACAGAGCCCAGTGCCTGTACTGAAAACCACCACAGCATGTGTGCAGAAGGGGGCAAATTCTGCCACATGAATTACCTGTCCATGAAAAATGATACAATCTAACTCCAATAAAAAAAGAATCAGGGCGGGCACTCGGGACCCTGTGCTGTGCACCCTACGCTCCATGGGCTGCCCTCCCAGAACTGCAGGCAGGAACCCAGGCCCGCTCCAGACAGATGAGGCCTCCAGCCGGGCAGGGGGCACCTGGAACCCAGTTCTCTCAGCTCTGTGGGCACTCAGCATGAGCCTCCCTGCCCGGGCAGCAGGAGTGGCCCGGGACCGCACAGCACCCACTGGGATGGCGGGCAACGCACCTTAAAGCCGCCTCCGACTTCTCCGAGGACGTTCTCCACGGGCACCCTGGTGTTCTCAAAGTGGACCTCGCAGGCTGGAACACACCACGGCCAGGAGCTCAGCTGAGGGGCCCCGGGCGCTCAGCCCCCAATCCGCACACAGGCCATGCAGCTTGCTTGCTCGTTCAGACCGCCCGTGGCCTGAGCTGAGGCAGCTGAGAGGCTGAGTCCCTCGGCCTCTGAGGGACCTGTGAGGACCGTGTGGCAGCTCTGGCCAGGCCGAGGGCCACGTCCAGGATGCTGACTTCAAGTGAACTGAGCACGCACTGGGCTGCAGGCGGGCCTGGGCAGGGAGGAGGGGAGCAGAGGAGGGGGCCCAGGGGCAGGATGGGGTCTGTGGTTCCAAGTCCCGTGACCAGGACCCCTCCGGCATGGCCTCCCCCATGGCTGGGCGTCCCAAGCAGGCAGCAGGACCCTCACCCGGGAGTCTCGCCGCCCCAATCTCTCTCACAGTTCCTCTCACACACTGTCTCCCGCGCGCGCACGCATGCACCACGCATGCCATCTCTTGCGTGTGCATAGTACCACTCACTCTCAGAGCCTCGGATGCCCATCTTGTCCTCGGGTTTCCCGTTGGTGACGCCACCAAAGTCTCTCTCTACTATGAATGCTGTGATCTTGTCCTTCACTGAGCCGTCGGAATCAACAACCTCTGTTTTTGCAAACACAGTGAAGACGTTGGCCAGTCCTCCGTTGGTGATCCAGACCTGAGGAAAGAAAGCAGAAGGACTCCAGAGAAAGCAAACGGCTCCAGGCCACCTGTTGGCGTCGGCCGCCCGTCACAGCTCAAGACAGCAGAGCGAGGCTTTCCCCGGAGGGGCCTATGTGTCCAGGTTTCTGTGTGAGTGTGTGCAGTGTATGGTGTGTGTGTGGCAGTTCTGGCTCTAGCACAGGACACCTTGGGGTGGAAGGGAAGTAGAAGGAGAGGGTGGGGAAGGCAAGAGACTCCTTGACAAACGGCTTTGTGAGGAACTTACTTGGATTTTGATTCAAGCAACTTGTTTGGGGAGAAAAAAAACCCGAACAGGCTTGAGACAGAACAGTACGGGCGCTGAGGAGATGGTAAGCAGTCCTTCTGCTCAGCTGCCTCAGTCCTGTCTGACTCTGTGTGACCCCAGGGAGTGAGGCCCTCAGGCTCCTCTGTCCATGGGATTCTCCAGGCAACCAAAGTGGAGTGGAGTGCCTTGCCCTTCTCCAGGGGATCTTCCCCTACCAGGGACTGAATGCGTGTGTCCTGTGGCTCCTGCACTGTAGGCAGGCTCTTTTCCACGAGCCACCGGGGAAGCCCAGAAGCCATCATCACGTGTTCCGTGTCCAGCGGTGCTGTGACCACCCTGCAGAGCCGCACCAAGCCCGCCCGGCCACGACCCAGAGCTGCAGCATGACAGAGGAGGCAATGAAGGTAGGAGGCGGCTGTGGACGTTCCCAGCAGTACACGTGTGTGTGTGCTTCAAACTCCATGTAACAGAAAAGAGTGAAAAACAGACACGCGTGCAGCTCAGTGTGATGGCTGGCACTCCAGAAGCCTGCAGACTGAGGCCAGGACTCCTGGCACGCATCCTGCCACGAGGCAGACAGGACAGGGGTGGGTCACAGAACCTCTCGAGCTTACTTCTTCCAACAAAGGAAGATGGTCAAGGGGTGATGCGTCCACCCTGATGACCCCTGGAGCATGGGAAAGTGGCCAGTGAGTGCGCTGAAGGTCTGGACGGAGACACTGACACGGCCACGGAGGCCACACGGCCGTACCTTGGAGCCGTTGAGGACGTAGTGCCTCTTATCTGCACTTAGCGTGGCCCTGGTCCGGATGGAGGCGGCATCGCTCCCGCTGTGGGGACAGACACAGATGGTTGGGAACAGACAAGCGTCCTCAGGGCCCCCACAGGAAGTTTCAGAGTGGAACAGAGGAGCTGATAAGCTCTTAAAGGGCCAGGTAATAAATGCATTCAGCTTTGCAGGCTCAGACGACGTGTACAAATGCAGGTACGTTCCAATAAAAGTTCATTTACAAAAACAGGTGGCAAGGTGGGTTTGGCCAATCCCACTTTATCAACTTGGCTGAAACTGTGTCCATGAGGACATCTGGGAGGCTGAAACAGAGAGAGGCAGGCTGCCCAGAGCTGGCAGCCCCAGAAAATAAATGGGGAGCTGCTGTGGGGTCAGGGAGCACCCGCGTGGAGCCAAGCTCTGAGATTGGCCTGCTGTCGGAAGCCCTGAGTCCACAGCAGCTGAGACTCTAGGCTGACGACTCCACCTCGCTGAACCTCAGCCCACGGCCTGGGGAGCGGGGACAACACCACCCGCCCTGCACAGTCCGAAAGTCGCTGTGACTGTGACGCCTGGATGCTTCTTTTATATAAGGAGGGTGGTTTAGTCACTAAGTCGTGTCCGACTCTATTGGGACCCCATGGACTGTAGTCCCCAGGCTCCTCTGTCCATGGGATTTTCCAGGCAAGAACACTGGAGTTGGTTGCCATTTCCTTCTCCAGGGGATCTTTCCGACCCAGGGATCGAACTTGGGGCTCCTTCATTCACAAGTGGGCTCTTTAGTTAGCAACTGAGCCTCCAGGAAAGCCTGTAAGGAGGGTTGCAAAGCATAAAACAGTTACAGAACAGGTGCTGACGGGCCTGTTCTTGTCTGTAAGGATCACCAGGGAGGAGAAGACGAGAGCAGGAAGCGGACAGGAAGAGAGGCTGCGGGGGGCGCGGGGCTGACCTGGCCGGCTCCGTCAGGCAGAAGGCGGCCACGTGCTCCCCGGACGCCAGCCTGGGCAGGTACCTGGCCTTCTGCTCGTTGCTGCCGGCCAAGATGATGCCCTGCAACACACACAGCTTATTTAGTGGTGGCGAGAGGAGCAGGAGCCACGTGCTCACAGAACACGCTTCCTTCACACGAGGGGGCCACCCAGAGCTGGCAGCCCCAGAAAATAAATGGGGAGCTGCTGGGGGGTCAGGGAACCCCCACACGGGGACAGGCTGGGCAGCCCGCCACAGCTTCGGGGCAGGACTCGGGTTCCCCGGCAGCTTCTCCACTGCCCAGCTGGGTGGCCGAAGCCACGGCCAAGCCTGGGGGCGCTCTGCCCCCTCGGTTCCTACACCGAGTGAAACCACCCAAGGACTGAGCTGTGGGCCGGGGAGCCTGCCCTGAGATGCTTAAGTCCAGTGGAGGATGGGCTCCCAGAGCAGTGAGGACATGCGCAGGCCCCGAGGGAGCAAACCAGGGTGGTAGGGTCACTTCCCGCCCACAGTGCAGGCAGGCCCTCAAGGAGGCGGTGGCCTCTGACAGGGCCTGGAAGGACGGGGCAGGGCAATGGGGAGGAGGCGGTTTCCAAAGGAGCCAGCTGCCCATCCGCCCACACGCCCCACTAACCCACACCCTGACCTTGAGGCCGATGGCCTGGTGAGCTGCCAGGGTCACAGCGATGGAGGCGTCCAGGCCGATGACCTCCCCCAGCCGTGCGTACATGGTGTTGGAGAGGCCCAGGCCACCTAGGGCGGGAACAGAACAGCCTCGCTTATGCTCCAGCCCCAGATTCCTCCCAGAAAAGGCTCCGTAAATACAGCCTGCTCACCGTTTTATGAGGAACACAACACAGACCTACAAAGAAAACAAAGTACCCGTTAACTCGTCACTCGGTGCGTTTCTGTCTGCATCCTTTCGGGCCTTTTCTAGCTTTGTAATAAGCACATGCAGACGCGCACTGTAAGATAAAAACAAAGTCCTCACACACATAAAGCAGTGAACACCTGTCACAGATCCCGGGTTCGGTGGACGTGAACTGTATTCCGCATCCACCCCCAGGACCTCTCGGCATCTGGACAGGTCTTTGCACCTGCGGGTGCTGCTGTGGGGGCTGGTGTGCTGCAGGGGTGCCCCGGGCCCCGCAGGGTGCTGAGATGCATCCGTGGCCTCTGCCCACAAGATGCCCATCGTTCCCCCTTCCCCACAGGTCTGACAATAAAATATGTCTCCCAATGTTGCCAGACGTCCCCTGGGGGGCAAATCACTGTTTTAGGAGCAAAGCACAAGCACAGTAAACAAAGCCCACTGAACCTGTGCATCCTGCATTTCATCTTCACCTTCCAGAGGCAGTGGGGTGGCCACAAGTGCACCTGGCAAACCAACCAAGGGGTGGAGCGGACTCTGGGCCCCCACACGGCCCCAGTGCAGGGGTGCCTTCAGGATGCCCTCTCCTCCGCAGCACAGGGATGGCCAGGCCCCCGCAGGGGCACAGTGTCCCCCAGGCTCAGGGGCCCAGGGAAGCCAGCACCCTGCCGCAGCCCCAGCCCACCTGTCAATCAAGACACTTTGTTCCTACTTGTTTCATATACCAATGTCCATTTTGCTTCTTTAAGAACAAAGCATGACACTTTTCTTCAAGAAAGTGAAAGTCGCTCAGTCGTGTCCAACTCTTTGCAACCCCATGGACTATATACAGTCCATGGAATTCTCCAGGCCAGAATACTGGAGTGGGTGGCCTTTCCCTTCTTCAGGGGATCTTCCCAACCCCGGGATTGAACCCAGGTCTCCCACACTGTGGGTGAATTCTTTACCAGCTGAACCACAAGGGAAGCCCAAGAATACTGGAGCGGGTAGCCTATCCCTTCTCCAGCGGATCTCCCCAACCCAAGAATCGAACCCAGGTCTCTCGCATTGCAGGTGGACTCTTTACCAGCTGAGCTATGAGGGAAGCCCAAGAATACTGGAGCGGGTAGCCTATCCCTTCTTCAGGGGATCTTCCCAACCCCGGGATTGAACCCAGGTCTCCCACATTGCGGGTGAATTCTTTACCAGCTGAACCACAAGGGAAGCCCAAGAATACTGGAGCGGGTAGCCTATCCCTTCTCCAGCGGATCTCCCCAACCCAGGAATCGAACCCAGGTCTCTCGCATTGCAGGTGGACTCTTTACCAGCTGAGCTATGAGGGAAGCCTTCTTCAAGAAAGCATCAGTGAAATCATGGGCGGGGGACAAAGAGTGGGGACAGGTGGCAGGTGGGTGAGACCGCTGCGGGGCTCAAGGGCAGGAAGGAGAACTGGGCGCAGAAGTTTCCAACCAGACTTCAGAATGCTTCAGACTGGGAAAATTTCTGAAAACTGTTTTCGGCATGAACATCAGGCTGTAGTTGCCTTAATTTCCCAAGGAAGAGTTAAAAAGAAAGAGTTCCAAATGTGACCATTTTATCATCTCATGAAAGACCATTTCACACTCAAGAGGACCTCATGAAACAGAGTAAGGGATGGAGCTGTGCAGTCATACACACACTCACACGTGTGCCGGCATAAAACACAGAGACAAAAAGGCGTATTCAAGTTTCATAGAAGCTCGTGTGGAGGAAACAACTGCTCTCCGGAATCAGGAAGGGCCTCCTTTAAGACCTTGGGGGGCAGCAGACACCGCCAACAGGCTGGCTGCGTCTGGCATTCCTCCACACACGCCCTTTCCGCAGCTGACGACAGGCCAAGCACTGCACTTGGGCTGAGTCTCCGGCCTGTTCTAATGCTGGACGCGGCCCCCGCCTTGCGGCAGACACTTCCCCAAGGCCTGGGAGCTGCCGACAAAGGACCCCGCCGGGCCTGGAGGCCCGGGGAGAGTGCAGGGCCCTGACCCTGCAGGCTGCAGGCAAGTCCGAGGCCCGCGCCGCGTCCCGCCACCAGCGGAGCAGCTGCAGAGATGATGTCATGTTTCCTCCATAGACCATAACTTCTTTTGTCAATTTGGAAATGTGGGAGGAGGTACTTAATGGGAGACAAGTAGGAGATATCCTCCAACAGCTTAAAACATGGTGACAGGCAGACATACAAACGGAGACTCCCCCTGATGAAAAGGTGCCTCCAAATGTGCTGCCGCTGCTGTGTCACTTCAGTCGTGTCCGACTCCGTGTGACCCCATAGACGGAAGCCCACCAGGCTCCCCCGTCCCCGGGATTCTCCAGGCAAGAGCACTGGAGTGGGTTGCCATTTCCTTCTCCAATGTGTGAAAGTGAAGTCGCTCAGTCGTGTCCGACCCTTAGCGACCCCATGGACTGCAGCCTACCAGGCTCCTCCATCCGTGGGATTCTCCAGGCAAGAGCACTGGAGTGGCGTGCCACTGCCTTCTCCGATATAGTCACACTAGTCTGTCCTAAAATCACAAGCTCTCAGACTGGAGCCGCTCCAGCCGGGTCCCAGCAGCACCAAGGTGCAACGAGTTCTATAGGCACAAGGGTCCCACCCTGGGCTGCGAGGTGGGGGGTGTGTGGGGGAGTCGACTGCACTTTCACCCTGGAGCTAAACCAGTGTCTGGGCCTCGCTGTGCAAACTGAATCCGGCGTGGACACTGCACTCACAGCCATGGATGTGCCCAGCTCTCAGCACCAGCGGCTCTCCGACCTAAACCCCTGACCCCGAGCTGACCCAGCCAGGGCTCGGGGGAGGGCTCAGAGAGCGGGGAGGCTGGGGGTGGGGGTGGCATGCTTGCAGGAAAGGATCCTGAGTGCACACCGGGCGGTGTGTGGGTCAGTGCCAACAAGGCACCATGTTCTGTCCCTCTGAAACGTTCAGATGCAGAGCACTGACGGCCTGGGGCACTCCTTCGCCAGAGACACTGCGCTGCCACTGGCCTGCTTGCCCAGGGGGGGAGACCCGCCCCTCCTGCCCCATGGAGCTCAGAGAACAGACACCGGGCAGGTCTTGCCCCGACCTCCCACCCCGCCATGGGGGAAAGCACAGAACTCACTAGCTTTTCCTGCCAAAGAGCCCCTTCACCAGACCACACACTCACCAGCCAGCCCCCGAATTTAGCCCACAAAGGGCAGTTTGATTAATTTCAGCATTTTTGCATCCTGACCTTGGACTTCATGCGCCTTCAAAGGCCGCCTTTCCAGAACCGTTCCAGGGACAATTACAGAGGCTCGGCTGAGAGCTGAGCCAGCTGGGCGGCGGTTAACTTTACTCACCATACTCTTCTGGGACTTGCATTCCAAAAAGCCCCAGGGACTTCAGTTTCTCTAAAGTTTCATCTGGGATTTTTCCCTCCTGGTCAATTTTTCGAGAGTCCACTGCCAAGAGGAAATATTTTGATTAAATAACATATAACCTACGTTTATACAAACAGAAGTAAACAGAACAACTGTATTTCGCGTATGTTAATATTGTATATTACAACACCAGCGACAGAAACTTCAAACCGGAAGCTGTCTAGCCAAGGTCACTGCTGTTTGATTGCACCTCACTAGCCTAGCAAGAACTGCACTTCAAAGGGCTTCCAATGTGCACAGTGATTCCCTGCACAAAACCGCAGCAAACTAAAATTTACAAGACCTAAACTTTCCTGCCTAAAAAGAATTCAGAGTAATGCTAGTAAAGATGGTCCAAGAACTTGGAAAAAGAATGGAGGCACGCATGGAGAAAATACAGGAAATGTTTAAGGACCTAGAAAAACTAAAGGACAAATAAACACTGATGAACAAACCAAACACTGAAATGAAAAAGACACCACACGGAATAAACAAACAGGATAACTGAGGCAGAACGAACAGGCGGGCGGGAAGATAGGCCAGAAGGGAGTAGCAGAAAAAAAAACGAAGGGAGTGGCAGGATACATTTAAAGTGACAAAAGCAAAAAAACCTACAACCAAGATTACGGTTCCCAGCAAGGCTCCCATTCAGATTTGACAGAGAAATCAAAAGCTTTACAGACAAGCAAGATATAGGAGAATTCAGCACCACCAAACCAGCCTTATGACGAATGCTAAAGGGAACTTCTCTCCAGGAAACAAGAAAAACACCCACAAAAACAAATCCAAAACAATAAAGAAAATGGTAATAGGAACATAAAGACGGATGATTACGTTGAATGTAAAGGAATTAAATGCTCTGACCAAAAGACACAGACTGCCTGAATGGATTAACCAAGACCCGATATACGCTGTCTACAAGAGACTCACCTCACACCGAGGGGCACACACAGACTTTCAAAGTAAGGACTGAAGAAGGCATTCCACGCAAACAGAAATCAAAGGAAAGCTGCAGGGGCAGTAATCACACCGGATAAAACAAATTTCAGAATAAAGACGCGGCAGGAGACAAGGAAGGACACGGCACGACGACCAAGGGCTCCATCCGAGAAGATGCAACAATTACACATGTTTATACAGCCAGCAAGGAAGCGCCTCAATACAGAAGGCAGATGCTAACAGCCCTCAGAGGGCAAATCAGCAGCAACGCACTATTCCTGGGGGACTGTAGGTGTTTAGGAGTATTTTATCACTTACTGGCTGTGACAGCCTCAGCTGTCGCGCACAGGCTCAGTAGCTGCCGGGCACTTAGCTGCTCTGTGGCACGTGGGATCTTAGTTCCCAAAACAGGGATGGAACCCGCGTCCCCTGCACTGGAAGATGGATTCTTAACCACTGGACCACTAGGGAAGTCCCCAGTGAGGGACCTTCGCACCCCACTTCTACCAATGAACAGATCATCCAACAGAACACGAATAAGAAAACACAAACATTAAATGACACGTTGGGCCAGGCAGACGTAATTGATATTTAATGTCAATAAACTGGAAGGAATTTTGGAGGAATGTCCTTCCCACGGCAGCAGAGTACATCCTCTTCTCGAGTGCATCCGGAACACTGGCCAGCATGGAGCTCACCTGGCGTCACAGACGGAGCCTCCGTGCGTCTTCTGGAGGCCTACACCATGGTCAGGGGTTTGTGCCACGACTTCTGTGACCCAGAACCTAGACCGTCCCTGGAACTGACTGAGCCGCGCAGCAACTGCTGCCATGCGCCCCCAGCCCTTACTGGCCAGTTCCCTGACCCCATCTCAGGTAAAGACACCTACTCTGACCAGCCACCGAATGCCACCCTTCCAGCAGGAATTTTCTTTGTCCTGAGACGATGAACACTGGCTGCTAACCCAGACGTGCATCGGCTCTCCCTTGAGCCAGCCCACTGCTCTAACAGCGTCTCTCACGCTAATAAACTCTGTTCTTCTGTCAGTGTGCCTCGTGTCTGGAAATTCTTTTCCAGTTTGTGCACAAACACGACATTTGTTTGTGCCCCATTTGTCTCCTGGGGCTTCTCCCTCCTACTCTCTCATTTCTTTTTCCTCAAACCTTCTGCTAACGGGCGAGTGGCTGTGGAAGCAACTGAGAAACTCTGGTCAGAGTTACTCTGCTGGGCCCAGTAGCTGCCACCCAAACGAGGGAGGTTCTCCTCTCTTCTTCCTTACTTAATTAGGGTGAGGACCGTGCTGTGTGCAGTGCTTGGCTGCTCAGTCATGTCCAACTCTGTGCGTCCCCACGGGCTGTAGCCCACCAGGCTCCTCTGTCTGTGGGCATTCTCCAGGCAAGAACACTAGAGCGGGTGGCCATGCCCTCCCACAGGGAACCTTCCCGACCCAGGGGCTGAGCCCAGGTCTCCCTCACGGTAGGCGGATTCTTTACCGACTGAGTATGTGGGCATGAGTCCAGCGCTCAGAAGCCATCAGGACGCCTGTTACTTGAAGACTCGACTCGAATGACAGGATGAGGGGGTCACAGAACAGACCAGGCTATTAGACCACAGGCCCCAGCAAGACAGCACGGCCAGGCACAGAATACCGAGCCTGCTCTTCATGGCTGCCACCTTACCAGCAGGACTACAAGGTGGATTCCTCAGCCTTTTTCTCTCATACTTTCACTTTTCCCTCTTCGGTCTGGATTCATTTCCTGGAAGCTTAGGAGCTGCCTCTGAGGCATCCCAAAGAGGGCCTTCCACATTTCAGGCAATCACCAAATCGTGAGCCACCCAGCCGGTTCTGGGAACCTCTTTCCTGTCTTTCCTGGCCAAGCTGCACGGTGCCTTGCCAGCCGGTTCGTGTCTCAGCCACGAGCTCGGGGGTCACCTCTCACTGTTGGGACACCCGGCCGTGTGTGCCGCCAGCCACGTGGTGCCTCAGTCAGACAGAGGGCTCACAGGACAGAGGGCCTGTCTGTGGCTGGTGACTCAGTACCCCCTTCTCGGGCTCTGGCATGCCTCGGGAACCTCCCTCAGACTCATCCCCTCGGCCATTTCTCAAGAACTAGAAAAACTTTGGACCTGCAAACCTGGAAAAGAAAAGGCTCCCTTTCTTTTGCACTGACTGAGGGACAGCCTCTTGCTGGCACACTAAAGGATAACACAGTCCTCCAACTTGACCTCTACTGTTGGAGACAAGGAAATGACTCAGAGGCCCCTGACGTTCACGACTTCACAGCCCTCGGTCAGAGCCCGGATCTGAGGGACTCACGGCGCAGGTGCCTTTCTGTCACCACTCCATCCCCTCGACCCCTCCCCGCTATATCCCCTCCACCAGATCTTCTAAAAAAACTCTCGTGTTTTAAAGAATCCTCTTCCATCAGTGTGGGGGGTGGTGGTGAGGGATTCAGTGTTTCCCAACTCCTTCAAGTTCCCTCAGTCCTTCAGAACCTTTGGATCAAACTGAGACCCACCCCTCCCAAGAGGGACAATCTGTGCTGGGATAACATCTTATCAGTCAGCCTGCCCCTGCTCTTAGGGCCAGGGTGAGCATTCTCTAGATCACTCGCTTTAAATTTTAGCTACAAGACCATGATCACAGAGGGAAAAAAGGCAGTATGGCTGTGATCTTCTTCAGACTCTGGAGAAAACTGCTTGAAATGAAATCTTGTTGAAATCGCAAAACCGGTTCTTTCTGCATATGCAATTAGAAAAAAGCTAGCATGTTGAAATACTTTAAGCTCTGACCTGAGAAAACAGAAACCCGCCTAGGAAAAACCCTGAAGTTAACTCTTCTCAGTCCTCGAGATATACAGTGTGCTTTGCCTAAGACTTCAGCCTTGGGCAAACTAGGAGAACTTCAAGTTAAGAAAAAAGGTGGTGTGGGGGCAAAGAGACGAGATCTCTGTCTGGATTAATGTGTGTCTTTGGTTAATATCGCTGAAGTTAACTTGTAAATGAGCTCAAATTTAACTGATCTAAGGAAAAGAAAGTGCTTACAAATCAAACAATTCTAAATGAAGTTCAGGTTCACGTGAACTGGGAGATACTCAATATTAAACTAATACTTGGTATTAATGTTTATCTAAATATTTCAGATGTATCTTAATTATCAGCGTTAGGTGTAATACTTTTATTGTGCCTAGGTTAAATATAAACTAAATAAGATCTTATTATATCTGTTGTAAATTTTTCAACAAGGAAAGTCACTTGATGTGAAGAGAAGTCTCAGGAAAGAACATGCAAATGAGTTGAGAGCTTTGGGTGATTTCTGTCTGCCAATGGTTCATGGTTACTTAAGGAAAGCAGAATGTGTCTTTTTAATTTAAAAGGCTTTAAGAAATGGAGTGACATTTTATTAAAGGAAAAGGAATTAAGTCTGACTTCAGTTCAGTCGCTCAGTCGTGTCTGACTCTCTGCGACCCCATGGACTGCAGCACGCCAGGCCTCCGTGTCCATCACCAACTCCCGGAGTTCACTCAAACTCATGTCCATCAAGTCGGTGATGCCATCCAGCCATCTCATCCTCTGCCGTCCCCTTCTCCCGCCTTCAATCTTTCCCTACAGGTGGCTGTTTCAGAACAGGCAAATAAACTGATGAATATGGAAAGTGAAAAAGGCGTGTAGAAAGTGGACCCCAAGAAAAGTAGGGTGCATGGTACAAGTTATCTTGAGACATTGAACTGCCTTGGAAATCTTTTATTGCTATTTTGACAAAGTGAATAGCTATTATTTCACGATGAATATGAGCCCATACCAGACTGGAACTTTCTCTGTTAAGAGAACAAAGTTTTCTTGGAATGCAGCTTTTGATCACAGACTATGAATTTCTTTGCCTTTAAATGATTTGTATTTACCTTTAAAACCTTTTGTTACTTTGGTAAAATACTATTTCACAATGATCTATGAAGATTATGGTACATTTAGGAAAAGCTCATTCTGCTTTTAAAAAATTTAATCCCTTATTGTCAGACTGTTGCTATCCTGATGTCTTTAAAACACAACAGTCTACTCCTAAACCAGCTAATTTAAAATGAATAAACAATGACTGTAAATCAAACAGTCAGGGCTATGGGAAATCCAAGACAGCACTTGGCCTTTTCTGGTTCCCTGACAAACTCATTTTTTTTTTTTTTTTAAATGGGATAAAGCCTTCCTTAGTTGCAGGGTTAATGCCCTTACAATGAAAAAAGAAAAAGGTTAAAAATGTGAATTCTGCTTACAGTATACTTTCTACAACCTCCAGTGCTCAAGGCACTTGACTGGACAAATCATTCAAGCCTTAACAGAAACTTCACAAATTTCTTAAAACCATCAATGTCACTATCATCTTCAACCATTAGGCAAGGACAACAGAACAGATTAGTTACGTGGGATGATTATAATTCTCATGAATTTTTGTCTGACATGTTGTTGTTCAGTCGCTCAGTCGTGTCCGACTCTTTGCGACCCCATGAATCACAGCACGCCAGGCCTCCCTGTCCATCACCAACTCCCGGAGTTCACTCAAACTCATGTTCACAGAGTCGGTGATGCCATCCAGCCATCTCACTCTCTGTCGTCCCCGTCTCCTCCCACCTTCAATCTTTCCCAGCATCAGGTTCTTTTCCAGTGAGTCAGTACTTCCCATCAGGTGGTCAAAGCATTGGAGTTTCAGCTTCAACATCAGTCCTTTCGAAGAATATTCAGGACTGATTTCCTTTAGGATGGACTGGTTGAATCTCCCTGCAGTCCAAGGGACTCTCAAGAGTTTTCCCCAACACCACAGTTCAAAAGCATCAATTCTTCAGCGCTCAGCTTCCTTCACAGTCTAACTCTCACATCCATGCATGACCACTGGAAAAACCATAGCCTTGACTAGACGGACCTTTGTTGGCAAAGTAATGTCTCTGCTTTTTATTCTTATTTTTTCCTCTCTTTCTTTTTCTCTATCCACCATGGGTGCACATGTGTTCTCCATCCTGAACCCCCCTCCCAGCTGCCTCCCCATCCCATCCCTCTGAGTCATCCCAGTGCACCAGCCCCGAGTACCCTATCTCATGCATTGAACCTGGACTGGCGATTCATTTCATATATGGTAATATACATGTTTCAATGCCATTCTCCCAAATGATCCCACCCTCGGTCTCTCCCACAGAGAGGGAGAATGTCTCTGCTTTTTAATACACTGTCTAGGTTTGTCACAGCTTTTCTTCCAAGGAGCAAGCGTCTTTTAATTTTATGGCTGCAGTCCCCATCTGCAGTGATTCTGGAGCCAAGAAAATAAAGTCACTGTTTCCATTGTTTCCCCATCTATTTGCCATGAAGTGATGGGACCAGATTCCATGATACATTAAGTTAACCTTAAAAATGCCTTCCGATATTAAAAGCAAATTACCAATACAGGTAACGTTCTATTTCTTGATCTGGATGTATTCACTGCATAAAACCACTACAACTACACTTTCATGAGACCTAAACTCTCCTGGAGGCGTTTACTAAACTTGAGCTTTGATTTACTACCTGTGCCTTCTGGACAGAAAGAGAACAGCAGACCCGAGGCCAGCTCTGGACCCAGCCCGTGTCCAGAACCACCCTCTTCCCCGGAGCCCACAGGCTCTGAGAACAAGTCGGCCTGTCGACAAGAACACACATGCAGCAAAGGGAAACTCAACCGTCGCTGTGTGAGGGCTGCGACTGCAGACTCCACGGGTCAAGTTCAAGTGTTCCCACAGGCTGCTGACAAGTTAAGCTTCATCACCACCGCAGACCATAAAGACAACCACAGCCACGCCTGTAAACGTACACACACGGGTCACCAGCGAGAAGGACAGGTTCCCCAAGTGGGGTGCAAACCCCTCAGTTTGTGCTGTCACAGTGTACTGGTGTGTGTAAGAAACTGCACAGGCACAGAATAACTTTTTGAGTTTGGAGGTCTGCTGGCCCATGAGACCGTCCCCACACGCAACGAAAACCCTTCCACCCCGGCTTCCCCGTGTCCGTCTGCGATCAGTCCTTCCCTCCGTCTCCACCCCCAGGTGACCACGCATCTTTTCGTCTATGGATTAGTTTGCATTTTCGAGTTTTACATACAGGGGATCACACAGCGTTTTGTTGGTCTGGCCTCTCTGATTTGGCATAATTGTTCAACGGCCTACTGTGTGGGTATGAAATTGTTTACCTATTCACCCCTCGAAGGACATGTGGGTTGTTCCCAGTTTGGGACTCTCAGAAGGAACATCTGTATTCAGGTTGTGGGGCTGTGTGCTAGGGCACGCTCACCTTTTCAGGAAGCGCTCACAAACAGGCTGCCTTAGCACACAGCGTACTGAGGACACAGAGAAGGGCCGTGTTGCCAGTTAGAGGAGAGCCAGCCTGGGGCTGTGCACCCTCAACAGGGCAGCACCGCCCCCTGGGGGTGAGAGCTGGTTCTGGAGGAAGGGAAGCAAAAAAAAGGTTAAGCATAAAGGACAGAAACACCTGTAACAGGTACAGAAACATGCACAGTATAGCTGTGGCGTTGCCATCTCACAAAGGGAGACTTCCTGGGCGGCCCAGTGGTTAGGAACCCAGCTGCCGACGCAGGGGATGCAGGCTCAGTCCCTGGTCTGGAAGACCCCACATGCCTCGGAGTAACCGAGCCTGTGCGCCTAAAGTCCATGCTCCGCAACAAGAGAACCACCACAATCAGAAGGTCGCCATTGCAGCGAAGACCCAGCACAGCCAAAACTAGGTAAATGAATAAGTAATTTTTAAAAATGCCACAGAGGGATGCAACCAGGGGAATGGGGAATGAGAGAGCAGCAGTAACGAATGAAAACATTGAGAAACACTGCTCTCCAGGCTGCTCTGCTCCTTCTAACACTTAAAAGCAAGCACTGAATGACTCAAACTGAAGTCCACAGGGACCCATAGCCAACCACGAGGCGCGTGGAGCAGCAGGGAAGACATGAGGGCAGATGAGGATAAAAAATCGGTCAACTGAGTGTGACCCAGAAATAACGAAGATGACAGCAGACAAGAGCATCACAAGAGCTATAATTAAATTCTAAACTCTCAAAAAGTAGAAGGAGATACGAGCATAGTCAGTAGAGACACAGAAGAGAAAAAATTCAAATCAAACTGCCCAGAGATGAGAGACCGCTTAAGATGAAAAGCTCTGGATTGGATTACCATTAGATTAAATACTAGGGGAAAAAAAATTGGTGGCCACTTGGTGGCTCGGACGGCATCGCAGAAGGAACTTAATTTCGTGGGCACAATTGGCCCTGCTTGATGCCAAGTGGAACTGTCGACCAGAAGGTCCTGACCAACTGTGGATCTGAATCTTTCAGGACAGGGGAAAAGGCAAGGAAGGTCTCAGCCTGAATGCAGCTAGGAGGAATAGGCCTCCTTGTTCTTTTAGGCTGTTTCTAATTCACACCCCTCAGGCATCCACTTTTCCGCTTCTCCTGGAGTGGGAGAGTCGGGAGGAGAGCAGCAGGGTTCCTGAGGACAGCAGCCTTGTGGCGACTCCTCCGGCTTCCCACATGCACAGGTAAGCTGCTGCCCCAGGCCCAAGATTCTCTGAGGGCTCCAATCTGTGGGCAGACACTGTCATTAAAAAGGCAAACCAAATAAAAGCTTATCTATACTTAAAAAATAGTGAACAGAAAATATAATAGAAACTACAAAATGAAAGACAAACAAACAACTGAGCGTCGGTGAAGTGTGGGACCACCTCAAGCAGACGGCGCTCTGTATTTGCACAATCTCCACGGGGGGGATGGAGAAGGAAATGGCAGCCCACTCCAGTGTTCTTGCCTGGAGAATCCCAGGGACGGGGGAGCCTGGTGGGCTTCCGTCTAAGGGGTCACACAGAGTCGGACACGACTGAAGTGACTTAGCAGCAACAGCAGCAGCCACGGGGAGGAGTGGGTGGGGGAACGCGCCATGGCTGGTGGTGGAGCCAGGTGAAAGAGTTCTGGCGGTCAAAAACGCACCGAAGCTGATACTACAAACAGAGATCGAGAAGGTGGAGAACACTACACACCGTCAATTTCTCTACAACCACTCAAACGCAGTCAGAGACAAAAGAAACAACACGTGGGAAAAAAGATAAAATGGTAGCAGGCTTCCCTTGGGGCTCAGATGGCAAAGAATCTGCCTGCAACGCGGGAGGCCTGGGTTGCATCCCAGGGTTGGGAAGATCCCTGGAGAAGGGAAAGGCTCCCCACTCCAGTGCTGTGGCCTGGAGAGTGCCATGGACTGCCATGGACTGGATTATACATATAAAATCACATTAAAAGAAGCACATATTCAAAACCAGTGTAAAGGCAGGGACTGCGGGAGGCTGAAACGGGTGAGGGGTCACCCGCCTGGTGAGGGATGGAAGCTGCAGCGCTGGTGGTGGCGACACGGAAGTGGGGCTGTGACACTGCACGCCTGAGACACACGATGTTACAGACCAGCGTCACCTCCATAAAATACAAACTAAAAATGGCCAAGACTGTCACATGGTATTTTAAAACGCTGCCCATACGAAATAACCTGATCATTTTCATTTTGAAATAATTTTAAAGAAACGTCACAAAACTAATATAGAGTTCCCTGATACTTTTCATCCAGCTTTTCCTAAGAGAAGCTTACAGAATCATGGGGAAACCACCGCCATTAAGAAATTGACAGTCATACAATATTACTAACTAAATTACAGAGTTCATTTGAATTTCACTGACTTTTCCACTGATGCCCTGTCTCTGGCCTGGGATCCAGCCCAGGAGCCATACTATATTTGGCTGTCAAGTCCCCTTAGTATTCTCCAGAGTGAACCCAAGGATAAAATAATACCACATGATGACCAGGAAGAACGGTCCTGACAATGCAGGAGTCCTCCAGGGTTCAAAACCGAGGCAAAGGATTTCACCATGTCAGAAGAATCAGTTCAGTTCAGTCGCTCAGTCGTGTCCGACTCTCCGCGACCCCATGAATCACAGCACGCCAGGCCTCCCTGTCCATCACCAACTCCCGGAGTTCACTCAAACTCATGTCCACAGAGTCGGTGATGCCATCCAGCCATAAGAGGCAGAGAAAACACTGGACAAAATTCGACACAATTTACATTGAAAACTCTTCACAAACCAAACTTCCTTAACCCGGTTCAGGGCACCTACAAAAACCATATTGCTAACATCATACTTGAGGTAAAAGACTGATGGCTTTCTCGTTAAAATCAGGCACAAGGCAGGGAAGTTTGGTCTGACCACTCCTACTCAACATAATGGAGATGTTAGCCAGTGAATCAAGCAACGACAAGAAAACCAGATTGGAAAGGAAGACAGGAAACCGCCCTCATCACCAACAATGTGACTGTCCAGGTACTAAACGCTCCAGGACCAACCAAAAAAGCTCTGCGAGCTACTAAACGAGTTTAACAAGGCTGCAGGGTATGAGGTCAATACATAAAACCCAACTGTACTCACTGAGAGGATGTATCAAGGGAACTAAACACGTGAAAAAATTTTACATCAGGCAAAGGCAAATTAAAACTACATGATAACACTCCATGTCTATCAGAATAGCTACAGGTTTTAAATCTTTTTGTTTTTTATACACAAAGCCAGTGACAACACCAAATCCTGGCAAAAAGGCACAGAAATTAGAATATATTGCTACTGGGAACGTAAAATAGTACAGCCAGCACTCTGAAAATAATTAAACATACAAACTACCACAAGACCCAGCAACCTCCCTCCTGGCCATTTATCCTAGAGAGATGAACACATGTTCACACAAAGCTTGAACACAAATGTACACAGAAGGGTTACTCATAAGAGCCCCCAAACTGGAAACAACCAAGATGTTCGTAAGCTTCAGAACAGTCAACAAACTGTGGTAACAGGTACATGGAAAACTGCTGAGCAGTGAAAAGGCACAACCCACTGACGCACAGCAGCTCACAGAAGCGTTCCGCAGAGTGAAAACGCCAACCCTGCACTGCTTGTTGCTGTACATCCATCATGGCTCCATTAAAACAACGGTTTTGAAGTAACAAAATATACAAAGGGAGAAAGACTAGTGGTCTGCAGAAGCTGGGGGAGGAGTGGGCAAGAGGTGGCTACGGCTGTCAGAGGAACGTGCGTGAGTCCTGCGATGGGACTGCACACATGACAGAATCCCAAGGCACACACACAATCAGCAAACGCAAAACAGGCACGACCTGCATTAGGCTGGTGTCCCGTTTCTGGTCGCTACCAAGCGCAGCAGTCTTGCACGATGCGCTCCGTACAGGCTAGCGCTGGGAGAAACGGACCGGGTGAAGGGTGAATGACGGGCACAACTGCCTTAAAGCAAGCAGTGTCATCATGACACTTGTCACACTGCACACACATTGAACTTCAGGAGATGACCCTGAGGGAGAACTGAGAAATCTTCACAAAACCCAGCATCTGCTGAAGTTCAGCTAAAACGGATTTCAAAGGCAAAACCTAAGACACGATGGGATACATTTTATTTTCATCTTGTTTATAGCTCCTATATCTCCTTTCTCAAGTGTGAATCTCTTTTACATATGAAGTAAACAAAATACAGATGAAGAAAAATTCCAGAAATAGGGAGTATGTAGAGAAAAATGTGAACTTTCACACCACTGTAAAAATAATATGTAAAAAAAGCCAACTGTATTTCTATATACAAACAACAAATAATCAGGAGTCAAAATTTCTAAAAATATCACTGACGATAATATCAAAGGATTTTAAATACTTATGGATATATTTTTACAAACCATCAAACAACAATAAGGATGAGTTGAGAAACCATCTGACGCTCTTGATAAAATCTGTCCACACGCTATGCACTGCCCATGACAACACAAAACGCTGGTGAGAGAGTCAGGAATCAAATGGGGAGATAGTCCACAAGCGGGGATCTGAAAATTCAGTACTGTTACAAATCTGAATTCTCCCTGAAACTGATTTACGGGTTTACTGTAACCCCGATCATACACAAGCCTTTTGCTGAAGCTAAAAAACTGATTCTAAAATTTACGAGCCGATGCGAAGGACCCAGAGGAGCCAAACAACCTCAGAAAAGAACAAGCTGGGGGACAAACACTGCCAGGCTTCAAGCCTAAGACAGAGCTCAGTGAAGACGACAACTTACCACGCGCATGAAGAGGCAAAACAAGGGGCAGAACAGGATCCAAAAACAGACCCACACGGAAGACGGTTAACTGGTTTCTCCCACCTTTTCATACTGTAGCAAAACAGACATATAACTTACCACCTTAACCAGCTTTTTAAACAAAAGAAATGCATTTTTCGGCTGTGTTCGGTCTGAGCTGCGCGAGTGGGCTTCTCTAGTTGCGGTATCTGGGTCTAGAGCACGCGGGCCCAGTAGCCGTGGAGCACGGGCTTAGCTGACCCATGGCCAGCGGGGTCCCAGTTCCCCAGCCAGAAACTGAACCCGCGTCCCCTGCACTGGGAGCTGGGTTCTCAACCACCCGACCATCAGAGAAGCCCCGTGTTGCATGTATCAACTGTTCATGTCTTTTTAATGCTGAGCGTACTCCCTCATACGAATATATCAAAATTCGTTTATCCATTCACCTATCAACTGACATTTGGTAGGTATCCAGACTTCTGCATTCCAATCCCCTATAATGAGATCAAACTGCCAACATTCACTGGATCGCAGAAAAAGCAAAGGAATTCCAGAAAAACATCTATTTCTGCTTCAATGACTATGTTAAAGCCTTTGACTATGTGGATTACAACACCGTGGAAAATTCCTGAAGAGATGAGAATACCAGACCACCTTCCCTGTCTCCTGAGAAACTTTATACAGGTCAGGAAGCAGAACTGATGCTTTTGAATTGTGGTGCTAGAGAAGGCGCTTGAGAGTCCCTTGGACTGCAAGGAGATCCAACTAGTCCATTCTAAAGGAGATCAGTCCTGGGTGTTCATTGGAAGGACTGATGCCGAAGTTGAAACTCTAATACTTTGATGCCAAGCTCTAATACCTGATGCCAAGAGACAACTCACTGGAAAAGACCTTGATGTTGGCACGGATTCAGGATAGGAGAAGGGGGTGACAGAGGATGAGATGGTTGGATGGCATCATCAACTCAATGCACAGGAACTTAAGCAAGCTTCGGGAGATGGTGGAGGACAGGAGCCTGGCATGCTTCAGTTCATGGGGTCGCAAAGAGTCAGACATGACTCAGCAGCTGAACAAGGTGTCCAGGGCTTAGCTGTCAAAACAGGGTGCTGTGAACATTTTTCTGTAAGTCGAGTGCAGACATGAGTTTACATTTCTCTCGGGGAGACATCTAGGAGGGCACTGCCTGAGTCATATGACAGGCTCGTGCCGAACTCGAAGGAAGTGCCAGGCTGCTTTCCCAAGTGGCCACCCCCTCACACGCCCAGCGGTGCCTTGGAGCTCCAGCTGCCCCATGTTTTCGCCAGCGCTATATGGGCAGCCTTTCCGATTCCAGGCACAACAGTGTATTGTCACATCTCAGTGTGGCTCCACTTCCCTTTCCTCGATGACTGAGGAGATGCTCGGCACTTTTTCATGTGCTTATTTTGCCAACTCTATGTCTTTTGTCGGTGAAGTGTCTTTCAACTATCTGATGCATTTTTGGGGAACTGGGTTTTCTTTAGGAAAAGCTGTCACCCCCTTCTCCTTAATCTTTGCCTACATCAAGGTCTTTTCCAGTGAGTTGGAAAAGCTTTAGGAAGTTTCTTTATGTACCAGCGTTAAGACTTTTTTTTTTTTTGACTTTTAAGATCCTTTTATTCAGACTAATGCTTCTCATTTTAACACCTTTTCCTGCTCTCTATAAAACTGTATTCCCAACTGTCTTGGCATAAAGTATGAACTATTTAGGTGTGGACAATCTCATCCGCCTCCACATGCTCTGTTTCCACTTGTGCTTGATTCTTCTGGCTCTGGGAACCTCTCCTGTGTATTTGTGCTCCCACTGTGAGTGTCCGGATTCCCCAGCAAACGGATGGGTCAGCAGGGGCATGTTACAGGGTTTGGGGCGCTGAGTGCAGCAGTGCCTGCGTGGGGCCTTTTGAAGGAGGGCACCACTACCTTCACTCCAGAGCTAAGACTTTTAACTGGTGTGTCTTTTACAAAACTCTGCTTCTAGTCTGTGGTTTGACTTCTCATTTTCTTAACAGTGTCTCAAAGAGCGCGGCTGGGTGGGGCGGGGCTAGGTACTGAGGCTTGGGAGGTCAGACCTGGGCACAGGACTGGGGTTGCCGTGGGAAGTCAGCCTGAGGTGCTAGGGTGGGCTTGCCACAACCGAGGGGGTGTGGGAGGGAGGAAGCCTGGGCCCGCCAGAGAGGCGAGGCACCGACGGGGGAACGGGCTGTCACCGCCGTCTGCATTCTCCGGTGGCAGGGCACCACCCACCTGGGCTCCAGGGGCAGGCACAGGCTGCCATCGTAGACCCAGGGCCGCCACCGCCGAGGGTCCTGGGAGCGGGTGCAGTCACCACCCCACCGTCTGGAAGCCTGCACAGCCTGCCACTGCCCAGGGTCCTGGGCCAATGCCCCCAGGCAAGTGTGTGGCCCGCTGCTGCTTCCGGGGCCCCAGAGCCCAGTGCAACCCCTGCGCCCGCCCCCAGGAGTGCAGTGAGGGTGAGCACCCTGCTGCCACGGCAGGGGAGGGCCCCAGGGCAGGAGCCGTGCTCCCGGGAACCTGCACACCCAGTCCAAGAGGCAGCAGGCAGCACACGCTAAGCAAAGGCGGCCAGCATCCAAACCAAAACCAGCCCTCACACCAAAGACATGAAACCCACACATGCCACCCAGGGGCACTCCCACCAAGACCAGAGTAGGTTCACTGCTCCTCCCGAACTCAGACTGGGAGAGACATGAGCAAAACCAAGAAGCAGAGGAACCCCTCTCAGACCAAGAGAATCCCCCTGCAGGGACAACAAAACAGGCCTCTTCAGTCCAGCAGACAGGGATTTCAAAAGGGAGATAAGGAAACTCCTCTGAAGGAGTTGCAGAGACTACCAGCAGACAGGCAGACTCGAGTAGAAAGGGACTAGGATCTATGAGGAGGAGCCGAGACAAATCAGAAAATCCATTTACTGAGACAGAAACTGAGCTTGAGGCGACGAACAGCAGGACGAATGATGCATGACAAAGAGCAAGGGACCTGGAAGACGGACTGGTGCAGACTACCCAGCAAAACAGCAGAGGGAAAGTCAAATGGGGGGGAAAAAGCAATGGAAGAGCCTCCTGGGTGATAAAAAGTGGCCAATCTGTGCGTCACAGGGGCTCCAAAAGGAGGAGGGAGAAAAGGGGATTGAAGTGCGTCTGAAGAAGTTATGGCTGAAAATTTCCGAAAGCTAAAGAAGGAAACAGGTATCCAGGTGCAGGAAGATAAACCCAAACAAAGCCACACCAAGACATAATAAAAGTGACCAAAGTGAAAGGTAAGGGGAGGATTCTAAAGGTAGAAAGAGAAAACAGTTCTTTACAAGGGAACTATCAGCTGATTTCTCCACAGAAGCACTGCAGGCAAGAAGCGAGTGGCAAAACAGACTCAAGGCCTTGAAAGAGAACCATCTGCAACCGAGGGTAATGTATCCGGCAAGACTATCGTTTGGGATAGGGGAAATAAAGAATTTCTTAGACAAGCAGAAACCAAAGGATACAGCAACCCTGCTGCTGCTGCTGCTGCTGAGTCACTTCAGTCGTGTCCGACTCTGTGTGACCCCATAGACGGAAGCCCACCAGGCTCCCCCGTCCCTGGGATTCTCCAGGCAAGAACACTGGAGTGGGTTGCCATTTCCTTCTCCAATGTGTGAAAGTGAAAAGTGAAAGTGAAGTCGCTCAGTCGTGTCCGACCCTTAGCGACCCCACGGACTGCAGCCTACCAGGCTCCTCCATCCATGGGATTTTCTAGGCAATAGTACTGGAGTGGCTTGCCATTGCCTTCTCCGACAGCAACCCTAAACCATCCTAAAAGAAGCATTAAAGGGTCTTCTCCAAATAGAAAAGCAACAGGAAGAAACAGGAAGAGGAAATCACAAAAGTAAAATAAACCATTTACATTAGCCAGTGTAAGGATCAAAAACACCAAACACCTATTTGTGAAAGCAACGATGAACACAAGAAACAGCCAAAGGAAAAACATGAAGATGTAAAAACGGACATCCAAATCTTAAAATGTGAGGAAGGAAAGAAAGAAAACGCACTTTGTTTAAGAATGTGTTTGGCTCTATATGCTGTCAGATAAAGGAAGGGGCTAACACAGTGGACGAACAGCAACCACAAAGCAAAAGCACACGAGAATCCCAGAAACCAAAGAAGAGAGCAGGCCTAACAGAAAAGGAAATCACGACAGCAGGAGGAGAGAAAGAAGCACAGGACCGACCGCAAGACAAGGCCTGACATGGCAATAAACACACATGCACCAACACTCACCTCAAATGAAGGGACTGGGTGCCCCACTCACAGGATACGGGGCGGCGGGCTGCGTAAAAACAGAAGCCTACCACAGGCTGCAGCAAGGCCCACCACAGGGCGAAGGACACAGCCAGACTGTATCCTCATCTGTAGTCAAAGGACTGTATCCTTTGACAGGAGAGGGTGGAGGGCACGAGCCATCGGTCGGGGGCTCCTCTTTCGCTAACTGCCACAGAAAGGCCATCTTAGAAGTCAGTTTTGCAAAGATAAAGGACAAGCTTCCAACAGCCTGGAAAACCGGGACAACCATCGCAGGGGTAAGGATGGCATGGTTTTTGGAGGAGATACAAGGGCGATTAAAGGGATGATTGTTGTTGACAACAACTGTCAAAAATACACTTCCCATCTCCTAACACTTACTGCCGTGGTCCTGGGACAGCTGTGGGCACAGACAAGATGACCTGGCTCACTCCCTCCAACCTGGAGCTCCACCCTCTTCGCACGGGCTGCCTTCCCCAGTCACAGGCAGCCGCAGACAGGTGCTTTGTGGGCACAAGGTTACCCTGGGCAGCCCCAGCTCTGGGGGAAGGAGAGGTTACCGGACCTCACCTCTACAGCGTCTGTTCGCACGGTCAGCCGTTGAGTGCCTTATGTCACCGTGGGTTCCGGCTCCTTGACAGCCACGGCCGTGTTTGAAGATAAATTCAGGACAGATATGGAGGAGGAGAAAGCCAAGAAGCTGGTGAGTGAAGCCACAGCAGCTGACACCCTCGGGGTCTCTGTCATCAGCAAGAGCAAGCTGGGTTCCCCCACCCGTACTCAGTGCCCAAGAAGGGGAGCAGGTGTGGCCAGCACCGGTGTGAGAAAGGGCCGCCACCGGCCTCAGCGAGAGAGCCACTGCCCTGGAACCTGAGGTGCCGCGAGAGACAGGCCCACCCGCGGACACTTCCTAAATGGGGCTGGCACCGGCTGGTCACGGCTCTAGAAGGCTGGGGGCAACGGAGGCTGCCCCTGTAAGACGTTCAGCCAGTGTCTCCTGAGGAAACCCAATAAGAAATGACAATCCAAAGAAAGAAACGAAAATGAGGGATGGAAAAGGTATTTCACGTGAATGGAAATGACCAAAAAAGGAGCTGCAGTACTCAGAAAAACAAAGAGAATAAAGGAAGTTAAAGGACAGCATATGATGACAAAAGGCCAACACGCTCAGCAACACAGACGCACTGGCTAGCAGAGCAAGCTTCCCACGGGCACCAGTGGGGAAGAGCCCGCCTGCCAAGGCAGGAGGTGTGAGAGACACGGGCTCAATCCTAGCTCTGGAAGATCCCCTGGAGAAGGAAACGGCAACCCACTCCGCTATTCTGGCCTGAGAACCCCAAGGACAGAGGAGCCTGGAAAGCTACAGTCCACGGGGTCGCAAAGTCGGACACCACTGAAGCAACTCAGCACACACGCTTTGGAACACCCAAGTAACTAAAACAAACACTCACACATAAAGGGAGAAATCGATAGGAATACAGTAACAGTAGGAAATTTTAATACCTCACTCACACCAAGGGACAGACCTTCCAGACAGAATCAATAAGGCAACAGAGGTCCTAAATGCCACAACAGAGGAGTTAGACTTCACTGACCTTTTCATGGCACTACATCCAAAGACCGAATTCAAGTACACATGGAGCATTCTCTAGAACTGGCCACATCCTAGGGCACAAAACTAATGCTAAGGACAATTACATGCCCACAAATTCGACAACCTCAAGTTCAAAAGTATAGAAATTATTTCAAGCATCTTTTCTGACCACAATGACATGAAACTAGAAATCAACCAAAGGAAAAGAAATGAAGAAAAAACAATTACTAAATTGTTTAAGACTAAATAACATGCTACTGGAAAATAAATGGGTCAAAGAGGAAATCATAAAGGAAATTACAAAATAGCTGAGAGAAACGACAAGGGAAATAAAACCATACAAAATCTACAGGACATGGCAAAAACAGTGCTTAGAGCAAAGTTCACAGCAATACGGGCCTTCCTCTCAAAACAAGAAGTCTTGGGTAAACAACCTAACCAAAAACAATCTAACCTAAAAGAATTAGAAAAAGAAGAACCAGAAAAGAACCAGAAAAACCTAAAGTCAGCAGAAGATAGAAAATAATAAAGACCAGGGAGGAAATGAAGCATAATCTAAAGAAACAACAGGGAAAAAGTCAATAAAACCAAGAGCTGGTTCTCTGAAAGGGTATTCAAAATAGAGAAACCTCTGGTCAGGCTCATCAAGAAGAAAAGAGAGAGCATCCAAATAAACACGATAAGAAATGAAAAATGAGAAATTTCAACTGATGCTGCAGAAATATGAGAGAAAAAAACTAAGAGAATGCTATGGACAATTACATGCCCACAAATTTGACAACCAAGAGTGAACAATTTTCTAGAAACATCAAAACTAAATCAAAAGATAGATCACCAAAACTTAAATCAAGAAATAGATAATATGAACAGACCAATGACCAGAACTGAAATAAAATCTATAAAAACAAACAAAACCTTCCTGCAAACAAAGGTCCAGGACCAGAAGCTTCACAGGTAAATTCTGCTGCGAAACTTATACCAGTTCTTCCCCCTCTTCCAACGATTGCAGACGGAGTGCTCCACAGGCATTCCATGAGGCCACCACCACCCAGACGGCAAAACGCCGCTAAGAAAGGAAACCCAGGCCAGCATCTGTGACGATGCAGATACAGAAACCCAGCTACAGGGGCAAACACCGATATGCAGAAAACCGTAAGACACTCGGAAAGAAATCAGGGATGACACAGACAGATGGAGACCCACCACGCTGTGGAGCTGGAAGAACGAACTTTACAAAAATGAGCATACTGGATGGCATCACCGACTCTGTGGACATGAGTTTGAGTGTACTCCGGGAGTTGGTGATGGACAGGGAGGCCTGGCGTGCTGTAATTCATGGGGTCGCGGAGAGTCGGACACAACTGAGCGACTGAACTGAACTGAACTGAACCCAAAGCAATCTACAAGCTCAGTGCAGTCTCTGTCAAACTACCAATGGCGTTTTTCACAGAATTAGAGCAATAAATTTTGCAATTTGCAAGGAAACGCAAAAGACCCCGAATGGCTAAAGGACTCCTAAGAAAGAAAAATGGAGGTGGAGGAATCAGGCTTCTAGACTTCAGATTATACTACAAAGTTACGGTAATCAAGACGATATGGTTTTGGCACAAAAACATGTATTAATGGAATAGGATAGAAAGTCCAGAGAAAAACTCACACATTTATGGTCACCGAAACTGCAATACTTTGGCCACCTCATGCGACGAGTTGACTCACTGGAAAAGACTCTGATGCTGGGAAAGGCTGGGGCGGGAGGAGAAGGGGACGACCAAGAATGAGATGGCTGGATGGCATCACCGACTCTGTGGACATGAGTTTGAGTGAACTCCGGGAGTTGGTGATGGACAGGGAGGCCTGGCTGCTGTGATTCATGGGGTCGCGGAGAGTCGGACACGACTGAGCGACTGACCTGAACTGAATTTATGACAAAGGAGACAAGAATATACGCCACGGAGAAAAGACAGCCTCTTCAATAGGTGGTGCTGGGAAACCTGGACAGCTACGTGTAAAAGAATGAAAGCAAGACACCTCCTATTGCCACACACAAAAATAAACTCAAGTGGATTAAAAACCTAAATGTAAGGCTGGACACTAGAAAACTCTTTTAGGAAAACACAGGAAAAACACTCTGATATAAATCACAGCGAGATTTTTTTCTGACCTACTCCGTAGAGTAATAAAAACAAAAATAAAGAAATGGGATCTAACTAAACTTGAAAGTGTCTGCAGAGCAAAGGAAACCATAAAGAAGCCGAAAAGACAATCCTTAGAATGGAAGAAAATATTTGCAAATAAAGCAACTGACGGATTAATCTCCAAAATACACAAGCAGCTCACACAGCTCAGTATCAAAAAATCAAACAGCCCAATAAAACAATGAG